>NC_090444.1:832318508-832927986 GCF_031143425.1 Pleurodeles waltl
TCAGATGAGAAGAGAACTTCATGGAGTATTGCACACCAAGGCCCAGATTTATAATAGCTTTGTGCCTGATTTGTGTCTTTTTTTTTTTTTAGCAAATTCGGAGCAAAACTAACTCCAAATTTACACTTTGGCGCTGGACCTGTCTAGCACCAAACATTTGGAGTTAAAGTCATTTCATGCTAGCGGGAAACTACCTTGCGTCAATGGGATGCAAGGTAGGCATTCCAGGGCAAAAAATTATGATATGGCCTAAGTGCCATATTTATCCACCATGCTAAAATCAAGCACAGGGGGAAGAGGCCTTAAATAATGGCGCTAAGCTTGCTTAGCGCCATTATTTAACGCTTGGGTCAGGGCAGGCATTACGGGACCTGTGGGCCTTTTTCCATGGTCAGAGATCATGGAATGGGCCCACAGGTGCCCTTCCCTAGCCCCAGGGACACCCCCACCCACACCAGAGGGACGCTAGAGGATGGGGGGACCCCATCCAAGGTAAGTACAGATACGTTTTTATTTTTTTAAAGTGACATAGCGGGACCTAACTTGGGCCCCCCTACATGGCACTGGGCCCAATGGCCATGCACAGGGGACATATATTCCTGGGCATGGCCATGGGGGTGGTGGGCATGACTCCTGTCTTTACTAAGACAGGTGTCATGTCCATGGGGGTTTTACGTCCAAAAATGACGTTAGTCTGGTTAGAGGCATGCCTCTGCCCATACTAGCGTCATCCTTTGACGCACAACCTCCTGTTCCCCCTACGCCTCCCCCTCCCGGGTAGCATCCTTTTTGATGACGCTAGCTGGGCCTTACCGCCTGCTATAGTCATTCCATAAATATGGCGTTTCCGAATGGCGCTAGCCGGTGATATACTTTTTCACGCCAAACTGTGTTAGCGCAGTTTTGCGTGAAAAAGTATATATTTGGGCCCAAGTTTTTGTAGCTTTTTCTTTGCCTATATAATGGCTGACTGCTGGTGTTTTACTTTTTGAGAGAAATCAGAAAAAAACACTATTTTGCTGTTTTCTGTAGTGAGGGTGCCCCGCAATCTTGCTTGTTTCAGGATGTGGTTACGGTCCTTGTAATACAACAGGCAGGCCACCACAGGTCTTGGTGGAGTTCCCGGGGACAGTGGTCACGATGGCACTCTGTGGGCTCGTTCTAGGGCAAAGAATGCTGAGAGGTCCGCTCTCTCCATATCTGTTTGCAACCAACTTTCTAAGAAGGATACTGTCAACACCAGAGCAGTACGCGCTCTATTGGCGACAAAAATGCAAAAACCCAGCACTCTCAAAACAAAGTAATTTATGCATTGTGCTGATATGTTGTGGTTTAACCTTTTGCATTGCAGAGTTCAATCCTGAAAACTCATTTTTAATATGCTTACAAATACTGTTCCTTTGCAGTGTATTGCTGCAGGTTTTCAGAGTGTGTTAGGGTGTGGCCCCTTTCCAGGGCCTTCCAGAGACTTTCCCTGCAACATGCCTGGGCATGGTTCTGGGCTGGGCCAAGACTCTATAAAAGAGAGCCAGCCCAACTCCCAATGCTCACTATTCAGAGGTCCCGGTGCAGAGCAGCAGCTTCTTCCTGAGCTCCTGTCCCGGCGGCCTATTTGGATCTTCCAGTCTTCTGCCCTAATCATTTATTGGTGATCATTGTTCCAGGCGGTAAGACGGTGGTTTGACTGTCCCGACACCGTTATTTAGAATTTTCATATTCTTGGTTTAAATTCTTTAATGAGTAACAGATTACTTGCGCGCTACCATTTCTTGACATTTATATGGTAGTTTACAAATAGGCGAGACGCGCGATTTATTTCATAAAGATTTGACTTTGTTATTCATTGCACGCTACCATTTCTTGACATTTACATGGTGGCTTAAGAATCGGCAAGATGTGCGATTCGTTTTATGGTGTTTAAACATTGTTGTCCATTGCGCGCTACTATTTCTTGACATTTACATGATGTTTTACTAATTGGCAAGACGCACAACTCGTTTCATGAGCATTTAACTTTGTTGTTCATTGCGCGCTACCATTTCTTGACATTTTACATGGTGGCTTAAGAATGGCAAAAGAAGCGCAATTCGTTTCATTGTACTTTGATCTTGTTATTTATTGTGAGCTGTTATTCCTTGACATTTACATCGTGTTTTACGAATCGGCAAGACGCTCAATTCGATTAATGATGATTTGACTTTGATATTCATTGCATGCTACCATTTCTTGGTATTTTTCATGGTAACACTCGAATTGGCAAGACGCACGATTCTCTCTCGAGTTTAACTCATGTTGTTTATTGTATGCTACTATTCTAAGATATTTATTATGTAATATGTGAGTTGACAAGTTATGTGATTTGTTTCCTGAATACATATCGTGTTATTCATGGTGCACAATCCTTTTATGGTGTTTATTATATATATATATATATATATATATATATATATATATATCTGCAATATGCACAATTTGTGTTGAAATATTTTAAGAGTACACAAAAGGCCAGAGTTTCTATATGCAATATTGTATGGTCCTAGTATACATTCTCAAAACAGGGTTTATATGACTGGTTTAAAATTTAGTCAGAATGTTTTTTTCTGATTCTTATGTAAAGGAATGTACTTGAATAAGAAAGTTTTCATTTAATTCATCTTGATTCCCCTACAGGTATCCGGCCATCTTGAAACTTAGTCATTTTAAACTTAACTCTTAGATTGTTCAGGTTTTCAGAGTGACTAGGCTTAGAATCATAGTCTAGTATTGATTTCAGGAGATAGAATATTCATGTTGTGTGTTCTAACCTTTTTCTTTCTACAGGTCTCCTTCCCAGCTGTTCCCTTCCTAATCCCCTCTTCCCCTCTTGAACTCTCTCAGTCTCTGTGATTTATCTATCAGAGTCTTGGAGCTGTTCAGTGGTGGACGTGTTGGGAACGTGCACAGATCCCGAGGATCTGGTGACTCTGACAGATACCATGTTGTTGCCCTTGAGGCCTTCGAGGAGGCCTACAATGTGAATGTTGTTACGCTGTGATCGTTTTTCAGCAACGTCTGTCTTAGCCTTGAGAGTTTTCAGGCGTAATTCCAGGATGGATAGTTGTACATTGGTGGCAGCCAGTGCTGAAGGCATGTTGACCAGTTTGCTCTCAGTGACGGTGACCCATTCTGCAAGAGACCCAGATTTGAGCCAAGAGTATTGATTTTGGTTACTAAGGCCTTGCGCAAAGCCGTGATGGCTTGTAATATGTCCTGCAATGTTTGGTTTATTGTAGGGCTCGCAGATTCAGACTGGGATATACCCATTTACATGCACTGTCTTATTCAGGCTGTGCAATGTCCCCAAGCCGATTGTTCGTTTTTGTGCATTTTTTTCCATGAGTCACTGGTGAGGATCCGTGAAGAGTCAGCCAAATAGCGGGGGTCCCCAACACCCAAATAAAGTGGGGGGAATTCTAGGAGTAGTTCAACAAGTTCGCTATGGCCGGCCATTAGGGTGGCCTCTAAGGATCACCACCTTCTAATAGATTAAGGGTTAAATTGAAATTTCTGAGAACCAGCCACTGGGGTGCCCACCCCCTGCAGCCGTGTGTCCGACCCACTGAGGCAAGGAGGGTATTCAGTGGTGTCAATATAAGAGGACTGGATGACTCTCCAGGTATGGGGTTGTGGCTGCTGGTGATGGAGCAGAGAACCTCTCCTCTTCAACCGTGCCACCCACCGCCATCTCAACTGTCTTTAATACTGCAAAGGGGGCAGCCAAAGAGTCAAGTCCTCATTTACTGGTGCCTGGCATTGAATTGGTATTTGCAGACGGGGCCCCTTCCTGTTCTCAAGGAGCAGTCCTATTTCACTGGCATTGGAAAGCTGACCTCTCTCCCCCACGCGGCCCTTACTGTTCAGACTCTCTGCAGCCCTCAGCTTTTTAAAGGCCCTGGGTCACGTTATTGCTGCATGTATTTCTCAAGGTGTAGGGAGGCAGGTGAGAAAGTGATCTCTCGGCTCATGCAGGCTTGTGTGCTTCCCATTGCAGCTTAGGTGCAGTCCGCCGCTGTGCAAGGACCCAACCTCATTGGCGCTGTGGTTCCGGTGTAGCTCTCCTGTGGTTAGTCCTCTCCCACACCTGCACTATTACAGTTGCCAGGGCGTCAGTTCTCCCCAGCCATGTGTTCCACTCGCCGAGGCAAGGGGGCAGTCAGCGGGCCCCTAGCAGGTGGCCTGGGCAGCCCTCTAGGTACTGAAGTTTAATTGCTCATAATAGGGCAGCGGAGGACCTCTCCTCTTCTGCTGTGGCACCCACTGCTGCTGTGTTTGATTTTAAGTCTGCAGAGGGGGCTGAAAGGGAGTCAAGTCTTTTCTCAGGATTGGTGACTGGGCGCTGAGCTGATAGTTGTAGTCGGGTCCCCTTTTATTCTCCAGGAACAATACCACTGCACCGCTGCTGAAAATCTCACCCCATTCTCTCACAAGACCTTCACTGTTCTGTCTCGTTGGGGCCTTCAGCACCTGAAAGGTTCTGGGCCACGCAGCTGCCACTAGTATTTTTCAAGGTGAAGCAAGATGAGTGAGGAACCAGTCTTTCACTCAGTGGGGGCTTGTACTTGTCCCACTGCCGTCTGCAGCCGAATTGCGGTCTTTCACTGCATAGGGGCCCGTCCCTGTTTGTGCGGCGGTCCTAGCTTACTTCTCCGACAGCTAGGCCTCTCCTCCCCTCTTTGCAGCTCCTACCTTGGACTCTCGTGTGAGTTGCGAATTGCAGCCCCTCAGCTGGATTCACAATGCAGGGGGGATGAGGCGAATGACTCCAGGGAGCATTGATGGAGGTAAGGGCAGTCTTTCCCATGGATACTGGCAGGGCAGTAATTTTGTTCAGATGTGTGTCAGCTCACACACCACAAAGCCGCCATTACTTATGTGTCACATCAGCCATCCCATTCGGTGCTGAGATTCCATTCAGACAGTATTATTCCTCTCATCGCTGTGTTCCATTGGCTACAGGGAGTGGGTGTCCCCTCGGATGCTGGGTTGGGGGGACGATGTTTAGCAGGATGGGGTCAGATGGGGCTAGGCTTGCCGGAGCTCTCTGTCCTACTCCATTCGCTGCAGGCCTCTTCCCCCTACATAGGAAATCCTTCAATAGGATTTTACACTCACTCTTTCCCACAAATGCTATTGACTTAGCTCCTATAGGTTCATGATACACCATACATAATTCATCCTTTCTCTCATGCTTATTGGCGGAGGCGTTCCTCCATCACAACGGTAACGGATATCCCATTCGCCGAAATCTAAATCCCATTATGTCTTATATGTCCTATGGGGTTTAGATTTCAGAAGACAGGATATCTGTCACCGTGGTGACAGAGTAACCCCTCCGCCAATATCTAAATCAGGCCTGTAATCTGTTCTCTCATTTCCTTCTCATCCTTCCAGTTTCTCACAATTTTCACACAACTCTCATTATACTCCTTAACAAACTCACACTCCTCTTTACTTAAACTGTATGCATACCCTATTTCAGTACTTTAAGTGTTAATGGTACTTTGTGCAATTTTAATCAGGAAGGTCTTCGAGCGAAGCACTGAAATCCAACAAATATGGCGACATAAACTCTTGCCTATTAAAGATACTAACAAAAGCATTACAACAAAGAATTCTGAGATTGGCAACTAGTAGTAGGTCACAACTTCAGCTAAAGAAAAAGTGAGAAAAATACAAACCTTACAATTCTTAACCCCCATTGTGTCTACATACTGATCCAACAGATTTGTATAGTTATTATTCTTAAAATAACTGATCTTTCCCTACTTGTCAGTGTGTTATGTACAACTTCAGTATGTTTTGTCGTCAATTCAACCTGTGGTGAAATGTATCAAAACAATAGGCCAATTAAAGCTATTAGTGTCACTATTAGTGAAATCATGCTAATAATTTTGCAGCATCTGCTGTATACCATTTCTACTGAGATTAGAAACAAAAATGAAAAGAAATCAGTACTCAAAAATCAATCTTCAGGAAACTTTTTTTCCAAAACAATAATAAGTTTTTTCTAAAAACAGTAATCAAAAATAAAATCAATCTTCAAAGAGCTGCCCTTTTTTCAGCTCCTTTGGTCAGTTGATAAAACTCAAAACTATTTTTTCTCTGGATACTTTGGACAGTGTCAGAAATATTTCACCACTGGATTTCCAAAAGTTCAAGATGGGTTTTCTTCTAGATCATTTTCAAAAGTGAATTGGCAGCAGTTTATCAAACTATAGACCTTCTTCTTCTTGAGACACAGATGCCAGTTATGCCCATTCAAGAGACAGATACTTTCTGTTTGAGACTCTTTGTTGTTGGTGTTTTGACAACAGGCGAGTCACTGTCACTGTTCTCTGAATTGATTTCAATTATTTCTGGTTATTCTGTGATTGACTCTGATCTTTGATTTTCTCTGTATCTTTTCTTGTAAGTTCTCCTCACTTTGGTCACTTGTCTCCTTAATGCACTCTCTCGACTATTACTGCTTCCCTTGTGACTTCTGTTGAGTCTTGTTCTCTCAGAGTCGAGCTTGTACTTTGATCAGCATCTCGATTCACTGTGTGTTGCTTCTTAGCCTTGGTGGTTCTTGAGACTCAAGTTGTCATTTGGAGCTTTTCAGTTGTTGAAAAAGAGACTACTTCTTGCTGCTTTTAATGCCTCTTTAACAGTTCTTCACACTGACCCTTGATTTGAAACTGAGCATTGGCATATTTACCAGGATCTTCTCCTCCACCAGTATCAACCTCACCAGTTTCATCAGTTCCAGGATTCACTTCTCCAACTCTCCCCTCCCATACGCATGGCTCATTTCAGCTTGACTCTGTGAAAACTGGTTGTTGCCAACACTTCTTAATTGAATGTCTTCACTCTTCTTGTGAGAGCTACATGGATACACTGCAGGATCCTAGTGCACTTTACAGAAGTGTTAGCCACAAGCACCACTTGATGTAGTTGTTTCTAAATGGGCTCGAGGCAGTTTTTGTGAACATGCTTCTTCACCAGGATCCTGTTGTAGCAGATGGCACTGTTTTTTTGCTGGCATGTTTTCCCAATTCACCTGATGAGAACCAGATTCCACCATATCAGCCAGATCTTTGCAGTAATCTAATGCAATATCATCGGTTATTGACACAGGTGTTGCTGAAGGGATTTATGTAATCCCCATAGCTCTGCCCATGAAAACGTCTTGTGGCAAGAGACCAGTTTTTTTTCTGGAGTACTTCTAGCACTAATGAGGACAAGAAGAAGAGTATCTCTACAGGTCCGTATGATTGAGGATGACAACCTCTGCTTGATCTAAAGAGCAGTACAAAGTAATTGCAGGATCTCATTCTTAAAATGAGTTCCACGATCAGTCTCAATAGAGGTTTGTTAGAAACAGGGCCTTTGATTGGCAGTCAGGTTATCCCCTGTCCAAGCAAGGATCCTCACTCTAGTCAGGGTAAGTCACACACAATCCAAATTATCCTGTGCCCACCCTCTGGTAGCTTGGCAATAAGCAGTCAGGCTTAACTTAGAAGGTAATGTGTGAAGTATTTGTGCAATAAATCACAAAATAACACCATATAGCACCACAAAAATACAACACACAGTGTTTAGAAAAATATATAATGTATCTGGTTAAATGCAGGTCATAACAATTAAAATGCAATACATAAATGTTGAGATATCACTGAAAAGTGATATAAAGTGTCTTAAGTCTTTTAAAAGCAAACAAAGTCTGTTTCAAGCACAAAGTACCTGGTTCGCATGAAAAAATCTCTGCAAAGAACCGCAGAGGAGGAGATGCGTGGAAACAAAGGGGTGTGCGTCGATTTTTCGGGCCGCACACGGCGATTTGTCATTTAGTTTTCATGCAGGGACGGCTGTTCGTCGATTTCTGGTGCTCGGTCGTGGATCCTCTTCGGGTTGCGGGGTTTTCAGACGCCCCGGGGACAGTGTGTGGACTTCCTGCGCTGGCAGGACAAAGTGACAGGAGCTGCGTCGATCCAGTGGGCGTTGTGTCAAATTTGCTACCGCACGGCATGCGATGCGTTGATTCGTCTCTGGAAGTTGGGCTGTGTTGTTCTGGCTCAGCTGTCCGTCGATCCAGTGGGCCGTGCGTCGAATTTCCGGTCGCCACGCTGACACTGCATCGATCTTCTTGTTCCGAAGTCATGATGCGTCATTCTGGTTCGGCGTGTGGTGAAATTTTCACTGCAGTGCAGGCTGTGTGTCGTTTCTGGCAGGCTGTGCGTCGAATTTCACTGCACAAGGAGTCCTTTGTAAAGAGATGAAGTCTTCTTGGTCCTGAGACTTCAGGGAACAGGAAACAAGCTCTATTCAAGCCCTTGGAGAGCACTTCTTCACCTCAGCCAGAGAGCAGCAAGGCAGCAGTCCTTCACAGAAAGCAGTCAGGTGAGACTTTTGGGCAGCCAGGCAGTTCTTCTTGGCAGGATATAGGTTCTGGTTACAAGTTTCTTCTCCAGGAAGTGTCTGAATTGGTAGGGGCAGAGGCCCTGTTTATATACCCAATGTGCCATTGAAGTGGGGGAGACTTCAAAGATTGGCTTAGAAGTGCACCAGGTCCCCTTTCATTTCAATCCTGTCTGCCAGGGTCCCAGTGGGGGGGGTGGCAGTCCTTTGTGTGAGAGCAGGCCCTCCACCCTCCCAGCCCAGGAAGACCCATTCAAAATGCAGATGTATGCAAGTGAGGATGAGTATCCTGTATTTGGAGTGTGTCTGGGTGAATGCACAAGGGGCTGTCAACTAAACCCAGCCAGATATGGATTGTAAGGCACAGAAAGATTTAAGTGCAGAGAAATGCTCACTTTCTAAAAGTGGCATTTCTAAAATAGTAATAATAAATCCAACTTCACCAGTAAGCAGGATTTTGTATTACCATTCTGGCCATACTAAATATGACCTTCCTGCTCCTTTCAGATCAGCAGCTACCACTCGAACAATGTATGAGGGCAGCCTCAATGTTACCTATGAAGGGAGCAGGCCTCACAGCAGTGAAAAAACGAATTTAGGAGCTTTATACTACTAGGACATGTAAACTGCATAGGTACATGTCCTGCCTTTTGCCTACACAGCACCCTGCCCTATGGGTTACCTAGGGCATGCCTTGGTGGTGTCTTATATGTAGAAAAAGGGGAGTGTTAGGCTTGGCAAGAACTGTTAAATGCCAAGTCGAATTGGCAGTGAAACTGCAAACACAGGCCTTGCAATGGCAGGCCAGAGACAAGGTTAAGGGGCTACTTAAGTGGGTGACACAATCAGTGCTGCAGGCCCACTAGTAGTATTTAATCTACAGGCCCTGGGCACACATAGTGCACTCTACTAGGGACTTATAAGTAAATTAAATAGTCCAGTTGGGTAAGATCCAATGTTACCATGTTTAAAGGGAGAGAGCACATGTACTTTAGCACTGGTTAGCAGTGGTAAAGTGTGCAGAGTCTGAAAACCAGCAGAAACAGTGTCTAAAAAGTGGAGGAAAACAAGCAAAAAGTTCAAATACATGCTGGCTGTCTGTGTAAATTGTCACACTTAATGTATTCACTAAGCAGCAATACCTTGTCAGAGCAATTAACTCTGCCACTTGTGCTGAAGTTACATCAGACGTTAGACCTGTCAGCCTTAGGGTGGTCTTCCCCGAAACGTTTTACCCGCTTGCCTCCATTTTGTCTGGATTTTTTCTCTGTTGGCCTTAGGACTCTGTGCAGGTTATCACTGCTGACTAGTGCTGAAGTGCATGTGTACACTCCCCTCAACATGGTCTGATTGGCATACACCTGATTGGAATATTTACTTTCCGTGTTTGTAGAGTGGTATAACATATACCCAGGGCCTAAAAATTAAATGCTACTAGTGGGCCTGCAGCACCTATTGTGCCACCCACTTAAGTAGTCCCTTAAAACATGTCCCATGCCTGCCATTGCAGCCTGAAGACAGTGTCCCACTGCCATGTCAACTTGGCATTTAAAACCCCTTGCCAAGCCTTAACCCTCCCCCCCATTTATTACATATGTCACCCCTAAGGTAGGCCTTAGGTAGCCAATAGAGCAGGGTGCTGTGTAATTAAAAGGTAGGACATGCACTTTTTATTTTTCCGTGTCCTAGTAGTGACAAAACTCTCAAATGTGTTTTCTCACTACTGAGAAGCCTACCCCTCCCATAGAGAAAGCTGTAATTCCTAAACCAGAGGTGGTAGATATGTTATGTCTGGTACCTATGAACTTCTAATGATAAACCGCATTTAATGGTAAAGTCGGATTTATCATTACAAGTTTGAAAATGCCACTTTAAAAAAGTTGGCATTTTCCTGCCCTTAGCCCTCTGTGTCTATAAACTGCCTTAGGTCACATGACTGGGTGTAACTGACAGTTGGGACTTTGTGAATTCACCCCAGACAGTCACACTTTTTCAGAGCCTGAAAGGGCTATTAACTGACTCGATGGGGGGCAGAGCTAAGCAACCGCCCTTGCAACTGAATAGGCAGGGCTCTACCACCACACAATAGGCTTAACGACCCTCAGTTAGTGTCAGTGCAGCCAGTCAGGAGCCAGGGCAGACGGGGCAGGGAATTCCTGGAACTTGAAGGAATCTTCTGGAAACTTCTACCAACTTCTAGGAGCAGGGGCACCAGGGTATAAAATTGGAAGCCTCAGACCTGCTCCTCAATTCACTACTGGGCCTGTGGAAGAATTATTAGAGGACTGCCTGTCTGCTGTTGTGACCTGCTGTGCACTCTGCCAGACTGCTGCTGTACCTGGAAGGACGGCGTCTGCTGCCTGGAGCCTGATTGGGACCTTCAGAGACCAGCCTTGCTGCAGAGCCCTGCATCACCACCTACACTCAGGACTACAGAAGTGACTCCAAGGGTTAGTTTAGCTGGTCTCTTGTTTTGAGCTACAGGGATACAACAGGCTCCCACCATCTTAAACATGCACCAGGACACAGCCTGAGTGAGTCTTGCAGCCCCAAGAGATCTCCATCCACTCCTTGTTACTTGGTTGCAGTGCTAAAAGGTACCCAGATGGCCATTTTCTAAAACTGAGGACTTGCTATTTTGAACCTTAAACTTTAAAAATGTATACCTCTGGTTTTACTAATTGGATTTTGATGGTTTTGGCATCAAATAATTTATTAAAATGTTCTCTATTTTTCTAAATTGGTTTGGGATTTTTATTGTGTTGTGGTTTCACTGTGTTACTGTCTGTACACTGCATAAATATTTAACACATTGCCTCTAGGTTTAGCCTGATTGCGTTTTGTGCCTAGCTACCCAGGGTTAAGCACAGGTTAATTTAGTGACTTATTGTGGTTCACCCTGCAAGGGATTGTGGCTGTTGATTGACCGGGGCTTACTCCCCAGTCAACCAATAACCAGGGGTGGCTCCTCCCTATGGGCGGAGGAGCATCGCCCCCCTGCCAGCAGCAACCGCTGCAAATCATTTCACAAGGAAGGGATAATAAACTGTGTTTATTATCCCTTGCTTGTGAAAGGGGTGGGGCATTGAGAGTGACGAGCAGAGGGGAGTGCACTGTGCTCTCCCCTCACAGCGCATGTCTGTTTGGCTGGCCCTCTTGGGCCGGCCAAGCACACATGCGCTGTAGGCTTGTTGCCGGGCTGGAGAGAGCCTGAACAGGCTCCCAGTCTTCCTGGGAGTGCCTTGGCTGGGCGCTCCCAGCCAATCCTGATGCTGCTTAGAGCAACATCAGGATTAGCCGCAGGGCAGGCTGGGAGCCTGTGCCTGCATCCTGTAGAGGAGCGGCGCAGTACGGTGCAGGAGCGAAGGTAATTTTTTAAAAATTTTATTTTTAATAAATGTTAATTATTATGCAACCCCCCCTCCCCACGCGCCACCCCGCCCCCAGGAATCCCTGCGAGCTGTGACTGCCAATAACCCACATTCTCACATCAGACAAGCGTGATGCTTCAAAAATTTCAGAAATGGAACAACCTGCATAAGCAGCTTTTAAAACTCCTTGATGGTCTCTCAAAGAAGAACCATTTACAAATCAGGTCAGATCATCCATTTTAAGAGGAACATATTTGATATCTGGTTTTGGCTTGGTACACAATTTTGTCACCTCAATACAACTGAGATCTGGATCCTCATTATCACATTATCATCTACACCATAATTGCTGTCGGAAACAGGTGGCAGCAATGCAGGATTCAATAAACTGCTCCTTTTAGTCATAATGTTTTCAACCGCTGATATTGCTTGCTCTATCTTGTTAGGTGGCATATGCTATAATCTGGTATGAGCCAACAAAGTTTCAACTGAATGAGAACCAAACTCAAGGGGCTCAATTCACAAAATAAACCTACACTTTTGTTTAAGTTTGCATTTTTTTTGTTATTCACATACTACAAGTTAATATTAAGTTTATGCCTGCAGAGACTCATCAGTTGGGGCTGAGAACCACACACATAAAAAGACGGACCTGTCCTATCTTTTTTGCAATGTTCTCTGCCCCAACTGTGAAGTCTCCACAGTCATAAATTTAATTTTAACTTGTACTTTGTGAAAACCAAAAAAATGTACCTTACAAAAAAGTGTAAGTTTATCTTTGTGAATCAGGCCCAATGAGTGTGTGCCCCATGATTATCCTTTCACTTTGGTCATTTGCTTTGCAAGAAGTTGCAGGTAGCGCCCCCAATGCAGCAGAAAAATGAGCAATGGGCCTCAGCAGGTTTTTGAGTCAGTATGGACAGCAAGCACCACTCTTCTCATGGTAGAAAAGGAAAAATGTGTTATAATATTAAGGCATTCTGAGGGCAGGTGCACTACACACGTTTTCTTAAATTTCGGTCATCAAGTGACACTGAATCCTTGATATGACTGTTAGTTAGCATTATTAAAAGTTTTGAAGAAAAAGTGTGCAAGCCACTGACAAAAATAGCCAACTACTCCCAGGAACATTCTCACATACCCTCTCTCGTCATCTGAATTTCAGAAAAGCATTCTTTGTAGACCTTGCTTGCCCCCTTTTCAGTGTGATGACTGCAATAAACCACTGCTCTTTTACATCACTGCATCTTTGTGGGAGAGACCTTGTAACCATTATCAACAAGATGATTCAGAAGTGCAATTGTATAAAGTTTTCAGTCTTCTTTTATTCTTGATGCCAATTGTGAGTCAATTGTATTGGACGAAAGACTGGCTTACCAGATAACTGCTAATTTTCTAACTCTTTGTTTGGTATCTGACTTAAAATGTGAGTACTTTCTGTGTACCCTGTGGGATTCAACACAAAACTAGAATTTTATTTTGGAGCCGAAATTTGTAAGGAAATTGACTATTTTCATGCAGAGGAATATAGAAGAACACTTGCCATAATCCAATGACGGTATGCCATTCTGCATCTGCAGGAATCAGAAACAATGTTAGTGCAGGATCCTGTACCACTGGACATCATGGGATCACTACCGGATTCATTTTTTAATAGTCCTGCACTATATTATGCGTAGCATTTAATCACGGGAGAGTTGCAAGTATTACCAATCACTTTCAGTAACATATCTTGTTCTACACTTTTTTCTAGGACAGGCTTCATTCCTTCTTCTGCTTATTTTGAAAGTTTATATTGCCTAATTTGGGGGAAAACAGCATCAGGTTTAACCTGAATCCTGACTGACGTTGCACTTTTTATCAGTTATTTTTCTTTTCCTATAAAATCCCATACCTCTTCGACTGCATGTTTTAAATCCAGAGGCATGTCATCTTTTGTTGGAACTGGGAACAAATGAATTCTTGAGTCTTGTGATTTTATTTTTAGACTGAATAGTCATCTTGTATTTTAATTGCAACACCATATGGTGTGCAGTAAATCACACAGTTCATTTTAGAAAGCATGTTTCTGCCAAATCTATTAACAGGCTCGAATCTCTTAATATGTACTGATGGCTGTTTTTCATTAATCCTATTTTAGCTGGGACATCTGCTGTAAACTGATTAACAATATGTTTACTGCATATAGCTACAACTTCTTTTTTGAGAGGAGTAGATTTGGACTTCCACAGAATGAACCATAGAATGGGTAGTACCAGTTCCAATGAAGAGGGATACAGGGTGGCCATCCACCTCACCTTCCACATACGGGCCCTCCTGATATACCTTTAGCGCTACACCAAGCTTACTATCGTCCTCCTCCATCAGGCTCCGTCATTGTAAATTTGTCTCTGATGAAAACTCTGAAAAAACATTACTTAGAATCAGTAGATTCTGTTGGTGCCGTGGATTGTACAACACTTTGTTTCTCATGAGACCACTGAAGCTATGTGTCTATTTGTATGGAGCTGGCCTTGATTATGCTCATTCTGCATGGAAATTGGTGGGCTGGGGAAGCAAACTAGGTTTGCACCTGGATCTATGGGCATATTCGTATGAAACTGGACTTGCTTTTGTTCATTTTGTGTGGAACTTGATTGGGCCGTAGACGCAAACTGGATCTGCACCTGGTTTGTGTTTCCCTGCACGTGGCAAACAACATAATTGTGGATTTGAACTGGATCCTGTCTGCACTTGTGCTTTCAGTGTTCATTTTTACCTCTGAAATGACAAGCAGTGCTCTTCTTTAGCAAATTAATATTTACATTTATTCCAGAACCATTCGCATTCACTGTGCATAGACCTTGAGACTGCACGATCTCATTTCCCATTCTGGCATCTTATTTGGGAGGTACTCCTTTCATTCCAGAATTAACAGGCTGCACAAAAACTGAATCAGAACTAATCTGATTTTCATTGCTCCTCTGCATCAGTTTCATCTGTGCAACCACCAACCTCTCCTTATTCTTTTCACGCTTTGTGTCAAACCCATGACTGGAATATTTGTCATATTTCTAAATTTCATTGATATTAGTGGTCTTCCAACATACCACACTCTGATGAATATGAATATGAAGTTCTGGTTGCAAACCCAAATTGAAGGTTGATTCAAATCCGTTGACACCTTCTTTCTGGGATGGCTTCTGTGAGTCCTGATATCGGGTATGTTTCGCAACCGACATGACCGCTGGAGGGGGACTGACCGGCGCGGAAGACACAGTCTAGTATTCCTTGCTTTCCACATTTGCTCCTCCCACAGAAAGTTGCACAGGACATGCTACTAGATACCGAGGACACACATAAAGAGCATACTCTGTAGCCTGTCTTTGCCTGTGATGTTAAACAAGATCAGGCATTTGTGATTTGTGTTTTTGCAGTGAAGACAAAAAAAGACAAATACTTACCTGATGTCAGACCTCACCTTAGTTTCGCAGTAGCAATAGGAATTTCACGAGGTAAGTTCCCAACTTCACCTACCACCGAGACAGCACAACACTAGTCAGAGCTGATCTAGGTTAAGTGGGGAAAGTGGGGATGGAAGAGAAAGAAACACAGGTCCCAGAGAGTCAGTGCAGAGATGTAAGTGTTACCCAGGTTTGTTTGCCTTCCTGAGTAAAATAGAAAAGAAAGTGGAAATCACTGAATCTGCTGGGGAGATAGGAACTGTACTGTACTGAACTGTAGCTATTGGTTATAACTGATGTAAGAATACCTTAATGAATCCCCTCTTTCTTTATGTAGGAAAATGGCTGTGTATAATGAAGGATTATGCTATCTAAGGAAATATAAGACAGTAAAGAATTATGTGGTAACAGGAATTGAGAACACAACAGAACCTGTATACTTGTGTGAGGATTAAGTATACATTGACATTTTCGGTTCTAGGTGACAGTAGAAGGCTCAAAACAGCAGAATTACATAGAGCCTTGATAAGCTTTCTTTGTACTTATTTCTTTGGCGTTCAGAAACAAGTACTTATATATCACTTTTGTTCATAGGTTTATCTCCCCATGTGTCAGAATAGCGTCCTCCTGCGGCTAAGTGCTGTGATGATATAAGTATAGTTTCATGCAATAAAATTACCTATAAGTGCATCACGCTTTACCACCAATAGGCAGAATGCAATTCTTTAAATGTCCTTGTTTTCCTTCTTTGTCTATAAAATAATATATGGGACTCGAGCAGGAGCAGCCATGCAGGATACGATGACGCCGTGAAACAAAGGAGAAGGCCGATAAAGAAGCGCCGAAGATACCGAATGCGGCATGTACTGACCCGGAAGAGGAAGTTAAGTGAACCTGATAGCAGTAAACTGCAGGCGCAGACTTTAGAACACCAAGCAGCTTCCTGCCAGGTGAAAGTGGCTTTATGCCTGCAGTGCTCTGTCCCTGCCACATCCGGTATACGGATCATGGCAGGTGCGACACCTGAACCTTCAGTTCTTCCCTGTTCATTACTGTATGTTCCATGGCTGGATAAGCTATTCTTCGTTTATGGGTATTACTGGCTGCAGCTTTTTCCTGGTTACCTTCTCCTTATTGTCATCTCCTGCAAATCATGTAAAGAAAGACATTTTACCAGCAGTAACCCCTCCCTCATACATCAGAGTAAGACGCATGCTTCCGTTTTTACAAAGGAGTCACTTACCATCCTATTCTTGCGGAATATTCAGTCCTGGATTGTGTAGCACCGGTTTGTCCTTAAAAGATAAGAACAAAATGAAAGGAAGAGACTACATATGTATGACTTTTGTTTAAGAGACTTCACTTTGACAAAGGACAAGTGTGCATTGTGAATATATATATATATATATATATATATATATATATATATATATATATATATATATATATATATATATTATTTTTTTTATACTACCAGCGGTCGCCAGTACTTAGTTATGTTTAGGACCTAGTTTCCATAGGGAGAGCATTTTTTGTTTTGCCAATAACTTTGGTGTCGCTTGAGATATCATCACAACACTTTTCAAAACGTATACTTTAGTGTGCTGCTGCCTTGAAAGTTTCAGGTGATCCATCAAGCAGAGGCTGAGAAAAAGGGGGTGGGGGGTCCCAAAATGCGTTTCCTCAATTAATTTTTCCATAGGGTCTTTAGACATGACAACAGAGTTACACCAAATTTTGCAGGAAGGTAAATCTTATTGCACAGATTGTGCTTTTTGTAATTTGGGGTAAATCCGTTCAGTAGTTTTGGAGCTATTAATCATAAAAAAATATAGATAAATAGGGACGCAAGCCCAACTGTCCCCATGCTGATATCTAATTGACTGCCAACACTTCAACAAGAACGTTTTGGCAGTCATCTTGGGACTTGGCTTTAGCCAAAGGCCGTGCACGGTGGTAACTAGATTAACATATAGTAATACAAATTAATTTACGTTAAAAAAAGAAAATCAAAAGGTTACAGGGATGTTATAGTTAGGAAATATAATTTTTTTTTAAACTAAGAAATTCACCTAAAAAAACAAAGGTTACAGGGACAATATTGAATTTGCTTGCACAAAACAGAGAAATTCAACAGTTATAGTTAGAGTTATTTCAAGTAACTATAACTTGCGGCCTAAGGTAACTATATCTTGCACCCTCGCCATACACTTCTAATTACCACAGATATTACAGCATTCGTGAAAACGTTTACAATGTCAAGAAAAATATCAATGAAACACAGAAGTCAAATTATTGAAGAAAAAACCTGTGCATGGCGGGGGCGCGAGTAATGAGGGAAGCCTGGGTAAGAGTTTATACTTGTTTGTAAGCATTCCAATGACTGGTAGCAGAGAGAGAAATTGAAATAGCGAGTAACAGCGTTTATTTTCTGTGTTTTCCAGAGCCACTGGTGCTTAGGATATTTTGAACCCATTCATGTCTTTAGCGAACATCCTGCCTGGACCCAGAATCTTCATATGTTAATTTTCTTTCCTCCCCTTTCCTCCATTTTCCCCCTTTCCTCTGATGGCTGTTGTGACATGAAGATTGACATATTTCTCCAGTGATAACAGGACTTTGGAAGCATGGGAACTGGCTTCAATATAACAACAACAGCACAGCTTTATTCGGTTACTAGACCATCAAAGCATAATTACAGACACAATATTATAAGAGCATGGTAAGCGAATAATATAGTATAGAAATACAAAAATATAAGCATATAAGTAAAGGTTTAAGATAATATACACATAATACTAATTCATGGAAAGCTACCAATTAGAAAACTCTTCTTATGTGCCATACTGCCACAAGAGCTTACTAATACAAGTATAAAATATAAAATGTTAATAAAAAGTTAAGATACTATGCATAAGGTGGGAATTCATAAAAGCTACTGTTTAAGAAAACTCTTTCTTATATGCCATGCAGCCGCAAGGAACTTGCTAACTGAAATGAGCAAGGGTTTAGATGTATTACTCCTTAAAATTCTCATCGCTACCCAGTATTGAGTCACCCCTAGAGCACGACAAATGGTGCAAATCCATTTGGATCGAGGAGCAGAATAGACTGGACAAAAAAACAAAAAGTGCTCCTCGGTTTCTGGACTACCAGAACAAACGGGGCACAGATCAGACAAGGGAACAGACCCCCATTTACTGGTCAGAGAATACAATGGAAGGCTCCCAAATCGGAAACGAGCATACAACCCCTTCCCCTGCAAGTCAGGAATAAGGTCCAAATAAGGTTCAAAGTGAGGGATCGATTTAAAGTCCAAGAATGAGACAGTCAAATGGCCATCTAAATTGCTACAGGTTAGTTCATTCCTTACGTAAGACCAATAGGAAGTTTTCACAATGGAACTGTGTGACTTCTCCAGACCCTGGGGATTTTCCCGAAAACTTGTAAATCCCAAAATGTGAAACCATTTGGACACATGTTTGACCCATGGAATGGAAGTCACATTTGGTCTCTTCAAAAGGTCACGGAAGGAATCTCTATATATGGCAAGTTCTGGTACCGTCCAAATTCTCACCCAATATAGTAGCGGTTTTAGGATAATCAGATCCATTATACGTTTGAAACCCAGATCTAGAAACAAAGGTTTTAGCGGGGTACTCTTTGGACAAGCAACTAGGGCTCTGGCAAAATTATTTTCGCCAACCAATATTTTGCTGCAATCTGAAAATCCCCATATTTCCACCCCGTAAGCAGCTGCTCCCTGTGCTTGGGCCAAGTAGATTTTAATAGCAGGAGAAACAGCTTTGGACACAGAGCTTTTATGAAAGCGCAGGATAGCAGCTGCTCGGTTTTGGAGGAGCCCCACACTCTTCCCAATCTGTTCCTCCCAAAGCATGTTACTAGGGATCCTTACTCCTAGGTAGTCGATAGAATTAACCCTGGTCAATACAGACCCATCTAAACCAATTGTACATCTACCCCGGGGTCATAGACCAAAGACCATAAGCCTAGTTTTATCAGCATTCAGCTCTAATCCATAACCCAGACAAAAGGATTTAAAGTGGTCAACTAGCGTTTGGAGTCCCATCAGGATCATAGAAATAAGAAGAGAATCATCAGCAAAAGTAAGATGGGTATCTTTTTGGAATTCAGTGTTGGGGCATCGTTCTGGCAAGCAAGCAAATTAGGAACTACTTCTTTGATAAAAAGAGAGAACAGCAGTGGGGCCAGAACACATCCTTGGCGTACTCCCCTGTGGATGGGAATTTTATCTGTCAGTTCACCGTGGTCACCCCACCTCACCTGTGCGTAGGTGTTTGCATGAAGTCGCCTCAGGAGTTCAACTATTTTGTAGGGTATTCTTTGCCTCAATAGTACTTCCCATAACTTCTTCCTTAGGACCAAATTAAAAGCTGTTTGCAAGTCCACGAACACAACATATAAGGGTTGTTTATCAAGGACTACAAACTTCCAATGCAGGAGCACCAATCCAAATACCTGGCCTATTGTGCTAATTTTTGGGCAAAAGCCCGCCTGCAAGGGCGAGAGGACCCGATTGTCATATACCCATTCCATCAGTCTATCCAATAGTTGTTTGGCAAATACTTTTTGTATATTGTCAATCAAACTAATTGGTCTATAATTGCGGGCAGATTGGCATTCCTCTTTTTATATACTGGAATAATTTCCGCACCTTTCCAGGTGCCCAGGATTGCACCCCCTGCAGCAATTTTATTGGAAAGCAAATTTATATACCAGGACCATATCGTCAACTCTGATTTATATAAATCCCCTGGGATTATATCAGGTCCTGGAGCCTTGCCAGGTTTTAAAGATTGAATTGCTTTTGTAGTCTCCGCCAGGGAGAAGTTGATAATATCCACAGATACTTGGGGTCCTGACTAATTTGCTTAAAGTTATCACTAGAGGTAGCTCGAGGTGAGGGGGCAGAGTCACACACGTTGCTGGATAACAAGTCGAGGGGGGCGGCAAAAGCTTGGGAAAAGTGGATCACCCAAACCTCTGGTTGAATATGGTTCCTAAGGGTACTCCTGTTCCCCCTATATCTTTTAGATACCAGTTCCCAAAATAGCCTATTGTTTTTTACTTCAACTGCAACGAGCATGTCCCGCCAAACAACATCCTCCCATGACTTTTTTGCCTGCACTATTGCTTTTTTGTATGTAGTCTTTAATGCCAGCTTGGCCTTAGCACAGTCCGTATTGTACCATGCATTGGCTGCTGACAACTTAGGGGATTTAGATCTAGGCTCAACATTTTTGTAAAAAATGCTCTGCAGTCTATTTAGCAATGACTTGTGTATAGTAAGAATAGGAATACTACTTACTTCGTGATCAGTATAATCCGATATCTCATCAATAAAAGCTTGTAAATCCCCGAAAGTAGATAAGGGTTAGACATTACCTTGGGCCAACATACTCTAGTGCAATTAATAGTCTGTAAAGGGGTAGGGACCTCAGACAACTGAGTGTGGGCTGACCTCCTAAATTCATCTCCACTTAGGGTAAGGAGTAGGCGATTATGGTCGCTCTCTGGTCGAACATCC
The DNA here is from genome assembly GCF_031143425.1 of Pleurodeles waltl. Classification (NCBI taxonomy): domain Eukaryota; kingdom Metazoa; phylum Chordata; class Amphibia; order Caudata; family Salamandridae; genus Pleurodeles; species Pleurodeles waltl. The sequence continues at coordinate 832,339,328 of NC_090444.1, forward strand.
ACCTTCATATCATTTAGCATAGGCCACAATCTAATGTCCACTAGAAAGTAGTCGATGGTACTAGAGGAGATACCTCTGTTAAATGTCGGCATCATGTCCAAATCAGATGGCATGCGTCCATTACATGCCCTGAGACCATGCTTTAGACATAGTGCAGCCAACTGAGTGGCCACTCGGGATCGTGTACATAAACTAGTTTTCGTTAATTGCGGGATTCCCCACAGATCGTCTTCTTGTTCTGTTAACCCGCTGCTCAATATGGATGGTTCAAAGGTGCAATTAAAATCTTCTCCGATTACCACCAGGGTTGATGGATGAAGAGAATCCAAAAATTCAGACAATTGACTTAACGTCTGGGATTCTAGGCCCGTGATACTGCGCGGGCATAAACATTGATTAGAATAATCGTCAGGTCTGCACGAAAAGTAAGTTGGACTCCCATTAGATCCACTGAGTCTATATTTAGTAGTGAATGTTGGCATCATAGGCCCTCATTACAACCCTGGTGGTCTTTGACCGGCAGGGCTGTTCTGTCGGAAGCACCGACAACAGGCTTGCGGTGCTTCCCTGGGAATTACGACCCCGCCACTTTTGTCCCAGCGGTTTAAATCCCCCAGGCCAGCGCTGCCCAGGGGATTATGAGTCCCCTCCCGCCAGCCTTTTCATGGCAGTTTGAACCACCATGAAAAGGCTGGCGGAAAGGGGAGTCGCGGGGCCCCCTGCCACGGCCCCATGCAGCTTGTCACTGTCTGCATAGCAGACAGTGAAAAGCGCGACGGGTGCAACTGCACCCGTCGCACAGCCGCAACACCGGCAGCTCCATTTGGAGCTGGCTCCCGTGTTGCAGCCGAGATCCCTGCTGGGCCGGCTGGCGGAAACCAGGTTTCTGTCAGCCGGCCCAGCAGGGATCTCCAAATAGACCCTGTGGCGCTGCCCGCCAAGGTTGAAATGAGGGCCATAGTCTCTTATTTAATAATAGCATTAGTCCTCCTTTGGCACGACCCAAACCCTTAGCAGATGGTTGAGCTGGAATGCTAAACGAAGTGAACCCTTGGATATAGGTCTGATACTCGACCCAAGTTTCTTGGAACAAACAAACATCCTGGCTGCTAATGTAAATGGACCAGTCTATATCTACCAGTTTCTTAGCCAAACCTGCTAGATTCCATGACATCAGCGATAATTTAGTTTCAATCGACTCGGGGTCATCCGACGGGACAGTGTCTCCCTCAGGACAAAGGACCCCGTTGGGTAACCCCGGGAGCTCTTTGTAAGTGAGATTTAGTCACCCGGTTACTGAGGACAGAGGCTGGGGTTCCAGTTCTACTTGTGGAATACAGACAGGAGTGGAAATAAAAAACTTCCCAGTGCCAGAATTAGGGGGCTGAGTAGCAAGACTAATGCTAATCACTCTCGGGCAATTGAAATGGCGTGTACGTACTTCGAAGTCTATCAGTTCCTCCAACAGAACCCTGCTGAAAAAACAAACATAAATAAAATTATACCTTGAGCCCACAACACTGTGCCTTTCCACCACGTATATGTCGGAGCGTATAACAGAAAGACAATTGCATCGGGTCCGAAGCTAATAAATAGTTTTGTTGGTCAAAGACTCTGCATCTTCAAAGGCACCTGGCGATAACCGTGGGACATCAATCATATAAATTGTACGACCATTATGACCACGGTCCATCCTCTGATGTTGTTGTGGATCGGTTACTGTTTGGGGTTGTATGGGAGGGACCGAAGAAATTGAAGGATTTACCATCCTGTGAAGAAATGGCTGATTACCGTCTCTCGTGGGTCCTACTTCTGTAGCACAGGACTGTATAGGGACAGGAATAGAAGATCCCCAATGGTACCTAGCAATACTTCCTTGGGCATCTTGCCTCTGATCAACACTTGTATTTGCTATCTGGGGTTTAGGCCCAGTACTGAAAGAGGAAAGAGTAGCAGTAGGTGAGGCCGAATCTTTCGCATGTGGAAAATTGTCAATTCCTGTTACAGGCCTTATCAGAGCAAAACTCCCGCCACCCCCTGCCTTCTGGAACGATTGCTGACACTTGCAGCTGGAACACTGTAATAGATTATCTTTCATAAAATTCACTAAAAGTAGCAGTGTAGATTTTATCTCGTCGATTTTCTGGAGGACAGGAGTCAGATTGATAAAATTATTGGGTGAATGCGGGCCCTCAAGTGCAATAACAGTAGCAGAGGGTGCAATAGTTGTAATATTGTCACCCACTATAGATCCCGGATCAAGGTTTGCTGTGCTTGTAATCAAGTCCTCTTCCACCGCCAAAGGCTCAAAGCGATTTGCAAATAGGATATTAGGGATCACCTTAACAGCAGGGCTCAATGGAATGGGGAATGGTTCTGTCCCCAAAACTTAGGCATCCTTTGTGCTTACAGGTGAACCCAAAACTCCCCCTGAAAATATCAGAAGGGAGTAAGAAGGAGGTCCCCCTATATTCTGGGGGGCCTTGACTTTATCAGTGTTGACTCGGGTGCAATTAGCTTGTATCCTCCCACTCTTTCCCTTGGTGAACATAGATGGAATTTTCTTCCCCTTGGACGCTCCAATACCAATGCTTGGCAATTGGGAGTTACCATGGAGGATAGCCTCGACCTCTTCAAATAATTGATCAATGGCATGGAGATCGTTCACGTTTGCAATAGGCCCTGAACTCATTTGCTCACTTAACTTGTTTTTTGCTTTTTTTACCTCACTCCGAGGAGCAGCAGTGTCAACAGCTTTCCTTTTCACCATTTCCCCACAAATAAAATGTTTTTTAAACCTTCTTACTTTACAGATATCCACAAGGGTTCATCCAGCCCAACCTCTTCCGGGTGGTGACAAGTGCAGCAGTCGGCAGCTCCTACCCAGAGACACCAATTAGTCTACTCTTGTGGTACGCGCTGGGAAAAATATAATTGAGGACCCTCTAGGTGTAGCCACATGAGACTCATAGGGGTAGCCCAGCCCGGCCTCTGACGGTCTTGGCGCGGGCATGGCCCACGTGCGTCCCGTGCAGCGAAGCAGCACGGCACGTTTTCAAGCGCCTGCATCTGTTGTCCGGCCCCCAGCAACACCAAGTGACTCTTGGGACAGCGAGTCCCACCAGGAGGGGAGGGCACCAGGAGCAAGGGCGACCAGCAGCGAAGCAGCGCAGCACGTTTTCAAGCGCCCGCATCTGTAGTCCGTCCCCCGGCAACACCAAGTGACTCTTGGGACAGCGAGTCCCACCAAGAGGGGAGGGCACCAGGAGCGTGCTTCAATATACTCCTCTCACTACAACAAGATTCTGTGCAGCCACTTGTTGGTTGAGTATAACCATGACACCTTCTCAGGCTCTTCAACTCTGCTTTATTTGCAATAAATTTGCATAAGCCTTTCATGATAAGCATGCACTGAATCCTTCGGCTCTTGTATGGCTTTCACAATCTTTGCCCAGTTCACCCCCATCCTGGCACTTTCTTGATCAGAGGATCTATTATTGCTCTGTATTTCTCAGCAATCACCTCAGCTTGTGCCTTTTTAGGTGGAGCCCGATTTGTTTTTTCAGTTGGACAAGCAACAGCTGTCTTGCACTCTGTCTACAAATCACCAGGAACAATCTCACATAATGTATCCAAATCAATCCAAAGCATCTTTGAAACTGCCATCAATCTATGAACCTCTTTCTACCACCACGACATCACCTCGTCCTACACCCGGGAACTGGGGGGAGCGCTAGCGCTCCCCCCATGTGCTCCCCACCCCCCAAGGCAGGGATGGAAGGGGAAGCCCTTCCCCTCCCACCCTGACCCCCCACCCCCCTGTGACGTCAGCGTGCATTGCGCGCTGACAATCACAGAGGGCCTCTTCCGCGATCAAAAGAGAAATGCAAAGCATTTCTCTTTCGATCACGTAGGGGAGGCCCAGAGAGGCTTCAAAGCGAAGGAAAGGAATTTCCTTCCCTTTGAAGTCTCTCTGAGCGTTTCAAAAGCCAGATTGCAAAGCAATCCGGCTTTTGAAATGCCCACTAGACACCAGGGATTTTCTTTCTTTTTGAAATTGGCATAAGGGAGTGACCCCTTGGGCAAGGGTCGCTCCCAGGGGTGTCATTTTTTTGGAAGGCCTTTTCTGCCCCCCCTGGGGGCAGGTTGTCCTATTATTAGGCCGATCTGCCCCCGGGGGGGGGCAGAAACCTCTAGGTACCAGGGACCTTTTTTTTGTTTTGTTTTATTGGAGGTGGGGAGCGACCCCTTAGGCAAGGGTCGCTCCCCTAGGGGGCAAATTATATTTAGGCCATTTCTGCCCCCCTGATTGGCCTATTTTTATGAGGCCAATCTGCCTCCAAGGGGGACAGAAACGACTAGACACCAGGGAGTTATTTTTTTTTTTTACGGGAATTTCACGCAAAGGGAGCGACCCCTTAGGCAAGGGGCAAATTGTATATAGACCATTTCTGCCACCCTTGGGGGCAGATCGGCCGATTTTAGGTCAATCTGCCCCCAAGGGGGCAGAAACCACTAGGCACCGGGGATTTGTTTTTTACGGCAATGTCACGCAGGGGGAGCGACCCCATAGGCAAGGGTCGCTCTGGGTGGGAGCTGGGGGGGGGGTTTGTGGTGATGCGGGGGGCAAATTTATTTTAGGCCATTTCTGCCCCCCCGGGGGCAGATCGGCCTATTATTAGCCGAAATGTGAGGAAAACTTGTTTTTTAGCCACATTTTGAGGTTTGCAAAGGATTCTGGGTAACAGAACCTGGTCAGAGCACCACAAGTCACCCCATCTTGGAGTCCCCTAGGTCTCTAGATTTCAGAAATGCACAGGTTTGGTAGGTTTCCCTAGGTGCCGGCTGAGCTAGAGGCCAAAATCTACAGGTAGGCACTTTGCAAAAAACACCTCTGTTTTCTTTAAAAAAATGTGATTTGTCCAAGTTGTGTTTTTGGGCATTTCCTGTCACGGGCGCTAGGCCTACCCACACAAGTGAGGTATAATTTTTATCGGGAGACTTGGGGGAACATAGAATAGCAAAACAAGTGTTGTTGCCCCTTGTCTTTCTCTACATTTTTTCCTTCCAAATATAAGAGAGTGTATAAAAAAGACGTCTATTTGAGAAATGCCATGTAATTCACATGCTAGTATGGTCACCCCGGAATTCAGAGATGTGCAAATAACCACTGCTCCTCAACACCTTATCTTGTGCCCATTTTGTAAATACAAAGGTTTTCTTGATAGCTATTTTTCACTCTTTATATTTCAGCAAATGAATTGCTGTATACCCGGTATAGAATGAAAACGCACTGCAGGGTGCAGCTCATTTATTGCCTCTGGGTACCTAGGGTTCTTGATGAACCTACAAGCCCTATATATCCCCGCAACCAGAAGAGTCCAGCAGACGTAACGGTATATTGCTTTAAAAAATCTGACATTGCAGGAAAAAGCTACAGAGTAAAACGTAGAGAAAAAATGCAGTTTTTTTCACCTCAATTTCAATTTTTCTTTTTCAGTTGTTATTTTCTGTAGGAAACACTTGTAGGATCTACACAAATTACCCCTTGCTGAATTCAGAATTGTGTCTACTTTTCAGAAATGGTTAGGTGTCTGGGATCCAGCATTGGTTTCACCCCATTTCTGTCTCTGACTGGAAGGAGGCTGAAAGCACAAAAAAATCATAAAAATGGGGTATGTCCCAGTAAAATGCTAAATTTGTGTTGAAAAATTGGGTTTTCTGATTCAAGCCTGCCTGTTGCTGAAAGCTGGGAAGCTGGTGATTTTAGCACTACAAACCCTTTCTTGATGCCATTTTCAGGGGAAAACCGGAAGCCTTCTTCTGCAGCCACTTTTTCCCATTTTTTTAAAAAAAACAAAATTTTCACTGTATTTTGGCTAATTTCTTGGCCTCCTTCAGGGGAACCCACAAAGTCTGGGCACCTCTAGAATCCCTACGATGTTGGAAAAAAAGGACGCAAATTTGGCTTGGCTAGCTTATGTGGACAAAAAGTTATGAGGGCCTAAGTGCGAACTGCCCCGAATAGCCAAAAAAAGGCCTGGCACAGGAGGGGGAAAAGGCCTGGCAGCGAAGGGGTTAACAAGTGTATTATTATAATAATAATAATAATAATAATAATAAAAATGCATAAAAAACATCTATATCATCTATAGCCTTAGTTTTCTCTTCTCCATCCAGTACGACTTTAGTACAGTCTGTCAGGGTAGGGCGATTGATTTTTGACACTTGTCAATGAGTTAATATACTTAGAGTAAAAAATTGTCCCAAAGAATGAGGCGGATTTCGATGTAATCTCAAGTGGCCGTGCTAGAGGGGTAGCCTGTCCATTAGGAATAGCCAGAATAATGTGCTGGGTTTCTTTTTGTTTCAGCTGAGCTGCTAGAAGCTTACTTTTTTTCCCCATGATCATATCTCTTCTGTTTAAGTCCTATAACTGCATATTCCTCGTGCGTGGTAGATAGAGTATTAGGCTCATATTTCGTTATAATGAGGCCTCTCACACTGTCAAGCATGGGAACGAATTATACGTGGAAGTGAGTGTGTGAATGGTGTCTTCTGGAGTAGTCTGGTAAGCCCTGGATTTCCTTCAAGGATGGGCTACTATTGTTGACTGGTCGGACTTTTTTTTTGGTTTTGTGGTTATTTATCATTAGTTTCTAAGTGGACACGTTAGCGGTTCGGTGGACCTTTTGACTTCGCTTAGAGTATTTTCCATCATGAGACTCCATACCAATACAAATCAACAGCAATGACAATCAATAGCATCAATTATCAAAGGAGTCTGTAATTTCCACATACCATGACCTTCCGGTCATGAATAACCACACCTTATGTAAAAGTTAACATATTTATTTCCTTATATTAACAATGCTAGTATAAAGTAACTTAGGGGGTTATTCTAACTTTGGAGGAGTGTTAATCCGTCCCAAAAGTGACGGTAAAGTGACGGATATACCACCAGCCGTATTACGAGTTCCATAGGATATAATGGACTTGTAATACGGCTGGTGGTAAATCCGTCACTTTTCCGTCACTTTTGGGACGGATTAACACCTCCTCCAAAGTTAGAATAACCCCCTTAGTCTCAAAATCAAATGATAAAGATACAGAAACAATACTGGGTGCCCAAATCTTCTAAAGAATCACAATTTAATCAAGGCTTGGATCACTACACATTCTAAGGTTACAGTACGAATCTTTAGCAAGGATAAATGTGCAAGAGAAATGGCATGCATTTATATTCAGCAAAGAAAAGACATCAACAGTTATTACATGTAGCGAGCATCATCAGTGAGTATCCTAACTAACCTTCTGATTAGAATAGCATGTTTGAGCTTCAGGCAAGACAATTTAGTCAACACAAATTTGGAAAAACATTTAACTATGGCTCTGTCAAATTTAGCAGTTGGTACCTAGGGACAAAGGCAAATATAGATAACAATCAGTAACATTGTATGGGAAGCTGTTCATGTCAAAATTACAGCTCCCCATATTGGGCACCTCCTAAAATGCATAGCGTCCTGCAAAATGAATATGACACACACCAGAATGAATGTACTATGTGTCACAATAATTACGATACCTGGCAGAGTGAATTTGAATTGAACTAAAACAAATATGAAACCTGACAGAGTGAATATGCTACTTAGTGATTAATATGAATAACACACACACCAAATTTAATAAGAAATATACTGAAATATATATAAATCATACTGAAATTAATATGGCCCTCACTGTAAACAATAAAGCAATCACTGAAACGAATACAATATTCACCAAAAAGAAAGGGACATTTCTTGAAATGATTGACTTGTGCCAAGAGAAATATGACATACATTGAAATTAATATGGCAGATTGAAAATAATATAAAGTACTAAAATGAATAAACCTAGACCCGCAAGACCCCAACAACTACAGACCAATCACAAATGGACCTTTCCTGGGCAAATTGATAGAAAGAGCAGCTTTCGCCCAGATGTCACAATTCATTGAAGACAATTCTATACTTTCAGACTTCCAAACTGGATTCCGCCCAGGAAGAAGCACTGAATCGGCACTCATAGCAATCTGGGATGATCTTAAAAACACAGTCGACCGAAATGGAGTTGCTGCACTACTTCTCTTGAACCTCTCAGCTGCCTTTGATACGGTTGACCATGACACCCTAATTCAAAGACTCCACGAAGCTGGCATACAAGGGATTGCTCTCGACTGGATTACTTCCTATCTTCAAAAATGATCTAATACCATCCACTCGCCCCCCCTTCTCGTCTGAACCCTACCTCACAAAAGCAGGGGTCCCCCAAGGGGCAATCATCTCACCTTTGCTTTTCAACATCTACATGATATCTTTACCAGAACTGATCAATGATTTCCATCTCACATGCTACAACTATGCAGATGACACACAAATACTACTTAAATTAGAATGCCCCAAAAACATTGAAAACTCACAAATCTTCAGTTGCCTCAGAGCCGTTGATCAGTGGATGACCTGGAGCAATCTCAAACTAAATACCTCCAAAACAGAAATACTCATATGTGGTGACTGGAAAAGTTATGACCCTCTGTTCATCTGGCCTGACGATCTCGGGCCACCTCCTCAATTATCCAAGGAAGTTAAAAACCTAGGAATCACCATGGATTCCAAGTTAACTATGAATGCCCAAGTGGACAAATTAGCACAAACAAGTTTCATCACCTTGAAGACTTTACGACGCATCTTCCCCCACCTCGGATTTCCACACAAGATGCAAGCTACTATCTCGCTTGTACTATCCAAACTGGATTATGCCAATGGCCTCTACCATGGATCATCTCTATCTGTTATGAAAAAACTACAACATATCCAGAATTCCGCAGCCAGGCTACTATTACATGTAAAGCCGCAAGCCCACATCTCCCCTGCCTTGAGAGCACTACACTGTTTAGCCGTTGCCAGAAGATGCACTTTCAAGCTGCTTTGTATCACCCACAAAGCTATACATGGAACATGACCGCTTTTTATCAGAAACAAAATAACCAAATACATCCAACAAAGAAACCTCGGCTCAAGATAGGCACCCCGCCTTAGAACACCACCATACAAGAAAAAGACTATAGGTGTTACATCCTTCTCCGTTCGAGCAGCCAAACTATGGAATTCATTACCCCCAACTATAAGAGCCACAGATAACTTTCTTGTCTTCAGAAAACTACTCAAGAGTTGGCTCTTTCCTTCATAACCACCATATTCAAACAACTATGAACTGCAAATGCCTATGTTGATAAATATTTTTTCAGATTATGTGTATATTTCTAGTTATGAATAGTTTCTTCAGAAAATATGTATCGCTACTATGTCATAACAATAAAATACACACACACTCCTTAAACCTGTTGACTAAGTATATTTTACCCATGGTTCTAATTATGTATTGTATGTTCATATGTGTGTGTATTCATGTGTGTGTGTATGCATATATATATATATATGTATGTATGTATGTGTATATGTTGTTTCTGTGCTTGGCATGTTCGTGGGTCATTGCATGGCTCCTGGGTGGGTTGTTATACTAGATATCTATGAATTCCTGCTCTCATCTTATCACACTTATCTACCCATCACCATATGTCATGTCTCTATCAAACTATCTTCAATTCTCACTCTGACTCATCCCAAATCCTTTCTACTGATTTCATCTCCTAAATAACTCTCCCTAAGCTCTTCCCTCCGCTTCCACATCTAACTCACCAAACCTCACTCTACTACCGTGACCTCCCACACAACCCTACTAAATTCTCCCGCATTTATCTCACCCTGCTACTATGCTCTCCCTAACCCTTCCACATACTCTTCCCTCCTCCATCCCCCTTTACTCATCCCAAGCCTTTGGGTTGAGTAAATTAAGGATATACTCCCAATTAAAACTTCTGGATTTCTCTCCTCCTCCACCCCACCATTACTCCAGTCAATCTAACTAACAAACTCGAATATCCGCGGCTCAAATTAACTCATAATAATACTAAAACTGTACTCATTATTTCCCGATACTAATCCATCACTAATTCTTGTTGGGTTCCAGAGTAGCATGCTACCCACCGAAAAGCGCTTCGACGCCTCGTCAGGGGTAGTAAGCGCTATATAAATACGATTACAATACAATACAATACAATATATTATATTCTGAAAAGAAAACAATGCACATTGAAACTAATACAATGTAAACTGAAATAAACATTGAACATCTTGCAATTAATTTTAATTGTGTTGAAATGAATATTACCGAGATGGCAATGAATACGAGACACCCAGAAATGAATGGGAGATGATTGAAAATGAATATGGCTTGTGTTGAAAATAATGCAATACCATTGAATTGAAGTTGACATGCCTTCAAATGAGTATGACCACAGCTGAAATTCACATGACATTTGTTAAAATGAATATGGCACGCCTTGAAATTAAAATGACACATATTCAAATTAATATGATATATGTTAGAATTGATAAGTACCATCTTAAAATTAGTATGACAAGTGTTAATATGAATATGACATCCATTGAAATAAATTTAACATTGATTGAAAAGAATATAACACATGTTAAAATGAATATGACATGATTTGAAATTAATATAACCTTCAATGAAAAGAATTTGACATGTTTTAAAATTAATACGAGTAACGTTAAAATGATCATGACATTTATCACTATGAATATGGCTTGCATTGAAAGTGATATGATATACATTGACATGATTATGATATATGTTGCAAATGATATGATTCATGTTAAAATTAAGATGTGTTAATATGAATGAAGCATCCATTGAAAGGAATATGACACATGCTAAGATGAATATGACATGCAGTGAAACAAATATGAGCTCCACCTAAATGAATTCCACATGTCTTACCTGAATATGACCAATGATGAAATTAAAATGAAACTTGTCAACATGAATATATTATGCTTTGAATTTGGTATGATACACAGCAAAATAAATACTGCATATATTGAAATTAATATGATCTATGTTGAAATGGATATGACTTGTGTTAAAATTATAATGACAGGTGTTAAGGTGAATATGACATCCATTGAAATTAATGACATTCATAGAAAGGAATATGACACATTTTAAGATGAATATGAAGCACTTTAAAATAAATATGACACCTGGTGAAATTAATATGACCCACATCAAAAGTAATATGACATTCTGTTACATGAATATGACACTTTTTGAAATGAATATGAAACTGTGAGATAAAAGTAACATGCTTTGAAATGAATTAAGCAAATATTGAAATGAACACAAGCCATGTTTAAATGAATATGACTGCTGTTTAAATGAATATGGCTTGCTCTGAACTTATGTTGATTTGCTTTAAAATTAATATTACATATTGAAATTAATGTTACATATTCTCAAAGGGTTGCATTACAACTTTGATGGTTTGTGCACCACCATGGCGATGGTATGACTGCCATCTGCTTGGCGGTCGGACCACAGTATTACGAAGCTGGCAGTCCCACATGGAAAGACTGCCACAGTGGCGAGGCAGGCCAAACAGGCCAATGGAGCCACTGTTTCAGATGGAAACATTATGATGTTGTCTACCGCCAGCATGACTGTGGCAGTCCAACCACCACATCCCAGCAGGTGGAAACGGAAAGCATAAAGGAAGCAGCTCACCTGCAGGCAGTGTTACATGACCTGTGCTGCCATGGAGCCCATCACACACATGTCCTGCCGCAGGTGCTGCTCATCGATGGACCCACACAGCACCCACATTGCAACACAATGGAAGGTCAATGGGATGCACAATAGGTTGTGAAACAAATATCCAAAGCTCCCAATGCAAAAAATACCTGCACAATAGTGATGGCGGCATCAGGAGCATTCAATGATACATTTCACTTTGCACATGCCCCTAAAACTGCATTTGCATAGGAACTGGCCCTTCATGTATCTCAGGGACAAACTATATTTGAGCCAAGTGATATGCCTAGCTGCCAAATGTGTAAGTGCAAGTCAAGAAAGCACATACAACGGCAACATCATGGTCCAGACACCTAGATGATGTAGCTGTAAGGTACACACATCAAAATGGACACATGGTCAGTCAAATGCAAATGAAGCTACCACAATTCAACATTGTCCATGTGTGGACAAACAAATGAGATGAAAGTACAATCCATATCAGGGGACAAATCTACACCATACATGCTGACATTGGCCAACACAAGATGAAATCCTTCCCCGAACAAGCATAACACAATGCAATGACACCCCAATTGGATCAACACCCACATAGCCATACAGTGAACATCTACCCTTGTCTTGGGTGACCAACACTTCCCACAAAGTCAGATATTGGAAACAACAGCAAATGTGGTGGATTTGTCTGTTGGTGTTGTGGTGGTGTCTGGGGTATGGTATCTGAGGTGTGTGGGGCTGTGGGTTGTGAGCTGTTGTCTGGGTGTATGGGGGTGTGATGGATGTGTCAGTGGGTGTTTTTTGGTGGCGTCTGTGGGTATGGCAGATGTGGTGTGTGGGTCGGTGGGAGTGTCTGTTGAAATGGTGGCTGATGTGGTGGTTGTGGGTGAATGATGAGTGTCTGCATATCGGTGTGGCTGGTAGAGTTTGTGGTGCTTTGTGCGGCTTGTGTGTGTTGAGGTTGGTGCATGCAGATGTGTCTGTGTGCTTAGGACAAGTAGGGGAATAGGGAATTTGGATAGGTAAGAGAGAGGTGGTGGGAGGGAGGGTTGGGGATGGATTGCTGTCATCAGTGAGGAGGCCAGAGTCTGAAAAGATCTCTGTAGGCCAGCCATGTCACTGTGAATGTTTTCCAGGAAAGCATTTGTCTGAAGTTGGCTTACCAACCCCTGGATGGCATTCACAATGGCAGTCTGCCGTACAGAAGGCTATTGACCTCCTGATAGTCCTCAGGAGGTCAATAGCCTTCTCACGCAGGGCAGCAGGAGTAACAGGGGCTGGCACTGCGGTACCTAGGGCAAAGGAGACGCCCACCCTCTTAGGTGAGTGGGCATGGCCAACTGGGTGGGAAGCAACAGGAAGGGTGGTGCTAGTACTGGGGGTGGCACAGGAACAGGTTCTGATGGGTCCCCTACCACTAGGGAGTGGCCACTGGAGGTAGAATCTAAAGATGACGAGGTTGATCCTGTGCCCTCGGTGGCACTCTCCTCACCTTCTGGACCACTGGGTCCCTCCGTGTCGGTGGTGTCATGACTGGAGGTACCGTGGCCAGATGCTTCCCCACTTGGTTTCGCCCTGTCTCCTTCGCTTGCCTGGGATGATGCTGCAAATACAAAGGGGAAAAGGGTCTCCACATGTTCCTGATCACACTTGAACAAAAGCTGTGATTTACAAACAGTACCATGATGTCAAGTAGGCTCCAGCAACAAACTACTTCAAGGTGGCTTCTACATGAACCATACCATATGCATGCATGCCACATGAACTGTCAACGGTTGCCCACAGGAAAATCAGGTCTCAGATCTCCAATTGCATGGGTGAAGTTGTGCAATCACAATAACCATTGAACAAGTAGGAGACCATATCACCTTCAATGCTTTGCCTGAGCATACCTGTTACCTGTTACCTGTTTTCATACAATAGTAGGCCAATGCCAAGTTCATTCCAACAGATCCCACACAAGGTCATGCAGACATCTATTTGTCACATACACAATAACACAACAATAAGAAATGATGCTCCAGCAGTACAGTACACTGAAGAAGGTGACATGGAAATACTCATGTCACACTGGAAACATGGCAACAATGCACACTTCACCATGTGTAAATTGTCCTAATTGCGTCATGGAGGTAGTACTAATGTTGCTCAGATATACTACATATTTGTCATGGAAAAGTACACTATAGTCAAAATGTGCAAATTGACAGAGAGATATGTCGCTAAAATACATTACACAATGAAACAGCTAGCCACAGGAAAATCACCACTACTATATGGCACCCCTTAGAATAACAAACTCTGATTGCATCAGTAGAAGCAATTAGTCCTTTGTATATTGGAGAGGCCCAGGGATTTACAAGCACTTGCAGAAGGCCCTGGACATGTTCCCCAATGGGAAGCTACATCCATTTGGTCCTGCAAACCCAGATGTACATGGATAAATGGTTCTACCCAATCACATGTGATTCCAACATAACTGCAAGCCACTCCATGATGTGTGCCAACAGTCTGGTAACAGATCTTTCCCTTTTCACATGTGCAGTGCACTTTGCTACTTGATGCCACATCAATGGCATGGAAATGGACATTGTGTCTAAAACCTCTAGTCCTACATGTCATGTCTCTCATTGCTACTGCAGTTGTGCATGCCAAATGACATGCAATGACGGGGGAGGGTATGTGTGAGCCAACAATCAATGGTGACACACTCCTGTCTGTGGCACCACATAAAATGTAGCCCCACTGCATGTGCCCAATTCCAAAGACAGGTTAGCATGCAACTATATGTGATGGAATACAGAAATCATCCTGTGAACACACATAGACGAAGCATGAAACAGCAGTATACACATTTTGTTAAAAGAGAATGGGACACATGCTAACATGTTGGCACAAGGAATTTTGGCAACAGTGATGGGCCATAAATCATGTCAATGGACATTCCCCACTTACCAAGGGAAAGTTTTGATCTTTAGCTGCACCTAAAGAACAATGCATTCTTTTACATGTGTGATGCCACCTTCACATGTCAGACAATAGTGAGGCACAGCACTCATCACACACTGAAAACAAGTGGCCTCTGGGGAGCAGGTGCCAATTTACTCATTTGACGAGACACATGGCTGATGAAAGTGATCCATCACTTCTTTTTCTTTGGACTGTAACACTGAGGAGTAGTGGTCCGTTGCAAAGAATTTAGACCCACTACAACAACAAACCTTCCTTGATTGATCACTGTACAAAGCAATGTGTTGTCCCTGGAGAGCAATTGTTTTGTGGATTGTACTCAGTTGTGTCCTAGGTCCCTGGGCTACTAGGCAAGGCACATCAATATGCACTAAATTACATATCTACACAAACAGTTACTCATCTTGTGTATCACACATGGTCCATCCCCAGTCACCAGAGGAGATGTCAGAACCTAACACATTAAGTTGTCTGTGTGACAGGCAGTAATATGTCCTGTACTCATTTGGCTGCTGTGCTCCCTGCAAATGCCCATCAAGGTCCGGGTATGCTACTGCCAGAATCCGGGCCCCTAGGGGGTCATGCTTCGAGGTGTGCCTGCCCACGTTGGGAGGACAGCCCCAGCTGAATTTCTGAGATCTTCTGGCCCAGCACCTCAGGTCCTTCCACCTCTTGCAATAGTGGGCACTTTGCTGGCCATGGACCCCCAGGGTCTGCACCTCCTGGGTGATGGCTCTCCAAATCTCCTTCTTTTGATGGGTGTTTACCTAAATGGATGCAAGAGACAAATCAAGCAATTACAAACATACGTTTTTGCTCAAATGGTTGTGTCACACACATCAGAAACACCAAGAATAAAATGGGCAATTTGTCAACACACTACAAGTGTGAAGCACATGCCAATAAGTACAGGAACATGACTACACACTTTTAGATTCATCTGCAGACTAACCCACTGCCCTGCTCAAGCCTACAATGACTAAGCAAGCCTAATGACATCAGGTATTCGATGTTCTAGCGAGATGTACCCGAGGGTAGGTCGCTCCCCCTGCCGCTGCAGCTCCACCAGCCCAGGTTCCTGACACCTCCCAGCAAGACGTACTAAAACAGTAAGTACTCCCCCCGCCCAGCCCATCGCCCAGCCCCGCGCCACTCACCTCTCCTTTTCCTGTACTTCTGTCTTCTGCCTTCCGCTCTCTCCTCCAACCTCTCTCCGCACCTCTGCTGTCCATTTCCCTTCGCTCTCTGCTCCACTTCTGCAGCCCACTTGCTGTGTGTTCTCTCTTCCTTCTTCATCTGTGTTCTTCATCTGTGTTCTTCTTCCCCCTCTGCACCCCGACCTGCGTGTTCTTTCTTCTTTCTTCATCTGTATTCTTCATCTGTGTTCTTCTTTCTCCTCTGCACCCCGACCTGCGTGTTCTTTTCTTCTTTCTTCATCTGTGTTCTTCTTTCTCCTCTGCACCCCGACCTGTGTCTTCTTTTCTTCTTTCTTCATCTGTGTTCTTCTTTCTCCTCTGCACTCCGACCTGCGTGTTCTTTCTTCATCTGTGTTCTTCTTTCTCCTCTGCACCCCGACCTGCGTGTTCTTTTCTTCTTTCTTCATCTGTGTTCTTCATCTGTGTTCTTCTTTCTCCTCTGCACCCCGACCTGCGTGTTCTTTCTTCTTTCTTCATCTGTGTTCTTCATCTGTGTTCTTCTTTCTCCTCTGCACCCCGACCTGCGTGTTCTTTTCTTCTTTCTTCATCTGTGTTCTTCTTTCTCCTCTGCACCCCGACCTGCGTGTTCTTTTCTTCTTTCTTCATCTGTGTTCTTCTTTCTCCTCTGCACCCCGACCTGCGTGTTCTTCTCCTCTTCTGTATTTTTCTTTGCGTGTCCCTTTTCTTCCTCTGTGGCCTTTCCTCATCTTCTGGACGCTTCCCCTCTGCTTCTCAGGTCTCTCCTCCTCTGCCTGACTTCTTCTTTACTCTTCTCTCTTCTTGACTCTTCTCCTCTTCTTCTTGACTCTTCTCCTCTTCTTCTTGACTCTTCTCTCTTGACTCTTCTCTCCTCTTCTTCTTTACTCTTCTTCTTGACTCTTCTCTCTTTTGTTCTTCCTGACTCCCCTCCCCCTCTGTAATCCCCCCTCCCCTATCTTTTCTCCCCTCCCCTCTACCTGACCCCCCCCCACCCTCCGCTTTCCTGCCGCCACCTCCTGCTCGGCCCCGTCCCCCGCTCCCATTCGTCGCCCTCCTCCAGCCCCCGCCCCCAGCTGACCCCTCCTCCCCCCCTCCCTCTTATGGCGGCCGCTGCGCGGCACAGTCAGCGACCCTTGACCCGAGGGTAGGTCGCTCCCCCTGCCGCTGCAGCTCCACCAGCCCAAGTTCCTGACACCTCCCAGCAAGACCTGCTAAAACAGTAAGTACTCCCCACTCCCTCGCCCAGCCCTGCGCTACTCACCTCTCCTTTTCCTGTACTTCTGTCTTCTGCCTTCCGCTCTCTCCTCCAACCTCTCTCCGCACCTCTGCTGTCCATTTCCCTTCGCTCTCTGCTCCTCTTCTGCAGCCCACTTGCTGCGTGTTCTCTCTTCCTTCTTCATCTGTGTTCTTCATCTGTGTTCTTCTTCCCCCTCTGCACCCGACCTGCGTATTCTTTCTCCTTTCTTCATCTGTGTTCTTCATCTGTGTTCTTCATCTGTGTTCTTCTTTCTCCTCTGCACCCCGACCTGCGTGTTCTTTTCTTCTTTCTTCATCTGTGTTCTTCTTTCTCCTCTGCACCCCGACCTGCGTGTTCTTTTCTTCTTTCTTCATCTGTGTTCTTCTTTCTCCTCTGCACCCCGACCTGCGTGTTCTTTCTTCTTTCTTCATCTGTGTTCTTCATCTGTGTTCTTCTTTCTCCTCTGCACCCTGACCTGCGTGTTCTTTTCTTCTTTCTTCATCTGTGTTCTTCTTTCTCCTCTGCACCCCAACCTGCGTGTTCTTTTCTTCTTTCTTCATCTGTGTTCTTCTTTCTCCTCTGCACCCCGACCTGCGTGTTCTTTTCTTCTTTCTTCATCTGTGTTCTTCTTTCTCCTCTGCACCCCGACCTGCGTGTTCTTTTCTTCTTTCTTCATCTGTGTTCTTCTTTCTCCTCTGTACCCCGACATGCGTGTTCTTTTCTTCTTTCTTCATCTGTGTTCTTCTTTCTCCTCTGTGGCCTCTCCTCATCTTCTGGACGCTTCCCCTCTGCTTCTCAGGTCTCTCCTCCTCTGCCTGACTCTTCTTCTTTACTCTTCTTTCTTCTTGACTCTTCTCCTCTTCTTCTTGACTCTTCTCTCTTCTCTCTTGACTCTTCTCTCCTCTTCTTCTTTACTCTTCTTCTTGACTCTTTTCTCTTCTGTTCTTCCTGACTCCCCTCCCCCTCTGTAATCCCCTCTCCCCTATCTTTTCTCCCCTCCCCTCTACCTGACCCCCCCACCCTCCGCTTTCCCGCCGCCACCTCCTGCTCGGCCCACCCCCCCTGGTCCCATTCCTCGCCCCCCTCCCGCCCCCCGCCCCCAGCTGACCCCTCCTCCCCCCCTCCTCCCTCTTATGGCGGCCGCTGCGCGGCAGAGTCAGCAACCCTTGACCCGAGGGTAGGTCGCTCCCCCTGCCGCTGCAGCTCCACCAGCCCAGGTTCCTGACACCTCCCAGCAACACCTGCTAAAACAGTAAGTACTCCCCCCGCCCAGCCCCTCGCCCATCCCCGCGCTACTCACCTCTCCTTTTCCTGTACTTCTGTCTTCTGCCTTCCGCTCTCTCCTCCAACCTCTCTCCGCACCTCTGCTGTCCATTTTCCTTCACTCTCTGCTCCTCTTCTGCAGCCCACTTGCTGTGTGTTCTCTCTTCTTTCTTCATCTGTGTTCTTCATCTGTGTTCTTCTTCCCCCTCTGCACCGCGACCTGCGTGTTCTTTCTTCTTTCTTCATCTGTGTTCTTCATCTGTGTTCTTCATCTGTGTTCTTCTTTCTCCTCTTCACCCCGACCTGCGTGTTCTTTTCTTCTTTCTTCATCTGTGTTCTATTTCTCCTCTGCACCCGACCTGCGTGTTCTTTTCTTCTTTCTTCATCTGTGTTCTTCTTTCTCCTCTGCACCCCGACCTGCGTGTTCTTTCTTCTTTCTTCATCTGTGTTCTTCATCTGTGTTCTTCTTTCTCCTCTGCACCCCGACCTGCGTGTTCTTTCTTCTTTCTTCATCTGTGTTCTTCATCTGTGTTCTTCTTTCTCCTCTGCACCCCGACCTGCGTGTTCTTTTCTTCTTTCTTCATCTGTGTTCTTCTTTCTCCTCTGCACCCCGACCTGCGTGTTCTTTTCTTCTTTCTTCATCTGTGTTCTTCTTTCTCCTCTGCATCCCGACCTGCGTGTTCTTCTCCTCTTCTGTATTTTTCTCTGCGTGTTCCTTTTCTTCCTCTGTGGCCTTTCCTCATCTTCTGGACGCTTCCCCTCTGCTTCTCAGGTCTCTCCTCCTCTGCCTGACTCTTCTTCTTTACTCTTCTCTCTTCTTGACTCTTCTCCTCTTCTTCTTGACTCTTCTCCTCTTCTTCTTGACTCTTCTCTCTTCTCTCTTGACTCTTCTCTCCTCTTCTTCTTTACTCTTCTTCTTGACTCTTCTCTTTTCTGTTCTTCCTGACTCTCCTCCCCAACTGTAATCCCCCCTCCCCTATCTTTTCTCCCCTCCCCTCTACCTGACCCCCCCACCCTCCGCTTTCCCGCCGCCACCTCCTGCTCGGCCCCGCCCCCCCTGCTCCCATTCGTCGCCCCCCCTCCAGCCCCCCGCCCCCAGCTGACCCCTCCTCCCCCCATCCTCCCTCTTATGGCGGCCGCTGCGCGGCAGAGTCAGCAACCCTTTACCCGAGGGTAGGTCGCTCCCCCTGCCGCTGCAGCTCCACCAGCCCAGGTTCCTGACACCTCCCAGCAAGACCTGCTAAAACAGTAAGTACTCCCCACGCCCAGCCCCTCGCCCAGCCCTGCGCTACTCACCTCTCCTTTTCCTGTACTTCTGTCTTCTGCCTTCCGCTCTCTCCTCCAACCTCTCTCCGCATCTCTGCTGTCCATTTTCCTTCGCTCTCTGCTCCTCTTCTGCAGCCCACTTGCTGCGTGTTCTCTCTTCTTTCTTCATCTGTGTTCTTCATCTGTGTTCTTCTTCCCCCTCTGCACCCCGACCTGCGTGTTCTTTCTTCTTTCTTCATCTGTGTTCTTCTTTCTCCTCTGCACCCCGACCTGCGTGTTCTTTTCTTCTTTCTTCATCTGTGTTCTTCTTTCTCTTCTGCACCCGATCTGCGTGTTCTTTCTTCTTTCTTCATCTGTGTTCTTCTTTCTCCTCTGCACCCCGACCTGCGTGTTCGTTTCTTCTTTCTTCATCTGTGTTCTTCTTTCTCCTCTGCACCCCGACCTGCGTGTTCTTTTCAACTTTCTTCATCTGTGTTCTTCTTTCTCCTCTGCACCCCGACCTGCGTGTTCTTTTTTCTTTCTTCATCTGTGTTCTTCATCTGTGTTCTTCTTTCTCCTCTGCACCCCGACCTGCGTGTTCTTTCTTCTTTCTTCATCTGTGTTCTTCATCTGTGTTCTTCTTTCTCCTCTGCACCCCGACCTGCGTGTTCTTTTCTTCTTTCTTCATCTGTGTTCTTCTTTCTCCTCTGCACCCCGACCTGCGTGTTCTTTTCTTCTTTCTTCATCTGTGTTCTTCTTTCTCCTCTGCACCCCGACCTGCGTGTTCTTTTCTTTTTTCTTCATCTGTGTTCTTCTTTCTCCTCTGCACCCCGACCTGCGTGTTCTTCTCCTCTTCTGTATTTTTCTCTGCGTGTTCCTTTTCTTCCTCTGTGGCCTCTCCTCATCTTCTGGACGCTTCCCCTCTGCTTCTCAGGTCTCTCCTCCTCTGCCTGACTCTTCTTCTTTACTCTTCTCTCTTCTTGACTCTTCTCCTCTTCTTCTTGACTCTTCTCCTCTTCTTCTTGACTCTTCTCTCTTCTCTCTTGACTCTTCTCTCCTCTTCTTCTTTACTCTTCTTCTTGACTCGTCTCTCTTCTGTTCTTCCTGACTCTCCTCCCCATCTGTAATCGCCCTCCCCTATCTTTTCTCCCCTCTACCTGACCCCCCACCCTCCGCTTTCCCACCGCGACCTCCTGCTCGGCCCCGCCCCCCCTGCTCCCATTCGTCGCCCCCCTCCAGCCCCCCGCCCCCAGCTGACCCCTCCTCACCCCATCCTCCCTCTTATGGCGGCTGCTGTGTGGGCGCGCGCAGCGGGCTCGCCGCTGGCGCACCGAAGGCAAGCCCGTCTGCGGCCGTCTGTGCTTGGACCGCGCCCAGCGCCACGACCCCTGGCCCCCAGCACTCCCAAACCCCTCAGCACCGCTACGACCCCAACACCCTCCACGCCCTCAACCCCGGGCGCTCCCGTACCTGCTTCCAACCCAACCCTAAACGCACCCATGGACCCTTCGCATGCCTCTCCTGCAAACTCACCTTCCACCGCGTAACCACCCCTCCCGCCAGCCCACGCGCCAACAACCACCTCAAATGCATCCTGATCAACGCACGATCCGTCCACAAGCACGCCATTGAACTATCGGACCTCCTGGACTCCACCGCACCGGACGTCGCCTTCATCACTGAGACCTGGATGAACGCCTCTTCGGCCCCGACATCACCATAGCCATCCCCGACGGCTACAAGATCTCCAGGAGAGACCTCACCAACCATGTCGGTGGAGGAATCGCCATCGTCTTCAAGGACTCCATCAACGTCACCACCTCCACCGAAGACACCCCTCTCGCCGCCGAACACCTGCACTTCCATATACCCACCGACCCCAGGACCACCCTCAGAGGAACTCTCATCTACAGACCCCCTGGACCACGCGCCCCCTTCAGCGACTCTATCACTGACTTCATCTCCCCGCACGCCCTTGCCTCGCCGGACTACATCCTCCTCGGTGACCTCAACTTCCACCTGGAACAGAACAACGACCCCAACACCACCGCCCTGCTCGCCAACCTCGCCAACCTCGGTCTCAAGCAACTGGTGAACACCCCCACCCACATCGCCGGACACACGCTCTACCCCATCTTCTCCGCCAGCAACCACGCATCCTTCAGCCACTCCTCCGTAATACACTGGACCGACCACAGATGTGTCCACTTCACCTTCTGACGCGAGACTCGCCACCTCCACACACAATCCATCCTACGCAGACATTGGAACAAAATCCCCGCGGAACAGCTTCTCTCCACTCTCAGCGACAACCAACCCACCTTCTCCACCGACACCAAAGACGCAGCCCTCCGCCTCACGCATTGGATCACCAACTGCGCAGACAACCTCGCACCCCTCAGACGCCTCCCAAGACAGACCAACACCAGGAAACCTCTTTGGTTCACAGACACCCTCAAAGAATCTAAAAAAAACTGCTGCACCCTCGAGAAAGCCTGGCGCAAGGACCACACTGCAGAAAACATGTCTGCCCTCAAAAACGCCACCCACGAACACCACCATCTGATCCGCGCCACCAAAAGAACTTCCTTCACAGACAGACTGGACCAGAACACTCACAGCAGCAAAGAACTCTTCAACATTGTCAAAGAGCTCTCCAATCCCAATGCCAACGCCAACACCATCACGCCCTCACAAGACCTCTGCAACTCCCTCGCCACCTTCTTCCATCGTAAGATCACCGACCTACACGACAGCTTCGGACACCAGACCCAGCCAACCACCACAGAACTTACAACCCCAGCCATCTCCCTCAACGCCTGGACTCACATCAGCACGGAAGAGACCAAAACTACCATGAACTCCATCCACTCCGGTGCCCCCTCGGGCCCCTGCCCACACTTCATCTTCAACAAAGCCGACGACATCATCGCCCCGCATCTCCAGACCATCATCAACAGCTCGTTTGCTTCTGCCACCTTCCCCGAGAGTTGGAAACACGCAGAAGTCAACGCCCTACTGAAGAAACCTACGGCAGACCCCAGCGACCTGAAGAACTTCCCCCCCATCTCGCTCCTCCCCTTCCCTGCCAAAGTCATAGAGAAGACCGTCAACAAGCAACTTACCAACTTCCTTGAAGACAACAACCTACTCGACCCCTCTTAGTCCGGATTCCGTGCCAATCACAGCACAGAAACCGCCATTATCTCAGTCACAGATGACATCAGAACTCTGATGGACAACGGAGAAACAGTCGCCCTCATCCTCCTCGACC
Source organism: Pleurodeles waltl (assembly GCF_031143425.1). Taxonomy (NCBI): domain Eukaryota; kingdom Metazoa; phylum Chordata; class Amphibia; order Caudata; family Salamandridae; genus Pleurodeles; species Pleurodeles waltl. The sequence goes on from NC_090444.1 coordinate 832,362,204, forward strand.
TCTCGGCTGCCTTCGACACCGTCTGCCACCGAACCCTAATATCCCGCCTCCGCTCCACCGGTATCCAAGGAAAGGCCCTGGACTGGATCTCCTCCTTCCTCTCCAACCGCTCCCAAAGAATCTACCTCCCACCGTTCCGCTCAGACCCCACCGAGATCATCTGCGGCGTCCCTCAAGGCTCCTCGCTCAGCCCGACTCTCTTTAATGTCTACATGAGCCCCCTCGCCGACATCGTACGCAAACACAACATCAACATCACCTCCTACGCCGACGACACTCAGCTGATACTTTCCCTCACCAAGGACCCCAATGGCGCCAAGACCAACCTGCAAGATGGAATGAAAGACATCGCAGAATGGATGAAACTCGGCCGTCTGAAACTGAACTCAGACAAAACGGAAGTCCTCATCCTCGGAAACACCCCGTCCGCCTGGGACGACTCCTGGTGGCCCACGGCCCTTGGCACCGCACCAACCCCCTCAGACCACGCACGCAACCTCGGTTTCATCCTGGACCCTCTTCTCACCATGACCATACAAGTCAACGCTGTATCATCCTCCTGCTTCCTCACCCTCCGCATGCTCCGAAAGATCTTCCGTTGGATCCCCGCCAACACCAGAAAGACTGTGACCCACGCCCTCGTCACAAGCCGCCTGGACTACGGTAACACCCTATACGCAGGAACCACCGCTAAACTCCAGAAACGTCTGCAGCGAATACAAAACGCCTCCGCCCGCCTCGTCCTCGACATACCCCGCAACAGCCACATCTCCGCCCACCTGAGACACCTGCACTGGCTTCCAGTCAACAAAAGGATCACCTTCCGGCTCCTCACCCACGCACACAAAGCCCTCCACAACAAGGGACCTGAATACCTCAACCGTCGCCTCAGCTTCTACACACCCACCCGTCAACTTCGCTCCGCCAACCTCGCACTCACCGCGGTCCCTCGCATCCGCCGCACCACAGCAGGTGGGAAATCCTTCTCCTACCTGGCGGCCAAGACATGGAATTCCCTCTGCCACCAACCTCAGGACCACCCAGGACCACCTCGCATTCCGGCGGCAACTCAAGACCTGGCTCTTCGAGCAGCAGTAACCCCCTCCCCCTAGCGCCTTGAGACCCTCAAGGGTGAGTAGCGCGCTTTATAAATGTTTTTTGATTGATTGATTGATTGTACTGTGATGTGAGCCACAATGAAACACCCCACAGCAATGTGGCTTCTAAAGGATAAACTACTTAGGCCTGACTGGACAAACACATTCACACTCTGCAACATTGACTCAATGCATACAGTCCCTACAGGCAACTATCATAGTACAGACTTCACCCTCACACTTGACTGATAACGAAAGGGCTGGCGTGGTGGGCACGGAAAGTATCTTCCCTGTTCATATGTGGACATGTGCCCTACCAAATGCAGACTCCTTTAAACATATGTTTCTAACCTACAGAGACGGCATCCAACATACAAAGGTATGCATTCTACAATTTCTGCTATGTTACCAAGCTATTGAGTCACATGTCATGGCCCCCAAAGGTATCTACACACTGTCTGCACAGTGAGTCTGACATTTGCACACTAAGCCTGTAAAGGACAAATATGACTTCTGTGAAGTTGACAGCAGAGCTGTGGTAGTAAGGGACCTGTCATGAGTCAAAGACACACATTGACAATGATGCAAAATTAACATATGGGCTAGTTCAGGGATTTACCTCAGTATCCATTCCTAATCCAGTCAATGGACTGAGGCATTCAGGGCAAGTTCTTCCACTAGAGCCTCATATTTGCCACCTGACAGGATCTGCATGTCTATAGGAAGTGGGCACAGTGCCACAGTTGCATAGCCACAGTGACTCTCCCACAGCCTGGACTATCTCTCATATTGGGAGATACATTTGATCACTGCAGGCTGAGCATACAGAACCTACATGACACTCACATTTCCATCACTTCCATGCATGACAGTACATCATGTGGCCATCAACAATGTGGCTTGTGGGGCAACCTGAAGGGCATAGTGAGTCATGATATGCTTTCCAGATAAAGGTTTGGCAAGGCCAGATGTAGGGTGAAAGATCTGTGGCACAATACACATTGATTGCAATATCCACAATGACTCAGACAAGATGCATCCATGGCTCATGCTGTCATGCACATACATACTGTCTAACATTTATAGCCATCATAAACCAAAAACAAAGTCACTGGATGGCAGTAAAGTCTCCTTGCCTAGCTATGTGCATCTAACAGAAGGAGGTTCAAGGGCCCCAAAAAACCAGCACACAACGCAATGAGAATGAGCACAACATATAGTACTGGTCTCCAATACTGGCACTATTTACATCCCATTGGCGCCACACAGACTGCCACAACAGGCACACAAGAAGTCTAACTGGCACACAGGGGCACTTTGTACCCTGTGAGGAGGGAAAGGAAGGTGTTGAACAGAGTCAGTTATGAGGTACTTACCTGCTCCTCTGGTGAGCATTAGAGCAGACCATACAGGGGAAGAACCTTGCTCACAGGCCTCTCCAGCTCCTCTAGAGAGAAAGCAGTGGTCCTTTCACCTGCTGGACGTGGCATGATTGGTCCCGGAAGTAACACACAACAGCTGATGTGGTGGAGGTGTTGCTGGCAGCAGTGTCAGGAGTCAAGTGGTTGATTTTACACAACACGGCGTACACTTATGCCATATACGCGGTCATCACCGTCGACGGACATAGCCATTGGGCAGCTACCACCACAGGCAACAATGTTAGCCTATGGCTGTGTCTGCCGCTGTTTGAAACCACCTACCGCGCAGATGACTTCCACCGCTGGCCGTGGTCGGTTCCTGATGTCTAGTGGAGTACATCAGGCATCTGCCATTTTGGCAGCTTGAAAGACTGCATATGGCCCTGTTATATGCATCACAAAAAAGATACGTCGTTTCAACCTCCCGTCTACTGTCCATTGCCAGACCTTCAGTCCATGGAGGAATGCCACGTCAGCCAGCTCTACCGCCTGAATAGGCAAACAATAGTGGATTTATGCCATCAGCTGGAGCCAGAACTAATGCCAGCTAACAGCAATCCATACTGCATACCACCCATTGTACAAGTCATGTCAGTATTGCACTTCCTGGAAATAGGGGCCTTCCAACATACAGTGGCCCTATCTGGTGGTATGTCCCAACGTATGTTCAGTCTGGTGTTGAAAGATTTCCTATCAGCAGTGTTGAAACATATAGACACCTATGTTATGTTCCCTTGACGTGAAGATTTAAGCAATGTGAAGGCTGACTTCTAAGGTTTTGCCCGCATCCCACATGTAGTGGGGGCCATTGATATCTATTGCAACAGAAAAAATGTCCTTTCCATCAACGTGCAAGTTGTCTGTTTGGTGGATCTCTACATCAAAAATGTGTGTGCCTGTTTCCTGGATCAGCCCATGATTCCTTGGTAATGCAGATTAGCACCATAACCCAGCTGATGTCACAACTGCAACAAGAGAGATCCTGACTGATTGGTAGGTCACATCTGTACTGATTGTGTGTGACCAATGTCAGGTGCTGCAATCATGAAGTAAGTGACTCATTGTTGCACTTTTGTCCCCTTCCTTAATAAGAGACTTAGCATATCCAAACCGTCCTTGGTTATATTCCACTATCTGAACAGAACTGGTGTAGCCCTCCTCTACTGTCCCGGGAAAGTGTGTCAGATCACTGTGGCATGCTAAGTGCTCCACAACATTGTCCTAATGCTTGCTATGCGACTTGTGACATATGTATGGTTTTAAGCCTATACTCCCTGTTTTGTTCTTTGCACAGGTACCTTCATTATGACATCTTCATGTGGACATTTCAGAGTTGTGACATTGGCAGGTATGAGATGCTATTCTGACATACAAAGTGGGCATGGATTGTTCCAGGTTACGTAGGTCGCAGAATTTGGGTGTATGAGACCTGTACCAAGACAGTTTGTACAGTGTTTGGGTGGAGGTTCGGATGTGCCCATTGCACTTGTTTTGTGTCCTGTGATCTTGTATGTCGTCATGTGGTCATCAAATATGTAGTCCTAGCTTACGACCAAGTCATTGTTCCCTCACATTGACTAAACACTTTTTGTACGACCTGTATGTAGCTGTAGATGTGTTTAATCATTGTAGGCCACTGTGCCTGTGACAAAACACTGACATATGTTTGTGTCATATCACCAGATGCATGAGCGTTGGATTATAAAGGCCCTGTGTTCCGGAACTGTTGTACAGCCATCTGTCTAAATCTTTGATTATGTGATGTTGGATTACTTTGGTGTGGTATGTGATATGGCTCAAGCGGGTGACATCAACCACTTCATGTTTGCCTATTCTACAGGATAATGTCTGACAAATCCCTTCCTATCGTGGTCTGAAGGTCTGTATCTGTAAATTTGTTAATTTGCTTAGGCGGTCATTATGAACATGGCGGGAAAGACCGCTGACCGCCGTGTCGGCGGTAAACAGAATCCCGCCGGTGGCGGCGAATGGAAACCTGCCGTATAATGATAGAAAAACCCAACCCCGCCCAAAAATCCCAGAACACCACTCCCCGCCAGGACAGTCGGCAGGTACCCCCGGCCCACCCCACCCCGCCTCTGCCAAGCACACCCACATCCCGCCCTCCAAATAATGATGCACAAATCACCTCGCCGGACAGTGGTGTCTGGACGACCATTGGCGGCTGCGACCGCCACAGGCGGCAAGTGGGCTGAACAACAAGAAGTGTTCACATTGGCTAGGCCTATCACCCACACACCTGACACACATCCTGAACACCATAAAACACCCCCATACACACCCCACAATCCCTTGCAACAAAACCAGGACCAGAAGACGGAGAGCACCAGAGCCAGACAGCGAACGCCAGCATACGGGACACGCATATCGACCCACACAGGAGCACCCATACCCCGTCCCCAGTCCCGACACCATCTACCACCCTCACCATGTCCCCCCCAAAAATCTATGCTTCACCGAAAGGGAGCTAAGGACCATGGTAGACGAGATCCTGAAGGTGGAGCCATAAATCTTCGACTCCGAGGTGCAGCACACACCCATTGCGTGGAAATTGCAGCTGTGGCAGATCATTGTCAACAGGGTGAATGCAGTGGGACACCATCCACGCACCAGGGACGACATCCGCAAGAGATGGAACGACCTGCGGGGGAAGGTCAGGGCCATGGCATCCAGGCACCACATCGCAGTGCAGAAGACTGGGGGAGGACTGCCACCAATACCACCGACTACACCGACTGGGAGTAGAAGGTACTCGCCATCTTGCACCCAGAGGGGCTCACTGGACTCACTGGAGGAGTGGACTCAGGCAAGTCATCTACAATTACCCCATATACAACACATCTGCAATGCATGCACCACCCCACCCACACCCACCAGGTCCAACACCCCACCCAGGCATCAGCCACCACATCCACCACCCTACATTAGCCACAACTGACTACCAGGCCCAGGAGGGGACAAGGAGTGCCACAGCAATTCAGAGTGACAGAGGCACCTCACAGGACACTGGTAAGGGATCCCTGGACACTGATGAGCAGGCAGGCCCCTCACACATCCATGGATGCTCACCATGCAGCAGCCCCACCCAGGAAACCACTGTCACCCCTAACACCCAGTCAAGACCTGCAGGCCAGGGGAGGTGTACCAAAACCAGTGGACCCAGGGCACAGACAGGTGGAACACAGCAACAGAGGCCACAGTCTCCCACTCCCAATATGCAGTAAGGCAAGGGCCCCAGTACAAGTGGCACGTCAAGACCTGCGCAGGGGCCACAGGCACAGGGGGCTATGGCAAGATCAAGTGCCCCAGTGGGTCAGGGGATAAGGCACCAGATGGATGCAGCAGCCCAGGACGTCATTGCAGAGGTATTGGGGGCCCACCAACATACCCAAGACAGGTTGGCACATATTGTGTCCACCCTGGAACAAAGTCAGAGGATGCAGCTGGAACAACACCAACAGGCCATGGAGCAGTGGAAAGAACACAATGCCACAATGGCCACCATTGCTGAAGCACTGATGCAGTTGGTTAACTAACAGTCTGACACCCACACTGGACAAGAGGCCCCCACACCAGCCCTGGACAACCAGCAACAGTTGACCCAAGCAGCAGAAACGGCACAGGGAATACCCTCCCAGGAATCACAAGGGCCAACCATGCCGCCCCAAGAAGCTCCACAGCAGGTGCCCAAACGTAGTCTCAGGCCAAGATATGGCACTGGAAACTCAGCTAAGAACAAGCCCCACTCCAACAATTGACACTGCTACTATTGCAAAGCAACCATCCCACCCATTCACCAACTACACTCAGCTGAGGGCAAAATTAAGTACTATACTACAAATCTGACCCACCTACGACATCCAACAGGGCTGCCCCCAAGTTGGTTTTGAGGACACCCAACCCTTACAACTTACATCACTGTATATAGCACAATTCACTGTATTCAACCAATAAAACACAATTCTCACCTGTAACACTGTCCCCTGTCTTCAATGTTCAACAAATTGGAGTATGGATGCAACTGGCAGACAACAACTTTATTGTCAATTTGTGCTTGGTGGTGGTAATGTGTGTTTCAAATTAGGCAAGGAGGGAATGCATATATTGTCTGTCAGTACCATGCTGAAGAGGTCCATGTCTCGCCTATCATGACCAATCCCCCCTATATGACATGGCCCACTGACAGTATCAGTCACTAACCACAATTACAGGCTTAAGTCCCAGACAGTTATTGAAAGTAGAGTTGTATCAGTTGGTTCCTGGAATTGACATCTTCCCCTTCCTCATCCTCACCATCACTCTCTTCACCTCTCTGAGGTATCTGAGCAGGACCTATAGCACCCTCCACCTCCAAAAGGGGGATAGAATGCCTCACAGCCACGTTGTGCAGCATGCAGCAGGCCACCACTATTCTACACACCTTATCAGGACCATAGGCCAGGGACCCCCCAGAGATATGTAGACACCGGAAACTAGCCTTCAGGAGACCTATAGTACGCTCAATCACCCTCCTAGTAAGTCCATGGGCCTCATTGTATTTCCTCTCTGCATCCGTCCTGGGATTCCTCACTGGTGTCAGGAGCCAACGCAAGTTTGGGTAACCAGAATCACCTAGAAAAAGGGTCAATACAGAGTTGTCATTGTAATGTCCCTTAGTCAGACAGACAGGTTCTCTGCATTGTGTCAGTTAGTGACAGGCAAACATACCTATGATCCACCCTCTGTCCTCTTGTAGTTGTTCCATCTTCTGTGGCACACTACTGTTCCTCAAAACAAACGAATCATGGACTGACCCCGGAAACATGGCATTCACATGGGAAATGTACTGATCTGCAGAACATACCAATTGGATGTTCATGGAGTGAAAGTTCTTCGTGTTTCTGTATACGTGTTCACTGACTCTTGGGGTTATGATAGCTATGTGGGTGCCATCGATAGCACCTATGACATGAGGAATGTTTGCAAAGGCATAGAAGTCAGACTTGATGGCAGGGAGGTCAGCACTTTGGGGGAATCGCACATAGGATTGCAGATGTTGTACAAATGCATTCAGAAACCTTGTCTGTACCAGGCTGAACATTGGCAGTGAGAAACCAGCACCCATGCCCTCTGTCACTAGAAATGAGCCTGTGGCCAGAAAATGAAGTGCGGAGAGCACCTCAGTTGGAATGGCATGCTGATTACGATTTCCGGGAGTCAGTGCAGGATCCAGTAATGCACATAGGTCCTGAATAGTTGCACGTGTGAGTCTGTAAGTGATAATGATCTGATGCTCCACCATGGTCCCTATATCCACAAGTGGTCTGTACACCGATTGTGCCCTTCCTCGCCACAAGGGTCGGTACCTATGAGGGGTTACAAAAAGGAGTGATGTGCACACATAAATTGGCTTATTTGATAAATACATGCAGTGCATTGTTCATAGTAGTGTCTGTACAATTACTGCAACCTGACTGATGTACACGTACATCACTAGGAGGGAACAGAGTAAATCATGTGTGCTAATATACGCAATGGATAGAGGCCTAGGTGCTACATATGGCTAGTAGGCCGTGCATTGTGAGTATTAAGAATTTTAAGATGCGTAGGTGATGTCAAAATGTCTGCCCACTGTAGCTCTGCCCCTTCATTGTGGAAGTGACCTAATACCGCTAGCGGTTGACGTCACAGCGTATGGCGGTGTTGACCGCTGTTTGCACCCTCATTGGCTAACATGAATGCCAATGGGGAATCCTGGAGTATCATGATCGCCGTCGTGGTGACAGTGCATACCGCCGCGGAACGTATGCACGTTCGTCATTGTTTGATCACTTGACTCCCTGATCTCGTGTGGACAGGTACTCCACTTTGTGTATCGCTGTCGCCTGACTCTGGCTATGGATGTTCCACGTAGTGCAGGGGAAAGGGCACCGGCCTTCACCCAGGAAGAACTGGAGGAGCTAGTGGAAGGGGTCATGCCCCTGTACGACAGACTCTACGGCCGGCCAGAGGTACAGGTGATTTCGGGTTTGGGGGGCACTGTGTGAGTAATGGATGGGGTGAATTGCACATATGTGTCTTGCTGTGAGCCAGGATGGGCCATGGTGCATGGAATGCTGCATGCCACTGTCCTGCATGTCTGAGAGTACTGTCAGTCCTATGTTTGACAATCTGCCTGCTGTTCCCATTGTGCAGGTGCCTGACCTCTGTGTTCCATTTCTGTGTCACCCTACTAGGTGCGCGCCCACCAGAAGAGGGCACATTGGCATGCCATTGCCAAGGAGGTACGGACCCTGGGGGTCTACAACCGGCAGAGCACCCACTGTTGAAAGAGGTGGGAGGACCTGCGGCGCTGGGCGTGCAAGATCAGTGAGGCCCAGCTAGGGAAGTCCTCCCAATGTGGAAGGGGTGCCCGTCGGGCACTGACCCCCCTCATGCGAAGGATCCTGGCAGTGGCGTACCCAGACCTGGATGGGCGCTTGAAGGCTGCACAACAGTCACAAGGGGGTGAGTACTCACAGACCATACTCCAGCCTGGAAGGATGAGTGTGTGTGCGATAGGGCTCATGGTGCTTAGAGCAGGGATTTTGATTGGTGTCCATCTACTGTATGTTCCCCAAAGAGTGTAGGGGTGTCCCTGTCAGGTTTCACCTACCTCAGCTCCAATACTTTTTCAGGGGATGGGTGTAGGTCAATATTCTGCTCAGTAGTCAGGGGCATGGCCATGGGCATAGTCTACGGTGCTGGCTGTTGAGTGTGTTTGCTGGGTGGGTGTATGTATGGCCATTGTGTATCAGCATTCAGCTATTTACAAGTGTCTCTCCTGTTTTGTCTCCCCATCCCTGTTCTCTTGTGTTGGTTTGGTACAGCATCAACATCAGGCGAGAAAGCTGAGGCCCCTCCAAGTGGGGAGGCAGCGGCCCACGGGACTTCCGAGGCAGAGAAAACGGACGCCCAGGGGACCAGTGCGTGGGAGGGCGAGGGGACTTCCACGGGGGAGGCTACTACCACAGGACATAGTGACTCTGAGACCTCCTCCGATGGGGGTCCTCCGGCGGTGGTGGACCCTAGTGGACACACCACTATCGTAAGATCTTCCGCCACCACCCATACCATCACCGCCTTCCCTTCTGCTCCCCGAGTTGCCCGTGCCTGCCCACCCAGAAAGGTGGGCGTCTCCTTCGCCCCAGTCACCCCTGCTGCCCTCACAGAGAAGGCTATTGACCTCCTGAGAACCATCTCTGTAGGGCAGACAACCATCGTCAATGCCATCCAGGGTCTGGCATCAGAGGTGCAGCAGACCAATGCCTATCTAGATGGCATTCACAGTGTTGTGTCTGTCCTACAGGGATCTTTTCAGGCTCTGGCCTCCTCTTGGACGGCAGCCAGTTTCCCTGGCCATTCCGTCTCCCCCCTCCAACCTCCTCTACCCCTTCCAGCACCCCACTCCCTTCACCCGTCTAAAGCACACAATCAGACCCGCTAGCAGGCACATCAACACACAGGAAGCACACTTCCAAACACAAGCACCACACCTCCCACCACAAGCATTCACACAGCCAACAAACATCTGAACACACAACAACATCCCCTTCCCCCAGTGTGCCCGCCTCTTCCACCTCCCTGTCTGTCCCCTCTACATGCACACCCTCATGCACTGCACCTTCACTCACTGTTACTGCTCCTCTTCCTGCACTCACCACGATAGCAGACAGCCATACATGCACCCCATACACCACAGCTGCACTCACCACCTCTACTGTAGTTGACACATGCATCACACTCACCAGACTTGTAGACACCCACCCAACATACATCCACACTAGCTGTCTGTCTTCTCCCACTGTGTCCACTCCCCCACCTCCCAAAACACACAAACGCACACATGACACCCACCCATCAGACATCCACCACACCACAGCATACTGAGCAGTCACCTGCATCCACTACACGCACACCTACACCCCATACATCAGCTCCCTCTGCCTCCACTCCCACGCCCTCATCCACGCCCACCCCAAGTGCTCCCAAGAAACTTTTCCTCTCCCGTGCAGACCTGTTCCAACCCACTGGCCCACCCCATCTTGTCCCCAAAAGTGCCCACCTCCTTGCCCTTTCCGCTCCTTCACATCACAGCCCACCCCGGTCCAATCTTCCCGTTCCCGTGCCCCTTCCCCGGTGAAGAAGAAGGCCCGGTCTGAGCCAAGACCATCCAGCTCCACCCGAGCCAAATAGCCCCCACGCCCTTCAAAGGAGAAGCACCCCCCCCAACCTCCTCAGGCAAGTCAAAGTCCCACCCCTGTCGGAAATCCCCGCCCCCTACCCCCCTTCTGTGAGGTGCCTAGATCCCCATATGGTGCCCTGTTCAGTTGAGTACCCAGAACTTGTGGGAGTCAGGTGTGGCCAGTAGAGGCCAAGGACAATTTTCATTTTATGGACTGGCCGTTGGCCCTGTTGGCACTGTTTTGCTCAGTGAGCTACAAATTAAAGTTTCTGTGTGGCCTGTGTTTGGGCTGCACGCAGTTCCACCCTGGTGTTTGTTTTAATTTTTAATGGGTGTGGGGCTATTGTATGTACTATGGTCAAGTTGCTTTTGCCTTCGGTCGGGTACGTACCTCTTGGTGTGGGGTGTCTGACTTGTGCTGCTGGGAAGGGTTGTGGGGGCGTTGCAGAGTGTGTGGAGTGGGTGGGTATGTAACTGTGCCCTTTCCTCCCTTGTGTTGTAGATTGCGGTACTTACCGTCGTCATCTTCGTCGGCGGTCTCAGTTATGTAGGTATATGGCAAGGAGCAGGGCTGGCATGATCAGCAGCTCTCTGTCCATGGCTGCCGCTGCACGTTGTGTGGAACTCCAGTGAGTGTTTCCTTCTATTTGTTTAATTTCTGCCTGGCTTTGTGTGGCAGTGGTTCCCGCCCCGGAACTGGCAGCGGAATGGTGGTTCATAATTTGATGGGCCGGTTGGGCCTTTCCAACGGCCTGTGGGTGGACTCTGTGTCGTCAGCGGGACTCCTTTTCTGGCAGTGGTGGGTGCGCGGGATGCGTGTGTTTCATTTGGTTCATTATTTGGCGGTCTGGACCGCTCCTCTGTTGGAGGTTTCTACTGCCACCGCCGGCGGAGCAGAACGGACCACCATGTTCATAATGAGGGCCTTAGTAATAGACAATCATTTATGATTTACAAGAGTTCAGACATATTGACAGCCTATGTGCTGAACACTGTAATATATTGTTTAGTTTGACCAGACACTTGTATGTAAGTGTTTGTGTGAGATGGTTGTAATCCTGAGCTGGAAAGGACATGCAACATAGCCCATATTAAACAAGTACCTTGGAGTATCATTGTATGGTTCCCATGATATGACATAGCTACATGGCTAAATATCAAAGCAAAATCAGCAGGTGATCAGCTGCTACAGAGGCAGGGTTGTCTGTGACTGGTTGTTCCTCTGGCAGAGCCTCCCTTCCTGTGGCTGCCGCTGAGCCTGTTGTTGATGAGCCAAAAGCAGGAGAAGATTAGTTTTGAAAAGCGCTACTTGGGGTTGTGTGCATGTCCCTCAACACCGCTATTAGGGAGGCCATGTTGGAATTGTGGGCAGCCATCTGTTCATGCACATCCCTATGAATGTCCCTCTGTATTTCCCAGAGTTCAGTCAACACCTGGCCCATCGCTCCTTGGGACTCCTGATAGACCCCCAAAACATGGCTGAAGTTGCCCTGGCCAAGAACAGCCCTAGTGACCTCACCCCACTGGCCCACAGCATCCCTCCCACGTACCCTACCCCCAATGGCATGTGCCCTTGCCACAAGGTGACCTCTCCAGCTTGTTAATGGACCCTAATTGTCCAAAGTGTTGCGCTGCAACTCAGGATCCAGGATTGGGGGGGGGCACAATATGCTGAAAACTGTGCTAGTTACACAGGTTGGTGGGGGGGCAAATGGTTTCCTGTGATATTGAAGGAACAGGGCTTGGAGGTGATGTTGTGGGCGCAGTGAGACTCACTGTTGCCGTCTGGCAAGGTTGCCCAGATGGGCCAGACCATCCTCCACATCCACAAGTCCAGGAGTGTTGGCATCACTCAGGGCTTCATCTAGGGGAGGTAGTAGTCTTTTCTATAGCCCCAGTTTGCCTAGCGGCAGATCCACCTGTTGATTAAAAACATCCATTGTTACTTGTTGAAGTATGACATTTACCTCCAAAGGTTTTGTGTTACAGTAAGAAGTGACCTTGGACAAAGTTAAGTTGTAGGTAATCCCATTGTGCCAAGTACTCATGGTATTGGGTGATTTGACATGAGATGTATGAAGCATGGCAACGCAATTTGACTCAAGCAGTTAATGAGATGTGCAGACCACTTACACTTTGGAAGATGGCCTGAAAATGACATTTTACCACCAGTGCAGCCAACACAGTGGAGACGCAAGATATGGCTTTGACCATTTTGAGGCCTAGTTGAGTGAGATGCAAGCAAACCCAGGACTTTGTTGTATATGTGACAGGAGTCATTGTATACACAGTGCTATGTCGATGTGTCTGCTGCCAATACCAATCTGGTGATGCAGCTTGAGGCCTTAGGAATACTTTTGCACACTGGGTAAAGTGTCATCCCTGTCCTCAATAGTTTCATCTTGGGTTAGAAAGTCAAGATGGAGCTAGGTAGACACACACTTCTTTGATTTGAGCATGATTTGCATTTTCATCACTCCTAGGGGAGTACACTTCAATTGAGAGTTCATAAATGAGTGTATTTGGACAAGTGACCACTGGACTGGTGTTTTTGTAGTTACTGAAACAGGGCCTATTGTGCTTTGCAGTCAGATCACTCTTGTTACTGAAACAGTGACTCCTGGGAGTTGCAGTCAGGTAAATCCCTCTAGTACACACAGTTGACAAATGGTATCCTCGCAGGTGAGTACACGTCAATTGAGAGTTCACAAAAGGGGGTAATTGGACAAGTAGCTACTGGGCTGGTGTTTGGAGTTACTGAAACAGTGCCTCCTGGGAGCTGCAGTCCGGTCACTCCCCCTGCTATACACACTTGACAGATGTTATACTCACAGGTGAGTACACTTTAATTGAGAGTTTACCAACTAGGGTAATTGGACAAGTGACCACTGGGATTGTGTTTGAAGTTACTGGAACAGGGCCGCCTGGAAGTTGTAGTCCGGTGACTCCCTCTACTACACACACTTGACAAATTGTAGCCTCCTTGGTGAGTAAACTACAACTGAGAGTTCGCAAACAAGGGTATTTGGACACGTGACCACTGAACTGGTGTTATAGAGTTACTGGAACAGTGCCTCCTGAGAGTTGTAGTCAGGTCACTCTCTCTACTCCCCAAAACTTAACTAATGTTTAGTATTACATATCTGTATTTAGGCTACATTTAGGTTTGAGCATACGTTTACATTTTGGGACATACAATGAATCCTAGAATGTGTTTTTCAGAGAGTTTAAAACACCATTCCGACATATGGCATGTGATGGGCCTTGGTAGCTGTGTTGTTGGATCCAATTATACAGACTGACAGTGTTACAACTCAGATACTCTGGGCATTGCATTTTGTTGAGGTACATGAACAGGACAGTGGCAACAGCTAAGCTGTGAGCATGCATGGTATTGTAGTATTGTGACATTATTTGTGTGTGACTTACCAGACTCCACTCCCGCAGTTATTCCTGTCAAGCCCTGAGGATGCAGAATGCCCTCCCAGGGAAAGAGTCCTAAAAGGGCAATGGGAGAGCCTCTAGCAATCTTCTTGGCCTCTACCTACTGCCTGGAGACCATGGAACTGACCTTGCCCCTGAGGTCGTTCCACCTCTTCCTAATCTCCTCCTTTGTGCGCCGGGTGGTGTCTACAGCATTCACTCTGTCAACTATCGTGTCCCATATTTTAATTTTCTTACTGAGAGGAGTGTGCTGGACTTGGGCTCCAAACATTTGTGGCTCTACTATAATGATTTCATCCACCATGACTCTCAACTCATCCTCTGAAAATCATGGGTTTTTGGCCAGTGACATGCCTGGAAATTAAAGAGGGTGACTGTGACTAACTGAACAAGGCAAGTGAATATGGGAGAAAAAAAGACAATGTGTGTGAAAGGTGTAAAATGGGATAGGGGAAAAAAGGGCTGCCTTCTGACAAAAAATGGACGAAAGGATGTGTGGTCTGTCTTGCTACGCTGCAGTGGAAATGCAAAAGATTGTGGCCTGTGAAGGGGTGTGTTTTATAGCGCCCTTTGCAGGTGCATCAACTTAGCCAATGTGTGTCAGCTGTGTTGTTTTTGAATTCATCTAGAGTGCACTTGTCTGTTACTTTGCTGAAGCCAGACTGCAGTGGTCGACCACCACTGGCTGACTGCTGCAGCAACTGTGTGTTTGTAATAGGCTTGGTGTTTTGCTGCTGCACTGATTGCACTGGAGATCAGACCACCTAAATCCAAGCCGCCGCACTAATGGCAGTCTGCCTTTTTTGCTTGGCAGATGGCGGTCCTGCCTCTATGAATCATATTATGGTGGTCTGGGAACTGCAAGCGCAGTGATCTTTTTGGGACCGCCAACATGGCAGTCTGGTGTCCTGATCACCAAACTAATAATTAGGCCCTAAATCTTAGTATAACACTTAGAATCACAATAGCTCCAACTGGGTCTACCACGACATCTAGATGGAGTCATTTGCAACAGTCCGATGCCACTTGCGTGGGAGTGTGGCTGGTCACGGGTTGTATGGACCCCAGGTACAGTACCTTGGAAAATAAGAAAACAACGACTTTGCATAGAGTCACGAAAGTGAGGAGTCACTGGTGTTGGTGCAGTGTCTGTTCTTACTGCTAGCGTGAAAGGAAGGTGTTGCTTTCCTTACTGCGAGGCACCAGGGTGAGCCATTGGTTCTCTACGATTGCAGGGGAGGTGATGTGGCATCGGTGTCGGGGCATCGGTTCCTTTCGACAAGGTGGGGTTGATGAATCCAGCAGGTCAAGACACGAGGCGTTGACTTCATGGTGTCGCAATCACACCATGGGGCCAATAGTACTGCAGTGAAATCGGAGTTGGGTGTTACAGGCGTCAGGGACACTGCACTCAGGACTTACGCTGTGGCGGGACTTCGCAGTTGCTGCGGTAGCGTCGGGCCTGCACCATCGGTCTCCATCGTTGCCCTCAGTGGGTACCACAGCTCGGGTCTCGGCAGCTGAGCGGAGTCAGACAGGCACCGGTCCGAAGTTGCTCTGGAGTCAATGTACATGGTTTCATCTTGGTTGCACCAGAACTCATTTCCAAGGGTCCAGGAACTGGATTTGGTGCCACTTAGCAAGTCATGACCCTCAGCAAGAGTGCCCTGCCCAGGTGCTGGCAGATGAAGTCTTAGATTTCGTTGTGTGTTCCTAACAGGAGGAAATCTCAGTCCAATCCCTTAGATAACCTTTGGGCGCAGGATGTAGAAAGCAAAGCCCAGTTCTTTCAATCCCAGGACAGAAGCAGAAAGCAGTGGGCCAGCACTATTAATTTCAATATGTAATGTTAATTTTAAAGCAAATCAATATTGATTCAAGGCAAGCCAATTTATTTAAACAGTGGTCATTTTAATTTACACATGACTTCTGTTCATTTCGATATGTGCTTTATTCATTTCAAAGCATGCTATAATTATCTTACAAGTTTCATATCCATTTCAATAAGTGTCATATTAATTTTAATAAATGTTATATTAATTTTGATATGGGTCATATTAGCTTCATCAGATGTCATATTCATTTGAGAGTGTTTCATATTCATCTTAACATGCGTCATATTGCTTTAAATGAATGGCATTTTCGTGTCAATGGATGTCATATTCATCTTAACACCTGACATTATCATTTTAACATGGGTCATATCCATTTCAACATAGGTCAAATTAATTTCAATATATGTAATATTCATGTTGATGTGTATCATATTGATTTCAAAGCATAACATTCATTTTGACAAGTTTCATTTTAATTTCAGCATTGGTCATATTCAGTTTAAGGCATGTTGAATTAATTTCAAAGGGGCTCATATTCATTTCAGTGCATGTCATATTCCTCTTAGCATGTGCCATCTTCCTTTCAATAGATGTGCCATTCATATTAACGCATGATATTGATTTTAACATGACTCATACCAATTGCAACACATATCATAATCCTGTTCAATGCAAACCATATTCATTTTTTTATAAATGTAATGTTCATTGCACACTATATTCCTTTCAGAATAATGCATTTTCATTTCAGTACCTTATATTAATTTAAATCTGTCTTATTCATTCCAATGTGTGTCATAATCGCCTTGGCATATATCAGTCATTTCAAGAAAGGTCTCATTCTTTTTTACGAATATTGTTTGTGTTTCACTGATTGCTTTATTATTTACAATGAGGGCCATATTTATTTCAGTATGATTGATATATATTTCAGTATATTTCTTATTCAATTCTGAGTGTGATTTATTCATAATAATCACTAAGTAGCATATTCGCTTTGCCTTGTTTCATATTTGTTTGGTTCAAGTCAGATTCACTCTGCCAGGTATCATATTTATTTTTACACATAGTACATTCATTCTGGTCTATGTGATATTCATTTTGCAACACGCTATGCATTTCAGGAGGTGTCCTATATAGGGAGCTGTAATTTTGACATGAACGGCTTCCCATAACATTCTCTTATAGTATAGTATAGTAAAGTATAGTATATTATAGTACAGTATAGTTTGATTCAGCAAGCGGTGACATTCTTTGTCAATAGGAAATCTGTTCGGTCAGCAAGGCATCAGAATTCAGCATTAAAGTTCAGGAAAGTAAGTCTCTTCATGCAGTTCGGAAAGAGTAACATCTGAACACACAAAGGAAGGGGGATGGCGTATCTCCTCTCGTTGCAGTCTGGCTAAGTTAGATTCCTTAAAACAACTTCCTACGTTGTTATTGGTCAAAGAATTGTATGTTTATGTTTAATCCCATGAAAGTAGAACCCAAAATCTAAGAATTTACTAGACCACTGTTCACATGTCGATGAATGGCTCCTCTTCTCCTGTTCCCGTCGTTGGGCTCGTCAGGTAACAAATTTGTATCAGTTTATACTCCAGTAAGTGCATCCATTGTCTGCTCCTGGGAAGGTCGTCTTTACACATACTAAGTTAAACAATGTATCCTTAGCTAGTACAAGATATTCTAGCAAGCAGTTCTCAGGGGAAATAATTCTAGTTACTAACATTCGGTCCATGCAATGGAAAATCACAATTTAATTCTTCTAGGCAGCCATTTTATAGATCGCCTAAGCAATGCAGCTTGACATGAGGCTGTGCAACTAGGCCCTAGACCTCGCTAAATTTAGGCCTATGATTAATAAAGCAAATACAAAATACTTGACCTTTAATATGACATACTACTACATTAATCCAAACTTAAGCTCAACAATTTACATTAATAAGCTGTTAATAAGTACACTTCGTGAATATTGGTGGTCACTCAAGTAGGCACAATTTCAAATGCGTGTATTATTTTTCTATGTTAACTCATTTTCTATGCAGAGTCAACACTCAGAATACATGAATATTCATTTGTAAAATTCAGCTTTAAAACTATTTACAGTTAAGGAATCATTATGGATGTAATCTTTGAAATATCACTGCTCTCAGGTGACTCCCATTTGCAGAGTCAACCTTAATTTACTTTAGCAAATTTCCAGTTTTTTGTTGGTTGCTTTCTTTCAGGCATGCACACTACCTTTTTGCTCTGTTTGCAACAGGTGCCCAACCCACAGTGCTACCATACAAGGTTTGAAACCAGTGAGCTGCAAATAATTTCACAGGGCTAGATTGCTGTTATTGGGGCCTGCAGTCTGGAGAATAAACACTAGAATTTTGATGTGAGATGAACTTAGCATTATGAGAGCCATGTGTTGCTCATTACAGCAAATATACCTTTTTTAGTACCATTTTGTTTTCACAAAGTTATTAGCTTGACCTTTGTCATGTATAGCAACGTTAACCAGGCTTTGAGATAATTTCCCCCACAGGGCTGTATCACAAGTAAGGCGTTCTATCTGTTTGCAGTGTGGCACGCATTCAAATTGGTGCACCAGGCACAAACAAGGATTTTATTTTGCAGCCTGTTATTCATAATGCGCCGCCCCAGGGAAGACACAAATCAGCAGTTGCCCTGGGATTAGCTCAATAGTGAAGCTGCAACGTCTTTTACTGTGCACTATGCACCCACCTGCACTTCGATGTGGTACAGAGATTGCCCTCCAGGAGGGTGCTGGGAGTGATTGCACCCCCTGCAGGGTGATGTCTGTGTAGGTCCATGAGACTGCCTTTCTACCCTCCACAGGGCTCCTCACCGAGGGTGCGCTGACTGCATGGCAACTTTTTGTGCCTCACACCCAACTCATCTCTCGTTCTTCCTCTCATTCCAGGAGCCAGGCTGCAATAGTTCACATAAATAGATTGCTGCACAATGTTTTGATTTCTGTGAAAATTGTTTATCTGTGTGTGTGTTTAAACGAAAGCTGACTAGTAAATCCCTGCACTTGTGCTGAGGACAAGCTGACTGTGATGTATCATCCTGTTACAAGATATCTCTTGAAAGTTGCAAAGCTGAAAACGTCCAGTAGGAAGCTGGCCTGGTGTGTGGTAAGCACCTGTGGAGTTATCACCTTATACCTGGTCCAGGTATCCCCTATTAGTGATGTGTAGACAGTGTCTAGGAAGCCAGGACTCTATAGAGGTAGCTGTGGATCAGCAACCAAGACTTATCTAAGAGACACGCAAAGCTCATGCAATACCACTATAGTCACACAGCACTATCACATTAGGGTAACACAAATACTAGAATACTAATTGGCAGTTTCCCAACTGGAGGTAAGTAAACACACTATTATATACACAATAGCAATCAGTAAATAGCATGAAAAGCAATAAGCATTGGCAAAAGTATAAGAAAATAGTGAGGGCCCTAGGGGAGAGGCCAAACCATATACTAAGAAAGTGGAATGCAAGATACAGCCCCCCTCCCAAGGATGTGGAATTGTTAGAGGGGAGCTGGAGGAACTAGGAACCTGAAGAGGTGAGTACCAGAGTGACCTCCCAGCGACCAGGAGAGCAGAGGTAAGTACCTAGTTTTCCCCAAACCCTACAGGAGGACTTAGAAAAAGGATTGTGTAAGACCCAAACAAGACTGGAAGAATCCAAAGGTGGATTCCGCAGATGAGGACCTGCAAAGGAAAAGGACCAAGTCCAGTTCATGATGGAGTGTCCGGTTGTGGCAGGCGCCACTACCCACCCTTCTATGGATGTAGGACCAGATCGACAAGGGACGAAGACGACCAGCTGTTCAGCAGATGAGATGAAGATGAGTCCCTGGAGTAATGCAGATGGTGTCTCACACTGGCTGCCAGGTTGCAGTTGGTCAATGGTGCAGGAAGACCACCAACAAGCCTTGGCAAATACAGAATATGAAAAAGGAGTTTTGCAAGGCTGACGGGGGCTAGCAAGATCCAGGGGACTCGACCCAAGGATGGGAGACCGGTGTGACCCTCAGCAGTCAGGAGAGTCACCAGAAGAGGAGGCAGCCCCAACAGACAACCCACTGGCAGCAGGCACAGCAGTCGGAGTGAGGCCCACTCAGCACACCTGAAGAGGAGTCCCAGGTCGCTGGAGCAGCAGAGAGGAGACTCTACTTGACAGGAAGAATTGCTGGGGGCTGGGGCTACAGGAAGCCTGA
Source organism: Pleurodeles waltl (assembly GCF_031143425.1). NCBI lineage: Eukaryota > Metazoa > Chordata > Amphibia > Caudata > Salamandridae > Pleurodeles > Pleurodeles waltl. The sequence goes on from NC_090444.1 coordinate 832,382,464, forward strand.
AGATCCTTTGGAGGATGGGCAAATAAGCCTTGGAAGCGGCAAGAGTTGCAGTGCACAGGGGCGTTGTCCTGCAAAGAGAGGCAAGGGTTTTTCCATCTCCCAGGTTGGATAGCTGGCAGACAGGACCAAGGGGACCACTCCAGGCCACCACCTGTGATGGAGGATCTACACAGTTACTGAGGAGAGCAGATCCACTGTGATGCTAATAATGGAGTTTGACCAATGACTTTGTGTTTCACCACTGCGCATATTAGTTGCTCAATGTTCATCAGTAGCACATTATGGTGGTCATTCTGACCTCGGCGGTAAAAGGCGCCCACCGCCGGTCAGAAATCCTCCATAATTCCGCTGCGGTCGCGGTAACCCGCCACGGTCATTCTGACCCGCAGCAGCCAAACCTCCGAAAATCCGACAGCCACAACAGACCGCCAGACCAGCGGTCGGCGGAAAAGTGGAGGTGACCAAACCTCCACCGTCACGCCAACAGAAATACGCCCATGCCATTACGACCCACGAATCCACGCGGCGGTCATTCAAACGCGGTTTTCCATTGGCGGTACACACCGCAGCGGTCAGAATACACACAAACGAACAAAACTCAGCCACATTGGCCGATTTGAATTCCACACACCTGATACACATACACACACCACTCCCACACACACAATACAATATAAAACACACACCCACATCACCCACAAACCCCTACGACAAAAAATTCAGAAAGAAGCACAGAGAGACACATCATCGAACACAGAATACCATCACACAGAGGCACACTACACCATCACCCACACAATATCCACACACAAAACAACACACACCACCACACTTAACACACTTAACTACACATACTCCACCCCACACATCATACACACCACTCCATGGCACCCCAAAGACAGCCCCGCTTCTCAGACGAAGAACTCAGGGTCATGGTGGAGGAAATCGTTCGGGTAGAGCCCCAGCTCTTCGGCACACAGGTCCAATACACCAGCATTGCCCGGAGGACGGAGCTATGGCAGAGGATTGTCGACAGGGTCAACGCTGTGGGACAGCACCCCAGAAATCGGGAAGACATCAGGAAGCGATGGAACGACCTACGGGGGAAGGTGCGTTCCATGGTATCCCGGCACAACATCGCCGTGCAGAAGACTGGCGGAGGACCCCCACCTCAACCCCCACAATTTACAACATGGGAGGAGGAAGTCTTGAACATCCTGCATCCTGACGGCCTCGCAGGAGTCGGCGGAGGAATGGACACTGGTAAGTTGAAGCTTCACTACTGCTTCCCCCCACCTGCATGCCAAATCATACCCCAACCCTCACCCCCATCCTCGAACCCCACCCTCACCCCCACCCCCATCCTCACCCCCACCCTCACCCTCACCCCCACCACCATCCTCACCCCCACCACCATCCTCACCCCCACCCCCAGCACACCTATTCCCTGCCAATGTCTCACCATCACAACCCACACATCCCAAAACCTAGGCCGGCATGCGTCCACTAAGCATGGACACCCATCACCAAAGCATGCCCAATGCATATACACATCCCCCCCACAAGCCACCCTCACCAAAGCCCCCACACACGAATGCCAGCACTTGGGGACACGGGAACCCACAGATACACCCATATGCCACACATTGAAACTATAACCATACCTCTATACCCCTGCAGGACCCGACCGCCAACACACCGCCACGGAGGGCCCAGAATTCTCCACACCCCCCACCCAAGAGGCCGTCAGCGATGACAGCAGCTCTGTCGACCTGGACACCGATGACCAGCCCGGACCATCGGGGACCTCTGGACAGTCGGTTCCCCTCAGACAGCCACAGGCCACCACAGACCCAAACCCCTCTGGGAACACCAGCACAGCTCCCACCCAGCAGGCCCATGCCTCTGTCTCCAGGGCGCGTCAATCTGCGGTGTGTCTACCACTACAGGGCACCCAGGATAACCCACCACCCCAACAACAACAGGGACCTGGGGGCAGTGGTAGTGGGCACACCGGCCAGGGGGCAGAGGCCCAGGGAAACAGGGCAACTCGGAGGGCAGCTGTGCGACAGGGGGGGGACGGGCCCAGGGAACCCACTCTCCACGAGGTCCTCACCACCATCATGGGAGCATACAACCGCTCCCAGGAGACGATGGCGACGGTACTGGCCCGGTTCCAGGAGATCCAGGTACTGCAGGAGGAACACTATCGGGGGTACAGGGAGGACATCAGAGCCCTCACCTCCACCCTGGTTACCATGGTCGGGCTGCTGCAGGACCTCATAAACACCAGGACGGACACTCAACAACAACAAAGGGCCCCTGCCACTAGCCTGGACCAAGAACAGCCAACCACCTCCGCTGGCGCTAGTGGTCAGGAGGCCCCCGCACAACAGCAGCCCACCAGACCCCCACCTCCTGCAGGAGAAGAACCACCCCGCAAGAGGGCCCTGAGATCTCGCAAGAAGACAGAGTAGGATGTCAAGACCCCCGCCAGCAAAGGATACCACCTGATGTCATCCCACTGTCCCACATTGTCACCCTGTCCATCCTTGAACTGCCCATGCTCCATCTCTCCACAGGCCTCTGGACAATGCACCTGTGTGACTTTTACTCTGGACTCTGCCATGGACATCCCTTCACCATAGCCCCCACCCACTTGAAACCACCCATCCCATTTTGAGCACTTAAATAAACACCCATTTAGCACAAAACTATCTGGAGTCTGGCTGTGATTTCAAAATATTGTAATTGACATGACATTGCAAATATGTCCTTGTACATAGTGAAGTCAACAAACAGCTGCCACAAAGCTGTAGTCCATGGGGAAACGAAGCACAGGACTCGTAGTGGGGACCCCAGATCTGAAATAGGGAGGGAAAAGCCACAACTCAGTCATCATACACTGGGGCAAATAGACAGGCAGCAGAGATGCAGGAGAGTAGTTCACATTCACTAAATTATGTTTGAATTGTTACCTGTGTCCTATTGGAAGTACTGTTCAATGATTCTGTCCCTGTTGTCTGTTTCAGCCCCGTCGTCTTCCTCCTCGTCACTCTCCACAGGTTCCACAGCTGCCACTACACCACCGTCTCGACCATCCTCCTGCAGGAAAGGCACCTGGCGGCGCAAAGCCAGGTTGTGAAGCATGCAGCAGGCCACGGTGATGTGACACACCTTCTTAGGTGAGTACATTAGGGATCCACCTGTCATATGCAGGCACCTAAACCTGGCCTTTAGGAGGCCAAAGGTGCGTTCGATCACCCTCCTAGTACGCCCATGGGCCTCATTGTACCGTTCCTCTGCCCTGGTCCGGGGATTCCTTACTGGGGTCAGTAGCCACGACAGGTTGGGGTACCCAGAGTCCCCCAATAGCCATACACGGTGTCTCTCTAGCTGTTCCATCACGTAAGGGATGCTGCTATTCCTCAGGATGAAGGCGTCATGCACTGACCCAGGGAACTTGGCATTTACATGCGAGATGTACTGGTCAGCCAAACACACCACCTGGATGTTCATGGAATGGTAACTTTTTCTGTTCCTGTACACCTGCTCCCTGTCTCTTGGGGGAACCAAAGCCACATGGGTCCCATCAATGGCACCAATGACGTTGGGAATATGTCCAAGGGCGTAGAAATCACCCTTCACTGTAGCCAATTCGCCCACCTCAGGGAAAATGATGTAGCTCCTCACGTATTTCATCAGGGCAGACAACACTCTGGATAACACCTTCGAAAACATGGGCTGAGACATCCCAGAAGCAATTCCCACTGTTGTCTGAAATGACCCACTTGCCAGGAAATGGAGTACTGACAGGACCTGCACCAGAGGGGGAATCCCTGTGGGTTGGCGGATGGGGGACATCAGGTCGGGCTCCAGCTGGGCACACAGACATGTATAGTGGCACGGTCAAGCCGGTAGGTCAGGATAATGTGGCGTTCTTCCATTGTCGACAGGTCCACCAGCGGTCGGTACACGCGAGGATTCATCCGTCTCCTCGCCAAACCCAGCGGACGGTGCCTAGGAAGGACAACATGGAGCACACAGTCAAGCAACCCACAGGTACGTACTCACAGCTTGCACAGTAAACGATTCTCTATGCAGTGAATGGCGTGTCTGAGTGGCTATGCAAGGCCTAGGCCTGTGTGACGCAGTTGAAATTGAGCCATGTGGACCCTCGAAATGGCGGCTGCCTGACCTGTGAAGTGTGACAATGGGATGTGAGGTCAATGCGCTGGCGTGGCACACCGCGGCGGTCGGCGGGCGAAGACCGCGGCGCGAAGCCGCATTGGTTAACATTGAAGCCTATGGGTTTCAGGAGCCAATGGCGAAGGGCGCCGGCGGTGGCGGTACGCACCGCCGCGGTACGCACCGCCGCGGACGTGACCGCCATTTCCTATCTACTTATCCACTTGCGACTTGAACTTTCACAGGAGAGGACCTATACTGCAAGTGTTGCTGTGACCTCGGTCTGGAAGGGACAATGGCTGGTGCGACTGGGGAAAGGGCCCCTGCCTTCACTGGAGAGGAGTTGGAGAAACTTGTGGATGGGGTCCTCCCCCAGTATGCGCTACTCTACGGTCCTCCAGACCAACAAGTGAGTTTAATTCAATATGGATTTGGGGCCACTGGCTGGCTTGGGGGCCTGGCGGGGGGCCTGGCGGGGATGGGGGGCATGTTGGGCCTGGCGGGGGGCCTGGCGGGGATGGGGGGCATGTTGGGCCTGGCGGGGGGCCTGGCGGGGGGCCTGGCGGGGATGGGGGGCATGTTGGGCCTGGCGGGGGGCCTGGCGGGGATGGGGGGCATGTTGGGCCTGGCGGGGGGCCTGGCGGGATGGGGGGCATGTTGGGCCTGGCGGGGGGCCTGGCGGGGGGCCTGGCGGGGATGGGGGGCATGTTGGGCCTGGCGGGGGGCCTGGCGGGGATGGGGGGCATGTTGGGCCTGGCAGGGGGCCTGGCGGGGGGCCTGGCGGGGATGGGGGGCATGTTGGGCCTGGCGGAGGGCCTGGCGGGGGGCCTGGCGGGGATGGGGGGCATGTTGGCCTGGCGGGGGGCCTGGCGGGGATGGGGGGCATGTTGGGCCTGGCGGGGGGCCTGGCGGAGATGGGGGGCATGTTGGGCCTGGCGGGGGGCCTGGCGGGGGGCCTGGCGGGGGGCCTGGTGGGGATGGGGGGCATGTTGGGCCTGGCGGGGGGCCTGGCGGGGGGCCTGGCGGGGATGGGGGGCGTTGGGCCACTGGCAACGATAATGCAGACAAACTTGAACGTGGTATTTCTCCCTCCCTGTACGTGTCACATAGGTCCGCGCCCATGAGAAGATCGGGATTTGGCGTGCCATCGCCAAGGAAGTCCGGACCCTGGGGGTCCACCATCGACGGGGCACCCACTGCCGCAAGAGGTGGGAGGACATCCGCCGCGGGACCAAGAAGACCGCCGAGTCTCTGCTGGGGATGGCCTCCCAATGTAGGAGAGGTGCCTGCCGTCAACTGACCCCCCTGATGTTCCGGATCCTGGCGGTGGCCTACCCTGATTTGGATGGGCGCGTGAGGGCAGCACAGCAGACACAAGGGGGTGAGTACAAGCATCATCTACTCTGTTGTCGCGCAGTGGAGGTGTCTGGGTGGGGGAGGAGGGCTGTGGGTCCCCCTAGGCCAGGGCGATATCTGTAGGCTGGGCACCCCTGTAAGCCCCTGTGTCCCCAGCCACCACCCTCAGTAGTGTGTCAGTACAGCCATCCCTGGGCCGTGTCATCCATGGGTGCAGTTGTCAACTCTAGGCGTGTAGGGCATGTTCCACGGAATGCGTAGCGGACCCCAAGTGCGCAACTTAGTGCAGGGGGCATCTGTGTCTGTCATGTCCGCTAACTGTACCGGTGATCCATGTACGCAAAATCTCTTTATTTCTCTCTCCCCCCCCCCCTTTTTGTTTGTCCTTCTGTGCTTGTGTGCATCAGCATCATCAGGCGGAGGAGAAGTGGCATCGGGGCAGGAGGGAGCTGCATCTCACTTGGCCCAGGAGGGCCATGCCACAGAGTCTGACTGGACCAGTGAGACGGAGGGCGAGGGGAGCTCCACGACGGGGACGACTGGACCCTGCAGCGACACGGACACGTCCTCGGAAGGGAGCTCCCTTGCGGGGGTGGCACCATCCATGCCCCCCGCCATTACAGGTACAGCCGCCACCCAGCGCACCATCTCCGCCCTCCCAGCAGCCCCTCAGCGTTCGCCCCGTGCCTGCTCTGCCAGGAAGCCGGGCATCTCCTTCGCCCCCGGCACCTCAGGCCCTGCCCCTGTTACCCCCGCTGCCCTCAGTGAGGAGGTCATTGACCTCCTCCGAACGCTCATTGTTGGGCAGACTACCCTTTTGAATGCCATCCAGGGGGTGGAGAGGGAGGTTCATCGCAGCAATGCGTACCTGGAGGGCATTCATTCGGGTCAGGCTGCCCATCAGCGATCGTTCCAGGCTCTGGCCTCAGCACTGACGGCAGCCATTGTCCCTGTCTCCTGCCTCCCTCTACTAACTCCCTCCTCCCAGTCTCCTGTTCCTCTGCCTGTCCCACCCACACCATCAGACCAGCCTGCACACACCTCAACACCCAAGAGCAGCTCATCCAAACATAAGCACCACAGATCACGCAGACATTCACACAAGCAACATTCCGATGCAGACATGCCAACAGTCACTACCACCTCTGTGACCCCCACCTCCTCGTCTCCCTCCTCCCTCCCTGTGACGTCTACACTCACACCTTCATTCACCTCACCATCAGCCAGTGTTTCCATCACCAGCATACCCTCCACTCCAGTCCGCACACGTGCAGTCACCACCCCCACTGCCATTTACACGTCCCCTGTGTCCTCTCCCACTGTGTCTGTCACCCCCTCTTCCACACCACACAAACGCAGCCACCCACCCACCCAACAGCCATCCACCTCACGACAGCCTCCCGCTCCTGCACCTGCACCCAAAGACAGCAAACTTGTCTCGCCTACAACCACATCCTCTCCCTCCACTCCCATACCCACTGTACCTACCACTCTCCATTGTCCCAAGAAAATCTATCTCTCTACTGCTACCTTCTTTCCTGACCCTGAGCCCCCCCCTCCTTCTCGTCGGGGTAAAAAGAGCACCTCAGCCACCACCAGCCCTGCAGCCCCCTTGACAAGGGTGCAGGGGTATTGGAGCCCACCAGCCCGCAGGTCTGGATCTTCGCCCAGCAGCAAGGGGACAGCCAGCCCACCCCCTGGGAAGAGGAGCAGAAGGCGGAAGGGCCGCCGCCGGAGCCCGGATTCGATATCCCCCCAGGACACTAGCCAGCCACCGTCAACAGCCACAACTCCAAAGGGAGGAAAGGGCCACAGACTCCCGACTAAGGAGGGCAAGGGCAGCAAGGCGGAGAAGTCAGGCAGCAGGCCTGCTGCCCATGGAGGACCCGTCAGAGCTGCCCAGGAGGAGCCCGCAACCCCCATAGCCGCTGCCCCGGGAGGAACCGGCACAGCTGCCCCGGGAGAGCCCACCACCCCCATAGCCGCTGCCCAGGGAGGACCCAGCCCAGCTGGCCAGGAGGGCCCCACCACCCACAGCCCATGTGGGCATTGAAGGAGCACCATCCCCGCTGCCCAGGAGGGCACCACCAGGCAATGAGCAGTTGGCCATAGAATGGCCACCGTCTCCAGCACCGCTCCGCTGGGGCCCGCCGTCTCAAGACCCGCTGAACTGGGCCCTTCACGGCAAGAACCGCTGAACTGGGCCCTTCAAGGCAACAACCGCTGAACTGGGCCCCGCCGTCTCCAGCACCGCTCCGCTGGGGCCCGCCGTCTCAAGAACCGCTGAACTGGGCCCTTCAAGGCAAGAACCGCTGAACAGGGCCCCGCCGTCTCCAGCACCGCTCCGCTGGGGCCCGCCGTCTCAAGAACCGCTGAACTGGGCCCTTCAAGGCAAGAACCGCTGAACTGGGCCCTTCAAGGCAAGAACCGCTGAACAGGGCCCCGCCGTCTCCAGCACCGCTCCGCTGGGGCCCGCCGTCTCAAGAACCGCTGAACTGGGCCCTTCAAGGCAAGAACCACTGAACTGGGCCCTTCAAGGCAAGAACCGCTGAACTGGGCCCCGCCGTCTCCAGCACCGCTCCGCTGGGGACCGCCGTCTCAAGAACCGCTGAACTGGGCCCTTCAAGGCAAGAACCGCTGAACTGGGCCCCGCCGTCTCCAGCACCGCTCCGCTGGGGCCCGCCGTCTCAAGAACCGCTGAACTGGGCCCTTCAAGGCAAGGACCGCTGAACTGGGCCCTTCAAGGCAAGAACCGCTGAACTGGGCCCCGCCGTCTCCAGCACCGCTCCGCTGGGGCCCGCCGTCTCAAGAACCGCTGAACTGGGCCCTTCAAGGCAAGGACCGCTGAACTGGGCCCTTCGATGCAGGAACCGCTGGCCCTTTGGCGGACGTGGCAGGGCAGGATCTGTCTCGGGCAGGGCTGCAGGATGTCCTCTGGCCAACATGCCTCCTCCAGTGGCAGTGGAGTCTGTTATGGACTGCTTGGACTGTGACTTTGCTCTCCCCAGGATGGCCCAGTGGGCAGGCCACCCACTGTATGGACTGTATGGACTGTGGCTTGGCTCTCCCCAGGATGGCCCAGTGGGCAGGCCACCCACTGTATGGACTGTTTGGACTGTGGCTTTGCTCTCCCCAGGATGGCCCAGTGGGCAGGCCACCCACTGTATGGACTGTATGGACTGTGGCTTTGCTCTCCCCAGGATGGCCCAGTGGGCAGGCCACCCACTGTATGGACTGTATGGACTGTGGCTTTGCTCTCCCCAGGATGGCCCAGTGGGCAGGCCACCCACTGTATGGACTGTATGGACTGTGGCTTTGCTCTCCCCAGGATGGCCCAGTGGGCAGGCCACCCACTGTATGGACTGTTTGGACTGTGGCTTGGCTCTCCCCAGGATGGCCCAGTGGGCAGGCCACCCACTGTATGGACTGTATGGACTGTGGCTTTGCTCTCCCCAGGATGGCCCAGTGGACAGGCCACCCGCTGTATGGACTGTTTGGACTGTGGCTTTGCTCTCCCCAGGATGGCCCAGTGGGCAGGCCACCCGCTGTATGGACTGTATGGACTGTGGCTTTGCTCTCCCCAGGATGGCCCAGTGGGCAGGCCACCCGCTGTATGGACTGTATGGACTGTGGCTTTGCTCTCCCCAGGATGGCCCAGTGGGCAGGCCACCCACTGTATGGACTGTTTGGACTGTGGCTTTGCTCTCCCCAGGAAGGGCCAGTGGTCATGGAGTCCCCTCGTGGATCTGGCGTCGTGTACTCAAGTGGCTGAGGTGCCCCCCCTTCCCTTCCCCCTGAGGTGCCTGTCCTTTTTTCTTTCTGATGCCCCTGCAGTGTTCTCTCCGTGGAGTTCTTGTCGTGGGACTGGGCCTTGCCCCTTTGCTCAGGACCCCTGTGGTCCACGGACAGTGGTTGGACTACATTTAGTAGGTGTATATATTTTGTACATAGTTTATTTATTTATTTGGATTACTGCTGTCCATTTTTCAATATATCTGCCCGTTTGAGATCTCTTCTTTTGGTCTTTGCATTCTTTCGGAAGGGGGGGGTTTGTGGGTTGTGACAGTGATCTGTGGGAATGCATTGATGTGTGTGTTGTAGTGGGTGTGGGTGGGTGGGTGTGTGCCGGTAATCTTTTCCCTCCCCTGTGTCGTAGGTGCAGTACTCACCGATGTCTTCCGCGCCGCCGGGCGTGCTCCTGGTACAGGAGCAGGTATAGGAGTGCGGGGATGACCTGCAACTCGGGTTCCATACTGCCGGAATCTCGCGTGGTGTATGTGGAGGTGAGCGTTTTCCCGTTCGTAGTCTGTTTCCGCCGTGTTTTTATCGGCGGTGCTCCCGCCCCGGAAAAGGTGGCGGATTGGTGGGTCGTGATAGGGTGGGCGGTACATTCTCTGCCGCCTGGCTGTTGGCGGGGACCGCCGCGCTGTTTGTTTGTTCCGCCGTGGCGGGCGGAGTGTTAATGCAGCGGGCTGTGTTGGCGGTTCCCGCCAGGGTCAGAATTGCATATTTTGGACCGCCGGCCTGTTGGCTGGTTGGCCGCCGCTTTATCACCGACCGCCAGGGTCAGAATGAGGGCCTATATGTTTTGTTCAGCCTAGCCGCCTATTGGCTTTGACATGGCATTAGCCATTACTTTCTGTATCCAGTTTAGCCGCCTATTGGCTTTGACATTGCATTAGCCATTACATTCTGTATTCTGCCTATTGGCTTTGACATGCTGTATTCAGTCTAGCTGCCTATTGGCTTTGACATAATATTAGACATTGCATTTTGTATTCAGCTCAGCTGCCTATTAGCTTTGACATGATATTAGACATTGCATTTTGTATTCAGCTCAGCTGCCTATTGGCTTTGACATGATATTAGACCTTACATTTTGTATTCAGCTCAGCTGCCTATTGGCTTTGACATGATATTATATATTACATTTTGTATTCAGCTCAGCTGCCTATTGGCTTTGACATGACATTAGACATTGCATTTGATATTTAGGTTAGCTGCCTATTACCTTTAATGTGGAGTTAGACATTGCAGTTGAGAATCCAAGCTGTATTTTTCCAAGCTGTGTTTTTCCACAAGATGAACCAAACTGTTTTTCTCACACCAGACTAGACCTGATAAGAGAGGGTACATTTGGTGTTTTTCCTTCATGCTCAAGCTTGGGAAGAGGAGCAGTCTAGGAGATCTGGCCAGTCTCCAAAGGCTTGCGTAGTTTTCCCGGGTCTGAGAGGAGGGGGAACGCTTTTCTAAGGGTGGCTCAGGGCTTTAGAGAATTAGATTCGTTTCTGCCTGACTTCGGACTGGAACTTGGCGCCAGTTGCCAGTCTCCCGTGTGGGTAGATAATCTCTTTCTCGCAGTTGACCGGAGTCATCAACTTGCAGACCCCAGAAAGATGAAGCTGTAAACAGTTTCTCACACAGTGAAGTATTTGTTTTGCTTTGCATTCCATATCTTATAAATATAACCTGCTGTGTACATTGCAATTGAAATATATTTTGTTTTCATTGAACGTGTGCTTGAAATCTATTAATTCGTCTCTCACGAACTTGTGGGTGGGGAAGAATTAACAACAATAAAAGTCTTCTTTGAACTCAGAAGTGCATTCTTGATATGTTCTGTAAGCTCTGATTACGAGATAAGAAGGAAAGCAGAACATCCACACAGCCCGTTGTCATTGTAGTTGGTGCCTGCAGACGCCGAGGAGTGACTCCTTCACTCCAAGGGAGATTCCTTCTTACTTCTTGGTGCAGGCTGGAGTCTTGTTGACCTCAGAGGAGGCACAGCCGTGGAAACGTTGCAGCATCAACCCATAAGGGTGGAGTAGCGTTGCTCCCCTGCCAGCAGCAGTAGCTGCAAACCTTTTCCCTAAAAAAACAATAATAAACTGTGGGGCCATGGGAGTGACGAGCAATGAGGGGGAGTGCTGAGCACTCACTGTGCATGTATGTTTGGCCAGCCGTCTCGGCTTGGCCAAACACACATGCGCAGAAGGGTCTCTCCAGGCCAGCAACACAGATGCCGGGCTGGAAAGAGCCTATACAGGCTTCCAGTCTGCCTGGGAGTGCCCTGGCTGGGCACTCCCAACCATTCCTGATGTTGCTCTGAGCAGCGTGAGGATCGGCCGCAGGGCAGGCTGGGGGCCTGAGTCTGCAGCGAGGCGGAGGAGCGGAGTGGCGCGTCCAGGAGCGAGGTAAGTGTTTTTTAAAATATTTTTTCTAAATGTAATGTGTCCCCCCTGTCTCTCCCATTTGCTGCCCTGCCCCCTCTGCGACTCGTGACTGACCAACACATTTATACAAGAATATTGATTTATGACTAATTTGGATAATTTGAATTTGTAACTTTGCTAACCCGCTAAGAAATCTTTATGGTTTGCAATACTACTATTATCTGTCATCTTTGTGGGGCCTAACATGCTGCACTTTCATTGAAGTATTGTTGATGTTAAACCTCAGCTAGGGATGAAAGGTCCATCTGCTTGAGTGCCGCTTGTGCTTGAGTTTGCACCAATGGTCTGCATGGTGCACATCCCATCTGCGCTGCAACAAATGGGAGGCAACGTGTTCCCTCAGTTGCCTAGTCCTGCTCCCATGCAAATGAGGGAATGCCCTCGGAAGGAGGCACCTGTGATTCTCCCAACACAATCTGTATTACAGAATGAGCCCCAAAAGCATTCTTGTCCCTTCTCTAATACTACAGTGCTGTGGATTCGCGGAAAATGGGCAACATGCTATTGCCTGCCTTGGACAATTTACATAATGCTGCTCTAGATCTTATCATTTTTCTTTCACCATTATAATGGTTGTCTTAAAAATCCCAGCATGAACATTGCTCTTGGACACAAAGCCAAAACTAGCTGAAGGAGTCACACATGGCACAGCACCATGCGGCAGCTATGCTTATAATATGTTATATCAAAACAGACATGTTAAACTAGTTCAGCGACTGTACGTGTTCAAACAAAGGTAACGTGATCAGATTCTGAACGTTTAAAAAAGCTTATGTTGAGCTCAGAGGGCGGTGAGAGAAGTGTTCAGCTGCCGACAACAAAAGACAATTGTGTACTAATTAGGTGCTACAATATGTACTGTACACTTCAGATTGGAACAAATAAGGTTGCAGGTCCGTGCAGGCGTGGCAAAAACAGCCCCCTGCTCTACATGCATATATATTGCCTATGTTGAAGGTCCTGAGGTGCACCAGCCTCGTTTGCTCCACAGAATGAGTGATCTGTGGTGGGCAGAATTAGGATAAAAAAATGCGTGATCTCGCGCGTAATCATCGTTCACGTTTGTTTGCGGTTTCCTTGTTGGGCAGCAACAGGTAGGGGCGCAGCTATTTGCAGTGCAGCAGGTGTAGTGGCATCTGGGCCAGGGCTGTGAATGACCCACTGCATCCCAGTTATGGCTGTCTTAAACTACCTTACAGTGGCAGAAGGCGCCATTTCTCCTGTTGCCTTGCATTTCCCTTCTTCGTCACGGTATACCTGTTTCACCTTAGAAGGCGCAGCAGATATTACTAATATAACAGTAGTTTCTATACCAAGGTCTCATCTAAGAATTTGCGATCTCCGTTGAGTTTATACTCAGATAAAAAAGCTGTAGTGAGCTTTTTTCTGTGGCTTGCAGTAAACCTAAATTCCGGGGAAAATTAACTAGAAACGTCAAAGAAATCATAGCTGGGCGGCTCAAGTGACTATGGACACAAAGAACGCCTAGTGAAAGCAAAAAACACACATAGAAAGCTAGAACAGCATCTGTATTGTTAAACATAAACACTGCAGCAACATTTTTCAATCCTTTCCCAAGCAACAAGAGGAAGTGGTTGCTCGTTTTATTGTGCATTTCACACAGGAAAGACGTGCACGTTCACTCAGTACTGATTGTAGAGAGCCATCCGGCCTCTCCTATACATTGTATCGTGTTCTGCGCGTCCGGGAGGAGCGCGGAACCGAGCTTATAAATAAAGAGGGGCTGCTATGACGTGGCACTTCCCCAGTATCCCAGCAAAAGGTGTCCGTGTATTCCTTACAGCGCTGCTCCTAGGCCCCACATCTACACTGGCGACGAGGGGACCCATGAACCCTGCGCCGTGCAGGAATAGTCAGTCGACGAACGCCAAGCCCCGGCCACACCCGTGACGAACGGCGTCCCTGTCCATACCGGTCGACGCCGGGAGGAAAAAAAAAAAAAAAACGCTGGAGGCCTGCCGGAGCGGGTCCGCCGCACCGCAAGAAGAAGCCGCCGTGCGCCCGCTGGGCCACACCCGGCGCGCGCTGATTGTCTCGGCGAGAGGGGGCCATCGGCGGAGAACCAGGAACGTCGAGGTGGCCCGACCTCGGACGGTGAGTCCATTTCAATACTCCCGTCCGAGGCCCGCGTGCACCACGTGAGGAGACGAGGCCCACGTGTGCTCTTGGTTGCCAGGAGACGGTAAACAATAGGCACACGGAAACGCTCCCCGAGCGGGGAACGCCCTACACGGAGTGAGCGCTTCGAACGAGGAGTCAGAGAACTCCGTCTAAAAAAAAAAATATACGTATGCATGGGAAAAATGTGCAGCAGTAAATAAAGCACGGAAAACAAACATAAAAGAAAAGAACACAACAAAAGGGAAATCCTAGAGGGAAAAGGAAACAAAAAAAACAACAAAAAAAAACAAGAGAACTTTCCAATAGAGACTAAATAAGAAAAGAAGGAGAGAAAGAGAGGCTACAGTCACCAAGGACAGAAAAAAAAGAGGAAAGCTATTGATAATAATAGGGACAGCAACAGTAAAGAACCCAAGAGGCAGAACCTCAGTAAGGACACTAGAGACAAAAGGGGAATAAGTACACAAAGACATTACCAGAAAGGAAAATGAGTGCACCACAGCAAGAAAACCCTCAGCCGCCTGCCCAAGCAAACACCAGGGCCCACTCCTCAGTCACTGCGCTACCGCCATTCAGCCAACTAATTGATCCGGCCACCGCAGCGCCAAGATGGCGCCTATGGCTCAATCGACTGGAAAACTACTTCTGCGCCACTAGAGAGACGGACGGGGCAGTACGCAGATCCCTCATGCTGCTAATGGGGGGAGAGGAACTGCAAGAGTTATGTGATGCACTACCGGACACAGGGGATAAGTCAGATTTTGACGCCGCAGTCCTAGCGTTAAACAGACATTTTGACCCACAACTAAACTCAGACTACGAACGCTTTAAGCTTCGCCAAGCGCAACAAACTGATGTCGAGTCAATGGACATGTTTTACGCGCGACTGAGAAAACTAGCAAGCTCCTGCGTAGGGCTCAATCAGCCAGAGGAGATCAGAGCTCAGATAATCCAAGGGTGCCGGTCCAACGCCCTGAGGAAGCTTATCTTACGCCAACAAGGCATGTCTCTTGACGACATACTGATCCTGGCACGGTCACACGAATTGTCGGCAGTGCGGGCGGATGCCATGGCAGCGGCAAGGGGTCAATCGGTGGCAATTTCGTCTAGCACCAGACCGCCCCAAATAAAGGAAGAACAAGTAGAGGCCATTCAAGCGCGCCCATCGTCGGGGCGCAGACAGAACTCATTCAGGGCTAGTGAACGCACCTGTGGTAGCTGTGGGTATGAACACAGAACATCGACAGGATGCCCAGCAAAAGGGAAGACGTGTAACCAGTGCGGCAAAAGTAACCATTTTGCCAAAGTATGCAGGTCAGGACGAAACAAACTCACAGACCAGATGAGAAAAGACGCCAAAGTAAGGAGCGTGAGTAAAGGCAAGGATGATGGTACTGGAGACACAACCCAAGGGGTACCTGTCTTTGAAGAAGATGAAGAGGAAGATATTTTTGTAATATCATTCAACGGTGCGAGGCAACAAAAGAAGCGATCACCACCAATGAGCAACATACTAGTCAACGGCATAGTGGCAACAGTACTGATCGACACAGGGGCGTCTGTCAACGTAATGGATGACACCCTGTTTCGACAGCTGGTCCCAACACCATCTCTCACCCCAACAAATACCAAAATATACAACTACGGAGGTCGAGAGCCGCTGCCGCTGAAAGGCACGATAGAGGTGTCTGTGGCTAGTGAAAATGTCTCAACACCAGCAAAATTTTATGTGGTAACGGGAAACAGAGGTACACTGCTGGGGTGCTATACCGCGGAGGAACTGGAACTGGTGTTCTTTGCACGACAAATATACGAATCACAGGTTGAGCAGCTGGTTGGAGAGTTTCCGCAGTTGTTTGAAGGGTTGGGCCGGTTGAGAGGTAAACAAGTCAAACTTCACATAGACCCAAGCGTTCCGCCAGTCGCTTTGAGACATCGGCGTGTGCCATTTCATTTGCGACCAGCAGTAGAAAAGGAATTGCTGGTACTGGAAAGTCAAGGAGTAATAGAAAAGGTAGACGGACCAACGCCGTGGGTCTCGCCTCTGGTGATAGCACCAAAACCGAAGCAACCGGGTGCCATCCGTCTATGTGTGGATATGCGCATACCCAACAAAGCGATCAAGAGGGAGAGGCACATAACACCCACCATGGACGATATTATAGCCGACTTGAACGGAGCGCAATGGTTTTCGAAATTAGATCTGAACGCTGGGTACCATCAGCTAGAACTGGAGCCCGAAAGCAGGAACATTACCACGTTCTCAACACATGTGGGACTTCGGCGATACAAACGGTTGAGTTTCGGTGTATCCTCGGCTGCCGAGGTATTCCAGAATGCTATTCGAGAGACTTTGTCGGGATTATCAGGTGTGATAAACTTAAGTGACGACATCCTCATATACTCGAGGACAAGAGATGAACACCATCGCCACCTGAGGGCTACATTGCAGAGATTAACAGAGGCAGGGCTTACGCTTCACAGGAAGAAATGCGCGTTTTATCAAACGTCGGTGGAGTTCTTTGGGTATGTGTTCTCTAAAGATGGACTGCAAGTAGACCCACGGAAAGCCGAGGCTATTCGACAAGCCAGGATTCAAAAAAATCCCACGGAAGTGAGAAGTTTCCTAGGCATGGCCACCTACTGTGGGAGGTTTATTCCGCAGCTCGCTACTATGGCAGAACCACTACGGCAACTCACGAAGGGAGTGCAGAGGTGGGAATGGAGCTCCACTGCAGACAAAGCGTTCAACGACATCAAAGCAGCCTTGCTGGACAAGGCAACCATGACATACTTCAATCCCCATCGGCGGACGGAGGTTGTGGTTGATGCCAGCCCGGTAGGACTGGGTGCTGTTCTCCTTCAAGAGCAGAATCGTCAGGAATGGGTTCCAGTAGCATATGCCAGCAGGGCGCTGTCGGCAGTTGAGACCAGATATGCACAGATCGAGCGAGAAGCGCTAGCGATTCGATGGGCGTGCAGACACTTTCACTTGTACTTGTATGGACAAGAGTTCCAGGTAATAACTGACCACAAGCCTTTAGTGTCGCTGTTTGCTGGAGGTGTGCGTCTGGCGCCTCCCCGAATAGAGCGATGGGCCGTTCTGCTTCAACCCTATCGGTTTACTGTAGTCTATCGACCAGGAGTCAACAACCCAGCTTATTACTTGTCTCGCCACCCATCCCCGGCCATGGCAGATGATTACCAAGAACAAGATGAGGAGAATACAGAAGTATTCGTAAACATGGTCGTGCAAGCAGCATGCCCCAATGCTCTCAGGATAGTGGACATTATAGATGCCACCAAAGCAGATGTCGTATTGAATCAAGCTAAGGAAGCTCTCAAGCATAAACATTGGAAACACTTCTTGGAGAAGACGAAAACATCCACTCTGGAACATAAAGACATGATGCAGGGGATCTGGAGAGTGCGAGACGAGCTCTCCACAGATGGTAAAGGCCTACTCCTGAGGGGAAGAAGAATCGTGTTACCTCAGAGTCTATGGGCCCGAGTGGTGGAGCTAGCTCATCAGGGTCATCAGGGTGCTGCCAAAACTAAAGCCAGGTTGCGTGCAAAAGTGTGGTTCCCCGGTATGGACTGTCAGGTGGATGAGCTGGTGGGAAAGTGTCATTCATGCATCATCACATCTGGAGAGCCACCCAATTGCCCAGTTATCACGGAGCCTGCCAGTCAGAAGCCGTGGACGAAAGTAAGCATGGACTTCGGCAGTTTTCCGGACGGGAGGTTGACGGTTGTCCTTATAGACTCGTACACCAAGTTTCCAGTTGTTGAAGTCGTGTCCTCGACCTCGTTTGAAAATGTACGACCCATACTTCAAAGGACATTCGCTATGTTTGGGCTCCCGGACGAAGTTAGGACGGATAATGGCCCTCCGTTCCAGGGGCAAGAGTTCAGGTCATATTTGGATGGGCTGGCCATACGTCATCGCAAGGTCATGCCCTATTGGCCTCAGGCCAATGGAGATGTAGAAAGGTTTATGCGCACTCTAAATCGAGCGCTACGAATAGGACTGGAACAGCAAGAAGATGGAGAAACGTGTTTGCAACAGTTCCTTAGTGCGTATCGCCAGACCCCGCACAGCACCACCGGGTGTGCACCGGCTGCGTTGATGTTTAAAACTCCACCGAGGGATTGCATCCCGGCAAGTCCACACTGGGTCGCCCCAAAGTTAGATGTCCAAGCTACTCAGCGCCGTCGAGAACGTACTAACCGAAAGGCTACAGAGAAAAGGCGAAGTAAGTTTAGAGGTTTTCAAGAAGGTGATCTGGTGGTAGTCAAAAGTCGTCGGTTTAGAGGAAAGTTTCAAACAACTTTGAACCAGAGGCCTGGAGAGTAATCGGAGTGAAAGGCACCATGGTGACAGCGGCTCGAGGGGGACTGAGAGTCACCCGGAATGTGTCACACTTTAAGAGAGCAGGAGCTGTGCCTCTGGAGAGGGACAGCGGAGAGATTGAGGATGATTCTGGTGACACCCAGAGCGATATGGACGATATGGAAAATAATACAGCATTTGTCCCAGAAGGGCAAAGACCATCAACGAAAGAAGGGGAACCTGACAGAGAATCTCATAGAGGTGGAAGATATCATCTGCGGCCCAATCCCATGCCGAATAGTCAACTTAAAGATTTTGTGTGTCCACTATATTAATCATTGGGTAACCTCTGTCGTTCTCCCATATTGTTGCGGCTAGCTGTTGTTTGAGTTACAGGTTTCTACATGATGGACTATTGTTTGGGTCCGGTTAAGAGTCTATATATATTTGGTTTACTGATTCATGTGAAATAAAACATGGGAGGGATGTAGAGAGCCATCCGGCCTCTCCTATACATTGTATCGTGTTCTGCGCGTCCGGGAGGAGCGCGGAACCGAGCTTATAAATAAAGAGGGGCTGCTATGACGTGGCACTTCCCCAGTATCCCAGCAAAAGGTGTCCGTGTATTCCTTACAGCGCTGCTCCTAGGCCCCACATCTACACTGATGCCGGCAAGCTGTTATTTCTATTTATTCTGGTCTAACTTAGCATAGCTAAGCATAGCTGCCAAGGTTTCAGATTGCTATGTGTGACATTTTCACAATTTCAGTGTAATTATGAGCGACATTTCAACTACTATGAGTGTTATTTTCTTGCAAGCAAAATCAAGTGTTAAAAATGAGGCAACCATATAAATATCTTAATATATCGAGAATCCCATACCTCCATTTGCACACTACTCAGAGCTTACCTAGCAAAGTGAGAAACTGGAAAAAGAAGGCCTTACCGCACTTCAGGACTTCAGTGACAATCTCAAGCATTGCGGAAATGCGGGAAAATGATCGGAAATGTGTTATTCTAACGCAATATGCGTGACACTTGGCAGGGCTGAGTTAGGGTTCAAGTCAATTGTGTGTTTACTAAAAAGGTAAACTAGAGCAGTTCTTTCATTATTAGATAAAGTCAGATCGCTGTGGAACTTTTAACCCTAGTGTAGGGTAAACTGGAGCCTCAGTGAGATATTTTATTCAGCATTATTTTTAGGTCAAGCACTCAAGTGCTCTGACCTGTTGTAATCTATCTGTGGGCTTTTCACCACACCCACTGCACGGCCATCACTATCACTCGTTCGTGGACTTGCCTTTCAAAAATCCTTTGTTATCATTGGTAAATCTTTACGTTTGTCCCACCTTGGGGCGGTTTGGTTACCGCCTTGGACATCGTTCCTGTTACATGGATAATTGCACAAATGCCGATGCGTTTGACTGCAAGCGAGTTTCTTTTTCCTTTTGAGTCTCTCCTTCGCTCACATGCTCATGGCGGCCATGGCGCTTTGAATCAGCTCCCTTATGTCAACTGTTTCACTTTCATTTTTTATTTAATTGCCAAGAAAAGTCTAGTAAGGAATTTTCAATGATAAATGCTCTAGCTCGAGCAAACGTGAGAGCCATTGCACTGCAAATGATTGTGTTCTTATTTGCTTTCAGTGGCTATATTATTAATTTAGCAAGTTTTAATAGGGAAAACATTGTTTTGAGTCCCGTATCCAACAGAGCAAGACTATACCAAGAAAACATCAGCCAATGAAAAAACACTAAAAAAGGTACTGGAAATGATAATGGGCAGGGGCCTCATCATGAAGCTATATCCTGTCAACGCTGTAAAAACTCTGTTTGAGAAGAGAAATGGCATATCACACCAGTCGCTGGCACAAATGTTTCATTACTCGATTGATTGTTTTGATACTGCGCTAGTGATTGGGTGGCGTAAATACATAAGATGTGTTTGGTGGTATTAGCCTGGCATCTGGTGTGTGTGCTGTACCTACTGGGTATTTGTATGCGCCACTAAAAACAAAACATTCTCATCAAATCCTTACAGAGGGAAATATATGACTCTGGGCCCTGTAAGAACTCTTTCAGATCTGCATATTTCCTTTCACTTGATCACCAAATCCTCAATTTAAGAAACAACAGATGTGGCATCACACTAGATGAGCACTTCTCATTTGTAGTGCTTTCTTTTAAAACTCCACGCTGGGAATTATTCACAATTCATGGCCTTTTCCTTATCTTTGAAATTAAAGCTGTATGGCCCCTTTAATTCCCTTAAGCCTGTCTTCTGGGGAAGTTTTAAACACTGAAAATTTGGTGGACATGCTCATCCCCAGTGGTGGACATCGAGAACATATGTGTATGGTGTACATTGGCTTCCTGTCAAGAGAAAATCCCAGTTCAAGATTGTTGACAGCTTTTCAGACTAAAGCTTCCAATTACATTTTCTAGGATCCTCTCTGCTGGGGGAACAATGCTCCCAGAGCGAAGCAACCAGCTCTGGAGCTCATTGCCTCGAAATATCTTGAAGACCTTTCTCTTCTGTGAATAATAGATCTAACTGCTTATGAGTTCTAATCTCGCCCCCTTGTTGTTCTGCACATATTCCATGTTATTGTTTGTCAAGCACTCTGAGGCTTTTAATCTGTTGTGCCTTATAAATTCCCACAGTAATTAAAATAAATAAACACAACATTCTTTGCTGATAGAGTAAACGCATTGCTTCTAGATAGATACAATAATCCGACTTTAAAGCCCTACAAAATAACTAGATTTTAATAAAACATTTTCTAAAGACATTTTGTCAATAGAGACAACTGAAAATAACAGAAAAGTAAAACTACAAATGTGGGGAAGGAGTGGCGAATAGACTAGTTAAGGACCTACTAAGTCTAAAGGGCTGGGATGGTTTGGAGGGCTTTTCTTACAGTCAAAGGAATAATCACAACAAATATAATAGAAAAGAATTGCAGTAGTGATTTCTTGAAAAGTGTCATGTTTCTTGGCAATGAGTTTCTTTATTTTCATATAGATCCTTCATTATTATCTCTGCACAAAGGCACTTAGGGCCTGATTTATGAAACGTTTGTGCCACCTTTTCATAATTTTTTGAGCTAAAAGCGGTGCAAATTAAAAAAATATAATTGTATTTTGTCAATTTGCATTGCTTTTGCGTCAAAAAATGATGCAAAGGCGGTGCAATCTTTTCATAAATCAGGTCCTTAATTTGTTATTTCCAGTAAGATGAAAGGTTTATTGGCCTGGCTGGAATTCAAACCTGTGAATCGAAGCCTATACAAAGATACCAGCAGTGAGCAACAATACCATGGTTATTTTATAAACTACTTGCGCAGTCACACCAAGGTCCTGTATTTGAGTATGTGGTATTTGCTTAGCACAAACCTAGACCAAAGACAGTGGAACACAGTATATGGTCAATGTCAGAGATACAGAGAATAAGTGATTGGAGAATAGCTGGTATCTAAGAGTGTAAGTGCCCTGTTACTTTGTTGTAATCTATTGTGCTTCAAAGTGGTTTGTCTTAAATTATTTTCTAAATTGGAGCAGCGATGGTCCGCCCTTATAGATATGGGGATGCTGCTGCAGATCCTGGGTCCATGGATGTGAAAGGTTTGGTCAATTGTTTTCATTTTTGCACTTCTTTATCTCTTTTCTGATAGTGTCCTGGATGCAGGTCCGCTGAGAGTCATCAGAGGTAATATGCTTGTCAGCTAGATAGGGCGGTTGTCGGTTGTGATGACTTTTGCCTTGTTATTATTATCATCCATAAAAATTTCATAACTAAAATACAGCTGAATCACTGTAATCCAGATTTTCTGGGCTGTCCTATTGCATATCTTTGCCAGTTAAAGCATTAAAGGAAAAATCACCCACCACCCCTGGCATTTCAAAAGACATTCATTATCCAGACACTTAATGAAAAACTACTTTGTCTTGTGGGACCACAATGTAAAAGTTATCTGATAGAGACTTCTAGTTGCAGATTCCTTACCTTAGAATTTCCCCCAAGTGCCAGTCTGGATCCAGAGATTTTTCTCGAGCAGTACCCCTGCGTGCCGGTAGGTGGCGTCCGTGGACTCCACATCCACCGTAAGCATCATGCGCGCCGGATATGATGTCATGGGACCTATATTGGTGCCATCCTAGCGTGCTGACATCAGTTCTTTTCTGTCCGTGCCAGCCAGCGCAGATCTGAAAAAGAGCTACCCATTAGTCACTTTTGACTGGGCTATTTTCAATGTTTTGTTGAAGATTTTTCAGTGTTTTCTCTCCTGGTGTGTCTAGTATGTCATCACACAAGACTTGGTTCAAGCCCCGGGGATCCTGTTATTGAGGGTGTGCTTGTGGTGTTTGGAGCACGACCACATCCCAAAGTCGTGAATCCAAAAGCTTTGAGGGAACAGTCCCCAAAGCTCATTAAGGCCCGGTGCTCGGCTCTATGTCGCTCCCAATCTCGGTGTAGAGGAAGGTCCTGAGAAGGGTCGCAAAGCTCCCTTTCTTCAACATCCCACTCCAAGTCCTTGGGACGGGTGGATAAGTCGAGGCACAAAAGTCAAAGAAGACAAACATTCTTTGACTTCATGCCATCTGTTGGCCAATGCAACAAGGGAAAAGGAGTGTTGTCCTTCTAGGCCTCCCTCCTTGGAGTCTGCGTTTGAGCTGACTCCACACCTCCCCGAGTTTCTTGTAGCTGGAGCAGCCCCTGCCCAGCTCCGTGAGTTCTGTGAGGCCATGCGTTTCATATTTGGGCAGGCCGACTCCACTGGAACGCCTTCAGGCCCAGCCGAGTCCGCAGGGGCTTCCTTGGGCTCTGTGCTGGCAGCTTCAGCTCCGGAGGGCACCAATGGGTCAGTTCCTGGATCCGAACCAGTGTTGGTCATACCCACTCAACCTTCCAACATTTCCAATGTCAGCGCTCCTGAAGCCACCCGTGCCCATGGTCGGTTTCAATCCCATCCTCATTGCCGACTCTGACACGGAGCAAGACTAGTGTTGCGCAATGCCAATTCCGACTTCGACAGGGATCTTGCTCCCTAAGTCAGATCCTGACCCTTATTCTCTTGGGTTGGGGTATGGTGATGATTGGGGAGGTCGCTGGACCCATAGGAATACCAGCTGGATGATTCCATGGACTGCCGATGGACCTAGGTGAGGCCAGTGGTCCGGACACTTCTCTTACACTGGCATGCTTTCTCCGGTCTACTGTGGCTACACAGGAGGGAGTGTCCTACTCCATGGTTGTGGGGAGAGAAGTTGAGGTCCTGGGCCTCGAGCTGCCTTCAGTGGCAGTCAGGACTAACCTCCTGACAGAGGTGCTTCAGCCTGAGGCTTCCACTTCTGATCCCCTTTTGCCTTCAATGAAGCCCTCACTGGTGTCCTGCTGGGGACCTGGTCCAAACCCAGCACAGGGGCTCTTGTGAACAGGACAGTTGCCTGCTGCCATAGACCAGCTTCAAATTACCCACTGTTCCTAATGCAACACCAGACCCCTGAGAACTTGGTTACCCAAGCCTCTTCATCCCAAGGTGCATTCCCTTCCGCACCCCTTGATAGGGAATCCAAGAGGCTGGATCTGCTTTGGAAGAAGATGTTTTCTTCCTCCTGTCTGGCATTGCAGTCTGTGAACACTGCTTGCCTTTTGTGTTGCTACACCCACACTTTATGGGACACGGTTGCACAAGTGCAGGTCCCGAAGGAGGCCTGCTCCATTCACACCTAAGCTGTTGCTGATGGGAGAAACGCAGCGAAGTTCACCATACAATGTGGGATGGATACAACCAGCTCACTAGGCAGGGTGGTTGCGTCGACAATGACCTTAAGGCACCATGCTTGGTTGAGGACATCTGGCTTTTCGGGGGATGTCCAATCAACCCTTGTTGACATGCTCTTTGAAGGCACCCATCTCTTCAGAGACAAAGCAGACTCAGCGCTTGAGCGCTTTAAGGAGTCCTGGGCAAAAGCCAGGTCCTTGGGCCTTACAGCTACCACTTGCCCCCCTCAGTCTGCTTTTTGTCCCTTTTGTGGATACAGAAGGGGCACCCAAACACATCCGTTCCCCTCCAGCCACCATGCCATGCATACTGCCCAGCCTCTGCGTGGCGGAGGCATGGGATCCAATGTCCTCTGGATCAGGGAGCCAGTGGTTTAGATAGTCCACCGCCATCCAAACTTTCATAGTCTGACGCTTCCCCTCTAAGGACCAGTCGGAGGCAGCATTTGCCATAACCTGCCCCACTGGCAGTCCATCATGTCAGACAAGTGGGTTTTGCAAATAGTCTGAAGGGGCTACTCCCTCCCCTTCGAGACTACTCCTCCATCCATGCCACCATCCTATGATCAGATGATAAAGGATCACTTGGCACTTCTCTGTGAAAAGGCTACAGCTGTCTTGGCCAAGGGAACCATAGAGAGGGTCCCTGTGCCAAAAGTAGGCCGCCGTTGTTACTCCAGCTACTATCTGGTACCCAAAAGGAACAAGGGCCTCTGCCCTATCGTAGACCTCTGATCCCTAAGCCTCTTCCTCAGGAAGAAGAAGTTCAAAATGCTCACTCTGGCTTAGATTCTATCTGCCCTGGACCCAGAAGACTGGATGGTAGTGTTGGACTTGCAGGACACCTATTTCCATATTCCCGTCCTGCCTGCCCACAGACGTTGCTTGCGATTCATGGTAGGCCATGAACAATTTCAGTTCACCGTGCTCCCTTTTGGCCTTACCAGCACCCCTCAGGTGTTCACCAAAGTGATGGCAGTGGGCACAGCTCACCTGTGTAGGATAGTGGTTTCAATCTTCCCCTACCTCAATGACTGGCTGTTGAAGGCAGGCTTGCCCCAGGCTGTTGTCTTCAACCACTAGACTACGGTGGACCTCCTGCATTCACTGGAGTTCACTATAAACATGCAGAAGCCACACCTGACTCCCTCACAGACACAACCTTTCATTGGAGCTGTTCTGGACACAATGCAGTTTTGGGGTTATTCGCTCGAGCTGCGAGTCCAGGATATTCAGGCTATGACACCAATGTTTCAGCCTCTTTTCTGGATTTCAGAGAGAGTGACTCTGAGGCTGATGGGCCTCATGGCCTCCTGCATCCTGCTGGTGTCACATGCCAGATGGCATGTGTGGGCTCTGTAGTAGAACCTTAGGTTCCAGTGGGTGCAGCATCATGAGAATCTCTCTGACATGGTCCAGATCTTGGAGGGAACTACGCAAGATCTTCAGTGGTGGCCCCTGAACTGTGATTGGGTCAGAGGCAGATCCCTCTCTCTTCCCCAACCAGGACTGACAGATGCGTCACTCCTGGGATGGAGCAGCCACATAAGAGAGGCAGAGATCAGAGGCAGGGTCCGGGGTCTATATCAACCTTTTGGAGGTAGAGCAATCAGACTGGCATTGAAAGCGTTCTTACCCTCTCCCAAGGGGAAAGTAGTGCAGGGACAACACCACTGACGTGATATTGCAACAAGCAGGGCTAGGGTGGGGTCCATGGGCCCTTTGTCAGGAGTCTCTGCACTTCTGGACGTGGCTGGAACATCAGGGCATTTCCCTGGTGGTTCAACATCTGGTGGGCTCTCTGAATGCCAGAGCGGAAAAACTTAGCTGACAATGCCTGGTTGATCACAAATGGCATCTCCATACGGAGGTGGTGCAAGGTCTCTTTTGGCAGTGGGAAGAGCCTTGGTTAGATCTGTTTGCCTCTGCAGAGAACATGCAATGTCAGCAGTTTTGCAAGTTAGAGTTTCTAAGGTGACGCTCAGTGACACTTTTCATCTTGAGTGGAGCTCACGCCTCCTGTACGGCTTTCTGTCCATACTACTTCTGCCCAGAGTTCTCAAGAAGATCAAGAACCACCGGACTCAAATAATCCTTGTGGCTCTGGACTGAGCACGGAGAGTCTGGTATCCTGGGCTACTGAGCATGGTCATCGATCCTCCAATCAGACTGCACCTTCGTGAGGATCTTCTGTCACACCAGCAGGAGAGGGTTCCCCACCCGAACCTGTCCACTCTCCGCCTTCTTGCATGGAGAATGAGCAGCAGCAGTCGAGCGCTTTTGACCTTCCGTCTGAAGTCTGTAACATCATCTTGGCCACCAGGAGTCCCTCCACCAAAATTGTTTACGCCTGTCGATGGAACATATTTGTGGCATGATGCACACACAAGTCTGTTGACCCATCTCTGCCCCTCTTTGAGAGGTCCTCCCGTTTATACTTTCTCTAGCCCAGCATGGCTCTGCTTTGGGCACCCTCCAAGGTTATTTGTCTGCCATCTCTAATTTTCAGAGATTACTTGAGCAGCGCTCTTTGTTTAAATCTCCTATTGTCAGTAAATTCCATAAGGGTCTTACCTATATGCTCCCTCCATCACCATTCATAATGTCCAAATGGGATTTGAATCTAGGTCTTACTTTCTTAATGTGTGCTCCTTTTGAGCCAGTCTATAATTGTCCTCTCAGTCTTCTGACATTAAAAACAGCCTTCCTTGTGGCCTTTACATCTGCTTGCGGGTTGAGTGATCCGCAGGCATTGTCATCTAAGCCACCCTATCTTTCCATCTACCTTGACAAAGTGGTGCTTCGCACCAGGGCTTCCTTTTTGCCAAAAGTGGATCCCACCCTTTAATGTAGGCCAATCCATCACCTTGCCTACTTTCTACGCACCCCCTCATTCTTCTAAGGAAGAGGAGCGACTCCACTACCTGGACCCAAAAAGAGCATTGACTTTTTACCTTGGTCGTACCAAAGAATCCTGGGTGGATGATCAACTCTTTGTTGGGTATGTGGGTGCGAAGAGAGGCCAAGCAGTGCAGAAGAGAACCACCTCTAGATGGGTCGTTCTCTGCATTAAAATGTACTTCGCATTGGCTAAAAAGCAACCCCAAGAAGGTTTGCGTGCTCATTTTACCAGAGTGACAACTGCAAGTACTGCGTAAGCTAAGTTCTAGTCCTGGACATCAGACAGGCAGCAACATGGGCATTTCTGCACACTTTCACCAAACATTACTCCCTGGACAGTTAGGTTCGGAGGGACGGTTACATTGCCCATTCAGTCCTGCAGGACTTCCTAGTGTGATCTTGGTTCGCAGACCGAATTTTGGGGATAGTATTGCTTGGGTATCTATTCTAAGGTAAGGAATTTAAAACTAGAAGTCTCTATTAGATGAACAAGTTACTTACCTTCGGTAACGCTAATACCTGGTAGAGACATATTCTAGTTGGAGATTCCTTACCGACCCACCCATCCTTCCCGCTCTGCAAACTGATTTCTAGGGACAGGGACTTACCTGTCAGCATCCTAGTTCTGATGCACCAGTGGTCAGTGTTCTTCATGGCTTTGTGCTTCTGGTGTGGAAAGTCGTGAAAAGAAACTGACGTCAGCGCACCAGGGTGGCACTTATATTGGTCCTGCAATGCCATAACTGGCACGACAACGACGGTCGCAGAGCCGACCTACACATGCAGGGGTACTGCTCAAGAAACATCTCCGGTTCCACACTGATGCCTGGGGAAATCTAAGGTAAGGAATCTGCAACTAGAATGTCTCTACCTGATAATGTGTTACTGAAGGTAAAGAATTTGTTCTACACCCAGTTCTTCAGCCCCCAATTTACATGGATTCAGGGTACTGCAGTAGTCTTGGGAGCATGCTTTGTAATGGTAAAAACTTTGTTAAAACAAAGTTTAGGGCCCGAAGTATCAGAGAAAGAATATCAAGTGGTGACAATATTGTGACCAGAATAACAAGAACCAAAATATCGACAGGTATATATGTATAGATTATCTACATCTAACTCCATATATATATATATACTTTGATGATATATTCATATATATTTGTGTGTGTGTGTACATATATATTTTCTTCAAGGTACGTAGATGTGTAGTTAATCTGTTCCTTCCCCTGTGGACTCACCTCCTTGATATTTTGTTTGTCAACATATTGATCATGATGTTGTACCAATTTGTTATTCCGTCTGCTATATTCCAGAGCCCAACCCTGAATAATTTATTAATGTCAATTTTTTATGAAGCGTCATTTCATAATACATTGTGTCCCTTTGAGAGCACCTGTTAGGACTCAAAGTGGGAAATGCCCTGTCAAAAACGTGCACTGTCCTGTGCCTCGTCGGGGAGGTGGTATTGTTTTGTTGCAGGTACCATTGGAACTCCCTGAGGATATTTTGGACACCGTGGAAGACAAGGATTTACCAGAGGCTTGAGGTTAAAAATCAGAACTGACCTCTGTAAAGAAATTCATGGATGTCATGCATTTTGAGCGGGGTATGTTCTACTGAACAACCTTGCATAATATAAAACATTTAAATCATTGTTGATGACTTATTTGACTTTGATTGAAGATGCTGGTCTTCAAACAGAAGCTTACTGCAACAGATTCGTATGATGGAGCTGTGTGGTATGGTGAGAATTCAAACCAGAGAATACGAATGCAAGAGTGTGAGGTATAAATTTAGAGAGCATGGATTGGTTGAGAGAAGGATGCATAGCTGAGGAGGATGGATGTATGGGTAGACGGAGAGAGAGGGGTGGATGAATTGAATGATGTATGGATGGCAAGGCTAGACTGTTGAAAAAAAGATGGATCAAAGGAATGATGGACAAATGGATGAAGATAAGGAGGAAAGTATGTATGGAGTGTTGGATGGGTGGATTGGTATGTGGATGAAGAAAAAAAAGGATGGTTGGGGGAAAAGGATATGGCATGGATCGGTGCTGTGTGAATAGAAAGATGGAGAAAAACAACTACGGATGGAGAGAAGGAAGAATTGATGGCTGGGTGTAGAGATGGGAGTAAAGAGGGAAAAGGACACGAAAAATTGATGAATGGAGATATGGGTCAATAGATGGATGAATAGAATGATGGAAGGAAGGGGTAAGAAAAAAATTCAGAGGGAAGGTGAGAAGAAGAAATGGGTAGAGTGAATGATGGCATGATTGATGAAAGAAACAATAGTGATATGAATGGATGATGGAAGGAGTGAGAAAAAAGGTGGAAAGAACAATGACGGAGGATGGAAAAAGACGGATGTGATAAGGAATGAGAGATGAACGAAAGGTCAAAAGAAGAAAAAGGAAAAGAAAGGAGCAAAAAATGGAAAGAAGAACAGAAAAAAATAAAGAGAAAGAAAGGAATAAAAGAAAAGAAAAGAGACAATGAAGGAAATAATGAAGTAAATAATGAAGATATGGTGAAAGCAAATGAAAAGAAATGAAAGAAAGGAGATGCAAACATGAAAGGAAGATGAAAACACAAGATGAAAACAGAGAAAAGATGGGGGAAAGGGAAGAACAAGGGGAGAAAAATGAATTGAAAGTTAGAAGTAAGGAATATAAAGATGGACAGAAGTTAATGTGGTAGGAAAAATTATAGAAATAAGCAAGGATCGAAATATGATTAGAAGGAAAGAAAGAATGAGGAAATGAAAGATGTAAACGAAAAATTAAAGAGTAGATGAGGAACAAAATGAAGGCAATGGGAAGATGGAAAGACGGAAATATAGGAGAAAGAAGGGGAAAAGCCACTGAATGTCACTGGCTAGCCCGGATAGCGTTGTCTTCCATGAGTTCCCCTTCACAACGGCCTGTAAAATCTATAACTCTTTTGTCAATTCTTTTGAAAATTGTTTTGTAAAATGGACACTTATTCACTCCGTGCCAATTGAGATTGGGCTCAGTGTGAGGGTAGAAGGGTTTTTATTTTTCTGGCCGCTCCGTTGGTGCGACAGATGTCAAAACCTTTCAGAAAATTAATTCTGGCAGTGGGTACGGATTACCCCCAAACTTTGAGGAAATTTAGGGGAAGGGGATATGTTCACTGAGAAAATGTTTCCCTCTGGAGAAAAAAAGAAAACGTACATTTGCTCATCATGCACCCTTTGTCATGTGCTTAAGTCTACTTCATGTACGATTAGGCATTGGGAAAATATGAGCCCAGGGAATATATCACATGACTTCCCAGAAATATGTCAACAATATTGCAAATGGCACAGCTTCCCACGCATGCTGTTGGGAATGTTTGTGTATTGCAAAATGTAGTGAATCTGCATCCGTTCCTATGAGTACTTTTACGGGCGCAGAACTACTTATTTTTTGTGTATTGCCCCGAAGTCTTTAACGAACCATGTAAACCTGCTTCCAGGCCCTGGGATAGCGGTGGAAGGCGTGGGGGAAAAGGATTAATTTAATACATTATATGCAGGCTATGGAACATTCTTTTTTTAAAATATGGATCTTATTTTCACGTGTAGACATCTCTTTCTATTAGCCCACATAAATAATGCTACATAAAGTAATTTGGGAAAATCCGCCTCATTAAACGTGCAGCTGACCAAAAAATACATTTCGTTATCTATATATTGATATTCTATGTGTAAACATTAGGTCTACGGTTTCGATTAGAAAGACTATTAGTCATGATTGTGGTATTCCTTGTACGCACGACAAGGTGTGCAGGTGACAGCTGAATGCAAAGCATCCCGAAAGATCTGGAGTGGGAGTGAATAGATAAAACAACACCAGGAAAAGCTAAGAAGAATGATGTAAGACGTGGGTGGGAGATGCAATCAAACTTCATAATAAAAGGTGGTAATGTGTTAGATAATTCGCTTCACGAACACTTCTCTAATCACTCTTAGATCTGAAAAAAATAAATGCAGCACATCTCCTGTTCGAACCCACTTCTTTTGATGCTCAGCGCCATGTGCTGACAAGCTAAGATTATTACCTGGGGACAAGCTCAGAGTGAACGAATGTTCAAGTTATCTTCTGTGTTTTTAGTGATTTTCCTCAAGCAAAAAACATTGCCTAACTTCCTTGGCTATCCTTGGTTTAAGGGATAAGCAACAAGACCTACCAATTCACCATACTCACATACCCCCATTGTCCAGTAAGGAACAGCATTCCAACTTCTGCAAATATTTAGGTTGGCTGGATGCTTTAGTCTTCCCTTAACCACCTGATCTCACGCCTGCTCCATACGTTCCTGGGCGTACTCCCACTTTTATCAATATTGCTTAAGTAGTTATTGTATGTAAACTGCTGAGAAAGAAAGGCAAGGATAGGTTTCTTAAAATGACACACTTTGGAAAAAATGAGATCATATTTGTTAAAAATCCATGTTATTGAATTCTCTCACCATTTTGGATTTGATTTTGCATGAATAACATGACAGAAATTGACTGTACGAGAATCAGAATATGCTGGGTTAGTGTAAATGCATTATATTTAGGCGTGCATAGATTCTTGTTTTTATAGGGCCAATTTAGCCTCATACCATCAGTACAATGTCACTTCTTAAATTCTGCATTGTCCAAATGTATGACTGCATTTTCTTATATTTCTTTAGTAATTTAGTTAAATGCTGGCAGTCAATACAAAAGTTCTTATAGTCATATATAGTTTTCTATCACTTTAACACTAAATACTGATTACCTGGACCACTGTATTCTTTATAATGGACTGTGACAAAAGCATGCTAATGTGCTCCTAAAATCCTCTTGAGGCTCCTTTAGTGGGTCCTGAATGCCGCAAACTACTGAATGGCCGCTCACTGGTTTAGTATTTAAACAGTAGCGATTGTTGCTAAGTAATCTTTGTTTTAGTCTCACAGTTTGAGCTCTAAAGTTGAAGCCTTATTCTTAGTTATAACCTTCATCATTCAGGCACAGAGAGCCTAACTATTCATTAATACAGAAAGTCAGGCCTGGTGGCCATACCTTTTCTGAGTCTTGCACCATATTTTGAAAGTCAAGACTCCAGATGGATAACTACTGATATTCCTTCCTGATACAGGAAATTCCTACTTTATCAATTTGAAGTCTTACTTGGACAGATGCCCAAAGCTCAGAAAGGCCTTTGCATTACATAACGTTTTCTAAACATTTTCACACAAGATTCTGTTATCGTCAATGTTTTCTCTGTATACAAATTTGTCTTTATTTGTGGTTGTTAATGTTATTTTCCTAGAAACAACTTTGTAGCGTTTTTCTGAATCTCATAGACTTTGGCCCCAGCATTCATTCTGTACCGGAATCTTACAGTGGTCATATAGGGCCTCATTACGAGTTTGGCGGGTGGCGGAGGCCACCTGCCAAACTCGTTCCTCCTTCAGGCCGCCTGTGAGGCCTGAACAACGATGGCACCATTAGGAGTTCACATCAGAGCCTTAATATTAACTCTGGCTCCTAATGGAGCCGGCGCCACTGTGGCGGTGCAGCGGTGCGGCGGGTGCAGCAGCACCCATCATGCATTCCACTGCTCGTAATTCAGACAGTGGAATGGGTGATGGGGCTGTGTATGGGGGCCCCCGACACCCCCATTCTGCCAGCCTTTCCACAGCAGTGTTAACTGCCATGGAAAGGCTGGTGGAAAGGGGACTCATAATCCACTAATGGCTTATGGTCTAAGAATATATCTTGCCATACATCGAATTATGTGTTCTGTGCTTTGGGTTAACCATTTTTGTTTTTCTTGTATGTGCTAGGCCATAAACTGAGAAACACTTACTCCTTTCTCAACCTGTATTGAAGAGATCTTTAAGTAAGTTAGCTGATTCTAGGGCTTTGGCTAGGATGTGTAATTGAATTTTGACTTGACATTGTCTGGGAGCTATCTTAATTGCACATTTAAGGTTGAGACTATACACCCGAGCTCAACTCTAATTTTGTTAAGGAGGCAATGAACAAATCTATGAAATAAAATTAGTAGCTACTCTATCAAGTATATATAAAAGACTAAGGGCCATATTTATACTTTTTGACGCAAAGCTGCGCCGGTGCAGCTTTGCGTCAAAAAAATTACCGCCGGCTAACGCCATTTCGATGCGCCGTGCGGGCGTCAAATTTATACTTTGACGCACAGCAGGGCAACCAACAGGTGGGAGTCATTATTTTGTGATGCACACAGCGGCGTCAAGTCGTAAAGGAAAACAACGTTTACGCGACGCAAATGACTGTGGGTCGATTTACGACAGCGCCACCCGGAAAGCGCCGGTTTTTTTTACGCAATAGCGTAAAATTTACCCGCGAACACTGCCCTTTCAGCAGAGGAGAGCCAAAATGGATCCCAGATGCCACAACAGACCCCAGGAAGATGACAGCAGACCAGGAACCAGCCAGGATGATCCATACAGGAACCAAGACATATATAGAAAAAAAAGAAAGTGTTGCTTCAGTGCAGAGGAGCAGGAAATCCTGGTTAAAGAGGTGACAGAACACCAGCACCAACTGTTCATCACCTCTAAGTTGCCAATCAGCAGGAGAGAGGCCATATGGCAACAAATTGTTGACAAGATCAACAGTGTGGCTGAAGAACGCAGGAAAGGTCACCGAGTGTAAGAAACGCTGGCATGACTGCAAACGTAGGACAAAGGAAAAAATGGCCAGGAACAGGAAGGCAGCACTGCAGACTGGAGGTGGGAGTCCAGCATACCAGGAGGCCCTGGACCACATGGAGGAGATGGTCGCAGCCGTCATCCCTGAGGAGATCGTCACAGGGATTCAAGGACAGGACAGCGCAGACTGCCACGAGACAACGCACATGCAGGGTAAGTCGCATGGGGAATTATAATGCAATAATGATAATTGCAACCGGGGTGGGGAATACCTACTACACAATGCATGTAAGTCAGCATATATATGAAGTGGCATGGGTAAAGGGGCACGGCAGGGGGGCATGCCCAGCACAGACAGAAGCTGGGGCACGACAAAACACAGCACCAACAACAGTCCCATGGGGGCATCCTGTCATGACAACAATGGAGCTAAGGGAAAGCCGCGACAGGTGGGAAGGCCACTACGTCAAACTTACATCCAGGCACTCGTCAGTCAAAATGTATCCTACATCAACTAGGTCCCTATCAGTAATCCAGTAGCCAAAACAACAACTGCAATGTAACTGCGACAACAGTTGACATTAACACCTCTGATCTCTGTGCAGCTATAGTAGCCAATGGCAGTAACCTCCCCATGGACCATACATACCTAAATTAGGGGGTGAGGATGACATCTGCAACTATTTCCAGAAATAAGACAAAGGCACCAGTACACTCAAATGTCAATGCCCATAGTTGACACATACATCAGCCAAAGTAAACAGCAATAGGAGCCACACAGCACTAAGGACACACACATGCTGCATACGTCAGGGTCCCTCACATGCCTGGCTAACAAGGCAACATCACTAATGTCATACTGCTCAGACAACAACATTGAGGAGGGGACACATGCAACTGGTCACTGAAACACACCTGCACAGTCTGAGAACCAAATAGGACATTGATACGATAAACAGGGCAATCCAATTAAACACACATTACCCAACATCAGCTGGAAACATCAACAATGTCTACATCCATATCACATCGTAACATTGCCATGCATAGGATATGCCACATAACAATTACAATTAGGTCAATGTGAATACAAAGATTTTGGGGCAGGTCCTGAGAGGCAAGTGTGCTGCCAGGGCAATCACAACACCCACAGCCAGTGAAAGGTCTCACCATAAGAATAGATATACACGGAGGGACGAGTAGGACAAAAAGATGGCTATTCCCTAATTGGTACAAAGCAACACCTAGAGACGATTAGGCAGACAAGTCTGATAACTCTATATCATACATGTGACACACAGGTGGGCCATAGGCCTATAACAATGCCCATATGAAGGACAGCAGATACCAATACCAAACCAGAGCACAAAGTAAAGTCAGCAAAAGGCTTGCATGTTACGGCAAAATTGTCACAACACAGACACACTAATTGTACCCTGTTTCATTGCAGAGGAACATGGATCTCCTGCCGATATGCCTGTCCCTGATTTCCCTGATGACATGGATGACGAGCCCCTAAACATTTCCCAGGAGACCATCCAAAAGGTCCTTGAAACCCTCCAGACCCCACCTTCAGTCACAAGGAGGAGCACAGAACAAGCCGCCATCACAGAAGACCCACCCACCACCCCAATTGTAAGACCTGCCAGCTCCAATGCAGCTGAGGACGCTGACGACACTGGCACCAGCTTTGAAAGAACTGTAGTTGGTGTACGGCGGGAGCTGGCCAAGGAGGTGCGGGTGGGGATGAAAAATATGGCAGCCAGCCTTGAGGGGGTGCGTTCGTGCATGACGTCATTTGCAGATCAGGCAGCTGCTATGCAAGCCCTAACATCTCTCTTGCAGGAATTTGCGAAAACACAGAAGGAAATCAGCACAGCTGTAATACAGTTGACACAACACCTACAACTGCAATCCAGTCAACGCGTGCACGAATGCAACATTGAACCCCTCAGGGCCGACCTGGCTGCCTACCATTGTGATGTGGCTGCTATTCTCAAAAACCAGCAGGCCCTCCTTGCAGCAGTACTGCCCTTAAGAACTTCACAGGGAGCAGCCCCCGGGATGTCTGACTCCACGTCTTCTAACACTGAGGTGTGTGTTGCCCCTTCACAAGCAACAACAACAAGGACAAACCAGGCAACACACACATCAGAAGAAGAAGACATGGAACAGATCACATTCTCACGGAAGAGTACTCGGAAGCACTAGTCCCTGCACCATGGCCTACTTTGACCAAGGTCCTACGTTTTGTCAAATGCCAGTCTCACTACAACTACACTCAATGACTGTTCTGCTAACCACTGTATGACTTGTCACCCTTGCCAGTGAATGTCTCTCTCCTACTATTTGGCAAATCCTGTCCCTCTGCACTGTCTGTGACATCACCCCAGCATGTCAGGAGCATCATCCACACCCCTTCTGTAGGATCACCATGTAAGAATGCACCAGAACGGACTCAGCAAACATGGACAATGGACATTTTGCACTACAGCACCTATCAATAAATAGCACTTGCACACCTAATATGTCTCTGTGTTATTTGACACATCAACTGTGCAGTAGATGACTCTAAAGTGCCTGTGTGACAACCATGTAGCTTGTCAATACAACTGTCCTGACATCATGTAGTCTGATACATCTGTGCAGTGGCCAGGATTGCATCATAGCCTTACCATCCTGAGGAGAATAACTGATGAAGGGATAAACCACACACAATCATGCTGTGTTGGACAGAATAATGCTCCATCTATAGCAATTCAAGTCAACTAATGGTGGCTGATATATGTAGGCACCATGCAATACAAAAACATGAAATTATGCAGCATAATCTAAGCAAACACAGATAAACACTGGATCAATCACCCTTTCTGAGTATACTTCCATGAAGGGAAGTCATGCTGAATTTTTACACACATGATCTATGTCAGCAATGAAGGCAACAAGAAAAGAGTGTTAACAACACCTCATCTACAAAGATCTCCCTGAACATCACACTGCAGTCCGACCTAATAAATTACCCACAATACCAAGTCTGGAAGCACACTTTGTGATGTAGAATACCTACTCATCAACACAAATCCTTGGTGATTGATGTAAACTACCAATGGTGGGTCTCCCAAATGGTGGATACTTACCAAGTTAGCACAGGGGTAGCTGCCATGTTAAACCTCCAATTTCTGTGGTGTGTAGCATAGGACACAAATGTCATAGAAAAACATTCACCTACACTGATGTCAAGGCCATGATAAAGTAGCAGTTAATGCATAATGCAAAGGGTTAACTATATGTTTATTCCTATGTATTCACACCAGAGGCAACTAAGGGAAAAGTCATACCTACACTAATCTAACCTGACTACTCCTAACCCACAACTGTCCCTAACTAACCTAAGCTAAACTTACTCTACACATATAACGAATCGATCTAAACATCAACCCCCCACCCACCATTATGAGACAGGACACATGCAGGACAACACATACTAACCTACACACATACTATACTATCCTAAACAATCATATATTTTTTTGTATTATTATTTTTATAAAAAAAATTATATATTTTTTTAAAATTTTTATTTTTCTTTATAAACAAACAGGAATCCCAACATTGACCCCCACCCACCCACCCACCCACCCACACAAAAATAGAAAAATAGAAAGAATAAGGACCCCCCACCCTCCTCCCTAACACTAACTAAGCTAACAACCTACACTAACCTAACACTAATCCCCAAAACCCAACTATCAGTACAAAAAGGAGAGAGGGGAGGGGTAAATGTCAAACATGAAAAAAGTCCTAGAGGTTGGCCCTCCGTAGGGTCCGCCTGATGGACCAAACCCTTTTCTTAATATATGCCACATCCTGGCTTAGCTTGTCCACCTTTGAAATAAATTTGTCCATTTTACGGCTTAATGCCAGGAATGCCGCTGGGTCTACAGGAGAGGCTGCTGCAGTCTGTGTGCTGGCCGAGGTGGACGGTGTGGCAGTAGTTGTTTGCCCACTGGACTGTCCTGCGTGTTGGAAATGGCTGGGTCCAGGTCGTGCTGACGAGGCAGGGTCAACTGTCCCCGCCGTTGCTGGGGCCACTTGGGGAGACCTGGTGGATGTGGTGGTGGTGGCTGTTGTGGGCAATGTAGGGCCACCCTGTGGTGAGGCCCACCATGCCCCGGAGGCCCGATCGGCTTGGTATTTGCGGGTCATCCTCCTGAACCCCGACTGCACCTGCAGGATGTGCCGGTATCGCATTGCACGCCGTTCAAACTGGTGTATCTCTGCGGCACTCATGTTTGCAGCTGTGAAGAGATATGGCAACTATTTACCATAGGAAATGCATTGGGTGGAATTGCACAATGGGTCAATTGCACATTACTTGTACTGTATTTGTTACAGCGATTGTCACAACATAGTTCATTGAAAGTCTCAGAGGAAGTACATGTGAAGCCTGCATACAAAAGGGCATCTCACACCTAGCATATCCATGTCTATACATGATGGGTGACATCAGCCTAAACTTCTCATCCAAATAATGGCTAATGCAGCTGACATTATGGCTGAACCTCTTCCGCATACTGACTTCACTACATATGTCACTCTATGTGATAACTATCACAACCCTCACTCAATGCCATTTGTAAATTTTTGTTTGCAAATATTGAACTCATGTGCCATAACCAAATGTGTACACTAGGTTCTAAACCAAGTTGCAAAAGGTCACAAGTATGTGTAACATACTGGTTGCTACAGTCCTAGGTACCCTATTCCCAATCACATGGCAGTCTTTGAGGGTGGGGTGGGAAGAACAACCAACAATCACAGATTCAATGCACACCCAGGAGTGTATAGAAAGGTCAACAAGTATTTGCCTCCACACACAACACCAATGAAGGGCTAGCAACAATTTGGAGTCAGCCAAACCTTGTCCTATCCAAGGTCCACACATGTCAAAATGCACTGACTTAGGCCAACATCACATACTACCAGTGAGGCATACTTTTAACACACACACAGAGGAGCAAGAACACCCATGATCATGAGTAGAATGAACACCTAGGCCATTGCACTCTAGTTCCACACACTTCTAGTTCAACTTGTGGAAGTTCATGCCCCCGGAAGATCCAACCTACAGTGTACTCAGTCCATCCTCAACTAGGGAAGCTGCATATTTAAGACAAGCCTTTTGCAGAAGCTATCTGGGAGAATGTCAGTCTGAAATGCAGACTCAGTCCAAGCCAAGTCCCAGAGCAACTCTTACATTAACAAGTGTATTCCACATGACTCATCCCACTCCCCATAGCGGGGCCAACTGGAATGACCTACAGCCCCTAAATCTGAGAGATGGATAAGCATTGGTCTACTGAAACTGAAGTGATATTTGAAATCCCACTAATGCAACAATACCAATGAACGGGCAGCGCATCACACCTTGAATTCTGTGGAACACACAGTAGTCCATCATGCATCACTAGCAAACCATAAAAATAGCACTCATGCCACACTCACTGTAGGTGTCGGGGTCCTCAAAATGAGCCACCTCTCCCACGGTGCACGGTGCAGGTCCACCTGTAAAGCATGGAAGGAAGAATATACTCAGACTCCGTGCACTGACAAACAATTGCAGTTACAATGACAATGTGAGAATATGACATGCGTAATGAAACACTTTGACACATGCTCATACTGCATGGAAGATTTCTTAATCAACAATTACATTGGATGAGTCTCCTGCTACAGTTACACACCCTACTACACACATGCAGTGGCCAGGACAGTCATGTGGTGTCAAAGATACACCTCCATTAGTATGCCCCAACAATATCGGGGTGTATTCATCTCATCATGTGCATCCCAGAGAGACATCAAAAAGCTGGTTACTTGAGGACTGCATGACCCCTGTGAGAAGGTAGCCTCTTTCTAGCCTTGTTACCCCCACTTTTGGCCTGTTTGTGAGTGTATGTCAGGGTGTTTGTCACTGTTTTCACTGTCTCACTGGGATCCTGATAGCCAGGCCTCAGTGCTCATAGTGAAAACACCATGTTTTCAGTATGGTTGTTATGTGTCACTGGGATCCTGCTAGTCAGGACCCCAGTGCTCATAGGTTTGTGGCCTATATGTATGTGTCACTGGGACCCTGTCACACAGGGCCCCAGTGCTCATAGGTGTGCATGTATATGTTCCCTGTGTGGTGCCTAACTGTCTCACTGAGGCTCTGCTAACCAGAACCTCAGTGGTTATGCTCTCTCATTACTTTCAAATTGTCACTAACAGGCTAGTGACCAATTTTACCAATTTACATTGGCTTACTGGAACACCCTTAGAATTCCCTAGTATATGGTACTGAGGTACCCAGGGTATTGGGGTTCCAGGAGATCCCGAAGGGCTGCAGCATTTCTTTTGCCACCCATAGGGAGCTCTGACAATTCTTACACAGGCCTGCCACTGCAGCCTGAGTGAAATAACGTCCACGTTATTTCACAGCCATTTTACACTGCACTTAAGTAACTTATAAGTCACCTATATGTCTAACCTTTACCTGGTAAAGGTTAGGTGCAAAGTTACTTAGTGTGAGGGCACCCTGGCACTAGCCAAGGTGCCCCCACATTGTTCAGAGCCAATTCCCTGAACTTTGTGAGTGCGGGGACACCATTACACGCGTGCACTACATATAAGTCACTACCTATATGTAGCTTCACAATGGTAACTCCGAATATGGCCATGTAACATGTCTATGATCATGGAATTGCCCCCTCTATGCCATCCTGGCATTGTTGGTACAATTCCATGATCCCAGTGGTCTGTAGCACAGACCCTGGTACTGCCAGACTGCCCTTCCTGGGGTTTCACTGCAGCTGCTGCTGCTGCCAACCCCTCAGACAGGCAGCTGCCCTCTTGGGGTCCAGCCAGGCCTGGCCCAGGATGGCAGAACAAAGAACTTCCTCTGAGAGAGGGTGTGACACCCTCTCCCTTTGGAAAATGGTGTGAAGGCAGGGGAGGAGTAGCCTCCCCCAGCCTCTGGAAATGCTTTGTTGGGCACAGATGTGCCCAATTCTGCATAAGCCAGTCTACACCGGTTCAGGGACCCCTTAGCCCCTGCTCTGGCGCGAAACTGGACAAAGGAAAGGGGAGTGACCACTCCCCTGACCTGCACCTCCCCTGGGAGGTGTCCAGAGCTCCTCCAGTGTGCTCCAGACCTCTGCCATCTTGGAAACAGAGGTGCTGCTGGCACACTGGACTGCTCTGAGTGGCCAGTGCCACCAGGTGACGTCAGAGACTCCTGCTGATAGGCTCCTTCAGGTGTTAGTAGCCTTTCCTCTCTCCTAGGTAGCCAAACCCTCTTTTCTGGCTATTTAGGGTCTCTGTCTCTGGGGAAACTTTAGATAACGAATGCATGAGCTCAGCCGAGTTCCTCTGCATCTCTCTCTTCACCTTCTGATAAGGAATCGACCGCTGACCGCGCTGGAAGCCTGCAAACCTGCAACATAGTAGCAAAGACGACTACTGCAACTCTGTAACGCTGATCCTGCCGCCTTCTCAACTGTTTTCCTGCTTGTGCATGCTGTGGGGGTAGTCTGCCTCCTCTCTGCACCAGAAGCTCCGAAGAAATCTCCCGTGGGTCGACGGAATCTTCCCCCTGCAACCGCAGGCACCAAAAAGCTGCATTACCGGTCCCTTGGGTCTCCTCTCAGCACGACGAGCGAGGTCCCTCGAATCCAGCGACACTGTCCAAGTGACCCCCACAGTCCAGTGACTCTTCAGCCCAAGTTTGGTGGAGGTAAGTCCTTGCCTCACCTCGCTGGGCTGCATTGCTGGGAACCGCGACTTTGCAGCTACTCCGGCCCCTGTGCACTTCCGGCGGAAATCCTTCGTGCACAGCCAAGCCTGGGTCCACGGCACTCTAACCTGCATTGCACGACTTTCTAAGTTGGTCTCCGGCGACGTGGGACTCCTTTGTGCAACTTCGGCGAGCACCGTTTCACGCATCCTCGTAGTGCCTGTTTCTGGCACTTCTCCGGGTGCTACCTGCTTCAGTGAGGGCTCTTTGTCTTGCTCGACGTCCCCTTTCTCTGCAGGTCCAATTTGCGCCCTCCTGGTCCCTCCTGGGCCCCAGCAGCGTCCAAAAACGCCAAACGCACGATTTGCGTGTAGCAAGGCTTGTTGGTGTTCTTCCGGCGGGAAAACACTTCTGCACGACTCTCCAAGGCGAGAGGGATCCGTCCACCAAAGGGGAAGTCTCTAGCCCTTTTCGTTCCTGCAGAAACCTCAGCTTCTTCTGTCCAGTCGAAGCTTCTTTGCACCCGCAGCTGGCATTTCCTGGGCATCTGCCCATCTCCGACTTGCTTGTGACTTTTGGACTTGGTCCCCTTGTTTCACAGGTACCCCAGATTGGAAATCCACAGTTGTTGCATTGCTGGTTTGTGTCTTTCCTGCATTATTCCTCTAACACGACTCTTTTGTCCTTAGGGGAACTTTAGTGCACTTTGCACTCACTTTTCAGGGTCTTGGGGAGGGTTATTTTGCTAACTCTCACTATTTTCTAATAGTCCCAGCGACCCTCTACAAGGTCACATAGGTTTGGGGTCCATTCGTGGTTCGCATTCCACTTCTGGAGTATATGGTTTGTGTTGCCCCTATCCCTATGTTTCCCCATTGCATCCTATTGTAACTATACATTGTTTGCACTGTTTTCTAAGACTATACTGCATATTTTTGCTATTGTGTATATATATCTTGTGTATATTTCCTATCCTCTTACTGAGGGTACACTCTAAGATACCTTGGCATATTGTCATAAAAATAAAGTACCTTTATTTTTAGTATAACTGTGTATTGTGTTTTCTTATGATATTGTGCATATGACACTAAGTGGTACTGTAGTAGCTTCACACGTCTCCTAGTTCAGCCTAAGCTGCTCTGCTAAGCTACCATTATCTATCAGCCTAAGCTGCTAGACACCCTATACACTAATAAGGGATAACTGGGCCTGGTGCAAGGTGCAAGTACCCCTTGGTACTCACTACAAGCCAGTCCAGCCTCCTACATTGGTTGTGCAGTGGTGGGATAAGTGCTTGAGACTACTTACCACTCTTGTCATTGTACTTTTCATAAGAGAAAAATATACAAAACAAGGTCAGTGTATATACACATAGCCAAAAAGTTTTGCATTTCCTCTTTTCACTCTTTTCTAAGTGCTGAAAAGTACTCCTAAACTTTCAAAAAGTTCTTAAAAGTTTAAAAAGTTTTTTCTGTCTTTCCAAAAAGTTCTGAAAACTTTTGTCTCTTTCTCTATCACTTTAACTCTCTCTAAAAAATGTCTGGCACAGGCCAAAGTGTTGATCTGTCCAAACTTGCATATGACAACCTTAGCTGGAAAAGAGCAAGGAGTCTCTGTATAGAGAGAGGTTTGAGTGTAGGGAAGAATCCTGCCTTGGAACTGTTAATTAACATGCTTAGAGAACAGGATAAGGCCAGAGGTGGCCCATCTGTTGAAAAAGTACCTAATAGTTCCCAATCTGATTCAGGGACTCCCCCAGGAAAAGATTCAGGAAAGAAACTTTCTAGCCTGCCCATTACTAGACAATCTAGCATAGATGGTAATGATGATGAGCCATGCCAAAGAAATAGTGTTGTCTCACATCATAGCAAAAGCATTTACTCTCACCATACTGGTAGTAATGGTTCTGTAAACCAAGCTGTTAAGTTGGCTTATGTAAGGGACAGGTCTCCTTCTGTTCATTCCCATCATAGCTCTGTTTCTAGAAATGTCCCTCCCACCAACCCTGATGACAGAATGTTAGAGAGGGAACTCAATAAGTTGAGGGTGGAACAAACCAGACTGAAGCTCAAGAAGCAACAGCTGGATTTGGATAGACAGTCTTTAGAAATAGAGAGGGAAAGACAGAAGTTGGGTTTAGATACCCATGGTGGCAGCAGCAGTATTCCCCATAGTCATCCTGCAAAAGAGCATGATTCCAGGAATCTGCACAAGATAGTTCCCCCTTATAAGGAGGGGGATGACATTAACAAGTGGTTTGCTGCACTTGAGAGGGCCTGTGTTGTACAGGATGTCCCTCAAAGGCAGTGGGCTGCTATCCTATGGCTATCATTTAGTGGAAAAGGTAGGGATAGGCTCCTTACAGTGAAAGAAAATGATGCCAATAATTTCCAAGTTCTTAAGAATGCACTCCTGGATGGTTATGGCTTAACCACTGAACAGTACAGGATAAAGTTCAGAGAGACCAAAAAGGAGTCTTCACAAGACTGGGTTGATTTCATTGACCAGGCAGTGAAGGCCTTGGAGGGGTGGTTACATGGCAGTAAAGTTACTGATTATGAAAGCCTGTATAACACAATCCTGAGAGAGCATATACTTAATAATTGTGTGTCTGATTTGTTGCACCAGTACCTGGTAGACTCTGATCTGACCTCTCCCCAAGAATTGGGAAAGAAGGCAGACAAATGGGTCAGAACAAGGGTGAACAGAAAAGTTCATACAGGGGGTGACAAAGATGGCAATAAGAAGAAAGATGGTGAAAAATCTCAAGATAAGCATGGGGATAAGGGTAAAACCAAAGATCCCACTTCAAATCTTAAACACTCTTCAGAGGGTGGGGATAAAACAAATTCTTCCTCTTCTTCCCAACCTGCACACATTAAAAAGCCTTGGTGCTTTGTGTGTAAAAACAGAG
The DNA here is from genome assembly GCF_031143425.1 of Pleurodeles waltl. NCBI lineage: Eukaryota > Metazoa > Chordata > Amphibia > Caudata > Salamandridae > Pleurodeles > Pleurodeles waltl. The sequence goes on from NC_090444.1 coordinate 832,426,762, forward strand.
GCCATAGGCCAGGGGATAAGTCCTGTCCAGGTAAACCCCCTGAGCCTACCACCACTAATACATCAAGCTCTAGTGCCCCTAGCAGTAGTGGTACTAGTGGTGGGACTGCTGGCAACAGTCAAGCAAAGGGTGTAGTTGGGTTCACTTATGGGTCCATAGTGGAAACTGATGTAATCAGTCCCAAGACAGTTTCTGTCACACCTAGTGGCACTGGCCTTGCTTGTCCCCTTACAATGGATAAGTACAGGCAGACAGTTTCAATAAATGGTGTTGAGGCCTTGGCCTACAGGGACACAGGTGCCAGTTTCACTTTGGTGACTGAAAACCTAGTGCCTCCTGAACAACACATCATTGGACAACAGTATAAGATTATTGATGTCCATAACTCCACTAAGTTTCTTCCCTTAGCTATAATTCAGTTTAGTTGGGGTGGAGTTACTGGCCCTAAGCAGGTGGTGGTATCACCTAGCTTACCTGTAGACTGTCTCTTAGGTAATGACCTAGAGGCCTCAGGTTGGGCTGATGTAGAGTTTTATGCCCATGCAGCCATGCTGGGCATCCCTGAGGAATTGTTCCCTCTCATTTCAAGTGAAATGAAAAAGCAAAGGAGAGAAGGCCTGAAAACTCAGGATCCCTCTCCATCAACAGGTAAAAAGGGTATCACAGTATCCCCTAACCACCCTACCATTCAGGATACCATTCCTGTGGTGGGAGAAACCTCTCCTGGGGTGGCACCTGTTCCAAGGGAATCATCAGCTGGCAAAGCTGGACTCCCTGAGGTGGAAGTACCTCTCTGTGGGATAACTAACATTGGTGAGAAAAACAGCACCATTTTAGTTAACATGGAGCATCCCTCCAACCCTCCCAGAGAAACTTTAGTGCAGAAACCCTGCACTACCTCACAACACTTAGGACAGCATCCCTGCCCTAGTGTGGAACTCATAGGACAGCATCCCTGCCCTGCTCCAACTCAAGAGAAACAGCATCCCTGTTCTCTCTTCCAGCCAGATGGACAAAGTTTTTGCCCAGCTATGGCTTTTCTGAGACAGCATCCCTGTCTGGCATTTCCATCACTACAAATAGGTTCAGTGGACAATTCCCACTGCTCTAAACTAAAACTTACTGATAGAAACCCTGAAAATACATCTTCACATTGTTGCTTAGCTAAAAAACTTCAAACAGGGTGGTTTACATCCCCACAGGGAAGTAACCATATAGTGGATGATAAAGGGAGTAACCAGTCTATTGCAGAGCTACTCTCTACTTATCACCACTTAGACAATAAAGTCTCAACTGGCCAAGGTTAGCCTTATTGTCCTTCGTTTGGGGGGGGGGTTGTGTGAGAAGGTAGCCTCTTTCTAGCCTTGTTACCCCCACTTTTGGCCTGTTTGTGAGTGTATGTCAGGGTGTTTGTCACTGTTTTCACTGTCTCACTGGGATCCTGATAGCCAGGCCTCAGTGCTCATAGTGAAAACACCATGTTTTCAGTATGGTTGTTATGTGTCACTGGGATCCTGCTAGTCACGACCCCAGTGCTCATAGGTTTGTGGCCTATATGTATGTGTCACTGGGACCCTGTCACACAGGGCCCCAGTGCTCATAGGTGTGCATGTATATGTTCCCTGTGTGGTGCCTAACTGTCTCACTGAGGCTCTGCTAACCAGAACCTCAGTGGTTATGCTCTCTCATTACTTTCAAATTGTCACTAACAGGCTAGTGACCAATTTTACCAATTTACATTGGCTTACTGGAACACCCTTAGAATTCCCTAGTATATGGTACTGAGGTACCCAGGGTATTGGGGTTCCAGGAGATCCCGAAGGGCTGCAGCATTTCTTTTGCCACCCATAGGGAGCTCTGACAATTCTTACACAGGCCTGCCACTGCAGCCTGAGTGAAATAACGTCCACGTTATTTCACAGCCATTTTACACTGCACTTAAGTAACTTATAAGTCACCTATATGTCTAACCTTTACCTGGTAAAGGTTAGGTGCAAAGTTACTTAGTGTGAGGGCACCCTGGCACTAGCCAAGGTGCCCCCACATTGTTCAGAGCCAATTCCCTGAACTTTGTGAGTGCGGGGACACCATTACACGCGTGCACTACATATAAGTCACTACCTATATGTAGCTTCACAATGGTAACTCCGAATATGGCCATGTAACATGTCTATGATCATGGAATTGCCCCCTCTATGCCATCCTGGCATTGTTGGTACAATTCCATGATCCCAGTGGTCTGTAGCACAGACCCTGGTACTGCCAGACTGCCCTTCCTGGGGTTTCACTGCAGCTGCTGCTGCTGCCAACCCCTCAGACAGGCAGCTGCCCTCCTGGGGTCCAGCCAGGCCTGGCCCAGGATGGCAGAACAAAGAACTTCCTCTGAGAGAGGGTGTGACACCCTCTCCCTTTGGAAAATGTTGTGAAGGCAGGGGAGGAGTAGCCTCCCCCAGCCTCTGGAAATGCTTTGTTGGGCACAGATGTGCCCAATTCTGCATAAGCCAGTCTACACCGGTTCAGGGACCCCTTAGCCCCTGCTCTGGCGCGAAACTGGACAAAGGAAAGGGGAGTGACCACTCCCCTGACCTGCACCTCCCCTGGGAGGTGTCCAGAGCTCCTCCAGTGTGCTCCAGACCTCTGCCATCTTGGAAACAGAGGTGCTGCTGGCACACTGGACTGCTCTGAGTGGCCAGTGCCACCAGGTGACGTCAGAGACTCCTGCTGATAGGCTCCTTCAGGTGTTAGTAGCCTTTCCTCTCTCCTAGGTAGCCAAACCCTCTTTTCTGGCTATTTAGGGTCTCTGTCTCTGGGGAAACTTTAGATAACGAATGCATGAGCTCAGCCGAGTTCCTCTGCATCTCTCTCTCCACCTTCTGATAAGGAATCGACCGCTGACCGCGCTGGAAGCCTGCAAACCTGCAACATAGTAGCAAAGACGACTACTGCAACTCTGTAACGCTGATCCTGCCGCCTTCTCGACTGTTTTCCTGCTTGTGCATGCTGTGGGGGTAGTCTGCCTCCTCTCTGCACCAGAAGCTCCGAAGAAATCTCCCGTGGGACGACGGAATCTTCCCCCTGCAACCGCAGGCACCAAAAAGCTGCATTACCGGTCCCTTGGGTCTCCTCTCAGCACGACGAGCGAGGTCCCTCGAATCCAGCGACGCTGTCCAAGTGACCCCCACAGTCCAGTGACTCTTCAGCCCAAGTTTGGTGGAGGTAAGTCCTTGCCTCACCTCGCTGGGCTGCATTGCTGGGAACCGCGACTTTGCAGCTACTCCGGCCCCTGTGCACTTCCGGCGGAAATCCTTTGTGCACAGCCAAGCCTGGGTCCACGGCACTCTAACCTGCATTGCACGACTTTCTAAGTTGGTCTCCGGCGACGTGGGACTCCTTTGTGCAACTTCGGCGAGCACCGTTTCACGCATCCTCGTAGTGCCTGTTTCTGGCACTTCTCCGGGTGCTACCTGCTTCAGTGAGGGCTCTTTGTCTTGCTCGACGTCCCCTCTCTCTGCAGGTCCAATTTGCGCCCTCCTGGTCCCTCCTGGGCCCCAGCAGCGTCCAAAAACGCCAAACGCACGATTTGCGTGTAGCAAGGCTTGTTGGCGTCCTTCCGGCGAGAAAACACTTCTGCACGACTCTCCAAGGCGAGAGGGATCCGTCCACCAAAGGGGAAGTCTCTAGCCCTTTTCGTTCCTGCAGAAACCTCAGCTTCTTCTGTCCAGTCGAAGCTTCTTTGCACCCGCAGCTGGCATTTCCTGGGCATCTGCCCATCTCCGACTTGCTTGTGACTTTTGGACTTGGTCCCCTTGTTTCACAGGTACCCCAGATTGGAAATCCACAGTTGTTGCATTGCTGGTTTGTGTCTTTCCTGCATTATTCCTCTAACACGACTCTTTTGTCCTTAGGGGAACTTTAGTGCACTTTGCACTCACTTTTCAGGGTCTTGGGGAGGGTTATTTTGCTAACTCTCACTATTTTCTAATAGTCCCAGCGACCCTCTACAAGGTCACATAGGTTTGGGGTCCATTCGTGGTTCGCATTCCACTTCTGGAGTATATGGTTTGTGTTGCCCCTATCCCTATGTTTCTCCATTGCATCCTATTGTAACTATACATTGTTTGCACTGTTTTCTAAGACTATACTGCATATTTTTGCTATTGTGTATATATATCTTGTGTATATTTCCTATCCTCTCACTGAGGGTACACTCTAAGATACCTTGGCATATTGTCATAAAAATAAAGTACCTTTATTTTTAGTATAACTGTGTATTGTGTTTTCTTATGATATTGTGCATATGACACTAAGTGGTACTGTAGTAGCTTCACACGTCTCCTAGTTCAGCCTAAGCTGCTCTGCTAAGCTACCATTATCTATCAGCCTAAGCTGCTAGACACCCTATACACTAATAAGGGATAACTGGGCCTGGTGCAAGGTGCAAGTACCCCTTGGTACTCACTACAAGCCAGTCCAGCCTCCTACAACCCCTCAAACTCAAACAGGCTATGTGGTCATTTTCAACACACACCAACGAGACACACATGTGACATATGTGTGGACAACATAGCTAACTTCAATTGACGTGAAGGCACACTCATTTATAGCATCATAATGGTTTTACAAATTTCTGTCTAGCTATGGCGTCTACATTTGTAGGTATGATGTTTCAACATCCATTTTTCACTGGCAATTATGACCTGTAGAGTTCAAATAGAGGCATTAACGTGTCGCTTGTCTGACACAAAGGCAACACTACATTACATACAGCTACAGGCATCCGGTATGTGTTGAAAACATGAGCTACCTGACTGCTAGCATTTGTCTTCCTACACATTGTGCAACAATTACCCAGTAGATTTCCCTAGCATTACACACAGTCAGCTACTTATCTAGCAGATTGGGTAACAATCATCACATGTTCCCACACAGCTTTCTATTATTCACATGTAATTGATTTGTACTCACCAACATGGCCACCAATCCTGATTCCCAGGTGGTCCAGCAGGTCCTGCTCCCTGGATATCAGATCAGCCCAGCGGTGCTTGAGTTGATGGTCATTCCTCAGGCTACCGTAGACCCGGACCAAGTGATGGCGCACCTTCCCCCACCGGACTTTATGTGCCTCTGTGTGATACCCCTGTATCACACGGCCCCCAGCCTCCAGCATGAGTGGGAGGAAATGGCTAACAAGCCATATAAATCCCCCCAATTCCTCCTCACCCATCCTGGCAAGCCGTGGCCTACCTGACATCTTTAAAATTACAAAGGTGAAAAATTTGGAACAAAAAGGAAAAGGGGGAAATGGGGAAAGGTAGAGTAGTGAAGAAAAAAGAAAACTTAAGAAAAATAGCCCAACTAACCCCAAATTTAAACTACCCAGAACAGACTCCCACAGACAAATAAAGAAACACTGGATTTGACAAAAGTATACTAAACAGACTCAGACAATATTACACAACAAGACAATGATCACAAAAGCACAATAGAAAAGGTACACTGGACACAAAAGCACTAAAACACAGGACAACACTTTTCACACAGCCACACAGTCTAGAATAATCTGAGACTGCAAAGTGAAAGTGAAAGTACACTCACAGTACAGATTCTGTAACAGGATATCCTATTACATCACATCCTGCATAAAATGGCCACCGTTTTTATTTTTCCGTTATGCGTCCTATTTTCACGCATACAGATTGTGCGTCATATTTTTTGACGCATAACAGTGCACATAATGCAGAGTCAAAAATATTTTCTACATTGTTCCCTTACATTTGTGTGAGGCTGATTTTACAGTTCTAGAGTTGAAATGTAATTCGCTGGCAAATATGAGAACCAAATATGAAAATTATTTTTGACTCTGCATTCTGTGCACTCCTGTACGTCAAAAAATTATGACGCCCATGCTGTATGCGTGGAAATATGACGCATCCTAGAAAATATGGTGGCCATGTAATGCAGCTTATTAATCTATTATTTTTAATATGATATTTTTTGACTTTGCATTCTGTGCACTCCTGTACGTCAAAAAATTATGACGCCCATGCTGTATGCGTGGAAATATGACGCATCCTAGGAAATATGGTGCCCATGTAATGCAGCTTATTAATCTATTATTTTTAATATGATATTTTTTGACTCGGCATTCTGTGCACTCCTGTACGTCAAAAAATGATGACGCCCATGCTGTATGCGTGGAAATATGACGCATCCTAGAAAATATGGTGGCCATGTAATGCAGCTTATTAATCTATTATTTTTAATATGATATTTTTTGACTCTGCATTCTGTGCACTCCTGCACGTCAAAAAATTATGACGCCCATGCTGTATGCGTGGAAATATGACGCATCCTAGGAAATATGGTGCCCATGTAATGCAGCTTATTAATCTATTGTTTTTAATATGATATTTTTTGACTCTGCATTCTGTGCACTCCTGTACGTCAAAAAATTATGACGCCCATGCTGTATGGGTGGAAATATGACGCATCCTAGGAAATATGGTGGCCATGTAATGCAGCTTATTAATCTATTATTTTTAATATGATATTTTTTGACTCTGCATTCTGTGCACTCCTGTACGTCAAAAAATTATGACGCCCATGCTGTATGCGTGGAAATATGACGCATCCTAGCAAATATGGTGGCCATGTAATGCAGCTTATTAATCTATTATTTTTAATATGATATTTTTTGACTCTGCATTCTGTGCACTCCTGTACGTCAAAAAATTATGACGCCCATGCTGTATGTGTGGAAATATGATGCATCCTAGGAAATATGGTGGCCATGTAATGCATCTTATTAATCTATTATTTTTAATATGATATTTTTTGACTCTGCATTCTGTGCACTCCTGTACGTCAAAAAATTATGACGCCCATGCTGTATGCGTGGAAATATGACGCATCCTAGGAAATATGGTGGCTAAGTAATGCAGCTTATTAAGCTATTATTTTTAATATGATATTTTTTGACTCTGCATTCTGTGCACTCCTGTACGTCAAAAAATTATGACGCCCATGCTGTATGCGTGGAAATATGACGCATCCTAGAAAATATGGTGGCCATGTAATGCAGCTTATTAATCTATTATTTTTAATATGATATTTTTTGACTCTACATTCTGTGCACTCCTGTACGTCAAATAATTATGACGCCCAAGCTGTATGCGTGGAAATATGACGCATTTTGACAAATATGTCTTAATTTTGTCAAATTGTGAAAGGAATTTTGTCATGACCATACGGTGCTAAGTGATACACATTTGGGGTTAGCTATGACACATGTCCCTTATTGGATGTATAGAAGGCATTCACAGTGTAATAGTAATGATTGCTCAAAATGGTTATTACCTATATTTGTACACATATTTTGGGTAATTGCTGATGGCTAATTTCAAATGATGAATGGGATACCAGGATGTATTCCTTAGCAACAATGTGTCCACATTTATCACGGTAATCCAATTATCTATAGTCCAAACAGGTAGTGCAATTGTCACTTACACTTTTTATGGGGCTAACCATGTCCTAATGGTGATTTTGTGTATCTTATATGTGTTTTACATTTGACATGTAGGCCACACATGCGCCTTATGCATGTGTGTACTTCACATGTACATAATTCTTGTATATTTGGGGGGCGGTAGAGGTGGACTTAGGCCCCCAGCACCCTAGGGTTTGCCCTTCCAGATTTGCTAATTTATCCACGGCTTTCATTTATTCTGTTATGCTAAACCTGCAGCAGCAGGCTCATGGAAGGCCATAGGGTATGATTCACTGTTAGCCATTCAATAATCCCATTTGCCCATTTGACGTTTGCCCTATTGATTATTTGGAGCAATCTGACATACCATTTTGCATTGAAATTTTTTGCTAAATCTTGGCGTTCCTCATGTGCTGATGACAAATAGGTTGTTGATGTATGTGGCCCTTTATGCATTACCTGGTTTAGTGGCATGTTTCATTCTTCCTGCTAGGTTCCAACTGGGACACTACTGTGATCGGCTGCTTGCAAATATTTGGTTGATTGGATGGCATATGTTTATATGTGTGGTCCAATGTAGATCCACTATCAACTGTCTGGGTGTATGTTGTCACTGTAACTTCAAGGTCTCCTCATGAGTTAGTGGCAGCTAATCTTGTTCCAATTGGGCATTGTTTGTAGCAAAAATAGAGAGAAGCCATTGAGGACGTGGTCACCTACACATGGATGGTCCCACCCTGTCACTGAACACGTGTAATGAGACTTTCAAATGAGCTACATTTTTGTGCTGAGTGAGAGAATATCTCAGGTGTCTGGATCAGGCATGTGTCATTGCCACATTTGTACTCCTGTTGGCCTCTGTGGATGGTAATGTATCCTGAAACATCATAGCCTCTGTGCAGACATTTGTGGTGTATATTTTTTGTGTGATGAGTGTTATGTCATTATTGCTCAATGAGACAACATTCTTCTTCAGCAATTTCAAACTACAGGTGGGCAGAAATGAATAGGCCAAACCATGATGTGGTGTTTGTTATCTGTGTTTATTTAAAATTGTGCATTAAGTGGTGATATAATAAATTATGAAAAGAAATTATTTACAATCTGTTGGCGCCTACGCACTCCAGCAGCCGTGTTTGGTTGTTCCCCCTCCTGTTGCAGGCCAGCATCCTCCTCTTCGTCGTCTTCAGGCATGTCTGGGTCTGGTTCGAGGAGGGGAATGTTCCTTTTTACACAAATATTGTGCAATATGGCACAAGTGAGTATGATCCTACAGACCATCTCTGGGGAATATAGTAGGCTACCGCCAGTGATGTCAAGGCAGCGGAACCTTGACTTGAGGATCCCAAAGGTCCGCTCAACAATGCTGCATGTCCTCTTATGGGCGTCGTATGCCCGCTTTGCAGCAGTAGTCGGGATCCCAAATGGTGTCACTAGCCAAGGCTGGATGCCATACCCCTGATCAGCTGAAAGAAAAACACAGAATGGGATCATGTAGATGTAGGAGGCACTCTTGTACAGACCTTTGATGGCAGTAGTTGTCTTGTGTTGTCTGTGACTCTTTTGTGTACTAATGTGACAACCTATACTTGTAGGCTAAAACTTTTGCATTGAGTTTTTTCCTTGGCTGAGCAAGTGTTTGTTAGCTAACCATTTGTCAGCAGTATGTTTTGGGATTTGCAGTACAGTGTGCCCTCCCTAGCATTGTGACTTGTGATACAGGTGTCCCTGTGTCTTCACTGGGGGTGAGATGATAGTTCCATGCAGAGTTAAAATTGAAAGTGTAGTTAACACGTTCATATGAAAGTACCCTGGACATCCCATACCATTAGACTTATGCAATGTATTAATGTACAGGTTATTGTGACACTTACAATTTGCAAGGTGACATTTAGGCAACCACACTCATTAATGTCTTCACATTAAGCTGTACAGTAAATTCCAATGTGTGACAGGTTCAATGGTGACTTAAGAAACATAGCTAGTGATGTGAGGACCTCAGTGTGTTCCTGGCTAGGTGTTGCTGTTGTGGTGTATGTGTTGTGTGTCCTAGAGGGTTGCTATTCACTGTGTATATAAGTAGATTTATGTACTTACCAACAAGTAGTCCATTGCCATACCGTCCATCCTGGAAGTGTTGGTTGATGGTAGAGTGACGGAAGATGAATGCGTCATGTACACTCCCAGGATATTTAGCCACGATGTTGCTGATCAATCCATGGTGATCGACTATGGCCTGCACGTTGATTGAATGTGTGTGCTTCCTGTTGCGGTAGAGGTGTTCTGTTGCAGCAGGTGGCACAAGGCGTACGTGTGTGCAGTCGATTGCACCAAGGACGTGTGGGAAGCCACTGATGGCGTAGAACCCCTGTTTTGTTTCCTGCTGCTTCTGCAGTGTGTTAGGGAAGCAGATGTGGAGGGGTGTCAGGCGAATGATGGCATCCAGTACTTTTGGCAGAAATGCGGAGAATGATGGTTGTGATATTCCGCCAACCAGGGCACCAGTTGTCTGAAACGAGCCACTTGCCAGCAGGTGAAGTACGGCAAGCAGCTTTGTTTCTGTTGGGATGGTGTGGGGTGTCACTAAAGTTGGGGCCAACTGCTGTTCAATATTTCTCAGCAGCTGCTGAATGGCCTGCCAGTTCAACTGGTACCTCTGTATGATGTCGTGTTCCCTGAGGACATGCAGGGTTGTTCTTGGGCGGAATATCCTCTCCTGCCTTCTGCGCTGCCTTTGGGGTCCCTGCTGTTATTGTTGTAGCTGCTGTTGTTGCTGCAGGGCTCTGCGTCTACGTGCACGCTGGATAAAAATCACCTCCATGTCTCCCTGTTGCTGCTCTGCTGCTCTGCTGCTCTGCTGCTCTATTGTTTGTTCTGTGTGTTCTGATTAAATACAGGTGTGTTTGCCCCATTTTAACGCCTGCCCTCACCCAGGCGTTAAATTTTGACGCACATCGGCCTTTGCGTCATTTTTTTGCTCCGCCTCCCGGCCGAGAGTCAGTTTTGCCCGGAAGCATAAATACGACGCACGGCCGTGTGCGTCGTTTTTTTGGACGGGAACACCTACGCTGCATATCATTAACGCAGGGCGGGTTGCCGCTTCCAGAAAATGACGCACACTGCGGATTTTTATCGTCCGCGGGCTCGGGCGTCAGGGTTTAAATATGGGGCAACGTTTGCGCTGATTGTGCGTCAAAAATTTTGACACACATTCGGCGCAAACGGAGTATAAATATGCCCCTAACTGTGTGGTGTGCAAATGTTTCTTGGCCTCTCTGAAATTACATCATGCCATCAGGGTTTAAGGCTATGGAGCAACCTGCTGACAGATGAAATGTGAGGCTGAACAGAGAGGTCATCATGCTTGTCCTGATTTGTTTTATGTCTTTACAAGGGTAACTAGGTTGGTGGAGTTGGCCACAAGCAACACAGAAGTCAATTTAATTGGTAGAGTCAAAATAACTTCCATAAAGGACCCATGGAGAGGACATAAGCAGCAACCCCCGTGCATTTATGATTCTAGACAGCCTCAGGTGAAGAAGTCTGTTGTAGCCATCGTTTTAGTTTACAATGGAAACGGAACATTGCTTCTACCACCAAATCCACCATGTAGGTATTGGCACACAACCGCTTCGTAGAACCCTTAATGGCTGGACAGAAAGGACTTTGCTGGCTGCTACCTGATTTTGGGATGGATGCTGCGTGGCTACTATGGTTTTGGTTGTAGGGTTAAAGTGGTCCCTTGGTATGATTATCACAAGGCCTTTGTTTTGCAGCTGTCCATTTTGTGTTTTTGCTTATAGTGTGGGGATGCTGAAGAATATCCCTAGTGATGCTAAAATACAGCACTGTTACAGGAGCCATCAGTTGGTTTTTAAGCATTGCTTGTGTGCGATTACACTCAATAAAATAACTCACTGGGAACAATTGGTCCCATGCTCACAACCTCTCTCCAAATATCCGGTGGTTGTTCCCTGGCTGCATGGAGCCCAGTGTTTGCAGCAAGCAGTCCTTTGTTCACAACCTCTTTGTGCTTGTTCCTTGGTTGAAGACTGGAGAAACCACAAACAACTCCATTCAAAATCCCTGTACCCAACTGAAATGTAATATGTACCTTTTCTAATCGTATTTTAATTTTTAATTATTTTTCTCAAATTCCATATGTCCTTACTTCTGAATTTGTATGTGAAAATACATTTAAAATGTGCCATTCACCACTATATTTAATGCATCCAAACAATTTATTTTTCCCCACTATGTTTTTTAATGTATTAAAAGACATTAGATACAATGAATACAAAAATAGAGGTTTATCTCCAGGAGAGCACAGTGCAAAGAAACAAGGGCTACCTTGCTGTGCTGCACTGCATGAACGGGAAAGGCAGGAATGTGCCATATTTAACATTATACGGTGCATTCCTGTCCTTTCCTTGTGCTGGTAACCTTTTGGCTGCCTCGAGCCAACGCAGGCACCCTTGCACCATGTTGCAGGCATTTTTTTCTTTCTATATGTGCTGCAGAATGCAGCACACATACGAAGAGGGAAAATAAAGCAAAATAAAGATATTTCTCCTCGATATGCCTCACCTGGGGAGGCCTAGCTTTTTGACACATTCCCAGGTCTACCACGAATGGTATATCAGGAATGCACCAAAATCCATGGGTAGATGCATGGTAACACCCACGCTGTACTCATGAAATGCCCCCCTGGGGCACAGTAATGCAACACAGCTGTTAGAAATGGGATCTCTGGCTGGCAGTCAGTTTGCACTCTGGTCCAGGCAGGGACCCTCATTCTAGTCAGGGTAAGGGAGTTACACTCCTAAGACAACCCCTGCTCACCCCCTTGGTAGCTTGGCACAAGCAGTCAGGCTTATCTCAAAGACCAAGTGTAAAGTATTTGCACCAAACACATAGTAATCCAGTGAAAACACTACAAAATGGAACCACACCAGTTTAAAAAAATAGGCAATATTTATCTAATTCAAACAAAACCAAAACGACAAAAATCCAAAATACACAAGTCAAGATATAATTTTTTTTAAAAATAGATTCTTACTCCATAAAAAACATTGGAAACGTTGTTGTCACATGAAGTACCTGATTTGCGTAAAAAATAAAGCCGCACGGGTGGTCGAGCGTCAAAAAGGTCAGCAATGTGTCTTTTTTCTCTTCCGCAAGGGAGCGATACATTGATTTCTGGACGGGACACCTCGGGTCCACGCATTTTCATGTCAATTTTGATGCCCAGCGATGATGTGTGAGAAATCCAGCCGCACGGTGATGGAAAGCCACTCTGCGTAGGGTTTGCTTTGTTTTCAGCAGCTGAAAGCAGGTGTTGCATAGTTTCTCCAGCCGCGATGCAGGTGATGCGTTGATTTCCCTGTCCCGATGTAGTTAGTGAGTCAATTTCAGCCGTGAGGTGGGTAGTGTGTCGTTCTTACAGTCGTGTTGCAGGTGGAGTGTAAAAGTTTCCCTGCACGGCTTCCTGTGCGTGGATTTCAGTCCTGGTTCTACCAGCTTCTCCTTTCAAGGGCCCAGGGACTGGATAGGGCACCACTTGGCAGGGCAGGAGTCTCAGCAGAAGGCCCTGAGACTTCGAAACAAGAGGCAAGCTCAGACCAAGCCCTTGGAGACACTTCACAAGCAGGAATGTGTCACAATGTCCAGTCTTTGTCCTCTTTCAGGCAGAAGCAGCAACTACAGGCCAACCTAGCAAGGCACAGTCACAGACAAAAGGGCAGTACTCATCCTCCAGTTCCTCTCCTTGGCAGAGGTTTCTCTTGAATCCAAAAGTCCACTACTTTTAACCCTTTCTGCCTTTGAAGTAGGCAAACTTCAAAGGAAAGTCTCTGTTGTTCACAAGATCCTGCCTTGTACCAACCTGGCTCCAGACTCACACAAGGGGGTTGGAGACTCCATTGTGTGAGGTCAGGCGCAGTCCTTTCAGGTGTAAGTGACCATTCCTCCCTCCACTCTAGCCCAGCAGGCCCATCAGGGTATGCAGGCTACACCCCAGCTCCCTCTGTGTCACTGTCTAGTAGAGATAAACAAACAGCCCAACTGTCAGTCTGACCCAGACAGGGAATACACAAGCAGACAGGGTCACAGAATGGTTCAAGAAAGAAAATGCCCACTTTCTACAAGTGGCATCTGCAAATAGACAATTAAAAAACAACTTTACCAAAAAATTTATTTTAAAATTGTGAGTTCAGGGACTCCAAACTCCATAACTCTATCTGCTCCCAAAGGGAAACTGCACTTAAAAGTTATTTAAAGGCAGAACCCATGTTAACCTATGAGAGAGATAGGGCTTGCAACAGTGAAAACTGAATTTGGTAGTATTCTACTGTAAGGACATGTAAAACACATCAGTATATGTCCCACCTTTAACATACGCCGCACCTTGTCCATGGGGCCACCCAGGGTCTACCTTAGGAGTGCCTTACATGTATAAAAAGGAAAAGTTTGGGCCTGGCAAGTGGGTTGACTCGCCAGATTGAATTGGCAGGTTAGAACTGTACACACAGACACAGCAGTGGCAGGTCTGAGCCACGTTTACAGGGCTACTCGTGTGTGGTACAATCAGGGCTGCAGGCCCATTGGTAGCATTTGATATACTGGCCCTGGGCACCTCTAGTGCACTTTACTAGGGACTTACTAGTAAATCAAATATGCCAATCATGGAAAAGCCAATAAAACTTGCAATTTACCCAGGGAGCACTTGCACTTTAGCACTGGTCACCAGTGGTAAAATGCCCAGAGTACCAAAACCAACAAAAACAAGGTCCAGCACACAGTCAAAACATAGGATGCAGAGGCAAAAAAAGACAGGGGAGACTACGCCAATGATGCCAGGTCTAACAACAGCGATTTGCGCTGTGTTGCGTTACTCCAGATTTATCAAGCCATGTAGGGCCACCCAAGGTGGCCTTGCATGACTTAATAAATCTAACTCAGTAGTTGTGTCGTCCTTGTGTGACACAAGGGCAATGCAACTCTATGATAAATATTCTCCCAATTTTTCACTAATAATGCACACCAACTATCTACATCACCTAAACCAAGTTCTGTATGTCAAACATGGCCATTATTTGGGCCTAATGATTATCTAATAACATGAGAACATGCCCAGATTCCAAAGGGACAGAGGAATGATGAAGATTGAAGGGAAGCACAATAATGGGTGGGGCATATGGGATCAGATCAAACCCCAGTAAGATAAAGTAATGAGCAATAAGATGAAACAACTAATAGTTCACAGTCACTGAACATCTACACAGTATTATCTGCAGTCAATAAGTTATTCATAGACATTTTTCGTTTCTTTTTTATTGTATGATTTTGAGCAATAAGGCACCCAAGCATGACACAAAGATATACCATTAAATAATTACAATAACTTTATTGTATTATTTGATGCAACTTTGACTGAAGTGCACTGGTTTCCTGCTAACCAGGTCCTCAGTGCCAGTGTTTCTTCCCCAAAACAAGACACCTGGTCACTTGATCCCCAAGTGGCCAGGCCCTTTAACACCTCTCTAAGTCCCTAGTTAATGGTGCTTCCAGTACCTAGGACAGGGGTACTAAAGAGGATCCCACAAGAGCTGCAGCACAGCGTGTGCCACTGTAAGGAACCTAGCACCAAACCCATACAGACGGCCACTGCACCCTGCATGACAAAGTTCTTCATAAAGTGAAAACAGGACATAGCACACACTTGTGTGCTATGTCCCCTAACACTGCCTGTAGTACTTGTAAGTCACCCTTACAGTAGGCCTTATAACGCTGAAGCACGGTTCATTATATTACAGACGAGAGCATATCTGCATGAGCAAATATGCCCATACTATGTCTTTGTCGGTTATATGTGCTGGACACTGGTCAAATATGAAGTTAGCTTCACTGAAAATAGTGATGTTTGGTATCAAACATCTTATATTAATTAACCCTCACTGATGCCAGTGATGGATTTATTAATCCAGGCATCCAGAAGGCACCTTTAAGGTGACCCTGAAATCCTGCCAACTGCTGGTGCGTTTACTTATTCGTTTTCACCAGTCTGCCACCAACAGATGAGTTTCTGACTCCCCCAAGGGTGAGAGCCTTTGCTTTCGGGTGGTCAGGACCAAAGTCTGCTCAGGCATGGTTTACATACCCAACCCAACAGGATGCCCTGCAAATCTGTATTCCAAGGCAGGGGAGCTTCAAAGAAGCCCATCACCCTTGGTATGCAGATCTGGCTTCCCTCAGAATTGAGATGTTGACCCCCAAACCGTTTGGCACATGGACAGGTCAGAAAATTACCTATGCAGGAGGCCTGTTGCATTTGCAGGCTGGACACACCTCTAGGGTGACCAGCCTGAAATGAACTCAGCCTTAGGAATTCCACCATCTTGTGTGTGGTGGAATTAGGAATTCTGGAACATGATGATGCCCACTCCCCAAAGGAAGTGGTCATCTAGTGGGCATAGTGACCTCAAGAGTGAGGAGCCCATTGGCTACTACCCTTCAATCACCTTAATGCCCCTAAATTGAGTATTTAGGGGACCCCTGATTCCAGGACCTCAGATTTGCTGGACTACAGAAGAAGAAAAAGGACCTGAAGAGCAGCGAAAAGCAAGAATTGAGGAGCAACAACGGATTTGGCCCAACTCCGCCAACCTGCCTGCTGTCCTTGACAATTGCACCAAAGATGACTTGTCCTGCAGTTGTTCTGCCTCCAAAGCCTGGGTGAACTGCCAGCACTTCGAGAAGTAACAAGGCTCTCCTGTGGAGCAGCAGAGCTGCTTCCCTGCAACTTGCAGGCCCCAAAGAAGACTCACAAGGACTCCTGACCGCCAAAACCAGACACTGGACAGCACCACTGCACCCTGGCCCCCTAGCCCAAGTTGACGGGAGCCAATGGTGTCAGCATGGTCCCCAGGCCCTCCAGAGCCAAAACCCATCTTGGGTTTGTCATCAGTGGACTTCCCAATGCCACCTGCAGCCTCTTTCTGCAGTCCCCTCCAACCGCAAGTATCCCCTGCACCAGAATCTGATGCAAAAGACACCACTGCACCTGAGCCCCACGGCCAAATGAGAAGTAGGCTAATGGTGTCCCCATGTGCCCTGAGACCTCAAGGGTTGAGCCCACCTGTGGGTTCCCACGGACTGGCCTTCCAGTCCTGGCCTGCAGCCTCTTTCTGACCGGGCTAATCTCCATTGAAGTGAATGGGACACTGTAACAAACCTCTGTACCTGGGTGCCCCAGAGCCTCCTGAGGTAAACTGTTGGTGTGGCCCTAGACCTTGCCCCATACTCACCTCAAGTCCAGAACAACAGTGCTGTAAGTCGTTGCTAAGTACTCGTATGCAGTGCCTGTTTCTCTCCCTTAGGATAACATTAGGGTACACGAGGGTGAAAAGCATTCTTGCACCCGGACGCCTCAGTGCCTCCAGAAGTGACCTGTTGGTGCTGCTTTGGACCTTGCCCCACACTTACCTTAACTCCAGAAGAACAGTCCTGTAAGTCACCGAATGCAGTAAATGTTTATTTTCCGTAGGATAACATTAGGGCACCTGATGCTGAAAAGCACCTCTGCCCCGATGCCCCAGTACCTCCCAAAGTGACATTTTAGTGCTGCTTTAGACCTTGGCCCATACCTATCTCAACTCCAGAAGATGTGTCCTGTAAGCCGCTGCTAAGTACCCATATGCAGTATATGTTTTTCCCCATAGGATAACATTACTTCTCCAAAAATTGCAGTCTCAACTTTTGAAAACTGTAAGAATTTATAGCTCAACAAGTACTAACCGATTCAAATAATCTTTTATCAAAGTTTATATAAAACTACCTGTACTTTTTATAAACAGGAGCATCAGCGATAGTGTTCAAAGAAAACTGCAGGGGGAAGACCAACGGCCTGTGACTCCGGGCCCCCTTTCGACTGCCCTGTTTTGATTGCCTCCCTCATCCAGCCTGGTACAAAATATGCATGCAGGTGCTCTGAGGAACCAGTAGCAAGGCTCTGGGTACCATTTGCTGCTGGCAAGGTTGAGAATTTCCTCCTGTTAGAGTGAGGATGTGGGCATCCGCATGCTTTGGACTGGACATGCTCTGGCTTCTGCAACAGCCCATTGAAGAATGGAGGTAAACAACAGTTCTCCTGATTGAAGTGGTGCATACCCTGGTCAAGGATTGGACAATGATCAAGTCTAGGCCTAACAAAGCTCAATTGCTGAATGGACAGTAATCCCACCCTCAGTCTTCCAAGATGAGTAGCACAGAGCCAATGCTCAAGACCATAGGGAAAGCTCTGGTGATTTAGATGGACCAGTTTGGGAAGACCCTTGGGACCACAGTGGCTTGAAGTGGATTTGAAATCCTACCTGGAGGCTAAGATAGATGGGGTGGCTCTAGATGTGGGACTTCGCAGAGTGGACCACAGAAAACTGGTTGCTTGGGTTACAGAGATGGAGGACACACTGCATCAGGTGTTATTGAAGAGATGAAGGGCCAAATTAAAGACCTGACCTCGGTGGTGGACTGAATCCAGGAGCAAGCGGAGGATGCATAGGGTTGCTCCTGGAGTCAGAGTCAGCACTGTGAGAGGGTAACTACACTGACCTCCTGGCCAGCGTCTGCTGCCCTCCCCAACTCCTCTGGCTGCTGGTGCCTCTGCCTTTCCTGGGACGAACTGAGAGTCTCCTGGCTCTCAGTTTGAGGCCCTCCTCTACCCGCAGGCTCATCCCTGTGCCCCATCCCTGGTGGTCTAGTGGCCATCACAAGTATTTCCTTTTCTTTTCTTTCTGTCACCCTTTCACTCTAGGGTTTTCTGCCTTTTTCTTCTATGGTCCCTCGTTTTTCTCTAGTTCTTTTTCCTTTCTCCCCTCTACGAGTGACTACTGAGGGTTTCTAATATCTGGGCTTATATGTCACACAGGGCCCAGAGCACTTTTTGGAGGAAAGCCTGCAACCTCAGTTGGAGAGTCCAAATGGGCTACCTTAACAAGGCTCACCCTGTTGATTCTTGGTCGAGCAACTATTATCAAAATCATTGCCTTCCCTAAGTTCCTGTATGGTATGCAGATCACACCATTCCCAATACCTGAATCATACTTTGCCTGCCTAGACAGGAAAATGCAGCAACTTTTGTGGGATGGAGCAAACCCACGGATAACATTGTCAACCCTCTGTTGGTCAGTTTATAATGGAAGAATTGCTCTTCTGCCGGGAGCGGTCAGGGACCGACCCGACAAAGCGGCGCGACAGCGCTTGGAAAAATAATTAGTCCGACACCGGTTTGGTTGCAAACTGAGGCCACGTGGTCGGGTCTGGCCTCGGAGCACGCATCAGCGTCTCAGCGGCATGCTTCTATACCGCTGTGCCGCGTCCTCTGCCCTCTCCGACCACGCCTCGGTTATTTTATACCCCCGGGCCGGAAGCCTGGGGGGAAACCATGAGGAGCGAAAACAGAGGTAACTTTTATTGTTAACATCCGGGAGCTACCCAGGATGGATACACTGGGATACTCCCCCATTGCCAAAAGGTGACGGATGGTCGGTTACATCACTGACCAGCGACACCACATTCCTCCAAAAATGTATAAACAACAAAGAATACACAGTGGAATAGTAAAGTTTCACCCTTCACAGAGGTGATCACGCAAACGTGTGGAAGGGCAAGGGTTGTTACGCAGATTGTATTTGGTGACCCCGGACTGGCCCCGGGTGGAATCCAGGTCTGATTATGCGCTCAGCATTTCAGCTGGCGTCTGGGCTGGCGTCTCTTCTCGTCCACTCGCGGGTGGCGAGTCAGGGTCGTTATCCTCGACCGGTGAGGATGATGAGTCATCATCTTCATTGCTACGAAGCACTCCTGGAACCTTTTGAAAAACGATATGTTTCGGGTAACAGTCTCTCCCCCACGCTAAGCGACAACAGCAGACCCCTTCCGGCGAATGATCGTCCAAGGGGCAGTGTCGAAAGGTGTGTGGAATTTACACCTGGGCAGGGCATGCTTCAGCAACACCTGATCCCCGATGGTGAGGTCAGACGGAGTGGCATGCCTGCTCTGGCTGGCAGGTTGGTTGGCTGCACGCCGCTTCTCTTGAGCTTGGTCCTGACCCAGGGCAGGAGGGTTCCACGAGGGGTGATGGGGAATGGTGTCCACGGATGCCCTCCCGAATGCAATGTGACTAGGTGCCCTGTTCGTAGTGGAGTGGGGCGTCTGCGATAATTGCGCAGAAATGAGAAGATAGCATGGTCAACCGCCTGATTGCCCGCAACGGCAATGCGAATTACTTTATTCAGCGTGCGCATGAATCTCTTGACCTCGATGTTGGCCTGAGGCCACCGGGGTGTGATCCGTCGATGACGAGTACCAGTGACTCTCAGGTACTCCGCTAGCTCTCGGCTTTGGAAGGGTCGCCCATTGTCAGTGTTTATTTTGGATATCAAACCATGAGTGGCCATGGCTTTCTCCAGACCTGATATTACCACGTCCGCCGTGAGGGCCGGGATGATTTCCACCTCGGGGTACTTGGAGAAATCGTCGATGAGAACCATGGTGTGGCAGCCATCCGGTAAACTCCCGAAATCAAGGCTAGCAGACATCCATGGCCCTTCTGGGGAGGACTCAGTCTCGACCGAGACCGGCTTGCTGGGCTCCCCAGTGACCTGACACCACACACACGATCTCACCAGGTTCTCAACTTGCTCGTCCATGAGGGGAAACCATACCTTTGACCGCAGGCGCCCCTTTGTTTTGACCATGCCTTGGTGACCATTGTGCGCCCACTCAACGGCTCGGGTGATAAGGGAGGACGGGAGAACCAGCCGGTTCCCTCTCAGTATGCACCCTTCCGCATTCGTTGTGAGCTCATCTCTGACATGGTACAGACTGCCTATGATGCGCTGGGACTCTGAGGTCAACAACGGAAGTTGTTTTTTCAAGATACGCCAGTGATTGTTCCTCAATGCTACCAGGACCTTTTGTAGGCACTCATCATCTCGAGTAGCTTGTACAATTTCGTCCATTGACATGGGCATCGGTCTGGACGGATCTGTGATTTACCGGACATACTCTTCGGTCTCTCGAGCATCATCAACCTCTGTGTCCGAAGCCACTCGTGGATGTCTTGACAAGTAGTCTGCAGGGTTCTCAGACACTGGGCGGTACTCTAGTTGGCAGCGATAGTCCTGCAGTTGCAACATCCACTTTTCGATTCTTGGTGGAGGATTTGAGGCGGTGCCGTTGAAAAGAGGGAGTAAAAGCTTGTGGTCGGTGGTCACAATGAATGGGCGGCCATAGACATAGATATGATAATGCTTGCAGCCCCAGTGCACGGCAATGGCCTCCTTCTCTATCTGAGAGTATCTCTGCTCAGTTTCAGTAAGTGACCTGCTAGCGTAGACAACTGGGGACCACATTCCTTCTGCTTGTTCCTGTAGCAATACAGCACCTAACCCCTTTGGCCCGGCATCAATGGCGATCTTTGTGCTCCTTTTTGGGTCAAAGTATTTCAGAGTGGTTTCGCTGGACAGAGCCTCCTTGATGGCTTCAAAGGCTGCTTGTTCCGCGGATTCCCACTTCCATGGTTTGGAGGCTTTTGTTAACCTCCTAAGCGGTTGGGTGAGGTTGGACAGGTCTTTGATAAAGCAGCCGCAGTAATTGACCATTCCGGGGAAGCTCCATACCTCCGTGGTGCTAGTGAGAGGGGTTGCACTCTTGATATCGTTCACCTTGGCCGGATCTGGGGCAACGCCACTTGCTGAGAAGGTGTAGCCGAAGAATTGTATCCTGTCCTTGAGGAACTCGCACTTCCGCCGGTGCAGGGTGAGTCCAGAATCCTGGATGCGCTGTAGGATATTCTGGAGGCGAGAGTGGTGTTCCGCAATGGTGGGCGCTTGGACAAGGATATCATCGCTGACGTTGATGGTTCCGGGCAGGTCAGCTAACAGTTCTTGGATGACGTTTTGGAACACCTCTTCGGCACTCAATATCTCGAAGTTTAACCGCTTGTACCTCCTTAGTCCGACGTATGTGGAGAAGGTTGTGATGTAGCGTGATTCTTTCGCTAACACCAGCTGGTGGTACCCGGATCGGAGGTCTAGCTTTGGAAACCACAGAGATTCACTGAGCTCTCCCAGGATGTCGTCAATTGTGGGAGTCAGATGCCTCTCTCGTTTGATGGCGGCATTGGGGAGGCGCATGTCCACACATATTCGGACCTCCCATGGTTGTTTAGGTTTACGTGCTACCACGATGGGTGAGACCCACGGTGTGGGTCCGGAGACATTTTCGATAATACCTGCCTTTACGAGGTAGTCTTGTTCTCTTTCCACTTGGGGCCGGAGGTGGAATGTGACTCTCCGGTGCCGGAGGGCTACTGGTTGTACCATCTTGTCAAAATGGAGTTTGATCTCACGGTCTCGGAGGCAGCCGATCCCTTCGAATATTCCTTCATACCTTGATAACAGGTCCGTTATGGATTCTTGGTGGATGCTGAATGCAAAAGTAACTATCGCTAGTTCTTCGGCTACTTTGCAGCCCAGCAGCATCCCTCGTCCTTCTTTGGTCACGTATACCTTCGCTGGGGTGAATCGAGATCCCTTCAGGGCTAGTGGAGTGTTCTGCCCATACGCGTAGACATTCACATTTGCCTTGGTTAGCGTTGGGACTGGTATCATCCTGCAGTGTTCCTCTGCTGCTAGGAGGTTGATGGACGCTCCTGTGTCCACTACTGCCATTGTCTCATGTGTACCCATTTGGATCTGACACCTTGGAAGCATTGCTTGATGAGAGTGTTCGTTTTTGACTGTGAAAAGGGAGTGCACTACGTGTACCATGGCCTCGTCATCGTCCATGTCACTCCCAGGCTCTGACTTGCTTAATGCGGCACTTCCTGCTGCGGTGTTGACTGACGCATTTCCAGTTTTGGTTCTTTTGGATCTGCAGACTTTTGCGAAGTGGCTTATCTTCCCACAGTTGGAGCATATCCTGCCTCTCGCTGGGCACCTCGATGGTTTGTGTGGGACTCCACCACCACAATACCCGCATTGCCTAGCTTGAGTCCTATTCGGACGTTGTCTGGATTTGCTCGTAGGTGTCGTGACCGCGTTGGCCGTCTCTTCTTTTATGGGTCGCTGCAGGGCCGCCTCCATGTGAGATGCGCAGGCTTGTGATAGCTCTTTCATGCGCCCCATTTGCAGGATATCCGGTAGAGACTTTCTGGATTCTTCGAAGATGCGCTCTCTGAGTTTTAAGGAGGCACACCCCTGCATGAGTTGTCCTCTCGCTTCTTCTGTCTCATCATTGAACTGGCAGGTGCTGGCTAACTCTCTCAGCCTCATGTGAAATGCGTCCAGTGATTCTTTTACTTGTTGTCTGGCCTGCCTGAATATGAATCTTTCATAGTCGGTGTTTACCATGGGCTCGAAGAGCCTGTTTAATGCAGCTATGAGCGTCGTGTGTGTTTTTGGGGCGTCTTCCACCAGATTTTTGGATATTTTATATATGTCTCTCCCTGCTATGTGGGTGAGCATGACGCGCTTCTGGTCATTCGCTACCTTGGTGGCTTTGAAGAAGAGGAGTACTCTTTCCACCCATTCCTTCCATCTAGGGGCTTGAGCAGAAGGGGCCCCTTCAACAATGAATGGCTCAACCGGAGGTATGGCAGACATAATGGCTGGTTAGACTGGGGTATTAATACGGCATCAGACAGGTGTATTTCATAGGTATTGGCCGTGCTGTG
The DNA here is from genome assembly GCF_031143425.1 of Pleurodeles waltl. NCBI lineage: Eukaryota > Metazoa > Chordata > Amphibia > Caudata > Salamandridae > Pleurodeles > Pleurodeles waltl. The sequence continues at coordinate 832,449,987 of NC_090444.1, forward strand.
AGGTGGTGCTGATGGGTCTTGTACCACGGGCACGGGGTGCAGGGGCATCAACGTACTCACTGTTGTTTTAGGAGCATCAATCTGTGAGGGGTTGGCGTCGTCTGCGAGAGGGCTGGCCTTGTAGCTGGGATCCTGTGGTTTCAGAAGTTCAGGATCTTTCACCAGCGTTTAGATGCCTCGGAGGATAGACAGACAGGCTTGAGCAGGCTTGTTCTTGCAAAACAGCACGAGCACTGCGTGGTAGGCGGCCGCCGCTTTGAAGTCCCTGGAATGTGCGAGTGATTGCACCCGCCGCACGAGCACCACGTAGTTTGTGGCCGCTGCGGGGCAATCCTCGTGGTGTGGAGTCGCTCTGCTCATCGCCAATGTAATGTCGGGCGGTCAGGGACTGACCCGACAAAGCGGCGCAACGGCGCTTGGCAAAATAATTAGGCCGACACCGGTTTGGTTGCAGGCTGAGGCCACGTGGTCGGATCTGGCCTCGGAGCATGCATCAGCGTCTCAGCGGGATGCTTCTATACCGCTGTGCTGCGTCCTCCGCACTCTCCGACCACGCCTCGTTTATTTTATACCCCGGGCCGGAGGCCTCGGGGGAAACCATGAGGAGCGAAAACAGAGGTAACTTTTATTGTTAACATCCGGGAGCTACCCAGGCTGGATACCCCTGGATACTCCCCCATTGCCAAAAGGTGTCGGATGGTCAGTACGTCACCGACCAGTGACACCACACTCACTATAGTAATGAGACGTCACTAGAAATTATACTCCTTATCATCCTAAAGTGCTATGTGCCCAACTAACAGCACATTTTTTAAAACCCCTTGTTCAGAGCCTCCTCCCATCCAACCAAACTGTTCATTACTTCTTCCAAAAATTTACCCTCGTTACAACATAATCTAACATTATATACATTATTTATTTTCCAATCAATTAAAGGTGGAACGTGACCCATTCTAAACTACTCATAATATTTCTAGTTTTTATATCTTTTAAATACCGTCGTAGAGTGCCTCGTCTGTGCACATCAAGTGCGACGGCTGAGCTCTTTTCCTACAATCTTCCAAATCCATTTTAATGCATACATCTTTAATCCGAAATGTGACTATTCTGTATTCTGACGGGTGGTATTTAAAATCAAACAACAATATTACATGAAACGTAAATATAGCCATTAGTCAGTGGCTGCCTGCGCAGAGCTGGTACTTTGACTGAGGTAGAAGCGTACGGCACGTCGTCTGTTTCAGATACAGCATCAGAAATTCTTTGTCAGGCCTGGCCAGACGTCACAGTTTGAGCGCAAATTTGCGGTAGCCCTGCGGGTAGCTCGCCCATTCTGATACAGCGCACTTTCCTTGTCTGCGCGGTGCGCGCCTTTTGAAAGAAGCGCACTGACGCAAACAAGGAAAATCCGCCGTATTCGTAATACAGCCCCTGATGTCCCATTGCTGCTGCCTATTGTGGAGTGACAAAAGTCTTTTCCTCTTGAAGTTCGCACCTGAAGATTAATGGGCAGATACATAGATTGGTCTTCCTTCAAGGATAAATGAGTCATTTTGTCTTTGCTGCCTGGCGTATCACTCTGGAGTGCTAATGGCACAGGAAGCAAACAATGATAGGGCGCAGACAATCTCCCATATCTGTGTGGAAGTGCCTAACGTGTTGTGTTCTCTGAAAATCCAGCACTTCTGTAATATTTTCTCCCAGGAGACATGGCATTTTGGCAGCCAAAAACCGATCATCCCTGCATTGACCCAGCTCTCTGTTGATTGCAGATACTTACAGTAGGTCGATATGGCATGTTATTGATTTGATATCAGAGGATGCATCCAATTGTTTAGCATACCCTTGGCCATTAAACATCTGATCATTGTTGTTTTCTTTATGACAGACTCAAGGAAGACCTCTGACATTCTGAAGCGCCTTGCAACTAAGCATACCTGGTATCATTAAGCGATTTGCTGAAAAGTAAGTCTCATGCTGGTTGTTGTGAAGGCATGAGGATTGCATGTCTGTGCTAAGAACAATTGACCAGGGCCCATTATTAAAGGTTCTGAGGGTGTGATATCAAAGCTCACCAGCCTTTTGGTGATCACATAGCAATTCTCAGTTGGGAGTATCCCAGGCTGTAGAAGGTGCGAATCTGACAGGATGAGTATCAAGGTATCTGCTTGTTTGAAATACAGAGGCTGCAGTGCAGCTGTACAGTATGAGATGTAAAGTGCAGAACAATCTGGCCATAGGTGTTGGCAAGTGCAGGACTTACTTGGGGGTCATAGTGCCAGAGCACAATCCACCAGTAGGGCATGCAGATTAAGTCAGTTAGAGCATACACATAACACTAGAGGCCCCCACATGTAAGCGGTAGGGCAGTGGGAAAATTAACCTATTTGAAAGGTTAGGAGTTCTGCTTTGTACCTAGTGGCAACAGTAGAAAGAAATGTTCAGAATCCTTAGAACAGTGTCATATTTTTCATGATCTATCAAGTTTGCTCAGCCAGGGCGTTGACAAGTCCTTTGTTAGTGGGAGCCATTGCTCCTTTCCACTACAGTGATTGCATTTTGGAGACAGCAGTATTATCAGCACAATGCGGGATGAACAGTATTGTTAGGGTACAGATACTACTTCTTCAATATTTTCGCTGAACTCAGATTCCAGATGTGACTGTTGTTGTAGGAGTCATGTTTCCATCGATGCAGGCCCATATATTGGCCAGGAACAGATTGTCACAGTGATGTACCTCCCAGGGGCACACAAGACAGTGTAGTCCAAACTACAACCTCGGAGGTGGACAAAGGTCTTATAAGTGCCGAGAAAATATATGGCAGTTTCTCACCTCTAGTGTTCTTTTGCTGATGTTCCCTGGTGCGTCTGTGTAGAGGAATGCCCAGGAAATTGCGGGCAGCCATGTGTAATTCAATTAGCAGCTTAAGCGTACGATCAAGGTCTGAATGGGAATTTTCTGCTGTGGCGATTGGAAGCACCTTCTTGGTGCTCTTCACTGTATCCTGGGCCAAGTCAGATCCTTCTGATGGCACGGGATACCTTCTAAGTGCAGATTCGTCACCTTGTGAATCTGCCCAGTTGCCGGACTGGATACAGAAACTCTTGCAATAGTTCAAAAAATATTTCTGTCTTCTTTATTTTTCTTCCAAAATATATAACTTCACATAAATTAGAACAAATACAGCCTCAGCTAACATGTTTCGGTCAAACATCAAACTTCTTCAGGGCTATAATACAATACATAGGATGCGTATGTAAGTATTTACAGCTATAACCAAATATGCACATTATAAATACAGCACCGTTTGCACAGGTCATATCGCAATACCACAACACCCAACACCCAACAAATATACGTGTTAAATACATACAATTACAAAATAGTGTCTTGAACACAAAACTCAAACAATCTACATCACATGAGGTCCTGGCAGGTCAAACAAAATACATATTGCCAATGCAGCCACATATCAGACAAAGAGAGGAGGGGGACATCCTTATACCCTTACAACATTCAACTTCACAGGTTTATAGGGGCCATCTTTATAATAACCAACATATATTCCTTTAACTCCAAGCAGTATATTTTCTTCACATATCCAATACAGGAAAAATACAGGTCTGGTAGGGTGATACTTCATAGTCACAGTCCCAACATTTTCATATTCTTATCATAACCCGGTCCACTTTTATTCTAGTAATTCACCAATCTGATCCACAAGTTCCAGATTTGCTGTACCCCATGATGACACCTAACAGAAAAGGTATGATCAAATATGTATATATTTTTATTATCCTATTACTCATCCATACATCCAAAATTATTATACAACAAATCCTACGCCACACAAATATTTAAACCACACAGTACAACACAATTCTTATAGTCAATATGTTCCATAATCAATGCAGCAATCATCATTTTTGGCAGGACAAACCCTACATAATAACAAATCGCTTATATTCAATTAATACTTTTGGCAGTAAAAACTCCATACAGTAACACATAACTCATATTCAAGCAGTATATCCATCTCCAAGCTAGAATAACAAATATGTATATAATGCATTGCAAGACAACACATTATTAACACTAAATTGTTAAATCAAAGTAACAACCAGCGTTACCAAATTTCTCATCCCATTCCGAGATATAGTATGTAAAGTTCCTTCCTCCTGAGGGAGAAGGGGAGAAAGCAAATCCACCCCTAGGAATAAGTAATATTTCATAGTCATAAATAATCCCATGCGGGCTGACAATGCCTAAAGTTGTTAATAAAGTTCTACCAATCAAATGTTCATATTAAGGATCAGTGTCCCACGTAGTGACAGGCACTCCACGTTTCAGCTAAAAATGTATCAGTACACACATAAATTGACACCAACCAGGCCTAAAATGAATGCCACTAATCCCAACTACAAGAGTCAAGTGCAACACTATGTGTAAATAGGAACAAAAACTGCCCACCTTTATATTACCTATTAAAAGAATCTTTGAACTATTTTCTGTGGACTTATTTTCTTTTGGGTACACCTCTATGTTTGTAATGTTATGTTGATCTGCTTTGCAGTAGTATCAAGTAGCTACCAATACTAAATACCATGTGCACTTATTGTTGGTGAATAGTGTGGGAGGCTGGCTTTTGTTTACCTAGCCACAATTCAATAGTGTTTGCAACTCTTGCAATAGTTTATGTGCACCAGCATATGGTACCATTGGCCTAGGTCATAACTCCGTCCCACCGTACATGATGACAAATAATCACATATAGACGCCCCCCGTGAGCTAATGACAGCCCCACTTTTTTCCTGTGCCCTTTAGTGTTGATCCTGCTCTCAACAAGTTCAGTGTTTACCTTGGTGTATAAAAATAAAGAAAGTTGGCAGCGTGCAAGAATGTCACCCAAGTGCTTCCTGATACATCCAATAGCCACCAGAGAAAAACTGTAATCTAAACTCTATGTTGCCGAACACAAGAAACAACCTCTACCTTGGCCATAGCCTTTTGACGTTCGGATGTATGTGCTCTAGGAAGTGGTTTTACGGTTGGGGTAATTAGGAATCTGACTCTGGCTTCACCCGCCTCTTTAGATCCCATGCCAATGCTGGAGCTGATGTGACCAAACTCCATAACAGATTGCAGCCTACTGCAGTCCTTGCCGGTTGTTGTCCCTTCGGTGTTCCCACCTGCCCTAGTGATCTTGGTGCCTGACCCTGTTTCTGTGCTCAACCCTGGATTTCAACCTGTCTTTGACTCTCTATATGTCTCCTTCTCTGCCACTGAGAAGAAAGTCGGGTGGGACCAAGCACAGGTGACTGTAGCAGCCTTTGATCTGGCTTGGAGGATCTCACACTCCGAACTCCTGACCCTAAGCATCTTTCTTCCACTTAATCAGAAGGGTGAGCTGTTCCAGTTGTAGGGCAGAGTACTTACAGATGAACTTTCACATTCCACACTTTCCCGTGTGGAGGTAGAGTGACACTAACTGCGGGGTTTCGATCTCCCATCCAAAGTGGTGGATTTAATTCTGCCTGACCACTGTCATTCCACCAAGTCCATACACTAAGGCCATTGAACTAAATTTGTCACAGTTGTGAGGATCCGCAGTTTCAGCCTTTGAAGGTGATACTATCTAATTTTATTTTGTTTGTGTTGTCTTTATCCTGAAAAGGCTTTGATGTGGGTACAGTTAAAGGTAACTTGTCACCATTCAGCCTTTCTGTGTTTGCCTGATGTGATGTGTTTCTTGAAAGAGCTTTCACATATCTTTCTCCTGCTCTCCTAATTACAGTAGGATCTTTATATAGACTTAACCGTCCCCTTGGAGCGTTTTTAAACCTGTAGTCTTGTGACTGTTGACTTCGCAAACAGTTTTTTTCTTATTGCAAACACTTTTGTGTGTCAATAAGCTTCAGGCTGTATCAGTCTTGGCACCATGTAATAGGCGTTTCTTTAACTCTTTAACTATCTGGTGTATAGAACCCATAAATCATTTCTTCAAGTGTGCAGGAGCTTTTGCAGTTTCTGGGTCCAGTGGGGCACCTGGTGAGATTCACAAGGTGAGAAATCTGCAGTTAAGGTATAAACTAGAAAGAGCATAGCTGAAGGTGATTAACCTATTTGTCTCGTCCCCGGAAATGGCACTCAGCAGAGGGATCAAGAGTGCTGTCCCATTTCCTCCACAAGGGGAGCTTCTTCTGGAGGTACAATCGGGGTCCAGGCTGTGACAACAAGACAAGAAATGGGGCCTGTGGCATTTGTTGACTCCTTCGACTATGAAAGTTGCCCAGAAAGTTGCAGGCTCACAGAGCTCAATAAGCTTTGATTTTAGTCACAGCCAAGTTCATTTCCCCAAGACAATTTCTTTAGTGAGTCTGTAAAAATAAAAATATTGGACACGTTGTAACACAAATAAACATGAGTTGTGCATCCAAAAACAAATAAACTCTAGTTCCTAATGAGGTACATTACCAAATGCTTATTCATACAAAAGCCCATCAGGCTTACAGGACATTCTTCTACTCTAATTGAGAAAGGGCCATACTTACAAAGTTTTTGTGCTGTGTTTGCAAAAATGTTTTTTTTGTGTTGGATTTCTAGTGCAAAGTGCTGCTTTGCATTAACCTGCGTCATAGGGGTATTCCATGAGTGGTACATGGGTGTTCGCAGGCAACCACACATGGTTTCTGTTGCAAACCCCTGCCTAGTAACAATAGTAGACAGGGTTTTCACAAAAGAAATAGTGCTAAAAAAGAAGAAATAATTTTATTTCTCCTAACCTTTCCCACTTTCAAAGTTTGCTGCACTGCATATCACAGCCAATGTGGGAAAAGTTTAAAGTTTGTCTAGGCATAGTATTTTGAACTGGGAGGGTGTCTTCAAGTACAATACCTATGTTAGACTTACGCTTACACCTTTGCAGTATGGCGCAAAGGACTGTGTGTGGTGCTTGAGAGTAATTGTGCGCCAGCACAAGGGAGCAATCAGGATAGTGTCATATCTCAATGGATGCTCTCTCCTTGTCATACAACGCATTGCAGCAACTCTAGGTGCTGTGCTGTGTTGTGTGACTGTTTTGTAAATCTGGGCCTAAGTGTTCACACGTCACCCTCCTTTATGTGTGTGCAAGCCTTTGTACCCCATATTATATGATTATACGTTATATTTTTGTACCTTCACTGGTTTATCTGGGTATACCATATACTGCCTCACAGACTAAGACTCATACTAACAGCTGACAGGACACATACTTAAGTCGTTAACAAGGTACAGTGCATGTCATGGCTTTTCAGAATGTTGGGGTTGCAAGCAGAACGCCACAACCACTCTGTGAAACATAACAAATGTCATTCTTTTTTGCTTTTGGGACTCTTAGAGACACTGGGATATCTCACTTATAATGTCTTGCTGGTTCGGGACTAGAGACAGCTCTACCCTCCCTAGCAGCAACGTAGGAGTATCTCCTACTTCCATCGGTTAAGGAAACAATAAGCAGGGATGCAGATGGAGACATGTGAGCTGGTGTGAGATTCTTCACTCTTTTGCTACCCTAAAAGGTTTACTTAAAGTTCGGCTTGCTTAGAGCCAGGCTGGGAATCCTGTGGTTTGTAAATTATCTAAGGACCAAGGGCCAGATGTATGATCACGGCCCATTGCGATTCGGTAATAGCAATTTTTAAGAAATCGCTATTACCGACTCGCAAAGGGCCATGTATCACATTTGCGAATCGGTAATAGCGATTTCTTAAAAATCGCAAATGCTATTACCGAATCGCAAATTGCGATACCGGCCCCATTCGCAGCTATGGGCCTGTTGGCCCATAGCTGCGAATTTATTGCATTTCCAAAATTGCAATTTCTGAACCAGAAATCGCAATTTTGGAAATGCAAAAGGACAGGGTGCTGGGGGCCTAAGGCCCCCTCTCCTGCACCCCAATTTTTTTTTTTGAACATGTAAGGTACACACATGCCAAAAGGGCATGTGTGCTTTACATGTTTAATTTAAAAATGCAGTTTAACTGCATTTTTAAATTTTGCACCAGGTTTCCACCTGGTTGCAAAGCATGGTATTTTGCAAGTGCAAATTGCCATGTTTGGGAAAATCGCAATTTGCAAATTTTTCCTGAATAGCTTTGCGACCTGGAAATTGCGAATCACAAATTGCGACTTGCAATTTCCAGGTCGCAACGCTAAAAATCGCTATTTTAGCGATTTCTTAGTTGTGGTCTGCGAATGCATTTCATGCATAGCAGACCACGGTTTTGCACTCGCAAACGGCCGATTTTACCGTTTGCGAGTGCAAAATCATTTTATACATCTGGCCCCAAATCTTGAATGGTATCCACTTCTGAAAATAGGTGTGGAATCTAACCTGGTGCAACACCTTACTGCGGGGCGGGGTGGGGGGGGGGGTTGGTAGCCCTGTAAAGTGGTAACCAGCATATCGGTCTACTTACTGTCACTAGAAGGCATTAGATTGGTGTTGCTTCCAACTCCTTTTTGTTTCTCCTGCATCATTGCGCCACGCCAGGGTGTCCCTGGGTCCGGAATGGCCGGTAGGAACCTACATGTCAGTGACTTGTCATTAAACCTTGCGCTTAGTCGGGCGGCCCTCGGGACTCCACGGATTTTGTCCTTTACTTTTTTTACTTCATTTAGAATTCAATCGTTTTGACCTTTACATAAAAAAGTTAAAGCAACTTCCTGGGACGACATTGGAGCACAACAGAGTGAAAAGGGACCAAGTATCAGGGAGCTGCATGCCGAGAGACCCTATTGAAGAGACTATGAGAATGTAGACATGCTTGGTTTTGTTGGGAAGAGGACCACATAGAGACGTCATTTCAGTTCATATCTTTCTGACCATGACCTCGCATCGTTAGAGACTTTCTTTGTCATGTTCAGGTTATGTAACATTTAATTTTGTTTCGAAGTTTACTAAATTAATCCCAGTTCACTAGTTGCTCGACGCAAGGGAGAGGTAAGTCATTATGTAAATGGCCACCTTAACAAATATCTGTCCGTTATTATATTGTGGCAATGCTTTCCTAGAGAGCTGTCCAGTTTCCCCAGGTTTCAGTCTCCATGTGGGTGTGGAGGAAGGTTTTACGCACCTATTAACTCTTTTGGATGAGGCACAGTTTTAGATCTTCTAATTTTAGCAGCCCCTTGACAAAGGTTATAATTTTTTGTTTAATATCAGAGCAGTAATCTCCCATAAGCAGTGACAGAGTGATGTTATATTATGCGGGTTGTATTCACCTTAGTGTTTTCTCTAGAAAGGTCTATTTGCGATATTTTAAATTGATTTTCTGTTGCATAAGCTTTCTGACTGGGAGGTCTTATTTCATCTGTGGTTTTTAGGTTGATCGTAGCAGCGCACAAGCGCTGCTTTTCCAATGTGTTGGTATCTATGTGGGCTTTTAACCACGCCGACCACTTTCATTTGTTTGCCGGCTTGCCATTTAAAATCCTCTTGATTTTATCTGCAAACGGCATGCAAACGTCATGCCTTTTCAGGTGTTTTGCCCTCCTCAAGAGGACAGACCAACTACTGAAAACATAAGCAGCTCTGTGTTTTCAGCATGGTTTCCGGACTACTTTTTCTTTTTAATTCCCTACATATCATGATCGCGCTCAGCAGTACTGGAGCTATCTGTATGCCGACCAGTTTATTTCCATTGTTTATTCCTGATTTTTGTTGTTTCTGTCACACATGAACCTAAATGCGTTTTTAAAAGCATATGATTGCTTGTGTGTCTTTGCTCGTGTTTGTTGTTGTTTTTACATTGTTTTTAGGTCGTTTTTTGTTTTGTTTATGTCACGTTTGTTTATGTTGCAGTTGTGTGTAAAGGTATTTTAACCCCTTCGCTGCCAGGCATTTTCTCCCCTCCTGTACCAAGCCTTTTTTTGGCTATTTGGGGTAGTCCGCGCTTAGACCCTCATATTTTTTTGTCCACATAAGCTACCCATGCCAAATTTGGGTCCTTTTTTCCAATATCCTAGGGATTTTAGAGGTATTTGGAGTTTGTGGGTTCCCCTGGAAGTGACCAAGAAATTAGCAAAAATACAGCTCAAATTGTATTTAAAAAAATGGGAAAAAAGGGATGCAGAAGAAAGCATGTGGCTTTTTCCCTGAAAGTGATATCAACAAAGGGTTTGCGGTGCTAAAATCACCATCTTCCCAGCTTTCAGGAACAGAAAGACTTGAATCAGAAAACCAAATTTTCAAGACAATTCTGGTATTTTACTGGGACATATCCCATTTTCACTATTTTTTGTGCTTTCAGTCTCCTTCCAGTTAGTGACAGAAATGGGTGTGAAACCAATGCTAAATCCTGGACAGCTGTACATTTGTGAAAGGAAGACAGAATTATGAATTCAGCAAGGGGTCATTTGTGTAGTTCCTTCAAGGTTTTCCTACAGAAAGTGACAGCTAAAATAAAACAAAATATTAAAATTCAGGTGAAAAAAGAGCCATTTCTGTCCAAGTTATCTTCTATAACTTTTTCTAGCTATGGCAGATTTTTTAAAGCAATATACTGTTACATCTGCTGGACTCTTCTGGTCGGGGGGATATATAGGGCTTGTAGATTCATCAAGAGGTACCCAGAGCCAATAAATGAGCTGCACATTGCAATAGGTTTTCATTGTATACTGGGTATACAGCAATTCATTTGGTAAAATATAATGAGTGAAAAATAAGTTTCAAGGAAACCTTTGTATTTCTAAAATGGGCAAAAGATAAGGAGTTGAGAAGAAGTGGTTATTCACACATCTCTGAATTCCGGGTCCGAACTAGCATGTGAATTACAGGGAATTTCTCAAATAGACGTATTTTTTATACACTGTTTTACATTTGGAAGGAAAAAAATGTAGAGAAAAACAAGGGGCAATAACATTTGTTCTTCTATTTTGTATTTCCCGAAGTCTCCCGAACAAATGATACCTCACTTGTGTGGGTAGGCCTAGTGCCCACGACAGGAAATGCAATATGGACACATCACATTTTTACATTGAAATCTGACACGTTTTTTGGAAAGTGCCTAGCTGTGGATTGTGGCCTCTAGCTCAGTCGGCACCTAGGGAAGCCTACCAAACCTGTGCATTTTTTAAAAGTAGACACCTAGGGAAATCCAGAATGGGGTAACTTGTGGGGCTCTCACCAGGTTCTGTTACCCAGAATCCTTTGCAAACCTCAAAATTTGGCAAAAAAAACTCTTTTCCCTCACATTTCGGAACTGCAAAATTCTGGAATCTGAGAGGAGCCACAATCTTCCTACCACTCAGCATCCCTCCAAGTCTTCTGATAAAAATGGTACCTCACTTTTGTGGGTAGGCCCAGTGGCTGCGACAGGAAATGCCCCAAAACACAACATTGCCACATTTTCCCAAATAAAACTGATCTGTTATTTGCAAAGTGCCTAGTTTTGGATTTTAGCCTCTAGCTTAGTTGGCACCTAGGGAAACGTAGCAAACATGTTCATTTTTTAAAACTAGACACCTGTGGGAATTCAGAATGGGGCTCTCACTAGGTTCTGTTACCCAGAATCCTTTCAAGACTCAAAATTTGGCAAAAACACTTTTCCCTCACATTTCTCTAATAGAAAGTTCTGGAATCTGGTAGGAACCACACATTTCATTCCACCCAGCATTCCTCCAATCCTCCCAATAAAAATGGTACCTCACTTGTGTTGGTAGGCCTAGTGCCCGCGCCAGGAAACACCCCAAAACGCAACATGGACACATCAGATTTTTACATTGAAAACGGACGTGTTTTTTGCACAGTGCCTAGCTGTGTATTTTGGTCTCTAGCTCAGCCAGCACCTAAGAAAACCTACCAAACCTGTGCATTTTTGAAAACTAGACACCTAGGGGAACCCAGGATGGGGTAACAAGTGGTGCTCTCACCAGGTTCTGTTACCCAGAATCCTTGGCAAACCTCAAAAGTTGGCAAAAAACACCCTTTCCTCACATTTCGGTGATAGAAAGTTCTGGAATCTGAGAGGAGTCACAAATTACCTTCAATCCTGAATTCTCCCACCTCTCCCGTTAAAAATGGTACCTCACTTGTGTGGGTAGGCCTAGTGCCCGCAACGGGAAATGCCCAAAAACACAACATGGACACATCAAATTTTTCTTATGAAAACTGACCTATATTTTGCAAAGTGCCTAGTTGTGGATTTTGGCCTCCAGCTCATCCGACACCCAGGAAAACCTAGCAAACATGGGCATTTCTGAAAATTAGACACCTAGGGGAACCCAGGATGGGGTAACTGGTGGTGCTCTCACCAGGTTCTGTTACCCAGAATCCTTTGCAAACCTCAAAATTTGGCAAAAAAAACTCTTTTCCCTCACATTTCGGTACTGCAAAATTCTGGAATCTGAGAGGAGCCACAATCTTCCTACCACTCAGCATCCCTCCAAGTCTTCTGATAAAAATGGTACCTCACTTTTGTGGGTAGGCCCAGTGGCTGCGACAGGAAATGCCCCAAAACACAACATTGCCACATTTTCCCAAATAAAACTGATCTGTTATTTGCAAAGTGCCTAGTTCTGGATTTTAGCCTCTAGCTTAGTTGGCACCTAGGGAAACGTAGCAAACATGTTCATTTTTTAAAACTAGACACCTGTGGGAATTCAGAATGGGGCTCTCACTAGGTTCTGTTACCCAGAATCCTTTCAAGACTCAAAATTTGGCAAAAACACTTTTCCCTCACATTTCTCTAATAGAAAGTTATGGAATCTGGTAGGAACCACACATTTCATTCCACCCAGCATTCCTCCAATCCTCCCAATAAAAATGGTACCTCACTTGTGTTGGTAGGCCTAGTGCCCGCGCCAGGAAACACCCCAAAACGCAACATGGACACATCAGATTTTTACATTGAAAACGGACGTGTTTTTTGCACAGTGCCTAGCTGTGTATTTTGGTCTCTAGCTCAGCCGGCACCTAAGAAAACCTACCAAACCTGTGCATTTTTGAAAACTAGACACCTAGGGGAACCCAGGATGGGGTAACAAGTGGTGCTCTCACCAGGTTCTGTTACCCAGAATCCTTGGCAAACCTCAAAAGTTGGCAAAAAACATCCTTTCCTCACATTTCGGTGATAGAAAGTTCTGGAATCTGAGAGGAGTCACAAATTACCTTCAATCCTGAATTCTCCCACCTCTCCCGTTAAAAATGGTACCTCACTTGTGTGGGTAGGCCTAGTGCCCGCAACGGGAAATGCCCAAAAACACAACATGGACACATCAAATTTTTCTTATGAAAACTGACCTATATTTTGCAAAGTGCCTAGTTGTGGATTTTGGCCTCCAGCTCATCCGACACCCAGGAAAACCTAGCAAACATGGGCATTTCTGAAAATTAGACACCTAGGGGAACCCAGGATGGGGTAACTGGTGGTGCTCTCACCAGGTTCTGTTACCCAGAATCCTTAGCAAACCTCAGAATTTGGCCAAAAAAACCACTTTTTCCTCACATTTCAGTGATGCAAAGTTCTGGAATCCAAGAGGAACCTCAAACTTCTTTCTAGCCAGCATTCAGCCACATCTCCCGATAAAAATGATATCCCACTTGTGTGGGTAGGCCAAGTGCCCGCCACAGGAAATGCCCCAAAACACTACGTGGACACTTCAAAACTATCAATTACAAAACTACCTGTTTTTGTGGTGTCGGGGACACCTGCGATTTTGGTCCTGGGCTCAGCAGCCATCTAGGGAAACCTACCAAACCCAGACATTTCTGAAAACTAGACACCCGAGGGAGTCCAGGGAGGTGTGACTTGCGTGGAGCCCCCATTATTTTCTAACACAGAATCGTCAGCAAACCTCAAATTTAGCTAAAAAAATCAAATTTTACTCACATTTCTGTGTGGGATTACCACACCTGCACGAATTTCCTATCACCCAACGTTTCCCTCAGTCTCCCGATAAAAATGATACCTCACTTGTGTAGATGGGCAAAGTGCCTGTGACAGGGAAGAGCCAAAAACATGTTGAATTTGAGGGGGAACCAAAGCGGGTCCAAAAAGGACAATTTGAAAAAAAACGATTTTAGGCTGACAAGTGGGGCAGAATTTCTATCGGTATAGATGCGACAATGCTGGGTGGTAGGAATTTTGTGGTTTCCTGCAGATTCCGGAAGGTTCCATCAGATAAATGTGGGGAAAATATATGATTTCAAGCAAAGTTGGAGGTTTGCAGGGCATTGTGGGTAAGACAATGGTGTGGGGTGTATGTGAAGCACACCGCCCTGGACTCACCCAGATGTTTAGTTTTCAGATGTGTCTGGGTCTTGTAGATTTTTCTACGTGGCAGGGTCTCAAAGTCCAAAAAGTGCAGCCCTCACCATTACAAGTGGGACGATTTTGAGAGTTAGCCAAGCCGGCCCAAATGTAAAACCAAAACCCAAAATAATCAAATGTCCTCTTGCTTGCCATTGGGATAAGATATTTTATTTTGAGGGGGGAGAGCTGAAAGACTGTTACCCCCTTTAGTTGGGGTGGAGTCATGACCATGCCCATGCTGGTTGGTAGCCACCACCCCACTATTTTTCTTTTTGTTTAATTCCCTGGCATCTGGTAGGCTTTCTGCCCCGTCCCCCGCAGGGGTGGATCGGGGGTAATTGCCCCATCTGCCCACTAGCGGGCAAACAACTTTGTCCACATTTATTTGTGGTGGGGGTTATAGCCATACCCCCACCTGCTGTTTTTGAAAATAAATATTCCCTGGTGTCTAGTGGGCTTTCTGCCACCATTGGGGGCAGATGGGCCTTACAAAGATAGGCTGATCTGCCCCAAAGGGGGGGCAGAAATAACCAACAGTAATGTGCCTGCCTGGGGAGCGACCCTTGCCCAAGGGCCTGCCCTCCCAAACAAAACACACACACCAATCCCTGGTGTCTAAGTGGTTTCTGCCCCCCTTGGGGTCAGATGAGCCTCACAGAAATATGCGGATTTGCCCCCAAAGGGGGCAAAAATTGCCTAAAAGAAATTTGCTCCTCAGGGGACGACCCTTGCTTAAGGGGTCACTCCCCATCTGTAAAAAATTTAATAAATAAAAAATCCCTGGTGTCTAGTGGTTTCTGACCCCTTGTGGGCAGATTGGCCTAAGAAAAATAGGCCGATCTGCCCCCAAGGTGGGCATAAATGGTCTAAAATAAATTTGCCCCCCAGGGGAGCTACCCTTGCCTAAGAGGTCTCTCCCATTGCATGAAATTGTCGCAAAAAAAAATCACTGGTGTCTAGTGGTTTCTGCCCCCCTTGGAGGCAGATCTGCCTAATAAAAGTTGGCCAAGGGGTCGCTTGCCTCATCAGTAATACAAAAAAAAAAGTCCCTGGTGTCTAGTGGGCATTTCTGCAGCACGATCGCTTTACGATCGTGCTGCAGAAATGCTCAGAGAGACATAAAAGGAAAGGAAAAGCCTTTCCTTTCATGCCTCTCAGATCTGCCCCACCCCCGATCAGAAGAGAAATGTAAGCATTTCTCTTGCGATGGGGACGACCTCTGATGAGGTCAGCCCGCGATCGTGCGTGGATGTCATCAGACGTCACTGTGAGGGGCAGGTCAGGGGTTGAAGGGGAAACCATTCCCCTTCTATCCCTGCACTGGGGGCGTGGGTGGGAGGCCCGTGGTTGGAGTGGTAGTGCTCCTCCAATGGGCCGGTAGCAGGACATAATGGTTACGTCCGTGGCGCCCCAGCGCTGTACCACCGGACGTATCTATTACATCCTTGGGGCCGAAGCCGTTAGAAATCAACTTTATGTGTGTTCATATGGTAACTGGAGCTGTGTAATGACAAAATAAGCAGATAAACACACAAAAGGTTGCTTTTAAAAATACATTTACTCAGAACTAGACATCAAACAAAATATAATGTTATAATGTAGCAACTGTAATAAAGCACTTTAATTTAGCAGCGCTTTCTTTTGTGATTGCCTTTGTACACAAAAGAAAGCTCTGCTAAATGATAGCGCTTTATGTGTGTTTCACTTGTGCTACCACCTAGCATAAAACAGCTGTTTTTATCCAACAACATAAGTGCACACCATAGACAAGTACGTGTTCCAAAGACAATCTAAAAAAAGTGCTGCTATATTATGGCGCTTTAGTACAGTTGTACTAAAATTATAATAAAACATGTAGCAACTGTACTAAAGCACTATAATGTAGCAGCGCTTTCTTTTGAGGTTACTTTGCAACATGTACTTGTCCATGTTTTGCACTCACGTTGCTGAATATTAACACTGGTGTTGTCCAGGTGGTAGCACAAGTAATAAAGCGCTACATGTCGCGGTGGTGTTTAAATAAATTTTAAATAACACATTTTTTTGTGTTTATACAGTAATTGGAGCTGCATGGTCACAAAATAATCAGATAAACACTTAAAAGGTTGCTTTTAAAAATACATTTACGCGGAACGTGATATCAAAAGCCATATATAATGTTATATTGTAGCAACCGTAATAAATCGCTATAATGTAGCAGTGCTTTCTTTTGAGATTGGTTTTGTGCGTGCAAGAAAGTGCTGCTACATTATAGCGCTTTATGGTCTGTTGGGCTGGCATTTTGTGGCAGCATAGTTAGTTTTTCAGTTGGTGAGTAATTTTGTGATAGGGGTATGGTATAGCTTGTTTTAACAGTAATCTTTGAATCAACAAATTTACGCAAAATAAATCAAACTAATTCAATTCTAGTTTAAAGCATTTCACTTGTGTTAATTGATTATATTTTAATTATAATTCAAATTATTAACATTAATCGCAGGATTTGCTTTGTTTTATCTTACTTCGTGTCCATAAAATGTGACAGTAGAGCTTAATATGTAAATAATCACATCCCGGTGCCTAAAGCTTTCCTTTGCAACACATGCCGGTTGGAGTTCAATGTGAATACTCAGGCACCATTATTCTAAAGCCATCCTGGGCATTTTTAATATATGTACAGCCACTTTTAACTCCTTTAGCTTGCAGTGCTTAGTTTGTAAACAACCAAGTGCTAGTGCCTAAAGTTTTCCTTTGCAACTCGTGGTTGCTACTGTTCAATGTGAATACTGAGGCAGCATTATTCTAAAGCCATCTTCACATTTTTAATATATGTACAGCCACTTTTAACTCCTTTAGCGCAGTGCTTAATTTGTAGATAATCATGTGCCGGTGCCTAAAGCTTTCCTTTGCAATGCGTGGCTGTTGCAGTTCAATGTGAATACTGAGACACCATTATTCCAATGCCATCTCAGGCATTTTTAATATATGAAGTGTCCACTTTTAAGCCCTTTAGCGGCGTGCTTAATTTGTAAAATAATCATGTGCCGGTGCCTAAAGCTTTCCTTTCCCTTGCAATGCGTGTCTATTGCAGTTCAATGCGAATACTGAGGCATCATTATTCTAAAGCCATCTAGTGCATTTTTAAAATATGCACAGCCACTTTTAACCCTTTTAGCTTGCAGTGCTTATTGTGTAAACAACCAAGTGCCGGTGCCTAAATCTTTCCTTTGCAACTCACTGTTGCTACAGTTCAATACAAATACTGAGGCAGTGTTAATCTAAAGCCATCTCAGCCATTTGTAAAATATCTACAGGCACTTTTAACCCCTTTCCTTTCCATTTTAACTCGCTGCTGTTGCAGTTCAAAGCGAATACTAAGGCACTAGTATTCTAAAGCCATCTCAGGCATTTTAAAAATATGTACATCCATTTTTAACCCCTTTAGCTCAATCTTGCAGTGCCTAATTTGAAAATAATCAGGTGCAGATGCCTAAACCTTTCCTGTGCAACACGCTGCTGCTGCATTTCACTGTGAATATTGAAGCAGCGTTATTCTAAAGCCATCTCAGGTGTTTTTTAATATATGTATAGTCACAACTAACCCCTTTAGCGCAGTGCTTAATTTGTAAATAATCAAGTAGCGGAGCCTAAAGCTTTCCTTTCCAATGCACAGCTGTTGCAGTTCCATGTGAATAATGAGACACCATGATTCTAAAGTCAACTCAGTCATTTTTATTATATGTACAGCCACTTTTAACCCCTTTAAGTCACAGTGCTTAATTTTTTAATAATCATGTGCCGGTGCCTAAAGCTTTCCTTTGCAACACACAGCTGCTGCAGTTCAGTGTGAATACTGAGGCAGCGTTCTTTTAAAGCCATATGTACAACCACTTTTAACCCCTTTAAAGCAGTGCTTAATTTGTAAATAATCAAGTGGCGGTGCCTAAATCTTTCCTTTCCAACACACAGCTGTTGCAGTTCAATATGAATACTGAGGCACCATTATTCTAAAGCCATCTCAGGCATTTTTAATATATGCACAATCACTTTTAAACCCTTTAGCTTGCAGCGCTTAGTTTGTAAACAACCAAGTGTTAGTGCCTAAAGCTTTCCTTTGCAACTCGTGGTTGCTACAGTTCAATGTGAATACTGAGGCAGCATTATTCTAAAGCCATCTTCACATTTTTAATATATGTACAGCCACTTTTAACTCCTTTAGCGCAGTGATTATTTTGTAGAAAATCATGTGCCGGTGCCTAAAGCTTTCCTTTGCAATGCGTGGCTGTTGCAGTTCAATGTGAATACTGAGACACCATTATTCTAAAGCTTAATTTATAATTGCAGTCTAATGCCAAAGGTTTATTTCTGAAAAATGTTTTATTGGGTTTATATGATAATTGTATATGTTTTATTAATCTCTCCTTATTGCAATTATGACCACTGTTCAGGCCAACTTAACATCCTTATTACACTCTGACTGAATACTCTTGATATGTTTCAGCAACCCTTTTAGTTTATTTCTCTTTTTACTCCTCAGTGGGTGTTTTGTTTCTTATTTGGGGGAAATTGTGTTAGCCAACCAGATACTCTGATGGTGGGGTGGAGAAAGTGGTTTTCTATTTGAATACGCATGGCAGATTTAAATTAGGATGCAAAATGGCAACGTTTTCATTTTTTGCTGCAGATAGAGGAGGAAAGGTAAATGGAAGTGCTTTAGTTACATGTAGAGCCACTGGAATTATTTCGTTTAATGGCAATGTTTTGGTTTGTTTGGCATTTGAACCATATCTGACCTCAACAAATGTATCTGTATGGTTATTTTACTGATAAGGTTAGGAATGGGTTCAGAAATGTTTTGTCTGCTTTAACCATAGTTTGTAGCAGTTAATGTGGTCAAAAGGAGATGGGAATCTAGAAAAGTAGTATATATGCATTAACTTTACTTTTCTGTTCTGAATATTTTAACACCATATGATGTAGGATGAAGGCCTGGTCAGTGATGGCAAGGCCAGAACTAAATCCATCCTGCTACCTGATGAGGATGCCGATCTGACTTTATGACCATCAAACACAGCGTTCCGCTGGGCTCGGCACTCAGCCCTATTTCTTTTAATATGTATATGAGGTCTTTTATTACACTCATCAAATATCTTAGTTTAATTAACTATCTTAATGACACCCAGCCAATCCTGTCACTCCAAGGCAACCAGCAGGTGACAGTCAATGCTTTTCACAACTGTATGAACGATATAATCGGCTGGCTTAATCCTGACTCTCTCAAATTCAATGGTAACAAAACTGAGTTTTTGAGCTGTTCAGCAAATAAGGGCCCGGTTCTGCTCCTGCCAAACCTCTGGCCAGTACCAACGGATTCAGAGACGACACAATCTGAATCTGTCCTTAATTTGGGGGTCACATTCGACAATAAGCTATCCAAGGAGTGTCGCATGAATAAAGTTGCTGGCATATGCTTTTCGCTGCTCAAAGGTCTATGGAAGATTCTTCCACTGTTTCCACCTACTGCCAGAATACTGGTAGTATGTAGTGTCAGTGTAAGCAGACTAAACTATTGCAACACCCTCCTGTAAGGAGCACAGGAATTGTTGTTAAATAGACTACATAGAGTCCAAGTCTCGGCTGCCAAACTAGCACTGAATAGACCCAGGACAGCATCAGCTTCTAAGGGACTGCAGGACCTTCGTTGGTTACTATTGAGACAGAGAATAGCTTTTTAATCTCTCTGTAATGTTTTTAAGCGCTCTAGGGTTATGGCCCAATGCCCCTGCAAAACAGAATAAAATGATTCTCCCTTGGGAGGAGCCTTCGCTCCTTAACAGCTATTCTTATCTTTGTTGCAAAAAAAAAAAAAAAAAACAAGGTGGACGAGCTTTTGTGATCAGAGCAGCTCAGCTCTGGAATCAACTGCCTGCCTCCCTCAGATCCCTGTCTGACCTGCTGCATTTTAGGAAGGCCCCGAAAACTTGGCTTTTTCCTAAATAACTCCTCTATTTTACTTTAGCACTATTTGGCTGCAGCTGCTATTCTTTCTCCTCATTTCTGGTAGAAGCTTAGCACCACGATACCAGTTTGGTGCCAGTGCATTCTACAAATGATATAAACAAATAAATAATTAAAATAAGATTAGATTCATGACTTGTAAGGCTCTCTACACCAAGACCCCTGTCTACCTAGCTAACAAACTAACAATTATAGAAGGTGAACACCAGATAAGGATCTCTGACATTGTCAGATTAAATACTAAGGGGCATATTTATAATACCCTAGCATTGCCCCACTCTGTAACCCTTTGCGCTACATCATGCCTGCGCCAGGCATAATGTATGCAAAGGGGGCGTTCCCCCGTTAGGGGATCCAGAAAAACGGCATAAGGAAATCTGTGGGATTCCTTGTGCCATTTTGTACCAGACTTTTAACGCCTGCAGGAGTAGCCCCAATATATTAGTGCTAACCCCCTCAGAGCACATCAATAGCATCATGAGAAATGACGCTATTGTCCCCTACCCTGCGCCATGGTGCTCTGTATTTTAAATACGGTGCACACATGGTGGCGGTAGGAGGTGCTAAGGGGTGCAGGGAAAGTGAAACAATTTCCATAAATCTGCCCCTTAACACTCCATGAAGGAGAAAACAAGAGTTTTCTGACTACAACCTTCTGTCACCTTCCCCTTATGTATCACCGGGAAACAGTCTTTGCAACACAATTTTTACATTACAGTGCCTTTACCACACATGTACTTTACCACACAAGTTTTTACCACGTATAGACTTTTACCACGAATTTAAGGTAAGTATGGAGGCTTGGGGGGGTCTCCAACCCAAAAAGATAATAATTAAATATATATGAACACATATATATATATATATATAGATAGATATAGATATAAATAAATAAATATATATTTACCTTAGTTAGTCTAATAATGTGTGGTAATGGCATGCGAGGTAAAAGCATATGCATGCTAAGTGTTTGTGGGGTAAAAATGCATGGTAAAGACATGAGCTATGTACCTGCGTTGTTCCGTCATACAACCATATCCCCACTAGGGCTTGGCACCTGTTCAGTGATCCATTGCTAGCGAGCAAGGTACACACATACATTACAGAATGTTGGAGTGACTTGATCTTCTTATGTTATGTATGCAAGGTGGAGATCGTGCCATTTGTGCTGCAGACGTTTTCAACGGCCTTTCCTTTGGAATCATCTCAGGAAAAAGATTGGCTCATGATTTAGGCTTTCAGGCCTTATCTTTAGCTTCTATGAGGAATTTTGTCCGCTCCCCAAGTACTTATCTTGGCACTGACGTCTGCTGCTATGATGATTTGGCTTGATGGTAACAGTTTATCCTTTACATGGCTAAGAGGAGCGAACAGATCTCTAAAGTATTTTAAATAGGGGCACTGTGCATATATTATCATCTTGAGTACTATTATCTAGAGTGTTATCACGCCGGTGGATATCTATTATGAATAGCCGTTTGGTGGTAGCCACCTGAATTATATTTTTCATTTTATTTAGCATGCAGCTAATCTGTAGCCCTCCTGAGTTTTGTTTTCTTTTGTTGGTAGGCTGATGTTTCCCTATGCAGTTATGTACCATTTGTCATGCAAGAGGATAATGCAGTCTTAAAGGATGTTTTTTTTAACTTCTGGGTCTGCAACGTCCTCCCAAGCCTAGAAATATTCCAGAAACAATTTGTGCTCTACACATGCTATCCTAACGTAATCAGAAACAACAATTTAGTCCAGTGTTTTTGCAGGTAGGCTGTTGATAATGACATTGAAAAGTATTCTTGGTATCTTGGTATCCTACTCTAAAGAAGTTTTATATATTTGTCTTTAAGCCTGACCACTGCCATCTCCTCTGATCCAAGCCTCTCTGCACTCATAGACATTCCCTTAAATTACTTTGGTCAAGAATGGCTTATTAGCCCTGCATGTTGCGTCTGTGTGGCGCCCAGTTTCTGTTATCTGTCTAGTTAGTGTTTGTTCTGCCCTGGTCGGGTTTTCTGTGTTGGGGGCTTTCTTGGGGTTAATTGAATTTTTCTGAAAAGGAGCTTATTTCATTCGCTACTTCCGTAAAAGCACACGTGGGCTTTATGAGCCATCTTGGTTCCTTTCGCGTTCTTTGTCTGTTCTTTTTACGTCAGTGCATCGCCTTTTTTAAACAGAAGAGCTCTTCCCCCAGCAATTTCAACAGTGATTCTCAACTCTTCTGTCCAAGTTGACAATTAACTTAATTTCCTTAGTCAGTTTATTACAGAGCTCCTTTCTGTTTTCACTGTGATGTTGTTTTTGGTTATTTATTTGTGGCCTGAGTGTTTTTAAGGCTCTTATTTGTTCGTCTGTGAGTGTTTCTGAACCTGTTGTTCTTAATAGCCTATGTAAGAGATGTTTCTAATAAATAATGATGTTTGCTTAGTATCAATAATGTTTTGCACCAAAATAATTTCACTATAGTTTTCAAAACAGTGTTTCCCTAAGCTAGGCCAAACGGAGCACAAACCAGGCCCAACTTCATATTAAAGTTCAGCAAGGCTGTGTTTTTGTTTCTTCACTTGCTGCACGCTTCACACGCAGCACAATGTGCACGAATTTAGGGCCACATGTACGTACAACGAGAATAATGCTTTTTGGTATGTACAGACCCATTTTGGCCATTAGGTAATCTATTTACCGAATCGCAAACAGGGTTTGCGAGTCCCAAGTAGGAAGGGGCGTTCCCTTACTAATTGCGAGTCGCAGTCCGATGTACGATTGTTTTGTGATCATGAATGCGGTCACAAAACAATCACAGTTAGCACCAGTTTCAAACTAGTGCTAACCAATTCGCAAACGGGAAGGGGTCCCATGGGACCCCTTCCCCTTTGTGAATGGCAGTGAAAATATTTTTTCAGAGCAGGCAGTGGTCCCACAGACTTTTCATTTTTTGTTTTTGAAATGCATCTTGTTTTCCTTTGAGGAAAACGGACTGCATTAAAAAAAAAAACTGCTCCATTTAAAAGCAGTCACAGACATGGTGGTCTGCTTTCTCCAGCAGGCCAGCATCCCTGTGAGGGCAGCCATTCCCAATGGGGTCAAATTGAGACCTACCTCATGAATAATCAGTTTTTTGAGTCGCAAATTGCGAGTCGCTAAGACTCGCAGTTTACGAGTCGCAAAACCGAATCTTTGTACATGTGGGCCTAAATCTTATGTCGTTCTTGGTGAGCCCTGGAGGAAGCTTTCTTTCCAAATGTAATTATTCAAGGTCCTTCCTGCCTGAAACTCAGTGGGACAATTAATTTCTTAAGATTGTCATTGTTTTGTATGTAACTAGACTTGTGCTGTTACATCTAATGACAAAGTCAAGGTGGGGGGACTAAATATTATTAATTTAGCGGATGATGTTAGGTATTGTTGCATTCTATTCTGTAATATGGTTTGCTGAGCTGATAGAGCAGTTTGCTTACCTTGTGCTGACTGTTTGATTTTTAGTGTGCCTTACCGTTCCTTTGTGGAGACAAGACGTTTTTGGAGTTGCTTCCCTGACAAACACTGCTGTAAAAAAGTGCAGGCTTGCCACAGTGGATCCATGCATCTCATACAAATAGAGTGAAGACTGCAGATGAAGAAGTGGTGACAAAAACCACTCAACCACAGACTCACAGTGTCAAACTGAAGTTTGCTTCATGGAATTAGAGGGGTGTTCATGAACAACATCAACAACATGAATGAGATCAAGGAGTGAAACTGAAAGCCCAAATTTCAAATAGTCCCAAAGGAAATCAACTTGCAGTACATCAAGCTAATTCAGACAAGAATGTGAATCAGGTGGCAAATGAAGATAAGAATGTGCATCAGGAAGATAAGGGGCCTGAATTGGTGAAAGGTAGAAAAAGACTGTTGAAGAGTTTAAACACCAGAAACATTTGAGTAGATGTCAAAGTCAGCATAATGAGACTCCAATGACAGGGAATGTGAACAGCATGTAGCTAAAAGATCAAAAAGAGTAATGGTGCCAAATAAAAGTATGCAGCTCCTGAAAAGTCTTACCTTGCTGGCATAGAGTCAGATGTGGAAGTCACTGAGTTGACAAATTGCCAATTTATTGCTGAAGAGTCTCCATGAACATGTGAATAAAATGTGGAGAAGATCACTGAATAGTTTATTGTTGTATAGTACTAACCCCGATGCGGGGCGTGGCCAGGATGGCAGCCACACCGGACGCGCAGGAAAGAGCTCCACGACAGGACCGTGAATAATCCTCTGTTTATCCTTGCCATCCGCTACAATCGCCACCTATATGCTGCCACTTTGCCAGCCCTGTCATCATGAATGCTAATGGTTGCCTGCGGGGCACTGTGCCTGACTTAGCACTATAAATGGAGCTTCAACCTTGTGCGGAGTATTGACGATGTGACCCCGCTATTTCGCATGGACCGCACAACACATCACCGGCTGCCAAGTGCGATGAAGCCCCCACTCTTCATGCTGAGTGCATTAAAGATGCCACTCTTCTTGGGTGCCCTGAGGGACTGATTGGTGCACTGCAGGAGTGGAGCCTTCCCCCACCTGAGGGCTTTTGCCTGGGCTTGTGCAGCCTAATGTGGCCTCACTGGTGGTAATTCATCCCGGCGCAGAGGTGAGACTGGGTGGCACCCTGGACTTCCTGGGACCACCTCGGGGTTTGAATGCTGCCCCATTTGTCGTGTGCTTCCCCCTTGGCTGGATGGGACCTGGAACCTGCTGGACTTCGCAAGGGAATGCTGCATGATGGAATTGTAGACCTGGGTGGCCATGAGGATCCCTAAGCAATGCAGTGACGCTCCCCCTGCTGGTGTGCCTGGTGACGAGCACCCCCAGAGGATTGACTGCCACCTCCTGAAAGGGGGCCCTCGTGGTACTTGGCCTTGCTGCTCACGACCTGGTAGTGGTGTAACATATGAAGCAGACACCTATGGAGACTGGTCCGTCCAACAAGTTAATTTATTGCCCCAATGGAGAGACCTACTCTAGGGGCTGTGCGGGACATTGTGGGGGTTGCGCTGCATTGGGAAGCTGCTCCCTGGGGCACACAGTGATTGTGGGGTCTGGTCTTGTAGATTGGAGACACTTCGTCCTGCAGATTGACCTGGCATCAGACCTTACCCCCTGCCGTCGACATCCCGTGAGTGTGCTTGCCAGAGACTCCTCTTCTGAATGCGCACTGTGGTTAGCAGCGTATATTGTAATGCGCTTTGGCAGACCGTGGTGAAGCTCTGTGGCCTTGGTCTCGCTTACTGTGGCGAGTCTCCCCCCATCAGGGCTGGTGCTTGTTACTGATTCCGCCTGGGGCTCGCGCCCTGCCGCCGGACCTTTTGGCACTCTCTGACTGCCATGTCACTTGCCTAATTGTCCTTGCTGCTGATGGGCTCAGCAGGGATTATGGGCCCTTCTGGCTTTTGATCCTTCCAGCAGCTCTGAGTGCACCAGTTTCCGCTGGTGCCCTACTGAGAGGAGCTACTATTGACACTTGGCACCACATTGGGGCTATCTGACATGCCAAGATCCTCCACGTATGATCTGTCCCTACTGGTGCCAGGTTGGACTGGATCTTGGTCTCGGGGTGGCTCAGCGGTCCTTCACCTCCACCTTTGGTTCCTCCATTTGCCAAACACATTCTCTTCTTATAACCCTACACGGGCCCCATATACATTTAGGGGTGACACCATGGTTGCTGGTGGTAGAAGATGTTATGCTTTGACTTGGATGAGTGTGCAGTGTTATCCCCCTCGCTGGGAGCTGGTGGGTGACCAGGGGTGGATGCAGGGACCTACTGGCACACATACAGTGGCTGCTATAGAGGCATCTAGGGACTGATTTATGAAAATTTAATGCGCTTTTGTGTAATTTTTAGACATAAAAGCAGCGCAAATTTACAAAATATAATTGTATTTTGTAAGTTTGCGCTGCTTTTGCATCAAAACATGATGCAAAGGCAATGCAAACTTTTCATAAATCAGGCCCCTAGTGTGGCAGTACAGACCAGGATAAAAGCCGTCTCCCTGGATATTAACTTCTTGAGAGGGGACCTGTGTACAGTGGTGGAATGATCCCTGGCCACAGAACAGAATGTGACCGCCCTGGAAGGAGAGGTCTCCGCCTGGAAGGCTGATTTGACAGATCTCTCAGCCAAAACAGCGGCACCAGAGCACTAGGATGAGGATGCTGAGGGTCGCTCATGGTGCTATAATCTTTACTTTGTCGGTTTTTCAGAGGGGGAGGAGAGCCAGATGTCTGAACACTTTCTTCATTGCTGGATCTGGGAAACTTTGCCAGCTACCACTTTGTCCTCCTTATTTGTGCTGGAAAAAGCTCACAGCTCCTGCTTCATCAGTGGGAACCCCATCCTGCACGCTCATTGCAAAAATACTCAATTATGGGGACAAGTAGGATCCCCAGGCTGCATGGCAGGCTGGGGATCCTACATTGAGAACCATGTAATCCATATCTTTACAGACTAGACCAGTCAGCAGGCAGCTACAGATATCCTTTGGGGGCGGGTGATACGAAAACTGAGAGTACCTGGCCAAATTGAAGGTGCTCCATGCTGACCGCGCACATTTCTTCACTACCCTGGAGGCTGTCTGGGACTAGCTAGAGGTGCGCGGAGAGGGTGGGATCCCTCCACCAGCCCCTCACGGTATTGGAGAATAGATTTCAGATGCCTATTTCTCGAAACTAGCAAGGAAACGCAGACAGTGGGGAGCTGTGGCCATCCGGTCTTACCAGTGTTGGTGGTCCACCGTGATGGCACCCTGGATCAAGAAAGTCAACGATCAGAGCGGGCAGAGACAAGAGCCATTATGAAGGTGGTGACATCTTCCAGTTTGGGGGACAGTGGTGCTTATGTGGTGAAAGAGTATCAGGGAGACCTGATGCTTCTGTGCTCTGTGTGGACTGTTGGAAGAGCCGCCCCTAACTTGACTGCTGCACTGGTACTGTTGCTGTGGCTGGGGTGCCGCAGGTCCGGACTGTGCCCCAAAAAACACAAACTTCTCTTGAAAACTTGTACATTGCATAAGAACTAGATTGGTGGTTGTATGCGGACAATGGATGTTGTCTATACCGGCATGGCCAGTCCCCTCCCCGTGGCCTTGACAATAACTGTTGGAGAGTATATGTTTTTGAGGGTCTTGTTGTGGTGTCAATACATTTTTTTAGTGTGGGTGAGTGTTGATTGTGTGTGTTAGTTACCAGGCGTGGCAGTGTGTCATTGGGAGCTGCTGTGATTGTTGCTGGCACCATGTGACCACCCCCTGGATACATATGGCTTTGTGTGCTGTGTGTGATTGAGCGCGTCAGTTGAGCGACTGGTGGTTTTTCAGCTTGATGTATTGTTGATGGGTTGAATTTCAGGAAGAATGCAATGTTTGGAGAGGCACAAATTGTTGTTTATCTGTGTTTCCTGGTGGGTGGGGGTTTTGTGTTTGGTTCAT
The DNA here is from genome assembly GCF_031143425.1 of Pleurodeles waltl. Taxonomy (NCBI): domain Eukaryota; kingdom Metazoa; phylum Chordata; class Amphibia; order Caudata; family Salamandridae; genus Pleurodeles; species Pleurodeles waltl. Next base: position 832,477,740 of record NC_090444.1, read on the forward strand.
AGAGAATTTGACAGCAGCGGCAGGGAGCTTGTGAAGCCGGGTGGTTTGGGGGGCCGGGAGTTGAGTGGAATATGGCTGGGTGAACATCATGAGTCAGACTAATGCCCACTTTAAATTGATCACCTGCAATGTCCGTGGGCTCAACACCTTGAAAATGTATAGGGTACAGACACATTTACGCAGACATGGATTGCATATTGCACTGTTGCAGGAGATACACTTAAAGGAGCGCGAGGTACAGAAAGTACACAGGAAATGGAGGGGACAGCTAAACTCTGCCATTTATTCCAAGTACGCCCGGGGGGTTGTTACCTAGTTGGCCTCGCAGGTTCCTTTCCAGGTTTGTGGTTTTAAAGCAGACATTGAAGGGAGACACCTTATTCTGCATGGCCTCTTGGAAAGAGTGGAAGTTTATCTAGTAAATGTCTATGCCCCAAATGTTGATGATGGGGGTTTTTACCTGAAGTTGGAAAGGGAATTGCTCCCGTATGTTGGTGTTCCTCTGTTTTGGGGGGGTGTTCAATTGTGTGCTAGATAGGCAGTTAGATAGGCATCCGCTGTGATCCCGCACTAAACCAAACATGTCAGTTGCCCTACACGCAGTGTTGGAGTGCCTACAGTTCATCAACACTTGGTGAGCCACCCTCCCTGGGGTGAAGGAATTCACATGTTATGTACCCACCCATGAGACTTATAGCCTCCTCAACCGTTGTTTGTGTCTGGAGACATGGCTGCCGTCACACTGCAGATGCAAATTCTGGTCCGTTTCCTCTTGGATCATGCCCGTAGTTGTTGGAATGGAATAAAGGTGTCACACCGCCACAGGTCCTCCTCCAGTGACTCCGCCTGAGGCACTGGGAGGGGCACAGTTTAGGGAAGAACTCCTCAAGATGCCTCACGGATATTTTGACACAAATTGGCTGTCCACTGCCCAGAGAGGGCTGGAGCTGGACATCCTAAAAGGCGTGCACTTGAGCTAGAGCTGACTGTGGTGATGAGGGTCCTGGCGGATCTCCAGCATAATGCACATGCTGATAGGGAGTGCTGAGAATCCTTGTTGGTTGTGCATTGACAAATTCGAGCCTTAGGGGACAGACTAGATTGCCTGACAAGGTGCGACTACAGGCAGCGGTGGCACCACGATGGCAACAAGTTGGAGAGGATGTTGGCCTGGCCTTTAAAAAGGGAACAACCATCCCTCACTCATACTTTCACTGAGACACCACGGATGGCACTGTGGTGGGTACTCAGGCTGGAATCAACTTGCTTCTACGAGACGACCTTGCAACTGTTTACAGTGCTCATCCTCTGATGACTCCAGCAGTAGCCGAGCAATTTCTGGATGATTTGGCCCTCCCTTGTCTTACAGAAGCACAGAGACAGGGCCTCGAGGAAGACCTTCAGGTGGGAGAATTACAGGAAGCAGTCAGTGCACTGGTGTGCTGTAAGACCCTGGGCCCAGATGGGCTTCCAGTAGAATATTATGAATCATTTGCTGGGATCTTGCTGCCCCGCTTTCTGGAGAATCCAAACATAATGGTTTGCAGCCATGCTCCATAAGGGAAGTGCAGATTGTCATGCTCTTGAAGTCTGGCAAGGATCTGTTTGACCCCAGCTCTTATTGCCCACTGTCTATGCTGGGGTGGACATAAAGGTCCTGCCAAAGGCCCTGGCGATGTACTTCGGTAGGATGATACTGTTACAGTACGACCAGTGTGGCTTTCTGCCTGGTAGGGGAATAAGGATGACCTTGCAGAGGCTATCTCATGTGCTACACTCAGTGGTAGCCACAGACCTGGCAGCCGCGGTGGTGGCATTAGACATTGTGAAAGCCTTCAGTACTCTTGGCTGGGATTATCTCTTGGAGGTGTTGCAGTGGATAGGGCTGAGTCCGGTGTTACTTTTGTGGATACTGCTGCTTTACCTCCAACCTGTAGCATGCATCCCCAATGAAAATGTGGTCTCTGAATGTTTACCTAATGGGTAGGGCACACAGCAGGGACATTTCCAAGCCCCTCTCCTTTTTGCCATGGCACTAGAGACTCTGGTGATTAGATTAAACCAAGACCTGGATGGATGGGGCATGGTGGTTGGAGGTCGTATTCACGTTATCTCCCTATACTCTGATGACAAATGACATCACTCACCCAGAATGATCGGTGCCTGCACTACTGGAGATAATACTCGCATTCAGTGAGGTCTCCGGACTACATTCTGACCCCCAGAAGTTGGTGATTTCCACCTGGTTGGCCTGGCAGGTGTGGCCTCTGCTGCTCTCCCTGTGACAGGGCTCCAATAAGAGTGTGATTACTTCTAATACTTGGGTATACAGGTTGCCCATTCTCCCAAAGTCAATTACAGTCTGAATATGGGAAGGGTGCTCGACCATCTAGAAGCCTGGATCTGTTTCTTGGATCAGCTGCCTCTCTCCATCATGGGCAGAGTGGCTTTAAGTAGGATGGTGGTGCTCCCAAGGCTGCCTCTGTGTACTGCAGAATTCCCTCTGCTGTATGTCACAGACTCCTTTCATCCAACAGAACAGCCTTCTGGTGGTCCTACTGGGGGCCGTCAAGGAAAGCTGAGTAACGTTCGACATGTTGAAATTGGATGTAGGGCTTGAGGCCTTAGGTCTCCCGGACATGCAGATGTATTATTTCTCTGGTCTGATGCAATATGCTGTGCAGTGGTGTGCAGATGGCATGAACAGACAGAAGGCACTGCTGCTGGACTGGGGTGCTTAGGCTGACCTCCCTGGGTGTCTGATGAGGGGATCGAGAGCACCAGGTGATTGCCTGTGTATTGTCCGACAAGTTGCGGAGGCCCAGGAACAAACTGTCACACCTGTTTCCAGCAGGGAAAATTTATGATGGATCTGATACAGTGGTACGATGGGGAATGCACCTCAGCAGGGGACTTGTATTTCAATGGAACCTTTTTCACTCTGGCGGAGGCGATAGATTTCTTTCAACTGCACCCCTTCCTGCAATATGCCATTGTGTCTCGCATGGCATGTGAGGTCTGGATCAGCTTCCCAGATGAACCAGGGGAGTCGCGAATGCTGTGGCTGCTGCTGGACCTGGATTGCTTCAGGGGCTTGATTTCCCATATGTGCAAATCCCTTAAAGCTGACCGCAAGATCAACATGGAGGGGTCCATGAGAGATGGCTAGGTGGTTTACCTGAGCCCCTCAATGATGGTGAGTGGAGGCAGGCCTTTGCACAGGTCCAGGAAGAGGCCAGCAATGCCTGTTTCAAACTCACCCAATTTTATTACCTGCACCTCACCTACCTAACTCCTCAGTGGCTACACAGGTTTTACACAACACAGTCTTCCACTTGCCCCAGATGTGGGTTTGATCCAGGGACATTCATCCACATGGCAGAGGTTGGGATAAGTTGGGGAACTATTTGGCATGGAGTACTGCATGAGTTACTGGAGTTCACACAGGTCTCGATAGAGACCTCAATTAAACGTTGTCTGCTGGGAGGGTTACCAACCCCACAACATGGATTTGGATGAAACATAGATTCCCCCTGTTTGGGTTGGTACTGGCTAAATGATGCATCGCTGTCCATTAGACACATTCTAATCCTCCCACCCTGGACAAGTGGCGAGCGGACCTACGCAAATGGGGGGAGGAATGGAGATTGCAAATGGTACTTGCAGATGAGATTGCGGAGAGAGACCTAGAGGTGTGGAATAATACATTCGACAGTTTGGTGGCCGTGGAGCCTCAACTTACCACGTCTCCTGAGCACTCACCTGATGCGGATTTGGCATCGCCCTAAGTGCACTCCTAGAAATTTTTCCAGGGATTCTAGATGGATTAGAGGGTGCAATGCTACCTGCCCCATTGGGCTGGGCCCTGATGTTCCATGGGCGCACCCTTATCTCTCCCTTCCTTCTCTGTGCCCCACACCTCTCAGTGGGATGGGGACCTTGTCCATGGTTCGCTCCCTCCCATATTGCGGCTGGATCTTGGGGATAGGGACACACCAAATGGGTCTCTGCTACCACTGCTGTTGCTCTTTTTCGTGTTACAGTATTAATTTCCATGATTGTCATTTATGAATTAGTTCTGTTCACGTACATTACACTAAAAATGTACTGCGGGTGTGATTTCACATGTTATTCGTCTGACATGACCCAGGACAGTACTGTAGTGTAATGGAACTGCACTGGCTATTGTGGTGGGTCTCGGGCCCCCTCAAGTGAATTATATTTTTTTCTAACCTGTACACTTTTTTTGCAGGCCCTTTCAGATTGCATTTTCTTTCATGTAACACCGACGTTTACTGTACTGTCCTACTGTATACTATGCAACTGCTGAATAAATATACGTTTTTAAAAATCCCTGATGCTAAACATTTGAAGCAGTGAAATTTGATTTTTGATTTATGATTAGATTTCTGTTTTAGTTTTAGAATATTTTTTCCTGAAAGTAGTATAGCAACTAGGAAGCAAAGGTTCTGTTCAATTTTACGAATAGTCATTAGTTATTAGTATAATATGTTTAGCTGGCATACTTTTGTGTTGGATTTCATCAGCTGAGTATGTGTCACCTAACAATGAGAGTAAAGTGTTAACTTCTACATTTAATAGTATAGTGGACAAAAAGTGGTATAGGAATATGTAGAAGGCTGGCCTGGTTTGTAGTGGGTACCTAAAGTACTTACACCCTATACGAGGTCCAGTTATTCCTTATTAGTGAAATGTAGGCAGTGTTCTAGCAGCTTAGGCTGTCTAGAGGTAGCTGTAGCAGAGCAGCTTAGGCTGAAGTAGGAGACATGAAAAGCTCTTGCAATACCACTATAGTTACACAGTACTTATGCACAATAAAAGACAATACTCAGTGTTACCAAAAATAAAGGTACTTTATTTTACTGACACAAGGCCAATAATATCTTAGAGGCAATACTCCTTCTGGAGGTAAGTATTATACACAATATATACACTAGTAACCAAAATCAGGTAAGTAAACAGTCCTAGAATAGTGCAAACAGTAGAAAATTCAATAGATTGCAATGGGCCTAGGGGCAATACAAACCATATAGTAAAATAGTGGAATGCGAATCACAGATTCTCCCCTAGGCAGGTGTAGTGTTTAGAGGGGCGCTGGGAGTGTAGGAAAAAAACAAAGGTAAGTAAAGTACCCCACTCCAGAGCCCAGGAAAGCAGGAGTAAAGTACGGCAAGTTTCCTAAGGACACACTACAAAGAGATTTTGCAAGAACCAAGCAAGACTGCAAGCAACAAACAATGGATTACTGGACCTGAAGACCTGTGCAGAGAGGAGACCAAGTCCAGAAGTTGAAGAAGAGTACAGGAAGGACAGGAGCCCCTACCAACCTAGAAGATGGTGCAAAAGTGGATCCTTTGGTAAGAAGAAAAGTACAGAAGAGCACCAAAGAAGATGGCTGCGGGTTACTGCTTGGTGCAGGTGATGTCCCACGTGGAGTTGTTGGATGCAGGCTGTTTGCGTCATTGCATTCCGCCAACAAGCCTTGGTTCATGAAAGTACGCGGTTTGCATCAAAAAGGAGCTGCCTTGACCCAGTAGGGACCTAGAGATCTCAATTTGGACTGAGGAGACAGACGGAGCTCTCAGCACTTCAGAGAGCCCTCAGAAGACCAGGCAGCACCCTCGGGAGTCCCAGAACAGGGGGACAAAGAAGGTGCAATGTGCAGTCATTGCAGCACTACACAAGAAGGTCCCACATCGCCGGAGAACAACTCAGGGAGCTGTGTGCCGCAGGATGGAGTGCTGTGGACCTGGGCCACACTATGCACGAAGGATGCTTGGAAGAAGTGCACAGAAGCCCAAGCAGCTGGAGAAGACGTGGTGCACAGGGATACTGTCGCAGCACGGGCGGCGAGCTCTTACCTGCACCAAATATGGGCAGCTGGACCTTTGGACAGTCTGGGTCACTTCGGTCCACCACCTGTGTTCCAGGGAGCACGCTCGTTGTCAGGAGAGGAGTTCCAGAGTACAGGTCGTCGTCGCAGAAGGGTGCCTGCAAAAGCAGGGAAGTGACTCCGTCACTCCACAGGAGATTCCTTCAGTTCCTCTGGTGCAGGGTGAAGACAGGCAGTCCTCAGAGCGTGCACACCTTGGAAACTGTTGCAAAAGCTGGCTGGAGCTGAAGTTGCAGGCCACAGGAGTCGTTTGTTGCAGTTACAGTGGTTCCTGGAGCAGTCTGCGGTTGATCCTACAGTCAGAAGCTGAAGCAGAGTATGCAGAGGATTTCTGGAGGAGTCTTGCAAGCTGAATCTGGGAAACAATCAGAGGAGAGACCCTAAATAGCCCAGAGAGGGGGATTGACTATCTACCCAGGTATGCACAAATCAGGAGGGGTATCTGACGTCACCTGCTGGCACTGGCCACTCAGATGTCTCCAGAGTGTCCCCACACCTTGGAATCCAAGATGGCTAACCTCAGGGACACACTGGAGGAGCTATGGGCACCATCCCTGGGGTGGTGATGAACAGGGGAGTGGTCAGTCCCCTTTCCTTTGTCCAGTTGCGCATCAGAGCAGGGACTGGGGGTCCCTGAACTGGTGTAGACTGGATTATGCAAGGAGGGCACCATCTGTGCCCTTCAAAGCATTTCCACAGGCTCTGGGAGGCTACCCCTCCCCAGCCTGTAACACCTATTTCCAAAGGGAGAGGGTGTAACACCCTCCTCTCAAAGGAAATGCATTGTTCTGTCATCCTGGGATTGAACTGCTCAGTCCCCAGGAGGGCAGAAACCTATCTGTGAGGTGGGAGCAGCTGGGGCTGCAGTGGAAACCTCAGAGAGCTGGTTTTCCAGTATTGGGGGTCCATGGTGGAGCCCCAGGGTGCATGGGATTGGCCCCAATACCAGATTTGGAATGGGGGGACAATTGCATGATCTTAGACACCTCACATGGCCATATTCGGAGGTACCATTGTAAAGCTACATATATGTATTGACATATTTGTAGTGCACCCGAGCAATGGTATCCCCGTACTCACGAAGTCTGGGGAATTGTCCCTGGAAATGTGGGGACACCTTCGCAAGTGCAAGGGTGCTCTCACACACAGTAACTTCGCACCTAGCCTTCAGTAAGTGAAGGTTAGACATATAGGTGACTTATAAGTTACTTAAGTGCAGTGAAAATGGCTGTGAAATAGCGTGTGCACTATTTCACTCAGGCTGCAGTGGCAGTCCTGAAGAAAGGTTTGTCTGAGCTCCTTATGGGTGTCAAAAGAAATGCTGCAGCTCATAAGGATCTCCTGGAACCCCAATGCCCTGGGTACCATATACTAGGGACTTATATGGGGGTCCAGTGTTCCAATTAGAATTGGAATATGGAGTCACTAAACTATAGTGACAAATTTGGTAAGTAGAGAGAGCATAAGCACTGGATTTTTGGTTAGCAGAACTTCAGAGACACAGTTAAGCATACTGACAACACACACATAGGCCACAAACTATGAGCAATGGGGTCCTGGCTAGCAGGATCCCAGTGAGACAGCAAAACAAACTGGCAAACAGGCAGAAATTGGGGGTAACATGCCAAGAAAGATGGTACTTTCCTACAGGATAAATTTTTTGTAATTTTAAGAGAATAGATATTAGAATTTGCTCATGCAATACACAGATGTTATGATGATTCAGAACTGTTATGTTTTTCCATTTCTTCCCACTTTTGTTTCAGAGGGGTGACATACCCCTTCTGGCACCTTACCCTGTGGATTGCAGTGTTTTCTTGGAGATCTTCCTGAAACTGAAGATTCAGTGTTTATTTCTATTTCAAATCTTTTGTGAATGATAATACAACCTAATTTGAAATCTAATTTGACTAAAATTAAGCTTGTCTGTAAATTTAGTGAAATAGAGCTTGAACTTTTTAAGGAGTATAAGGAAAGAAATGGTAATGCAAAATCGACTTGCATTGGATATTCTTTTTGTGAAAGGGAGTGGAGTCTGTTGTGTGTTAAGGATTTAACAGTAGTACACATACATACCAGATAACAGCAAGCTCATTAATAATTGTATTAGTAATATTTTGAATGAGGCAAATATGTTTGAAGAGCCTGGGTTGTGGGAATCAGTTGGTACATGGTTCAGTGAAATTGCTAAGGGGTATGCAAAGGTTGGTGAATGGTTTGACAAAATAGGTGGAAGTATGTTATGGAAAATACTAACCTAACTAATTATTGTTCTTGTTTGTACAATCAGTCTCACTCTTTTGCTTAAAGTTCTAGAAGCAAAATGCCTTAAGGATGTTGTTTGTGGATGCGAGAAGAAGGTGTTAGCAATGTCTACATAGAAGAGAAAGAGAGGGTTACATTGAGGTGGAGAACTGTGTATACAATGATATCAAGTTTTTTAGATACAAGAAGCCAAAGGTGAAAGAAACTGTGTTGTAATAAAATAGGAATTGTGATAACTGATTGATCTTCATAGGGGATGAATGAGATGTTTCTGACCAAATAATGCTTCCTTAGTGTAATTAATGTTTTGCATCAGAAACGATTTTGCTGTTTTTTACAGAACAGTGTTTTCCTAAACTTGTCCAAATGAGGCCCAATCCAAGCCCATCTCCATCTTGAAATTAAACATGGCTATGATTTAATTTCTCTTTATATGTAGCAAAATGTGCACTAATGAAAAGTTTTAATCTTTGTCCATGGTGAGCCCTGGAGGACGCTTTCCTTACAATTGTAAATGTTCGAGGGCTTTCTTGCCTGAAACTCAGTGGGCAGACATATTTCATAAGTCTGTCATTCTTTTGTATGTAACGAGATTCGTACTGTAATATCTTATGACACTAAGCCTCGAAGGGACTACATATTATTCATTTCGGAAATGGTGTTAGGATGACGTTAGGTATTGTTACATATCTATGTGAACTGCTGAACCTATGTAAAATTTTACTCACCTTATGTTGACTGTGCGATTTTTACTGTGTATTTTCCTGTAAAAGAAAGCTCTTTTCATTTGCTTCCCTGACTCTCAGAGAGCAGACTCATGCTTAGGACTTAGAATAATTTTGATTTTCTAAGAGGCTTGAATCTATATCAGACCTCCTACTGCATTTGACTGAGCGTTATGCTAATTTCCTATTTACCAATAAAGGATCATTGGATTTCACCTACTAAACTGATTGTTGAACTATTAATACATCTTCATGATTTTTAACTTATATCTGACTAGTAGGGCTTATTTAACTGACCATGCTTCTTGTTTTATTGACAATTCCGATCATGTTCGTGGCACAATAACTCATACATTATTGAAGATAATGCTGCCGTGATCTTCTGTGGGCGCTTTATCTTATATCTTATCCGATTATCAAGGTAGCATCAACACCTGTATAATACGTTATTTCTTAAGAATGTTAGAAGTTCTGAACTGTATGTTTCAGTCATATTTCTGATAAAAAGTTTCTGCTATTGGATATGTTCTTTAAGTCCTTTTGATCTACAAGAAATATTTCAGACCCTGTGTCATTTTAACAGTGGTCTACGTCTGCAATGTAGTTCTTTGATATTCTGTTCCTCTCTGGCTCCTCATTGGATGTAGGGTAAAGAACCTGTCAATTCTTTTGGTATTGCTGGCTTCCCATAGAAGAAATGCAATTTGCATTTCAGTTTTGCATGACCCCCCTTATTGGGCTGTAGACTCCCAGCTCCCATTCTGAGATAGGACATTTTCCCTTGAGATCCATGGTCTGATCTGGGAGAGGGGTGAGATTTGCTTATTTATATTGCTTGCTGGAGATATTTCTCAGAGTGATCTTTTTGTTTGGCCTGTGTTCATATATTTCTTCATGCAGGATCCATTTACCTTTTTGTTTTTACCCACATCTTGCAATTAATTTTACTTAATTGAGTATGAATTACTGACTAACTGCTGTATCTTATTTTCTTTGTTGTTATTGCACATATCATTTGAAGGGATATGATCCCTCCACTCCCTTTGATTCACTGTTTTTTGGATTTTGTTTTCAGTTTTCTGACAGTTTTAGCACCTGGGCCAGTGATGATAGAAGCGTTTTTATCCCTTTTGTTTATGCTGACTTGGGGGGGGGGGGGTCTTTATATATTCATCTACTGTGTTTACTGTATATAGCAATTTATATTCTTGGTATATGGGGAGATCTGCAGTTATTTTAGGTGGATTTTGATTAGTCTGCTTCCCACTAGCGCAGTTGCTAATGCCTTTTCTTTGGTTACCTGTGTCCCTTGGTGATCGGCAGGCTGTATCTGTGTAGCCTAAGTAACACTGCAATATGATAGAACACCTCTGGCCAAGCTGAATACTGGAGACAAGGCCTCTATTACTGCTGATAACTAAGGGGGTCATTCCGACCCCGGCGGGCGGCGGGTGCCGCCCGGCGGGCGGAAACCGCCCAAACACCGCACCGCGGTCAAATGACCGCGGCGGTGATTCCAACTTTCCCGCTGGGCCGGCGGGCGATCTCAAGAAGATCGCCCGCCGGCCCAGCGGGAAAGCCCCTGCAAAGAGGAAGCTTGCTCCGAATGGAGCCAGCGGATTTGCAGGGGTGCGACAGGTGCAGTGGCACCCGTCGCGATTTTCAGTGTCTGCAAAGCAGACACTGAAAATCATTATGGGGCCCTGTTAGGGGGCCCCTGCACTGCCCATGCCAGTGGCATGGGCAGTGCAGGGGCCCCCAGGGGCCCCACGACACCCGTTCCCGCCATCCTGTTCCTGGCGGTAAAAACTGCCAGGAACAGGATGGCGGGAAGGGGGTCGGAATCCCCATGGCGGCGCTGCAAGCAGCGCCGCCATGGAGGATTCCCTGGGCCAGGGGTAAACCGGCGGTTTCCCGCCGGTTCCCCTTTTCTGACCGCTGCTTTACCGCCGCGGTCAGAATACCCCAGGAAGCACTGCCAGCCTGTTGGCGGTGCTTCCGCTGCCCTCTGCCCTGGCGGTTTCAAACCGCCAGGGTCAGAATGAGGGCCTAAGTGTCTATCTCGGAGGCTAAAGTGTGGATGGAGTTGTCTGCCATAGTAAGTTTGTGGTGGGGGTTCTGCCTCTCTGGGGTACAGGATATTTTAAACTCCCACTTTCCCTCTTTCACTATTTTAACTTCTATTTCACCTGGGAGAAGCAGCTGCCAATATACCAGTAGAGTAGGATTCTGTACATTGAAACCCTTGATCGGAGAGAGACCTGCAATTATTGTGAAAGCTGTTGTAGAGTCCACAGATGCTGAAGTTGTTGTCTCCTGTGAGGATTGATGGCTACAAGAAGCAAACAGTGGAAATGTGGTGGTTGTGATCTGAAGACTGGGGTTGTTTGTCTTGTGCCCTGTAATTTCTTGGTTCTGTGATTGAAGCTCCAAATTTGCCAATTCTCTGGTGAGGATTTGCACTTTGTATTTCAAGATTACTTGAGTGTCATGCCCTACACGTGGGGTGGGGGGATTCCTCATCTACAGAGATGGTAAGGACAGAAGGAATTTCTCCTTATTGGGGGTGGGTCTCTTCATGAGTGGTGGAATTTATTGGGGTTTGCACTAGGGCATGTCAGGCTTTTTGGGCCTGAGATTGCATAGACCTTCCACCTTTATCCTGTACTTTGCAAAATAGGATGATGGCGCCCAGGATGATACTCTCTCCTTATGGGTCTAATGGATCTGATGAAGCTGTCACCTCTAAGGATGGCTGGGAATACCACTCTTAAGTGTTGGTGGCTCTTCTGTGATGAAACTGACTGATGAAATTGATGGAATTCCCTTTTTTTGCTGACCTAGGGTTGTCTTTGATAGTTGTAGTTTATGTGGTTTTAATGGATTGCTTTTGTGTTCCCCTGTTCTGCCCATCCTGAAAAGGGTGGCATGGGTATGTGGTTTGCAATGTAGGGTGGCTATATTTCTTAGCAACCCAATTGCCTTTTGCCATTTAAAGGCCCTTGTTCTTGTCATATATATATTTTCCTTTTCCTAAATATGTTTCTAGGCCCTGTGATTTTCCCTTACCATTGTGCCAGGCAATATTTTCTCTGTTTGTGGAGTAGAGTGCCTGTCTAGCTAGTTCAGGTGTGAAAGCAGCCCTTTCTGCTATTCCTTCCATGGTCCCTTTTATTACATTCTTCTATATCTTCTATGTCACTTTCTTGTGCTTGCATCTTCCTTCTCCATTGCTCTTCTGCCCCACCTGGCTATGCTAAATTCACCCAGGATTCCTGGAAACCACACTGGTTGCACTGGGTTTCCACCAAGAAGTATTGCGAGGGATTCACATTACTAAACTGTGGCTCCTAAGACTCCTATGAATTACGCAACACCATGCACAGTTGGAGGCTCTAGCAGCTGCACTTAGCTCTTTAGGTTTCTCCCCAACCTGGGTACCCACCAATGAGCACACCACGCATGAAGCTATGTATTACACGTCTTTATTCATCTATGTGCAACAGCGAGCTCAACATTCTAAACCTGCATTCACATCACCGCATTCTAACACGTCATCACTCTACAGAGTCTTTCAGGAGTCAAAGGGGTTATGTCATAAACACTCACACAACACTACATCTCCCCCTCTGTTAAATAAAAGAAATTCAATTTCTTACAACACATATACAAGTTTAACTCTTTTATAAGGCTTCTTGGTGTCCATGATCTGCTTTGGTGATGTAGGAGCAACAGCAGTATGGGGTTTTCCAATTGTCTTTTCCGAACCAGTTTGTACCTTGACATCAGTGATGAGCATTGAGCCACATATCTGAGTCTCGCATAATGGATTTCCCAGGATGTTGGGCAGTCATCCTGTGCCCTTTTGTGGTTATAACATGGAATGGCTTGACATCAAACGGAGCATCAAATGTACGTCTTCTTGGATGAATATAAGCACTTGATCTCCTCTTGTGAAAACAATGTTCTTTCCATGTTGTCTTTTGTCTGCAGAGGCCTTCATTTCTTTTTACAATCACAGGGGCATATTTATAGTCCCTTGTGCCACCTTGCGCCACATTAACATAATTATTTTTTACGTTAATGTGGCCCAACAAGGTTGAAAATCCCTGAGCCGTATTTACAGAGTGGCGCAATGCATGCATTGCAGCACTCTGTAACCCTTTGTGCTACATTATGCCTGAGCCAGGGATGCATGAATACAAAGGGGGCGTTCCCCCTTCAGGGGAGCTGGAAAATGGCACAAGGAAATCTATGAAATTTCTTTGCACCATTTTTTACGGCACATTTAATGCCTGCTCAAGAGCAGGTATTAAAAGGTGGCTTCCATTCTTTAGAATGTGCCTCTATGCACTCTGTAGGAGTAGTGCCAATATTTTGGTGCTATTCCTGCAGAGTACATCAATAGTGTCATGAAAAATTATGCTTATCATGCTTTAGCCTCCCTTTAATGTTATTAAGCTGTTTTAATGTGTTAGTCATATCTTGAAGGGTGCTATTTTGGAAGCTTATTGGTGTGTCTTATTGTGCAGAAACCTGTCAATATGTTGGTAACCGTGATAAAAGTGAATAAAAATTTTTTTTAAACCTTGGTCTTCATAGCTCTCCTGAACATCAACATTGCAGGGCCTTGGCCTGTGGTTCAGTCAGGAGTTAAACAGTAAGCTTGTAGGGTAGAATCCAAGACAGTCTTAAGGTTGAGCTTTTCTAATGCAGTGCTCCGACCAGCTTTCTTTAACATACTCATGAAACGTTCAATGAGGCCATTGCCTGTGGCCAGAGGGTGTGCTATGAAGCTTCTCATAATGCAGATTGAGAAAGTCTCTGAGTTTCGACTATTGAAAGGTGGGCCATCGTCAGTATTAAAATTGCAGCAGTGCTCCATGTCGCAAAGAGGCCATCTAATCTTTCAATTACTCTTTCCTGAGTGATAAACGAGAGATCTTCAATGAATCGAAAGCTAAGGTATTCGTCCCCATCACAACCAGGTGATGTCCAGGTGTGGGCTGAAAAAGTTGACAGCACTGCTTTCCCATGCCTGTTTTGGCAACTCTGACACACTTAAGGGGTGTTTAGTGGTTTTCAATGACAGGCAGTTGCATAGATGATAGACCTTCAACTCTCTTTCGAATGGTTCATCGAGCTGAGGAAACCAGACCTGATCTCGGAGAGCTCGTTTAGTTGCAACGATTCCACGATGTCCTTCATGGCCACTTCAATTATCTGTTGTCCCAGACTCTCTGGAATGACAATTCTTGAACCCCTCAGGAGAGTTCCTTCTTGTGTCATGGACAGTTCATCTTTGACATTTTTATACTTCTGGTATTCACTGTCAATGGTAAGAAGTCAAGTATGAGTTTCCATGACTGATGTCCGATAATGTCTTTCAGTTTTAACGTCACTATCTTGACTCAAGCAAGTGCAATATTCTCCAGCAAAATAGTAAGTGGTGAAAGGTCTCAGCTATCTTTGATGAGGTACCTTGACGCTGTATAGGCACTCTGGAGAAATAGTCAGCAGGGTTTTGATCTTTCTCTGGATGATGCACAATTGTGTAGTTGTATTCTTGTTATCATAGACCCCAACTTTCAGTGCGCTGAGCCATCTTGGCCTTTGGATTACTAAAGTTGGTCAGCAATTGATGATATGTCACAAGCGTGAAAGGTTTTCCATACAGGAACACGTGGAAATGTTCAAAAGCCCACAAATCTGCTAAACCTTCTTTTTCAGGTTGTGAATAAGCATGTTCAGTCTGGGTTAAACTTTTGCTTCCATAAGCCACAGTATGTCTTTGAAGATTTGGGTGTCCGCTGTGCTCTGCAAGGATTGCACCTAACCCAAATGGGCTAGCGTCAACAGCAACTTCTGTATGTATCTTTGGATCAAAATATGCCTTTTCAGTAGCCTTTTCAATAGCTTGTTTGATTATCTTAAAACTTTGCTTGCATTCATGTGACCAGTGAAACAAAACATTCATTTTCAATAACTCTCTCTTAATGGAATACTTACAGTGGCAAAGTCTTGTATATATCTGGAACAGTAACTGGCCATGTCAAGGAATGACCGTAACAAGGAAACATCTTGTGGGGGACTGGCAGTTGACAATATTTGTACTTTGCCTGGATCTGGTGTCATGCCCCCATAAGAAAAGATATGGCCAAATAATTTTAGCTTTGTCTTATTGAATTCCCATTTTTCATTATTTAGTGTTAAACCTTCATCAACAAGCAAACCACACACTTGCTTGAGAGCTTTGCCGTGCTCCTTCTGTGTAGCCCCGAAAACTAATATGTCATCGCTATAGTGAAAAGCTTTTACAACAGGCTATATGATACGTCTAATGACATCTTGAAAACATTCTGCAGCTGATGACATACTGAAACTTAGGTGGTCATTACAACCCTGGCGGACGGTGTTAAAGTAGCAGTAAGACAGCAAACAGGCCGGCGGTAAAAAAATTGGAATTATGACCGTGGCGGAAACCGCCAACAAAGACAGCCACTTTAACACTCCGACCGCCACGGCGGTACAAACAAACAGCCCGGCGGTCACCGCCAACAAACAGCCGGAAGACAATGTACCGCCCACAGTATCACAACCTACCAATCCGCCACCTTTTCCGCAGCGGATTCACCGCGGATAAAACACGGCGGAAACAGCCATTTCAAAGGGAAAACGCTCACCTCTACACACTCCACGAGGAAGGAGGGCACCATGGAGCTGGAACTCCATATTCTGCCAGCGCTAGTCTTCCTGCTCCTCTACGAGGATCATCAACGCCGGCGGCGAAGACCACGGTGAGTACTGCACCTACGACATAGGGGAGGGGGGGAGGCAAAAACACAGGGACACACACAACCAACATCCCAACCCCCACCCCGACCCTCACTCACTACAACACACACACCAATGCATATCTATACATTACAGTAACACCCCCCAAGCCCCCCGGAAGAATGCAAAGGCAAAAGGAAATGAGTGGAACCATTGTAATATCTCAAAATACAGTAAGCAACTATATATACATATATATATATATATATATACACAATAAACAAAATATACACCACGATTAGTAGTGCAGGTATTGCACCATTCATAGTCCGTGGATCACTGGGCCCAGAATGCATGGGCGAGGCCCACACAAGATACCCGATCCAAACGGAGAGAACACTGCAGGGGCATCAGATCGAAATGCAACCGGCACCTCAGGGGGAAGGGAAGGGGGGGCACCTCAGCCTGATGAGTGCACCACGCCAGATCCACGAGGGGGCTCCATGCCCATAGATGTATCCTGGGGAGTGCAAAGCCACAGTCTCTAAAGTCTCACAAGTGGGTGGGTTGCCCACTGCCATATCCTGGGGTGTGCAAAGCCACAGTCTCTCAAGTCTCACAAATGGGTGGGTTGCCCACTGCCATATCCTGGGGAGTGCAAAGCCACAGTCTCTCAAGTCTCTACAGTGGGTGGGTTGCCCACTGTGCAATCCTGGGGAGTGCAAAGCCACAGTCTCTCATCTCTCTACAGTGGGTGGGTTGCCCACTGTTCAATCTTGGGGAGTGCAAAGCCACAGTCTCTCAAGTCTCTACAGTGGGTGGGTTGCCCACTGTTCAATCCTGGGGAGTGCAAAGCCACAGTCTCTCATGTCTCTACAGTGGGTGGCTTGCCCACTGCCATATCCTGGGGAGTGCAAAGCCACAGTCTCTCAAGTCTCTACAGTGGGTGGGTTGCCCACTTATTCAATCCTGGGGAGTGCAAAGCCACAGTCTCTCAAGTCTGTACAGTGGGTGGTTTGCCCACTGTAACATCCTGGGGAGTGCAAAGCCACAGTCTCTCAAGTCTCTACAGTGGGTGGCTTCCCACTGCCATATCCTGGGGAGTGCAAAGCCACAGTCTCTCAAGTCTGTACAGTTGGTGGTTTGCCCACTGTAACATCCTGGGGAGTGCAAAGCCACAGTCTCTCAAGTCTCTACAGTGGGTGGCTTCCCACTGCCATATCCTGGGGAGTGCAAAGCCACAGTCTCTCAAGTCTCTACAGTGGGTGGGCTGCCCACTGTTCAATCCTGGGGAGTGCAAAGCCACAGTCTCTCAAGTCTATACAGTGGTTGGTTTGCCCACCGTAACATCCTGGGGAGTGCAAAGCCACAGTCTCTCACGTGGATGCTGTTCTCCACTGGTTCTGGAGGGGGACTGGTGCCCAGAGTGCTTCATCCTGCCAAGGACAGATGGAGTGGATGCTGTTCGCCACTGGTTCTGGAGGGGGACTGGTGCCCAGAGTGCTTCATCCTGCCAAGGACAGACGGAGTGGATGCTGTTCTCCACTGGTTCTGGAGGGGGACTGGTGCCCAAAGTGCAGCTCATACCCTGTGACGGTCCCAGTTGCATCACTGCCCCTGCCGCTAATGGGCTAGCGGTGCTTTCCATGGCGGTCTTTGCCCTGTTCAGCAGTTCTTGGCCTATTCAGCGGTGCTTGAGTTGCCAGTGTCAGACCTGTTCAGCGGTGCTTTCCATGGTTGTCTTTGCCCTGTTCAGCGGTCCTTGGCCTGTTCAGCGGTGCTTGAGTTGCCAGTGTCAGACCTGTTCAGCTGTGCTTTCCATGGCGGGCTTTGCCCTGTTCAGCGGTCCTTGGCCTGTTCAGCGGTGCTTGAGTTGCCAGTGTCAGACCTGTTCAGTGGTGCTTTCCATGGCGGTCTTTGCCCTGTTCAGCGGTCCTTGCCAAGGCGGTCCTTCATTGCCCAGCAGGGCTGTGGCTGGTGGTCCTTCATGGGTCAGCTGGGCTGTGGCTTGCGGGGCCCTCCTGGCCAGCTGGGCTGTGGCTGGCGGTGGCCTCCTGGCCAGTGACTCTGGCGGTGGCCTCCTGGCCAGTGACTCTGGCGGTGGCCTCCTGGCCAGTGACTCTGGCGGTGGCCTCCTGGCCAGTGACTCTGACAGTGGCCTCCTGGCCAGTGACGATGGGGCTGGCGGTGGCCTCCTGGGCAGTGACTCTGGCGGTGGCCTCCTGGGCAGTGACTCTGGCGGTGGCCTCCTGGCCAGTGACTCTGGTGGTGGCCTCCTGGCCAGTGACGATGGGGCTGGCGGTGGCCTCCTGGCCAGTGACGATGGGGCTGGTGGTGGCCTCCTGGGCAGCGGGGATGATGGCGGTCTTCTCTGCCGTGCTGCTCCTCCCAGACTTTGGAGATTTCTTCTGCCCCTTCCCAACCTTGGGAGGAGTCACAGCTGAGTCGACACTCCCCCTGGGACCCCTGTGAGCTGCTTTGCTGGCTGGAGTCTTCCCCCTCTCCCGCCGGGCACTGTCCAACTTCTGGTGCTTCACGGGGGGACTGGCTGTGCTGTGGCCCGGAGATTTTTTGGCTGAGGTGCTAGTACGGGACCTATGAGTTGGACGGTGGGGTTGGGGGGAAATAGGTTAAGGGTGGACAGGAAAAGTTTTTGGGAGACACTGGGACGGGTAGCTGGAGGGGGTTTGGGAGTGGAGGAAGAGGTGGTGGTTGTAGGAGGTGTAACTTTTGTGGATTTGGGTGCAGGTGCATGGGCTGGAGGCTGTCGTGAGGTGGATGGCTGTTGGGTGGGTGTGTGCCTGCGTTTGTGTATCTTCGGAGGGGGCGTCACAGACACCCTGGGAGAGGACACAGGGGACGTGGAACTAGTAGTGGGGGTGGTGACTGCACGTGAGCGGGGTGTGGTGGTGGGTGTGCTGGTGCGGGACGTAGTGGCTGTAGTGGTAGTGCATGCAGGTGTGAGTGTAGACGAGACTGGGAGGGAGGAGGGAGACGAGGAGGAGGGGGACACAGTGGAGGCAGTGGATGTTGGTGTGTCTGTATGTGTGTGATGCTTGCGTGAGTGCCTGTGGGATGTGTGGTGTTTATGTTTGCCTGAGCTTCCCTTGTGTGGTGAGATGTGTGCAGGCTGGTCTGATGGTGTGCTTGGGATAGGCTGGGGTATAGGGAATTGGGTCTGGGTGGAGGAAGTTGGAGGGGGGAGGCTAGACATAGGGACAATGGCTGCATCAGTGCTGAGGCCAGAGTTTGCAGGGTTTGATGAAGGGCAGCCTGACCAGAATGAATGCCCTCCAGGAATGCATTTGTGTGTTGCAACTACCTTTCTACACCCTGGATGGCATTCAAAATGGTAGACTGCCCAACAGTGAGGGACCTGAGGAGATCAATGGCCTCTTCACTGAGGGCAGCAGAGGTGACAGGGGCAGGGGCTGAGGTGCCTGGGGCGAAGGTGATGCCCACCCTCCTGGGTGAGCGGGCACGGGGCGAAGGCTGAGGGGTTGCTGGGAAGGCAGTGCTGGTAGGGGGGTGGCGGCTGTACCTGTAGAAGTGGGGGGCACAGATGTTGCCGCCACCACAAGGGAGCTCCCATCGGAGGACGAGTCTGTGTCGCTGGTTGCAGATCCTGTGACCGCCGTGGTGCTCCCCTCGCGCTCTGTCCCACTGGTGTATTCTGAGTCCGTGGTGTGGCCCTCCATGGCCATGTGGGATGCAGCTCCCTCGTGCTCTGGTGCCACTGTACCTCTGCCTGATGATGCTAATGCACACAAGAACAGGGAGACCACAAAAAGGGGGGGACGTCAAAAGAAAGACAGGTTGAGTGCATGGCTTACCGCTACCGTTGGCGGACAATACAGACACAGCAGCCCCCTGCACTACGTCGCGCTGTTGGGCTCTACAGATGCAATTCCTGGGAAATGGCCTACATGGCTATGGCCGACATCTGCACACATAGATGACATAGGGGCATGAATACATGTACTTGGCACTCTACAGAGGTGGGGTGGTGTGCCACATGGCCTGCATTACGGAGGGGCCTAGCCTACGGAACTCGCCCTTGCCTAGGGAAACCCACAGCCCTCCTCCCCCACCCAGACACCTTCACTGCGCGCAAAGTCAGCTGAATGATAGTGTACTCACCCCCTTGTGTCTGCTGTGATGCCCTCAAGCACCCATCCAACTCAGGGTAGGCCACCGCCAGGATCCGGAACATCAGGGGGTCATGGTTTGACGGGCACCCCTCCCACATTGGGAGGCCATCCCCAGCTGAGCCTCCGCTGTCTTCTTGCTCCAGCGGCGAATGTCCTCCTACCTTTTCCGGCAGTGGGTGCTCCATCTGTGGTGGACCCCAGGGTCCGGACGTCCTTGGCGATGGCACGCCAAATATCCTTCTTCTGGTGGGCGCTGACCTACGTGACATGTACAGGGGAAGAAAAGAAGTCATTACCAACTGCACCGTCAAAGTGAGTGGCCCAGATCCCTACCCTTGCCATGTGGCACATGCATTCACAGTCCTTCATGCACGCAGAACTTTGCCCCCTTCCTTTTTACAACCAGCCCTCTCCACACAGGCATAGCCCATACAACATGCTCCCTGTGTACTTACCTGTTGGTCTGGAGGACCGTAGAGTAGCGTGTACTGGGGAGGACCCCGTCGACGAGCTTCTCTAACTCCTCTGCAGCGAAGGCAGGGGCCCTTTCCCCAGACGCACGAGCCATTGTCTCTTCCAGACCGAGGTCACAGCAGCACTTGCAGGTCCTCTCCTGTCGAAGATCAGGTATCGAGTGATTCAACAGATAGAAAATGGCGGTCATGTCCGCGGCGGTGCGTACCATCACCGCCAGCGTACATCGTCATTGGCTCCTGGGACCCATAGGGTCCAATGTTAACCAATGCAGCATTGCGCCGCGGTTTTCGACCGCCTACCGCGACGGTGTACAACGCCAGCGCAGTTACCGCACATCCCATTGTCCCAGTTTAGAGGTCAGGCAGCCGCCATTTCAGGGGCCCACATGGCCTAATTACCAACTGTGTCACACATACCTAGGCCTTGTCTCACAACACAAATGCAGGCCACATTTTGTGTATGAATGGTATTCTGTGTAGACTGTGGGTACATACCTCTGAGTTGTTTGACTCTGTGGTTGCTGTTGTCCTTCATAGGCACCGTCCGCTGGGACATGGGAGGAGATGGCGGAATCCTCCGGTGTACCGACCGCTGGTGGACCTGTCAACAATGGAGGAAAGAAGTTTGATCATCACCTACAGGTTTGACCGTGCCACAATCCAGGAACTGTGTACCCAGTTGGAGCCTGACCTGATGTCAGCAATCCGCCATCCCACAGGAATCCCCCCTGAAGTGCAGGTGCTATCAGTGCTTCATTTCCTGACAAGTGGGTCATTTCAAACAACAGTGGCCATGGCATCAGGGATGTCCCAGCCTATGTTTTCCAACGTGTTGTCCAGAGTGTTGTCTGTCCTTCTGAAACACATGCAGAGCTATATCATTTTCCCTCAGGTGGAGGACTTGCCTACAGTGAAAGGTGACTTCTATGTCCTTGGACTTATCCCCAACATCATAGGTGCCATTGATGGGACCCATGTAGCTCTGCCCCCCCCCCACAGGAGTGAGCAGGTGTACAGGAACCGGAAGAGTTATCATTCGATGAATGTACAGATGGTATGTTTGGCAGACCAGTGCATCTCCCAGGTAAATGCTATGTTCCCTGGCTCTGTGCATGACGCATACATCCTGTGGAATAGCAGCATCCCTTATGTGATGGGTCAACTCCAGAGGCACCGGGTGTGGCTATTAGGGGACTCTGGTTACCCCAACCTGTCATGGCTACTGACCCCAGTGAGGAATCCCAGGACCAGGGCAGAGGAACGCTACAATGAGGCCCATGGGCGGACTAGGAGGGTGATCGAACGCACCTTCGGCCTCCTGAAGGCCAGGTTCAGGTGCCTCCATATGACAGGTGGTTCCCTATTCTACTCACCAAAGAAGGTGTGCCAGATCATCGTGGCCTGCTGTATGCTTCACAACTTGGCTTTGCGACGACAGGTGCCTTTTCTGCAGGAGGATGGTCCAGATGGCAGTGTTGTGGCAGCTGTGGAGCCTGTGGACAGTGATGAGGAGGAAGCAGAGGAAGAAGACATTGACAACAGGGACTCAGTCATCCAGCAATATTTCCAGTGACACACAGGTGAGAAAACATTCCTGCCTACTACAAGTACTTTAACAGTTCTACCTCTATCCTGTCTGTCTATTTCAACCAGTATATGGTCACTGAGTTGTACATTTCCCTTACGGTTTCACAGGTGTGGTTTCCAACGTGTGTAATCTGCTTAGATTCCTCATGGACTTGAGATGTGTGACATAGGTATATTGACATTAAATTAGAAAATGCGTTTTGTCACTGTCATTGCTAATACACAATTTCGAAATCACAGACTGACTCCAGATTGTTTTGTGCTTCAAGGGTGTTTATTGAAGTGCTCAATATTGGAGGGGGTTGTAAAATGGTGAGGGGTGATGGTGGAGGAATGTCCATGGCAGAGCCCAGCCTATTAGTCTCACAGGTGCATTGCCTATATGGGCATAGGAAGTGGAGCTGGGGCAGTTCCAATGTGTTCAGGGTTACAAAGTGGGACAGTGGTTTGACAATCAGGGTGGTCTCATTTCTTGGCGGGGGTCTTGGCATTGTGCTCTGTCTTGTTCCTGGATCTCAGGGATCACTTGCGGGGTGGTTCTCCGTCTGCAGGGCGGGGTGCTGGTGTGGTGGTCCTGTGGCGGTGCCTCCTGTCCACTAGCTCCGGCGGATGTGGTGGGCAGTTCATCGTCCATGCTAGTGTCAGGGGCCCCTTGTAGTGCCACAGTGTCCCTCCTGGTGTTAAGTATTTCCTTCAGCACCCCTACGATGGTGCCCAGGGCGGAGCTGATGGTTCTGAGTTCTTCCCTGAACCCCAAATACTGTTCCTCCTGCAGGTGCTGGGTCTCCTGAAACTTGGCCAGGACCGTTGCCATCGTCTCCTGGGAGTGGTGGTATGCTCCCATGATGGAGGAGAGGGCCTCGTGGAGAGTGGGTTCCCTTGGCCTGTCCGCCCCCTGTCGCACGGCAGCCCTCCCAGTTCCCCTGTGTTCCTGTGCCTCCGTCCCCTGGACCGTGTGCCCACTGCCACTGCCCCCAGGTCCCTGTTGTTGTTGGGGTGGTGGGTTATCCTGGGTTCCCTGTAGTGGTGGACACACAGCTGATTGACGTGTCCTGGGGACGGAGGTATGGGCCCGCTGGGTGGGTGCTGTGCTGGTGTTACCAGAGGGTGGAGGGTCTGTGGTGGGCTGTGCCTGTGTGAGGGGAACCAACTGTCCCGAGGCCCACGATGGTCTGGGCTGGTCATCTGGATCCAGTTGGACAGAGCTACTGTCATCACTGTGGGCCTCTTCTGTGGGTGGGGTGGAGATGTCTGGACCCTCCTGTCTGGTGACGTTGGGTAGGGGTCCTGCAGGGGTGTAAAAGCATGATTATTGCATCTGTGTGTGTCATGGTGTGGAATGGGTGGGTGACCATGTACCCCAGTGCTAGCATTCCTGTGTGGGGGCTTGTGTGATGATGGTTGAGGGGGGTGTTATTGGTATGTGCAGTGGGCATGCTTTAGTGATGGGTGTCCATGCTTTGTTATGTCATGCAGGGCTTGGTGTTGGGATGTGTGGTTTGTGTTATTAGTACATTTGTGAGGAGTTGGAGTGATAGGGTAGGGGGTGAGGGTGGGGGTCTGTGATAGCATGCAGGTACGGTGGGGGATATGCTAGTTTAAGGTTTGACTTACCAGAGTCCATTCCTCCACCGACTCCTGCGAGGCCCTCAGGATGCAGAATCGCCAAGACCTGCTCCTCCCATGTTGTTAGTTGTGGGTGAGGAGGTAGTGGTCTGCCGCCAGTCCGCTGTACTGCCAGGTGGTGTCTTGAGACCACGGAACGCACCTTCCCCCGTAGGTCGTTCCACCTCTTCCTGATGTTGTCCCGATTTCTTGGGTGCTGTCCCACTGCGTTGACCCTGTCGACTATTCTTTGCCATAGCTCCATCTTCCTAGCTATGGAGGTGTGCTGCACCTGTGATCCAAATAGCTGTGGCTCTACCCGGACGATTTCCTCCACCATGACCCTGAGCTCCTCCTCCGAGAACCTGGGGTGTCTTTGGCATGCCATGGGGTGGTGTGGGTGATGTGTGGGGTGGTGTGTGTGGTGATAAGTGTGGTGATATGTAGTGGTGTGTGGTGTTTTGTGCGTGGAAGTTCTGTGGGTGATGGTGTTGAGTGCCTGTCGCTGCTAGTTTGTGGATGGTGGTGTCTCTCTCTGGCCTTCTTTCGGAACGTTTTGGTAGTAGGGGTTTGTGGGTGATGTGGGTGTGTGTTTTATATTGTATTGAGTGTGTGGGAGTGGTGTGTATATGTGTATCAGGTGTTTGTATTTGGAATTGTCCAATGTGGCGGTGTTTTGTATGTGTGTGTGTATTTTGAGCGCAGCGGTGTGTACCGCCAATGGAATATCGCGGTTGAAAGACCGCTGCGTGGATTCGTGGGTCATGATAGCATGGGCGTATTTCTGTTGGCGTGACGGTGGAGGTTTTGTTATCGCCAGTTTATCACTGACCTTTGGTGTGGCCGACTTGTGTGGGTGTCTGAATTTTGTCGGATTTCGAGATGTGGGTCGTAATAGCTGTGGCGGAATTCCTTGGCCGCGGCGGTGTGTTGGCAGTCTTCTGCACGGCGGTAAGCGGCTTCTACCGCCAATGTTGTAATGACCCCCTTAGTCTTTCGTGCCAAACAACCCAATATGTGTAGAAAAGGTTGTAATGTACCTGCAATTCTCCTTGTGTTTCAACTGATGATATAATTTATTTAAATCAAGCAATAGAAGACCTTTGCACCATTCAATTGTGTTTTCACATCAGCAATGTCTGGACTTCGATGTTGTTCAATTTCAGTTGCCTTGTTCGCTTGATGAAATCCATGCTTAAGCGTACAGCTCCTTCCCTGTCCTTTTGGGCACTACTTCTATGGGAGAAACCCATAGAGTCGGACCAGTAGAACATTCAAAGATATCATGCTTAAGTAATGATTCGAGTTCCTTTTCAGCAGCTTCTTGTAAAGATAATGCAATTCTTTTGTGTCTTTGAGTAACAGCATGGACATCCTTATTAATATGAAATTGTACTTTCCTAGTCTTAAATTTTCCTAATCCGTGAAATGAAGAATGGAAATGACTTACTATTTCGTGATGAGCATTCATATTGCAGTTCCCTATCAGTCCCATATCAGCAGCTGTGCTGAAGCTGAGGCAATTGACAAGGTACCTTGAAGTACATTAAGGGATGCTTGCACTTTTGTTTGCTTCTATTTCATAGTCACTACGAATTAACCTTTACTTTTCAAGAGTGTTGAAGCAGCCTATGTGTACACCTTGGTGTTCGATGGTGTCAGTCATGGTAATGGAGATAGTTCATTATATTTCTCCTCAGGCATAGTATTTATTGACGCAACACTGTGGTTGATGAAAGGTATGGAACAACTGTTTATTTTCAGTGTAATCTTCCTACGATGTTTGAATGACTTTGGTGCTTTTTCATATTGACTTTTCTTTGTCTGGTTTTTCTTTTCACATGCAGTCAGTCCAACATGTGCTAATTTTTCTGAATTAGACACTGGCATCACACAATCATCTTCTTCATTTGATATTGCTACTGATGATCCTTTTGACGATTTAGATGACGATTTACTTTGTTCGGAGTCGATTTGTCTCCATTGATGTTGTCGCTTGGCCTTGTGGGCATGCCTGAGTGTCGCTTCTGGCAATTTTGGTCGGCCATTTAATTTTCTCACAATGACGCACTTCTTCCTTCAACTTGCAAACCATCACAAAATGGCTCTCTTTACCACAGTCTTAGCACATTTGTCCAATGGCTGGACATTTACCTTCGTGTGGAAACGATAATCCACATCTGAAACACAACTTCTTTTTCTGGGAGACGTCACTTTGTATCCTTCAGCTTTGTTTTTCTGCTTGCTTTTCATGTTTAGGACTGACTCACTTTGACCACCTCGGGCCTCCATTTGAGCAGCTTGTCGATCCGCACACTCTTCAGCTCGGGGAACTTGCTCCAGACTAAGAGCTTCTCTCAGCATTCATCGTCTGAATTAATCTGAGGGGCATCTGACAACAACTCTGACACGCATTACTTCTTCATCATTACACTCATTGAATTTGCAATGTTTTATGAGCAAATCCAGTCTTTCCAAAAATTAATCTATGGTTTCACCAACTCTTTGTCATTCTTGACTGAAACTATTTCTTTCGTAATCTACAGTTGGCACTGGATTGAACTTGAGATTCAAGGCTTCTTTAATTTGACAGTACTTAATTCATCAACTCACAGCATTTTCATTATGACATCTTTTACACCATGACCAGCAAGATTCTTGAGGTATTTGATAATCTTTTTACCTCTCTCTTCTAGCACATCAAAGAAACCATCAACTGTCTTTATCCAGGCAGTCCATCCATCACCAATATTTTGCTTTTTGGCAGCATTGTAGGGTGGTAGTGGTTTTGGAAGATGGCAGCTTTATACCTGTTCAGAGGATTGGATGACACTGAAACTGGAGCTCTCTCCGACTCAATCAGCTGTTTATCAGGATCTGTTCCATTGATACCATCCGCCTGACCCTTTGACGTTCTGGCCTTGGGGCCATCTTTTATCCATGTGGGAAATGTGGCCTCTTTCTTGGTCTCCATTGAAGTCCTTAACTTTTTGAAGACTTCTGGACTCCTGCTGAACCACCATTCAGCTGCTTTTGTGGTGTGCCGCTTCAGGTATTGGACAGCTTAGTACCCACACCCCTGTGCTTCTTCTTGGGTCTTTATCCGTCGCTTAAGGTTCTAGATCTCTGCTGCTGGAGGCTCTGGTAAGTGTGACTATGGTATGCTTGGTTATCGATTGTTCTGTCAGCTAGCGGCCTTTTCTGTATCTGTTTATGGCCGTCGTTATCATTATCACCCCATGCACCGTATAGCTTTATATTGCATAGCAGCGTTCTACCTTTCTGTATGACCTCGCTAGTAGTTTATTGACCTTCATGCGTAGACTTGTCAGTGAAGCTTTATTTGCAAACATTTCAAACCATCTGGAGTCACACTTAGACTCCGCATGTGCCAAAAGTTGATCTTCGACACTTCGATGATGACACACATGGCTTGCACAAGTAGATTCACGCTGGGAGAATACTGTCAATCCTCGGGTTACTTATCCCCTATATGGTTAAAAGTTGTAGCATCCTCCCAGCGTGGGTACCCACCAATGCATATGCAACACACAGAGCTATGTATCATCTCAAACTCAACATTTTAAACCTGCATTCACTTACCACATTCCAACACTAGTGCCATCACTCTATGGAGTCTCTCAGGAACCAAAAGGGTTTTGTCATACACACTCACATGACTCTACAAGCTCCAGCTTGTAGCTGGCATAGCCAGAGGGAGATAGAAAGTAATTGTCCCACCAAGCCACACAGAAGCACACAGGAGAGTGGAGTTCACACAGTCACTATTCATGGCTCTGCTGCCCTCAGCAGCTGATGGACTCCTTTTCTGGTAGCAATCAGATTTGCTTTTGCACCTGTCACAGGCAGGATGGAAACAAGAGCAGCAAAGGAGGAAGGAGATGAATGAGGAAAGGGCGCTGAGAAGAAAGGGTCCTATAGTAAAAGTATTCAAAGACAGGCAGCTTAAGGTCTGTCTAATGGAACAGAGGATGGGTTCTGTCCTTCTTCCAAGAAAGACCTCTTCTACCCTTGTAATGGGGCATAAGAGGGCCAGAACAGTGCATGGCAGACTGACTGAGAGTGCACCTTACTAACTGCTGCTGGTGTGAGCAGAAGACCCAGGACAAACAGTTGAAGAATCCAGCGGGCTGCACAGGAGGAGATGGGGCCAGGAACGTGCCTTGAGTTGTGTTCATTTCCCTGAAGCGTGGGACGCCTAACTAACTACTGCAAGTGTGAGCTGGTGTGAACAGGAGACCCAGGACTAACGAGTCCAGGTACCTGGAGGCTGCACAGGAAAAGCTGGGACAGGAAAGCACTTCACATTGTATTTATTTACCTTACCGGGCCTAACTATCTGTTGCTTGTGTGAGACGTAGACAAGGACTAATGAGTTCAGAATCCTGCAGGCTTCACAGGAGGCGAGGTGCCAGGAAAGGGCCTCAATTTGCATTCATCTCCCCTAGCAGTGCAAAACACCTAATTACCTGCTGCTGGTGTGAGCTGGTGTGAGAGGGAGACCGCAGACTAACAGGTCTAGAATCCCACAAACTGCACAGGAGGAGATGGGGCCAGGAAAGCACCTCAAATTGCATTCATATCTCCTGCAGCGCAGCATGCTTAGCTAACTGCTGCTTGTGTGAGTGGGAAACCACGACTAACAGGGTCAGAATCCCGTGGGCTGCACAGGAGGAAGTGGGACTAAGAAAGCACCACAAACTGTGACGCCGCAGAGAGCAGTGGCGCCCCACTGGCGGGCAGCGGTCAGATCAGCGGTCCGCATCTCGGACGGCTGTTTCTGCTGCTGGACGTTTTTTGGGTGGCGACCTGTTTTTTGGGCCGCAACGTGACCTGAAACTTTCCCTTTGGGCTCTGTTTCGCGCTGCACACGCTTTTTGCCTTCATAGTTTTGCTTACCTGTTTATTGCTGTTTTTCTTCTTTTCTTCTTTTTCTTCCTTCTCTTTTTTCTTCTTTGGCCATGTGTTCTCCTTCCCAGGAGTCTGTGTTTCCTTCCCTGCATGCTTTGCTCACTCTTCTTATACTATAGTTATTTTCCCATTCACTTTAATGCACCAAGATGGTGTCTTCAATACTTCCTGCATGTCACTTCCTGTTTGTCTGTATATAAGCACAGTTGGTCTTCTGTTCCTTGCATTGCAAACACTTCTGTCCTGAATGTGCTCCTTGCTCCCGTATCCTGTGATTTTGGACTTTTCCTGTTTTTCTCTGCCTGCAGTTTTTGTTCCAGACTTTTTTGTTCTTCTCTTTTTTCTCTAACATATTTTTCAGGAGTTCCTTGATTTGAGGTTTTTCCCAAGTTTGGGTTTTTTCCTCTGAGACTCCTTCTGGAGGTTACGGCCTGCTTGGTGTTATATTATCAGCAGCACCGTGGCTACTGGAAAGGGTAGCCCCTACCTTGGTCAATCCAGAACAAGCAATCAACCAGGTGGTGCCCAGAAACTGGCAGATTACAGCAGTAAGAAGCATTCAGGTTGTGACACAACAGCATTCATTCCATTCTCAGTGTGGGATGCCTAACTAACTACTGCTAGTAGTGTGAGATGGTGTGAGCGGGAGACTTAGGACTAATGGGTCCAGAATCAAACAGGCTGCACAGGATGAGGTGCGGCCAGGAAAGCGCCTCAAATTGCTTTAATTTCCCCTGCAGCACAGGATGACCCGCTAACTGCTGGTGGTAGTGTGAGCTGATGTGTGCAGGACACCTAGGACTAATAGGTCCAGAATCGTGCTGCCTGCACACGAGGAGGTAAGGCTAGGAACGCACCTCAAATTGCATTACTTTACTCTGCTGCGTGGGACACCCAACAAACTGCTGCTGATGGGAGCATGTGTTAGCAGGAGACCCAGGACTAACAGGTCCTGACTTGCACAGGTTGCACAGAAGGAGATGAGGCCAGGAAAGTGCCTCAAATTGTGTTCATTTCCCCCATAGTTTTGGGCAAATTACTATCTGCTGACACTGCTATCTAAGACACAGGACGAAAAGGTCCAGAATCACGGTGGCTGTACAAGAGGAAATGGGACCAGGAAAGAGCCTCAAATTGTGTTAGTTTCCCCTGCAGAGTGGAATGCTTCACTAAGTGCTGCTGGTGTGAGCAGGAGACGTAGGATGAACAGGTCCAGAATCCTAGAATCCAGAATCCTGCTGGCTAGGAATAGAAGGAACCAGCCAACTACTACTATGGCCATGAAGGGGCAATCTACGTCACTGTTAAATCCAGAGTTCCCCCAGGATGGCACCTATTGGGAACCAAAGGAATCTTGAAGCCCAAACTCTCCTACCCAAGATGCGGAGTAATGATTATTTGTGAATTGCCTCCAGAATGTACTCCCATATAGTAGTCTTGGAAAATGCCCCACCCTCATGGATGATCAGGCTGCGAAATGGCAAAAACTATGGAATGAGATTAGTCTCCTAAATTTGTAATAGTGAAAAAACCTACCAAGGGGACTGTGTTGTGGTGAAATTCAAAAGAGCCAATATGGCGGTAAGCCTACTTTAGATCTCAGTTTGGTTCCGAAATGACATAAAGCTTTACATCCAGTTTAGGCTTGGTTCTCTTCCTTTCAATACATTTACTAGTAGTTGGCATAACAAGTTATTGTCTGCTATGCTATGTCCTGGTTGCAAAATTGAGAAAGGAACTGTAGCTCATGTATTTTTTGCCTGCCCAACCTACGTGCACCCACCGATCTGTTGACAACTGAACACTCGTAATCATGCATCAATCTTGCGAATATTAAAATCAGATTCCAGACTTTTTTTGCCTGTGCTGTCGCCAACTTCTTAGGGCATATGTGGAGCATCAGGAGGAACACTTCGTAGTTTAAGTTTATTTCAAATTTCTATCCTCCAGTTGGTAGTTGTGTATATTCTTTTAATAATGTAGGCTGTATATTTTATTTTGTTGTATGTGTATTCCACACCTAAATTCCCCTGGTACAGATCTAAGTTTCTCAAATGAACTGGATTTGCTTTAACTTCATAGGATTATGTTGTACTTTTATTGAGTCATTAGCATTTCATTTGAATTGCCGAAAGCTGATTTACTCTGGGTACTATCGAATGTTTTAATCATTTATTCTCCTATTTTGTCGCTTGGTCAGTGATGTGTTGAAAACTTTTATGGCATTTTATATTGAAATAAAGTTGTTTATATCAAAGATATCAGCCCTATATACAAAGTTAAAGCAAATCCAGTTCATTTGAGAAACTTAGATCTGTATGACAACATCCCTACCACAATGCTTTTGAGACCCTCCTAAATTTAGTGAAGAATGTGTGACAGAGATTGAACATAAGTAGTGGGAATGATACCACTCAGAGAGAGGGTCACTGCACTATAACATCTGCATCCTGGGAGAATATCAAATTATTAACCTGGAATGTTGCATGCATACACAATAAGGGCCTGATTTACAAGGCCCTATCGGTACACAGTGACTATGGGTGTAATTCTTTTAGTGCTCCGGCAGTGCAGTGTGCCATCCCATATTTACAAGGCCATACAAAGCCACCTCATGTGGCTATTCATGGCCTTGTAAATATGGGCCCCTTTCATGCATATAACTTCATGAAAGGGGCGCTCCATGGGTGTTGCTGTGGGTGTTCCCACACAACACCTATGGAGCGCTAAGGAATCTGACGCATTCCTAGATTTGCAAGACTGGGAATGCATCAGGTTAGTAACATAACGGGAGAGATATCTTTATTTCTCCCCCTTTTCTCCTCTAAAGAGGAAAACACCTCTCTTGGTTGTTTCTGTGCAAGAATGTGTCCCTTCCTTCACAAAAACAATAATCCCCACAGCCAGGGTGCAAGGGTGCCTGCGTTGGTGCTAGCCAGCAATTTGTACACCAACGCAAGGGGAGAGGACAGAAATGTGCCATATCTTGTAGATACGGCACATTTCTGGCCTTTCCCGGTGGCGCAGAAAGTGCTTGTAAATAAGCCCCTAAGTTAGATAATTAGGATTGGGTAGCATTCATGGTGATTTTAGGAAAAATTGTTGCCAAAGAACGTGTAGCAAAATGATTTTGAATGGCTTTTATAGTAGGTGCAATCAATTTATCTATTCCTGTGGTTCCTAACCTGGGGTCTGGGGACCCCTAGAAGTCTGCAAAGCCTCCTCAGGGGTTCCACAACTGCTTAGAAAATTAAATGATATTAACAGATTAGGGGCCAGATGTAGGAAGCCTTTTGCGCCTCGCAAACGGCGAAAAACGCAGTTTGCGAGGCGCAAAAGGCCTCACGCGATGCCCATCCCCTAATTGCGAGTCGGTACCGACTCGCAGTTTGGGGATGCGACTCGCAAATAGGAAGGAGTGTTCCCTTCCTATTTGCGACCGCATCGCCATGCAGAGTTGCTGTGGGACCACGAATGCGGTGGCAAACCAACTCGCAGTTACAATCCACTTGAAGTGGATGGTAACTCATTCACAAAAGGGAAGGGGTCACCATGGGACCCCTTCCCCTTTGTGAATGCCACAAAAAATATTTTTTCAGAGCAGGCAGTGGTCCTATGGACCACTGCCTACTCTGAAAAAAACGAAACTAAATGGTTTCAGTATTTTTTCTTTTTGCAGCTCTTTTTCCTTTAAGGAAAATGGGCTGCAAAAAGAAGAAAAAAACTGCTTTATTAACAAAGCAGTCACGGACATGGTGGTCTGCTGTTTCCAGCAGGCCACCATCCCTGTGAGTGCCTAGACTCGCTATGGGGTCGCAAACTATGACCCACCTCATTAATATTCATGAGGTGGGTCTTTGCGACCCCATAGCGAGTCGCAGAAGGTGTCTGAGACACCTTTCTGCATCTCGTATTGCGAGTTGCAATTTGCGAGTCGCTATGACTCGCAAATTGCAAGTCGCAATTTGATACGTACCTACATCTAGCCCTAGGTCCACAACTTTCAGTAATATCTCAGTGGGGGTCACCAGATTCAAATTATGATTCAGTGGAGGGTCCCCAGGTTCCAGTAATGATAATGTGGGAGTCCACAGAAATCAAAAGGTTGGGAACCACTGATCTACTGTAATGCGGGTAGACCACCGGGAGGACTTGCTGTCTTAGTATCAGTTGACTGGCCTAACCTTATTTTGAGAACATTAACTGGTTCTCCTTAGAATCAAATTCTGCTCTTAGCCATTTTGGAACAGGAAATAATAATAGCGATGAACTTTTATCATATTATGTTTGACCCCAATTCTGCTACAGTTGTGGAAGAGCTGGAGCAGCAGCTAGAAAGAGAGGTGAGTAAATTTCAACTCCGTTGTAAGGGGTCCGGGTTGGAGACTTTAATATAAAAGCCTGCCGATCCCCCAGCAAAAGGGTTTGGGCTTTCACAGATATGGCTAGGGAGGAAATGTTCACGTACCTTATGGGGGACTCTTTAAGTAAACTAGTTATGAAGTATAATTCAATTGATTTCTCATCATATCTGAGGTCATTTTATTTTAATGTGATACCCATATGATCTAGTGATCATAACCCACCTTCTATTGATCTCCACCTTACTCTGAACAATACGTCCTCTAAAGGGCCAGCAACTCTGTTTTTGAAAAAATAAAGGCCTCAGGGTGAAGTCGAATAAAATCGATCCCACTTCATCCGGAGGGGCTGAGATGCTGGGCGTGGTGTAGTTTAGACATGACTGGAGGACGTTGGCACCGCTTTTGATATTATACGTGCCTTCCAATTGATCGGTGAAACTGTTGGATCTGTGCTGATAGATAAAAACATCACAGGAGTGGATGGTTCTATTTTGCATGCTCAACTACTCATAAACAACTGGCTCTTAAAAATGTGCCTTCTGTAGGGAAGAAATTAGGCTTTGGGGGTCATTCTGACCCCGGCGGGCGGCGGTCACCGCCCGCCTGGCGGGAACCGCCATTTGTCCGCACCGCGGTCAAAAGACCGCTGGTGCTATTCCAACTTTCCCGCTGGGCCGGCGGGAAAGAGGCCTGCAACACTGAAGCCGGCTCCGAATGGAGCCGGCGGTGTTGCAGGTGTGCGACGGGTGCAGTGCACCCGTCGCGCTTTTCACTGTCTGCTAGTGAAAAGCAGGCTGGGGGCCTGTTAGGGGGCCCCTGCACTGCCCATGCCAGTGGCATGGGCAGTGCAGGGGCCCCCAGGGGCCTCTAGACACCCTTTCCCGCCATCCTGTTCCTGGCGGTAAAAAACGCCAGAAACAGGCTGGCGGGAAGGGGGTCAGAATCTCCATGGCGGCGCTGCTTGCAGCGCCGCCATGGCGGATTCGGGCAACCAGCTTTACCGCCGCTGTCAGAATGGCCCAGGAAGCACCGCCAGCCTGTTGGCGGTGCTTCCATCGTCCCCGGAAAGACCGCCAGGGTCGGAATGAGGGCCTTTGTGCCTTCCTTTAGCGACGAATTTGGGCTTTGCAGACACCATTACTAATAAAGAATTAAAAAAGAAAGAGAGAAACTAAGGAAAAAGCTTTGGAAGATCGTGTAGCAGCAAGCCACTGCAAGGATATGGGGTCTTTTAGGAGGATGATGAATACCTCCCATTACAATTAAATCGTATCAACTGTTATAGATACAGTGATTCCGGCTGAGAAATTGATTGACTATTTTTTAGAGGTGTTTGACCATGAATTGTTACAGATTATTATAGGTCTTCAGTATTCCACAGTTGATAAAGAGGGGCAGTACCAGCTTGCCCAGTCAATCCAGATGCAGGAAATAAATTGCTGTCAACAAATCGACTTCACAAAGCTCCAGGACCAAATGGCATACCTGTCAACATATTTAAGTTAACTATATCTTTGTGGACCCCTTTACAGACTGATGTATGTTGTGCTGCTATTGTAGATACCGTACCACAGACCTGCATTGAAGCGATTATTATCTCTGGCTTTAAATATATTGATATGTTCCAGGCCAGTTGTAATTGACGAGGCACAATTTTCTACACCATGAGGCTCTGATGTAATCGCCAAAGAGAACGTGCCACTGGTAGAAAAGACAGTTTATTATTTGTTGAACGTGTAACCTGGGAGCTCATTTCAGTGCATCCATTTCAAATTACAATGAAAACGATTTGGCTACATAAGACCAACAGATGGGGTAGATTCCCAACCATGAAGGTTTATTTGCAAATGAGTCAAAGTTGCAAGTTTTATTCATTTAGTAGATCAATTTATCAGGGAAGCATGAAGTTAAAAACTCTTATATATATATATATATATATATATATATATATATATATATATATATATATATATATATATATAAAAATATATATATATATATATATATATATATATATATATAAAAATATATATATATATATATATATATATATATATATATATATCAGATAAGTAACAATGCAAATCATTATAAGGTGCAAAATGCTACAACAGAGGAAGTACCAGTTTCAGGAACTTCCCTAAACTAAGTAAAGCATTTAGGCCCTCATTACAACCCTGGCGGAGGGTGATAAAGCGGCAGTAATACTGCCAACAGGCCGGCAGTAAAAAAAAAAATGGAATCATGACCACAGCAGAAACCGCCAACACATACAGACACTTTAACACTCCGACCGCCACTGCGGTAGCAACAAACACCGCGGCGGTAACCGCCAACAGGCAGGCGGAAGACAATGTACCGCCCACCACATTACAACATGCCCATCCACCAGCTTTTCCGGGGCAGTACCAATGCCATCAAAAGCATAGCAGAAACAGTACTTGGAAGGGAAACCACTCACCTCTCAACACTCAACGAAGAATCAGGAGCCCGAGCTGCAGGTCCTGCCCATGCTGGTCTACCTTCTCATACATCAGGAGTACCAATGGCGGCGACGATGACCACAGTGAGTACAGCACCTAGTAGACAGGGGAGGGGGGGAGGAAAAAGAGAGTGACATACACACGCAACACGCAGGAACCCCACCCCCAACACAGTCCCTCACCTGGGTGTTTGAGGCATGAGATTTGCAGTGGTCAGAATGCATGATTGTCCATAGAGGCAGGGCTACAGTCCATCCGCCGGTGGCTACGGCTGCACAGTGGTGGTAGTGCCGGTGCTAGTGGGGGTGCTGCCAGTGGTGGGGGGAGGCTCCAGCCCTTCTCCTGCAGCCTCGTACAGCTGCCCACTGGGGCTGCTGCTGCGGCCAGTGGTGCTACTGTTAGCGGTGTAGGTGGTGGGGCTTGCGGCGGTGCAGGTGGCGGTGCTGGCTGCGGTGGAAGTGCCGGTGCTGCCACTGGTGGGGGGAGGCTTCAGCCCTTCCCCTGCAGCCTTGGACGGCTGCTCACTGGGGATGCTGCCGCTGACAGTAGTGGTGTTTGCGGCGGTGCAGGTGGCGGTGCAGGTGGTGGTGCTGGCTGTTGTGCTGGTAGCCACCAGGCACCTGCAGGCTTGGATGACTGAAGTGCCTTGACTGGTGTTTTCTGCCCCTTCCTGCCCTTGGCAGATGGTGGTGTCACCTTAGATCTGGCAGCTGGAGTCTTTGATGTGGCCTTGCTGGGTGGTTGTGGCTCCTTCCCCTTACTGGATGTTGTCCCCTTCTTCACCTTGCCAGGTGGCGGAATGGTCTTTGCCTTGGCAGGGGTTGGTGCCACACTGGCTGGCCTGACGGGTGCCCTCTTTGAGTCTATGACAGCTGCAGGAACCACAGCGGATGTGGACTTGGTGGCTGAGGTGCTGGGCTGGGTTCTGGCCACCCTGGCCTGAGGGGAAGGACGGGGGGGAGGGGTAGGGAACAGGTCAGTGTTGGCTAGGAAAAGCTTCTTAGGGACATTGGGGTGGGAAGAGGGTGAAGGGTTGGGAGTGGAGGGAGAGGGAGTGGTTGTAGGAGGTGCCCATCTGCTGTGTTTGGATGCAGGTGCATGAGCTGGATGCTGTTGTGAGGTGGATGACTGTTGGGTGGGTGTGTGCTTGTGTTTGTGTACTTTGGGAGGAGGGGTCACAAACACAGTGGGAGAGGACACAGGGGACGTGTGCATGGATGGGGGGGGGGTGACCGCCAGTGAGGGGCGTGTAGTGATGGGCCTGCTGGTGAGGATGTAGTGCATGCAGGTGTGAGTGGAGATGCTACTGTGAGGGAGGTGGACGAGGAGGAGGAGGGGGATAAAGTGGAGGCAGAGGATGTTGGTGTGTCTGCATGGGGATGGCGCTTGTGTGAGTGCCTGTGAGATGAAGTGTGGTGCTTGTGTTTGCCTGAGACACTTCTGTGTGTTGATTTGGGTGAATGCTGGTCTGAAGGTGTGCTTGGGATAGGTTGAGGTTGAGGGGATTGGGACTGGGTAGAGGAAGTTGGAGGGGGAGGCTAGAGACAGGGACAATGGCTGCCATCAGTGCGGAGGCCAGAGCCTGAAATGCTCTCTGTTGGGCCGCCACGCCAGAGTGAATGCCCTCCAGGTATGCATTTGTTTGTTGCAAATGCCTTTCGACACCCTGGATGGCATTCATTATAGTTGACTGCCCAACAGTGAGGGATCTCAGGAGGTCAATAGCCTCCTCACAGAGGGCAGCAGGGCTGACTGGGGGAGGGCCTGAGGTGCCTGGAGCGAAGGAGATGCCCACCCTCCTGGGTGAGTGGGCACGGGAAACACGCTGAGGGGATGCTGGGAGGGCCGGGCTGGTAGGGGGAGTGGCGGCTGTACCTGTTGTTGGGGTGGGCACAGAGGTGTCTGCCACTGCCAGGGACCTTCCATCAGAGGAGGAGTCACTGTCTGTAGTGCCCCCTCCTGTCTCCGTCCTGGTGCTCCCCTCACCCTCCGTCCCACTGGTGCCCTCACCCTCGGGGGATTCGGCCTCCAGGCCCATGTGGGATGCCCCTACCTCCGTCGCTGGTGTCTCTGCTCCTCCGCCAGATGATGCTAATGCACACAAGGACAGAGTGACAAAACAAGAAGGTGGAGGAGAGACAGAGGATATACTTGGTCAATGCCAGCAACAACACTTCTGTTGGCGTACACAACACACAGGGAGCTGCCCTATGCACTAGGCCATGCATTACCAGTTACAATGCTAGTCACCAGCCCATGGGGGACATGGCATAATGTCATCAGTTGCACACCTAAAACCCACAGTACACTGCCCAGTAGTAGATGCCCACTAACACCATAGGGTTTGGCGTGCTTCAAAGCCTGCCTAACAAGGGACCTACCCTGCCATGTTCGCCCTGGCCTAGGCGCACCCACAGTCCAAATCCCCCACCCAGGTAAAACTTTAACGTGCACCAAATCATGATTCTGAATTTCTACTCACCCTGTTGTGGCTGCTGTGATGCCCTCAAGCGCCCATCCAACTCCGGATAGGCCACCGCTAGGATGCGAACATGGGGGTGTCAGGGTGCGACGGGCACCCCTTCCTCGTTGGGAGGCCAGCCCCAGCTGGGCCTCCACCATCTTCCTTGCCCAGCGGCACAGGTCCTCCCACCGTTTGCGGCAGTGGGTGCTCTGCCTGTCAAAGACCCCCAGGGTCTGCACCTCCTTGGTGATGGCACGCCAAATACCCTTTTTCTGGTGGGCGCTGACCTGGAGGAAAAATAAAGTAGAGAAGGGATTAGTAATACCGTCCGGACCATCACACTCATGGCCCACCATTACCGTCCCATCCACTATTGCACATACATTGACCACCATACATGCAGCACTCTGGCCAGGGCCCCTCAGACCCACCCCTACACGGGTCTCACACACACAGCAATACATACATTCATGGGCCACACATCATGCACACAGTGTACTCACCTGTTTGTCTGGAGGACCATAGAGTAGTGTACTGGAGTAGGACCCCATCCACAAGTCTCTCCAACTCCTGCGCAGTGAAGGGGGGGTCCCTTTCCCCAGACACATGAGCCATTTCGCTTCCAGACACAGGTCACAGCAGCAAGAGAGTGAACAGATAGAAATTGGCGGTCACATCCGTTGCGGTGCATACCGTTACCTCCAGCGTACATCACCATTGGCTCCTGGAACCCATAGGGCCCAATGTTAACCAATGCGAAGTTGTGCGGCGGTCCTCGACCGCCTACCGCAACGGCGCACAATGCCAGCAGAATTAACTCATTTCCACTTGTCCCTCCACACAGGTCAGGCAGCCACCATTTCAGGGGGGCACAGGCCATGGCACCTAACTGCATCACAGCAGACATTGGCACATCAACTTACTTGTGGATTCACATACTGGTTCTGTAAATGAAGAGATGCATCATTATTGCAGCAGATGTGTGAATATGATCCTTTGCTCACTGTTTTCCTCCCTAGGCATCGACCACTGAGGATGAATATGAGATGGAGACATCCTCCAGTGTACAGACCCCTGGTGGGCCTTGCGACAATGGAAGACAGACACATTATCCTAACCTACAGACTTGATCAGGCCACAATCCAAGAACTGTGTGCCCAATTGGAGCCGGACCTGATGTCAGCTATCTGCCAGCCCACAGGTATCCCCCCTCTAGTGCAGGTCCTGTCAGTGCTCCATTTCCTGGCAAGTGGATCCTTCCTAGCAACAGTGGCCATGGCATCAGGGATGTCTCAGCCAATGTTCTCCAACGTGTTGACCAGAGTGTTGTCTGCCCTGCTGAAACACACGCGCAGCTAATAGCTAATAGGTGAGCCCAAGGTCCCCACCCAGTATATGTTGGTGTCTGGGTATGGGGTTATCCCTAAGGGTTGGTGTGTGTCTAACAGTTGTCCCTCGATATTTACAGGTGTCTCTGTTTACCCCAACCTCTCATGGCTACTGACCCCAGTGAGGAATGCCAGGACAAGGGCAGAGGAACGTTATAATGAGGCACATGGGCGAACAAGGAGGATAATTGAGCAAATCTTCGGCCTCCTGAAGGCCAGGTTCCGGTGCCTCCATCTGACAGGTGGATCCCTATACTACTCACCCAAGAAGGTGTCCCAGATCATCATTGCATGTTGCATGTTGCACAACCTGGTCTTGAGACGCCAGGTGCCTTTTCTGCAGGAGGATGAGCCTGTAGTTGGTGTTGTGGCAGCGGTGGAGCCTGTGGACAGTGAGGAAGAGGAGGCAGAGGAAGATGATGTGGACAACAGAAGTAATATCATACAGCAGTACTTCCAGTGACACACAGGTAAGACACTGTAACTTCACTTTACTTTTCAGTTTTCTGTTGGCCATTGTACATAGCAGCCTGATTTCCCTATGTCTATGGCCACTTACTGTACCCTTTGGCATCTCTATTCTCAGATCTATGTGGCCCACTCTGGCTCCTGGTATGTTTACTGCTGCCCACTAAAGGTCATACAAATGTATTATACTGTACATATGAATTGCAATGTTTTCAGAATGTTGTACTAATACATATTTTAATCAATTGACAGACTCCATTTGTATTCGTTCCAAGGGTATTTATTTAAGTGCTAATAAGTAGAGGGGATGTGCAATGGGCTGGGGCGATGGTGGAGGAATGTCCAGTTAGAGTCCAGTCTCTTGGTATTATCGCGTGGGCTCTCATTATCCTAAATGAGACTACTGGATTTCTAGGCAGCAGGATTGATCATGGTGTGGGGGACTGAGTCTGACCCACGTGTAAGGAACTCTGTCACCCTAAATCCGGTTTTTGCTCCGGCTAACTAGTAGTGCCTCATTTCTCCCACGGGGAAGGGATGATTGGGCAGCCGAGCGCCTGACATCTTTGGAACTTCTCAGGGAAGTCGTGGTCACTCAGATCCAAACCAACTCTCTCTTTTACAGTATGATCTCATATACAAATGACAAAGGCAGTATAAGTTTTATATAATGTTTTAATAAAACATCTGCATTTTAGATAATAAGGCGTGAGCCACAATAACCAGAACCATACAACACAGTAGGATTGAAATAGTCACGAGGAGAGTAAAACATAAGAATAACGCTATCATGGTGTTTAACAATTTCTACTCTTTCTCAGCTAGTTCTATTTCGAGCACAGCATGTTAAGCTTCTAACTTGCATTTCAGATTCCCTGGGAAGACATCAACCCTCATACCTGAGCAAAGGCCTGTGATCTGGTTCAGCATCTGCAACGCAGCAGTTAGCGTCTAGTTGTGGTTCCCTGGTCCGAATCTCCCTCTTGTGTGTATTGGGACAAGGAAGTGATTTTATAACTAACATGTCAGCGTGATCACAAAATGTCCCTACGCAGGAATGCCAAAGACTAAACTCCTACCACGTCTATCGGCAATGTACCAGACTGTATCCTTGACTGAAGCACAGAGTGAACAGGAATGTGTTATGGAGAACTCCAGTGCTGAAGTAGGCTAAACAGTGTGATATGAATAAAAAACAAGACCGTAGAACTGGCTATTTGAAAAATAACAGTACGAAGCCTAATAAAAAGCATTTAGAGCAAAGTGCACAGAGGCTCTAAGCTGCAAGCAAATTAATAAAATACATCCAGGGCAAAGTGCACAAAGGCCTAAAGCCTGAAGCTAATGCGCAAAGGATACGTAAAACTAACCACACTACAGTATCACAGATGCATTGTCCAAGGGGGCATAGGAAGGGGAGCAATGGCAGTTCAAGGTGGACAGGGTGACAGAGTGGGACAGAAGGGTGACAATCAGGAGAGTCTTATTTCCTGGCAAGGGTCTTGGCAATGTTCTCTGGCTTCTGCCTGGATTGCAGGGACCGTTTGCGGGGTGGTTCTCCTTCTGCAGGGGGTGGGGTGCTGGTGGCCTGTTGGTCCTGTGGCAGGGCCTCCTGTCCACTAGCACCGGCAGAAGCGGAGGGCTGTTCTTTGGTGTGGCTAGTATCAGGGGCCCGTTGGTGTGCCACTGCCTCCCTCATGGTGTTGGCAATGTCAGGCAGCACCCCTGCAATGGTGACCAGGATGGTGTAGATTTTTGTTAGGTCCTCCCTGATCCCCAGGTACTGTCCCTCCTGCAGCTGGTGGGTCTCCTGCAACTTGGCCAGTACTTGGCCCATGGTCCCCTAGGAATGGTGATATGCTCCCAGGATGTTTGTGAGTGCCTCCTGGAGAGTGGGTTCCCTGGGCCTGTCCTCCCCCTGTCGCACAGCAGTCCTCCCATCT
Organism: Pleurodeles waltl; assembly: GCF_031143425.1. Lineage (NCBI taxonomy): Eukaryota > Metazoa > Chordata > Amphibia > Caudata > Salamandridae > Pleurodeles > Pleurodeles waltl. Next base: position 832,519,279 of record NC_090444.1, read on the forward strand.
TCCCTGTTGTCCTGTGCCTCTGTCCCCTGAACCGTGTGCCCACTTCCATTGACCCCAGGTCCCTGACTTTCTTTGGTTTGTGGGGTTGCCTGGGGTCCCTGTAGTGGTGGATACACTGCTGATTGACATGTCCTGGGGACAGTGGTATGGGCCTGCTGGGTGGGTGCTGTGCTGGTGTTTCCTGAGGGGGGAGGCTCTGTGGTGGTATGGGGCTGTGGCAGGGTAACCGACTGTCCAGAGGTCCCTGATGGGCCAGGTTGGTCATCGTAATCCAGGCGTGAAGAGCTGCTGTCATCAGTGTGGGCCTCTTCGGGGGGGGGCTGGATGTAGCTGGCAACTCCTCTCCGGTGACGTTGAGTATGGGTTCTGTGGGGATGCAAATGCAGTGTTATTGTATCTGTGCATGGGTGTGTTTCTCTGTATGGTTGTTATTGCTATGTCAGCTTTGCCTTGTGTGAGTGGTGATTTTGTGGGCTAGGTGATTCTCTCTAATGGGCATGCTTTGGTGATGGCTGTCCATGCAGGTCTGTGATGGGGTCCATGGATTGGTGTGGCATGCAGGGCTTGGTATTGGGATGGGTGGGTTGTGATAGTGGGGTATATTTGAGGTGGTGAAGTGATGGGGGTCAGGGTAGGGGTAGGAGTTTGTGATGATAGGCAGGTAGGGTGAGGGATGTAATAGTAAAGATTTGACTTACCAGAGTCCAGTCCTCCTGCTACTCCTGCGAGGCCCTCAGGATGCATGATTGCCAAGACTTGCTCCTCCCATGTTGTTAGTTGTGGGGGAGGAGATGGGGGTCCACCGCCAGTCCTCTGTACAGCTATCTGGTGTCTTGCAACAACGGAACGCACCTTCCCCCGTAGATCGTTCCACCTCTTCCTGATGTCATATCTTGTTCTGGGGTGCTGTCCCACGGCGTTGACCCTGTCCACGATTCTCCGCCATAGCTCCATCTTCCTAGCAATGGACGTCTGCTGCACCTGGATGATTTCCTCCACCATGACCCTTAGTTCCTCCTCTGAAAACCTGGGGTGTCCTTGGGGTGCCATGGATGTGGTGTGAGTGATATGTGTGAGGATGTGTGGGGTGATGTGTAGGGTGATGTGTTCTGGTGAGTGCTGTGAGGTGCGTGGATTTATGGGTGATGGTGTTACGTGGCTCAGATTGGATGGGTGCTCCTGGCTTGTCTCTCTCTCTGTTGGCAATCTTTTTTTTCGTTGAAAGGGTTGGGGGTAATGTGGGTGTGTGTTTTATATTGGATTGTGTGTGTTGGTGTGGTGTGTGTATGTGTATCAGGTGTGGGTATTTTGACTTGGCCAATATGGTGTAGTTTTGTTAGTGTGTGTGTATTTTGAGCGCGGCGGTGTGTACGCCAATGGTTGTAGGAAAGTACCATCTTGCCTGGCATGTTACCCCCATATTTCTCTGTATATATGTTGTTTTAGTCTGTGTGTCACTGGGTCCCTGCCAGGCAGGGCCCCAGTGCTCATATGTGTATGTGCCCTGTATGTGTTCCCTGTGTGATGCCTAACTGTCTCACTGGGCCTCTGCTAACCAGAACCTCAGTGGTTATGCTCTTTCTGCTTTCCAAATTTGTCACTAACAGGCTAGTAACTAAATTTACCAATTCACAGTGGCATACTGGTACACCCATATAATTCCCTAGTATATGGTACTGAGTTACTGAGGTACCCATGGTATTGGGGTTCCAGGAGATCCCTATGGGCAGCATCATTTCTTTGGCCACCCATTGGGAGCTCTGACAATTCTTACACAGGCCTGCCAGTGCAGCCTGAGTGAAATAACGTCCACGTTATTTCACAGCCATTTACCACTCCACTTAAGTAACTTATAAGTCACCTATATGTCTAACCTTCACCTGGTGAAGGTTGGGTGCAAAGTTACTTAGTGTGTGGGCACCCTTGCACTAGCCAAGGTGCCCCCACATCGTTCAGGGCAAATTCCCCAGACTTTGTTAGTGCGGGGACACCATTACACGCGTGCTCTATACATAGGTCACTACCTATGTATAGCGTCACAATGGTAACTCCGAACATGGCCATGTAACATGTCTAAGATCATGGAATTGTCACCCCAATACCATTTTGGTATTGGGGGGACAATTCCATGATCCCCCGGGTCTCTAGCACAGTACCCGGGTACTGCCAAACTGCCTTTTTGTGGTCTCCACTGCAGCTGCTGCTGCTGCCAACCCCTCAGACAGGTTTCTGCCCTCCTGGGGTCCAGGCAACCCTGGCCCAGGAAGGCAGAACAAAGGATTTCCTTTCCCTTTGGAAATAGGTGTGAAGGACTGGGGAGGAGTAGCCTCCCCCAGCCTCCGGAAATGCTTTGATGGGCACAGATGGTGCCCATCTCTGCATAAGCCAGTCTACACCGGTTCAGGGACCCCCCAGCCCTTCTCTGGCGCGAAACTGGACAAAGGAAAGGGGAGTGACCACCCCCCTGACCTGCACCTCCCAGGGGAGGTGCCCAGAGCTCCTCCAGTGTGTCCCAGACCTCTGCCATCTTGGAAACAGAGGTGTTGGGGGCACACTGGACTGCTCTGAGTGGCCAGTGCCAGCAGGTGACGTCAGAGGCTACCTCTCTTGGTAGCCAATCCTCCTAACCTGGTAGGCAAACCTTCTTTTCTGGCTATTTAGGGTCTCTGCTTTGGGGAATTCTTCAGATAATGAATGCAAGAGCTCACCAGAGTTCCTGTGCATCTCCCTCTTCACCTTCTACCAAAGGATCGACCGCTAACTGCTCCAGGACGCCTGCAAAACCGCAACAAAGTAGCCAGACGACTACCAGCAGCATTGTAGCGCCTAATCCTGCCGGCTTTCTCGACTGTTTCCAGGTGGTGCATGCTCTGGGGGTAGCCTGCCTTCACCCTGCACCAGAAGCTCCGAAGAAATCTCCTGTGGGTCGACGGAATCTTCCCCCTGCTAACGCAGGCACCAAAAGACCGCAACACTGGTCCTCTGGGTCCCCTCTCATCCTGACGAGTGTGGTCCCTGGAACACAGCAACTCTGTCCAAGTGACTCCCACAGTCCAGTGACTCTTCAGTCCAAGTTTGGTGGAGGTAAGTCCTTGCCTCCCCACGCTAGACTGCAAAGCTGTGTACCACGTGATTTGGAGCTGATCCGGCTCCTGTGCACTCTTCCAGGATTTCCTTCATGCCCAGCCAAGCCTGGGTCCCTGGCACTCCATCCTGCAGTGCAAAACCTTCTGAGTTGTCCTCTGGCGTCGTGGGACTCCCTTTTGTGACTTTGCGTGGACTCCGGTCTACTTTTCTCCTAAGTGCCTGTTGGGGTACTTCTGCGGGTGCTGCCTGCTTCTGTGAGGGCTCCCTGAGTTGCTGGGCATCCCCTCTGTCTCCTCCTCCAAGTGGCGTCATCCTGGTCCCTCCTGGGCCACAGCAGCACCCAAAAACCTCTACTGCGACCCTTGCAGCTAGCAAGGCCTGTTTGCAGTCTTTCTGCGTGGGAACACCTCTGCAAGCTTCATCGCGACGTGGGACATCCGTCTTCCAAAGGAGAAGTCCCTAGTCCGCTTCTTTCTTGAAGAACTCCAAGCTTTTTCCAACTGGTGGCAGCTTCCATGCATCTTCAGCTGGCATTTCCTGGGCTCCTGCCCACTCTCAACACTGTTGCAACTATTGGACTTGGTCCCCTTGTATTACAGGTACTCAGGTCCAGAAATCCACTGTTGTTGCATTGCTGGTGTTTGTTCTTCCTGCAGAACCCCCCTATCACGACGTCTGTACTCTCTGGGGGTAGTAGGTGCACTTTACACCTACTTTTCGGGTCTTGGGGTGGGGTATTTTTCTAACCCTCACTGTTTTCTTACAGTCCCAGCGACCCACTACAAGCTCACATAGGTCTGGGGTCCTTTCGTGGCTCGCATTCCACTTTTGGAGTATATGGTTTGTGTTGCCCCCATACCTATGTGCTTCTATTGTAAGTCTACACTGTTTGCATTACTTTTCTTGCTTTTACTTACCTAATTTTGGTTTGTGTACATATATCTTGTGTATATATCTTATCCTCTTACAGAGGGTACTCACTGGGATACTTTTGGCATATTGTCATAAAAATAAAGTACCTTTATTTTTAGTAATTCTGTGTATTGTGTTTTCTTATGATATTGTGCAGATGATACAAGTGGTATAGTAGGAGCTTTACATGTCTCCTAGTTCAGCCTAAGCTGCTTTGCCATAGCTACCTTCTATCAGCCTAAGCTGCTAGTAACACCTCTTCTACACTAATAAGGGATAATTGGACCTGGCACAAGGTGTAAGTACCTCTGGTACCCACTACAAGCCAGGCCAGCCTCCTACAATGGTTTACCGTGGTTGAAAGACCGCCGCGGTGATTCGTGGGTCCTGATACTGTGGGCGTATTCCTGTTGGTGTAACGGTGTGGATTTTGGTACCGCCAGTTTATCACTGACCTTTGAGCCGGTGGACTTGTGTGGGTGTCTGTATAGTGATGGATTTCCCTGTTTGGGTCATAATACCCTTAGCGGTATACCGCCGCGGTCACGGTATGTTGCCGGCTGTCAGAGCGGCAGTAGGCAGCATTTACCACCAGGGTTGTAATGAGGGCCTTAATGTTGGCAAGGGGAAATCCCTTTTTTATTTTTTTTATTTGGAAAGGAATCATACAACAAATACATTCTTAAATCATTTTATACTGGATAAATGAAATTCTGAACCAAAAGGAAAAAAAAAAACAACATCAGGAGATGAGTACCACCTGACTAAATAATGAAAAAGACACTACAGTCCGACTAATCCAAACGGGGATGAATATCCAGTTATTTAAGTTAATTTAAAGAAGAATAGTCTGGTTTTACTTTTGAACCTTAATCATTATGAGCCCGAATCCAGTCCTGAAGTGGCCCCCATATTACTTTTCCTCTCCTCCTAGCATGTTTCCCCTTGCGTTCATATAATCCCATCTCCAAATAGTATACAGACAGCAATCTAGCCAACCATTGCTGCAAAGACGGAGGTCGTACATTCAACCATGCAGATGTTATACATATTCGATACACTGCCATAGCCACAAAGATAAATGCTCTATGTGGACCACCCACTTCTCTAGCAACCCCTAAAACCATAATCTCGGGGGTAAGAACAAGGTCATATCCCATAACCTCATTCAAAACAGATTGAATACCCACCCTCAAATCCATTAACTCCCCACATGTAGCCATCATGTGTACAATATCTGTTCCATACGTCCCACATCTTGGACAGTCTGTTCCTGATTGACTCCCCCATTTGACAATATGAGCTGGAGTATGATATAAGTTGAACAGGGTCTTATAATGTTGTGCTTGCAGGGAGGAAGGTAATAGAGTAGTGTATCCCAGCTCTAATGACCTCATAAAGTTATTACTTCCATCCACCAACTTCTCCTTCCACCTTTCCTTATTCTTCTATAAATCATCAGGCTGCTCCGCCAGAAGTAATGAATAAACTGACCTAATTGCTATATTGGGATTAGCCAGGATGTCGTTCAACAATTGATTACTTCTGAATCCCTGCACACCCCCTGTTTTCCTTGCAAGAAAATCCCGTACCTGTAGGTATTTAAAAAAGTCCCTTCGCTCTAAGTCATACTGCACCTGTAGATCCACGAACGCCTTGATCCCCAAGTTATCAAAAATAATTCCTAACCTCACTATACCTAAAGAAGCCCAGCTTGCCATACACTTATCCTTAAATATTTCGGGGAGCAATGGATTCTTCTCGATCATAGTGTAATAATTATATCTACCAAGTCCTTTCTTCTTATACCATGATCGCCAACACTTATAGGCCGCTTCCAAAACCTTATATCGAGTTTTCTTATAATATCCAGGCTCATGATATGTTGCGAAACACCCATTGGCTACTGCCCCTATCTGCAACTCGTATATGTTAGGGCAATCCTTTTCCGCTATCCTTTCTTTCTTAGGACCCCATAATGGGCGCATATACTGAAAAGCCGCTGCCATTTGATATAATTTCATATTCGGTAAGGACCACCACCCCCTTTCTCGAGGGAGAGACATAAATTTACTAGCTCTTCTACACTTACCATATGCCCAGATAAATCTCATGACCGCTCTGTCTATCTCTTTAAATATAAAGTTAGTGAAGCTCAACGGTACAGCACGAAACAAATACAGCAGCTTAGGAAGGAGAATCATTTTCACCATATTGCACCTCCTCATAATAGTCAGATGTAGATTATTCCATCTACACATATCTTTTCTGGCTTTCACAAGTATGGGATCCAAATTCAAGTTAACAATTTCTTCTACTTTTGGTGTGATATTTATACCAAGATATACTGCGTGATCCACCCTCCGTGTATCCTGAGTGTTTGTATATTGATTGGCCAATAACTGCGTTTTAGCTCTATTCAGCAGGTATCCAGAAAATCTTCCAAATTTCATTGTCACTTCTTCAACCTCTCTCAGTTAATATGTTAATATAGCTATGTCATCTGAATAAGCAAGAACTTTTGTATCCCATCCCTGCCTATGTATCAGTGGAATCTTACTGTTTTCTTCCAACTGTCTAAGCAGGGGGTCTATATATAGAGCAAACAGGAGGGGAGAGCATGGGCATCCCTGTCTGGTACCTCTCCTGACCTGGATACTCTCAGATTGTCCTCCCATTAATTGAATTTTCACTACCGGTGATCTATATAGAGCCTTTACTGCTACAATAAATTTCTTCCCTAGACCGTAATACTCCATTACATACCACAAATAATTCCAGTTCACCCGGTTGAATGCCTTCTCTGCGTCTAATAATGCGACTGCCATAGGTTCCTCTGCTACTTCCGTAGCATCAAAAAGTGCAAGGACTCTCTGAATGTGGTTGGTAGTATCCCTTCCTGGGACAAACCCATGTTGCCTAGGGGAGACTAATTTCCTAATCACCAAAGATAATCGAGCAGCCAATATCTTTGAATATATTTTAACATCGCTGTTAATTAGTGTAATCGGCCTGTATGAGGCCGGATTTGACTGGGCTTTCCCTTTCTTCAAAAATATTACCATATTGGCCATATCCCATGATGGGGGGGTTTCCCCTTCATTCTGTACCTGAATGAATAACTCTACCATTACTGGGAGTAATACTGCTCTAAAAGTTTTATAAAATTCTAAGGGGATCGATTCAGGACCCGTAGCTTTTCCGGTGGCAAGATCACTCATTGCCGTATCAATTTCCAAGATATCTATCTGCTCTCCCATATTTAGATTATCACACTCGGATAGCTTATCGGCCTTAATGGGGTATAAAAACTCCAACATTTCTTCCTCCATATAAACAGATGTATCATTATATAGTTCCGTGTAATATCCATGAAAAACCTTTCTAATTTCATCCACTTCTGATACTATCTGTCCTTGCTGATCTTTAATCTCTCTAATGACCCCGGATGCTGTCTTCTGGCTTGCCCATATCGCTAGCAAGCGCCCAGTTTTTTCTCCATACTCATACCTTTGTGAGCGCTGTGCTAAATATTTTTCCGCTATTCTTTGGGCCATAGCCTCGTTGATTGCTGCTTTAGCTATAGCAACTTCCTCCTGGGCCCTCTTATTATCCGCCCCAGTTTCTATAGCTATGACCAACTGCCTTTCTGCTGCCCTCAGCTTCATTTGGGAGTCATTTATTCTGCCTTGGGCGCCTTTCTGCCTTTTGCTACTAAAGCTCAGCGTTTCACCTCTAATTCCTGCTTTCAAGGTATCCCAGACTATCTCAACTGAGGCCGACCCCGGATTGAACCCCAAAAATTCAACTATCCATTTTCTCATATGCTCACAATATTCTGGGTCCTTGAGAAGTCCTCTTTCAAATGTCCATCTCCTGACCTTTGGTTCTAGCTCATCCAGTTCTAAATCGAATACTAGGGGGTTATGATCTGATATAATCCATGGGTATGACTCGATCCTACTCCGCTTTAAAAGTAGAGGAGAGATCAAAAAATAATCGAGTCGTGCTAATTTCCCATGGGGGGGCGGAGTAATAAGTATATCCAGGGTCTGATTTACGTAATTTCACCCAGGCATCCACTAATCCTAATTCTTTCTGAATGGCGACCATTGCCTTGTGTACCCGAGGCTTACGCCCTTGATACTTCTTAGTTTTGGACGCTAATAAGTCCTGTAATCCATCCCAAGAACCATTAAAATTAAAGTCGCCACATAGAATATAGGGAGGGGCCCATCCTGTTAGCTCAATAGCGAGGGTATCTAGAACTACTGGGTCATCCGTGACTACCCAATATAGAGAATATAATGTGAAGCTACTATACCCATAACTGCACTCTACGATTACCCATCTTCCACCCCTGTCCGATAAAATTTACTTTATTGGTCCTGTCTAGTATTGCCACCCCTTTAGTTCTGGCCTCTTGTTCTGACCGGGCGATCACTTTCATGCCAAGTGAACCAAGAATTTCAGAATTTTTAAATTCCACATGTGTCTCCTGTAGGCAATAAATATCTGCTTTAAATGCTTTTAATTCCTCAGCCACTCTCCTTCTTTTACGAGGGTCATTTAGTCTGCATATATTGATTGAGGCAATTCGAAATCTAGCCATTTAATATTTTTGTTTCATTTCTTTTCTCTTTCTGCCCCCCCAAGCCTTCACATCTAACTGCAACTTCTCTTGGATTCTCTTCTCTCCTTGTTCCCTTCCTCCTATTTTCTCCCCCCCCATTTATCTAATTTCCCTTGGTCCTTTCCTTTCCATTTTATCCCCTTGTTCGATCTCCCCCCGCCAACCCTTTCCTCCCCCCTGCTCCCCTTCCCCTCCCCCCTTCCCCCATCCAGGGCCAGTCTCCACCACCCCCTCCCAGGTTCCTACCCTCCCTCCCAGGGACTGGTCCCCCACCCTGTTGAGCAATCAGACCACCGATGGCCTGAATATTGGTGTTGTGTATAGTTGGGCCCGCCCACCCACCGGTCTCCCAAGCACCCTTACCTTTCCTGTGTCTATATGGTCTGTTGTTTGGCCCCCATCAAATATTTTTTGGCTTTAATTTCAGAAGTGAATACTTTTACCTTTCCATTCAATACTGTTTTAAGTCGAGCGGGGGCCAGCAAATATGCCTCCCCTCCTTTATCTGAGAATGGCTTAATGAGCTGCCGAAGCCGCCATCTCCGCTCAACGGTGGCATGACAGAAATCGGGGCGAGTGAAGAAAGTAACCCCATCCACAGTACATGGGGTATTAGGGCGAGTTTTATCAGATATCTCCTGTCGTAATAGGTAATTCCCAAAATAAACTAAGATAGCTCTAGGGTATTTAGAATCTGCCTGTTGACCCCCCTCCCGCCGGGTTGTTGGAAACCTATGGACCCGCTGCAGCTCATTCTCCCAATCCCAATTCCCCAGTTCCGGGAAGGCCCCACGCAGAAGATTGACCATATAAGTCTGTATATTACTTCCCTCTGACCCTTCCGGTATACCCAGAAATCGAAGATTATTCCTTCTCTGTCTATTCTCAAAATCTTCCATTTTCCACATTACATCCATCAATTGATCGTCACTCGTAGTACTCTGTTCTTTAAGAGTGTCGACATCCTCCTCAACTGCCACTATCCTTTCTTCCATTGAGCATAGCTTAGCTTCGATTTCTGTACACGATTTTGCCACCTTATGAACTGTCCCCTGCAATCTCTTTGTGGCAATCCTTGCACGCCGACTTTCAATCCTAGCCTCTGTTTGCAGTTCTTTAATTGAGCTGTATATTGACTGCAAGATCCCGGCCTCAATGCCCGTCGCAGACGAATTACCAGCGGAGGGACCTACGTCTGTTTCCAATTGACCATTAACTGAGCCCTGTTTACGCATGAAAGGAGTGTCTGCTAATCCAATACCGGAATAGTCCCACTTTAAAGTCCTACCACTCATGGATGTTGAGTTTTCAAAACCCTCTAGAGGAGCAGGCCTTGTTTTTACTGGTTTCCGCTGTCGGCGCACCTGCCGCACTGCAAGTTCGTTGCTTGAGGATTTATTGTCAGCCTCAGATGTCTCGCTATCTTCAGACTCACCAGAGCTGTGATCAATACTGCTGAGATCTGATTCCTCAGTCAAGGAGTAAAATTTGTTGCTACTATCTTTGCCCCAGTCTACAGCCTGGGGATCTTTTCCAGTTGTTTTACCCCATCTTTTTGGGCTTCTTAGGGATTTATGTAGATCCCCCCCCTTCTCCTGCTGCAGGTCCTGAAGGTCCTGAAGTGTTCACAGTTCCTTCCCCGTTCTGACGCTCCGGCTGCTCAATTTGATCATGTCGTATTTGGAGCTGCTTGCCTCCAGCGGGGGGGCCCAGCTTGTTCTCTCTTGTCTCCCTGTTGCTGTCTTCGATCTCTGACAAGTTCTCAATACTTTGTATAAGTTTAATAGGGGGTTCGTTATTTTCGATACACAACCCTGCGTTGTTATTGGTACTCGGGAGTGTAAATTCTTTCCCTAGCGTATTGCTTTCATTGGGGGGGATTGTATGTACGGCAAGGCTATCTTGCGCCCCACCTGTAAGAAAAGTCGTAATAGTAGATTGGCTTTTGCCTTTCCCCTTAATTTCCAGCGTGGGGTAGTACTGTCACCCATCTTAGCATCTTTCCCCGATCCCATCATATTTTTCCCGGCAGCTTTACCTACTATTGACGTCAGGCGTTTGTTTACTCCTGCTGATTCTCCTTTATCTCTTCCAACGCGTGTCGTCTTAGCTCCTTCAGTCTTATCCCCGAGATTCCGAATAGCTTTGGGTGCCATATTGTTTTTTAACGCGTAGGATACCAGCCTAATGAGTCCTATAACTCCAGCCGCTGCCGTTAGCACATCCGATATTGCTCGCTTAATCAAACTCCTCAAAGGCCGTGAGGGGGTATATTGGTGCCAAGTTGGATCGTCTTGTGCACCCAACACCATTAGTGCCCCTGAATCTGAATCTTCTAGTTCTCCTTTTATGCCCCCTCTTTTTTTTTTTTTTTAGTATCAACTGTTAAAGTTTCTTTGTCCCTTTGCCTAAGTAGTCCGTATTTTTTTTTTTTTTACTTGACAAGAAGAAATCGTCGTCTTAATCAATATTAAAAAGTTTCTTAACACATATTCTCTCGCCGATTTAACCGTTTTTTTTTAAAATAGGGGGCGAGTTGGTTGCAATACCCCTCGTTAGAAAACGTTCATCATCATATATTTTTTTTTTTTGTACTCCTACCAATACCTGGTTGCTGCTGCAGGTTTCCCTGAATGGTTGGTTTAAAAGTCTGAGGAATACCCAGGGCTCCTCTCACCCTCTTCTCCACTGAGTATGTGTATGTAAAGACAGCCAAAGCATGCTCCCCTCACTGCGGTATGGTGCCTCTGCTCTGGCCTCCCAGCACAGCCAACACAGCCAAACAGCCTAGGTCTCCTGGGACTCCCGCGCGGGTTTGCTGACTCCCGGGCATTCCTTTAAAATAATTTCTTTGTCCCTGTGGCGCTCGGTGTCTTCTTCCCAAGCGCCGCTGCTGCCTCGTCTTTCCCCTCGGGTAGCGAAAGCGGTGTCGATCGGACATGGGGGTCTCCTACCCCCTTGTTCCCCTTAGGTAGAGCGCGATCATTGTTGCGGCCGATCCACAGCGGCCGCGTCTGTGTGCTTGGCTCGTAGTGGGCGGGGCTTGTGAGCCTCGCAACTACGCCGACACCATGTTGCTCGTATTAGCTCAGGGGAAATCCTAATCAGAAGGTGTCAGTCTGAAAAAAACAGAGTTAGGATTCAGGGTAAGAGAATATAAGCATTCAAGAGTCTAACTCAAGAGCTAGAAATATAGGATCTCAAGTAACAGACTCAGGGAAAGGGATTCCATCTGCAAGGTCAGGGCAGGATCTACCAAAAACATTCTAGGACACAATTAAAACACATTGCACTTTCTTTAGAATGTCTCCCCACCAACTCCTCCAAACCGGAACCAATCAGGTTGCGCCTTCTCCCCGGAGCAGTTACACTCTCCTCTTTCTCATCTTTGGACAAAGGTGCACACAGCTGCACAGCCTTGAATTTATCAGTGGTCCGGACTGAATGGTACATGAGGATCCTCCTCACCCCAACACATGGTGTAAATTACAACAAACTCTCAGTTAATTCTGTCTCTTCCAATGTTTCTAAGAGCAAACAATGAGCTACTTTTCCAACTATTGAAGGTTATCTTGCTTCTGCAAAGATAAGGAAAATGTGAACGCACGTTTCAAAATCAATATTATGTTAACAGATAAAGGCTTTGAGCCACTGAGGCCTACTCACAGTTAGGCCAATGTTAAGAACACATTTGGTTAACATGAATATACTATAGGTTAATGTTTAGACTTTGAATATAGAAAGTGTGTCTCCTTTATATGTGCATATAGCTGCACGAAAATAGAGACTAACATGATGAGTACAGATTGTGAGGCATTACATTTCTTACTGCTTCAGTCCCCCTCTGATGGCTAGACAAGCCATCACACAAGACGTTTAGGCATCAGCATAACTGCATCAGAACTTTATTGTATTTTGCTGTTTATGTTTAGAGTTCTTTGTTTCTCTTGTCATCATTAATCTACATTGTTCATGATCAAGTCTATTTCTTTCATCTCTCTCTCTACACCTTTGCTCCCTGTTGACATCTTTCACCCCTTCATCAGTTGAAATCCTTTCCCTATGGCAAACAAATGACACAAATATCTATATCACAATGGGCCCCATTATACCAATTAGAAGTCCACCACCTACACTACTAAGCCAGATACCTATAGCAGAAAATGATTTCCCAATCACTTCCCAGGCACCCTCAAATCTGTCGACACTCCAGTAATATTTTTCACATACTTTCTGATTTCTTTGCTCTTGTTTGGGGTGCAAGTGCAACACTACTGCACCTTCAACATCTTACAGACTGTTCCCTCTTTTGTGTATAAGAGATCTAAAGCAAGCTGAATTTGTAAAACCATAGCCCTAATCATTAGCAATTCAGGATTAATAGCTACTTAACTTCCAGCAGGGCTGGCTGCCAGCTTATCAACTAAAGTAGAAAGCGTTCTGATCTTTAAATCATTCAATATAACTCCTACAAAAAAGAATAGCACCAGTGATGTCTCCCACTATCTGTGCAGCACTACTACACTTATCTTTTGCAGGAAATCCAATTTCCTGACCATTCATGCTATCTATATGATATACATTAGGAAATGCTATTGATAAATAGCAAGTTCCCACACAGTTGCCAGGGAATTTGAAGTAAGCATTGTTTCATCGACACAGTGAACTCCAGGAATTGTAGGATAATTTCCTGCAAATATCTAATCTCTGTAATCCAGACCTTCAATTTAGTTAGGACATTGACTCAGTCCCATTCCTTTGAAAATCATGAACATCTGCCTCTCTTCTGGTAAAATATTCCAAGAAGGTGATTGTGAGAGGTGATACAGACATTTAACCATTCAAAAGCAACTGGAGTGAATCCCTTCTGTTCTTAGCCTATCTCTCTGTACCCACCAACGGAGAACACAATATGTGTTGTAAGGACTCCCACCCACTGGGATTCCAAGTGGCATTCTTCATCATAGAGTCCTTGTCCAGATACATGGTGTATCTGGATGGGCTCAACCTTGATAGCCAAAGGAACATATTGGTTATTGGGTGGATCCTAGATTTAAATAGTCTAGGGTGCCCTGAGGGTTCATTTTATTTTCAAAGGACACCCTGACGGAGTTAAAAATATGTGGGGATGTACTAAGGAAATTAAGCCCATATGTACAGGAAAAGGACAGGGTGCGACGCTGAGCCAAAATTGGCAGCGCCGCGCTCTGTAATTTTCACAACGTAGGAATGTGCTGTATTTAAATGAATACAGCGCACCCCTGTGTTGTCCACTGCGCTTGCGCTAAATTAAACTGCCAGCGCCAACACAGGCGTCCTTGCACCATTGTGCAAGGATGTCTTCATTGAGGGGTGTGATTGTTTATGTATGAGAAGGTGACCCTTCATGCACATAAACAATCACTAATGGCGATTTGGCACTTTTGTGTGTGCTGCAGAATGCAGCACACACAGAAGGGCCAAAGTGTCATTTTGAAATGATTGTTTATGTGCAGGAAGGGACACCTTCCCACACATAAATAATTATTTCTGGCATTTTGCTCTTTCTATATGAGCTGCAGAATATAGCACACATAGAAAAAGCAAAAAACAAGGAGAAAAAAAAGTATTCCTCCTTGTTGAGCCTTGCTAATGCCACCCCTCGGTGGCATTAGATTTTGGTGTTGCCTCAGGTTTCCAAAATCTCGTAAATCTGAGGCAGCATCAAAATGCAATGGGTATTGCTGTGGCACGCCCACAGCAACACACATTGCACGCCCCTCTGACTCACAAAACTGCATCGGAGGGGCCCATATTTACAAGGAGCCGTAACGTCACAAAAAGTGGCTTTACAGCTCCTTGTAAATATGGAGTAGAGGTTACCGCCACAGGAGCATCACATAAAGTGACGCCCCAGTGGCGCTAGGGGCTGTTAAATATGCCCCTTAGTATCCTCTGCATACCTGGGTCAACATGTTTCAAATATCACACCAATGCCTCACCGGGCTAGTTATCTTTTCTCAGGACCTCACAAGGATCCCATTAATGTCCCATTTGTGTGCATTCAACTGTGAAACGTCCATTCACCATACTCATACATGCCACACAAACCAACCCATTTGATCTCTATGTTCGCATTTCTTTGGTAGCGTCCTATTTAGATCTTCATTAGGGTAAGGAGGCAGGTGGACCTTGTAGTCAAACTTTCATTAAAGGTCTCTTTCCAGCCGGGAACCCCTTTAGTGCCTCCTTCCCCCGCATCTTCTAGTAAAACATAACTTGTTTTAAAGTCACCAATCTAAACTCAGTTTCGGTTGTATTCCAAGAATTCTTTATTTTTCCTCCTTCTTTCCTCATACATCTTTCACATAATCGCTCCAGTTTACTTTCTTCTTCTAAATCTCTGCTGCCTATCTTCCAGGTCATCAATAAACTTGTTTTCAATTGGATTTAACAGGTTAAGTTTTGTATATAGACACAAGCAATGTCAAGCTTAACTTGGCATCTTAAGAAATGCCACACAGTATCCATGTCCTCCACATTAGAATGGGGATTCAAATGTTTATACATAGGTACTTTTGAGAGGGCCAAATCATAATTTGATAATAATGTTCAGTGACATTGACGATACAGCAAACTATGAATTATACGACATGAAATACCATAGATAAGGGGATCATTGTGGTTGGCCATACCTCTCACCACAGATGAGGGAAGTGAGTGCACACATTACAGTCTTTTGCCTGAATTATCTCCATTATAAGAGTGTGCTTTTGTAACAGATTGAAAAATACATTAGAAGATAAATTTCCCTCTGAAGGATCTTTAAGCAAAATCTTAAAATACAAATTTGCTCTTCTACTGAGGGTGAAATGGTAGGTGTAAGCTTGGGATTGGACTTAATATGACCTGGTTTTGGAGGGAAACTTAAACCTATCAGCAGACTTATAAAAAGGATAATGACAATAAACATTACAGCCACCAACATTATATACTGATTTTTCTAAAAGATTGCCATTCTTTCCCTGCAGTCAGACTTTAGAAAAGTACAACTACAAACAAAAAATTATTCCTACTGGTTGATTCCACTTGTGTAAAATTGCAAAACTGTGTTGTTCAAGATGAATTTTTTATACACAGTTTTCTTCGTGAGTCATCCCTAACCCTACTTTATCTTCTTCTCTGAAATGTCAACCCTTTTCTTCCGCATGAGTCTTTGGCCTAGGCAGTTTCAGAATTCATTAAAGTCACTGTCTCTTGACAATCAATTTAATCAAAGAGCTTAAATAGTTCAGTTTCAGCAAGAGGCTGAGAAGTTACCAATAGACACCCTTGTTCTCTTTGTTCTTATGACTGTTGGCTGTTCGTTTCCACTGTCACTTTGTTCATTAGATTCAGTATCCTCAGTGACTGTCTGTAAAATGCCTTCAGCAGATACACTTGCCCTCATTCTCTCAATGGCTCCTTGGCCACCCTTCTCTTCTCGGTCACCACTGGTCATATTGCTAGGCCCTTATCCTGGATCAGAACTGTCATATGCTGTTTCACTAGGCTGGTTTACTGGGGTTTATTCTTGGCTCATTCACCACAGACTCAGCACTTACCTTGGCTTGACCTTGAGGCACTTCTTGGCTTTGAGATACTTGTTGACTTCAAGATACTTGGGGGCACTCTTCTCCTCGCTCTGCTCCTTTGTGGTAATCAGAAGCTCGACTTCTCTTCTTCACCACTATGTATCATTTGCTGAGTGTGTGATGCGTGCATCCAGTTAGGTAGGCTGCCACATTTCACCGCTGTGTTGGTGACCAAGATGACCTTGACTACCTTGAATGCCAACAGGGTCCCAAACATGACTTCCTGGCATGCTTCTTCATCAAAGCCCAGTCTCAGAGACTAAGGTCATGGTACTGGTCCTGGCTCAGAGGGGCAGTTGCAGCTTCAACCTGGTGAGAGACAGAATGTGCTACACCAGTCAGTCCTTTGCAGTAAGAGCCATGTCATCTGAAAAAACCACAAGCAAAGTAGAAGGCACAGTAAGGAGTCTCATGGATGTAACAGTCCTGTTCTCCGATTAGGAGTACTTTTGAGACTAATTAACACCAAAAATAAAGTATCCACTCACTTAATAAATGTAGATGCACACACTTTTGCGAGACAGGATTTCAGCGTCCCGTTGATCTGTTTGATGATCTCTGATGCTTGAGGCTGGTAACTACAGTGCAGTTTCTGCTCCACTTGTGAGGCCACACACAGCATTTTGTAGGACTTCCTTATTGAAATTAATTTCACTGGGAATAAGATGCAAGGCATCAATCCTCACAGAAATAGTTTGGCTACATTAATACTGCATTTCTCCCAGTCGGGTATGCCTCCAGCCAGTGGGAGTGGATGCCAACAGAGCTAAATCATATTTTAATCCATTGCACATGGGCATTTTGATGAAATCTAACTGAATGTGAATGAAAAGATCACCTGATCTCCCTATATGACTCATTGTCACTAGTGTCCTTCTCCCTACCTTTAAATATTGACATTTCACACCCCAATGACAAAGGTTCTCAGCCATTGTTCTGAAAAGTGGCATAAACTAATTGTCAGGCCAGGTTCCTCGGAAGCAATACTCTTAAGATGTTTTACTTCTGGCAGTTTCGACTGAGTTTTATATTTTACCAAAGTATTGCTGTGGCCAAACGGGGGGAAGGAAAATTAGGGCAGGTACTGCAGGGAAGGAAACCTGGAAAGAAAAAGATTGTTCAACAATTCTTAGATTAACTTTCAACAAGAACTGTTTTTACAATTCACACAAAAGTTATATAAGTTCTTAATATTCCTGAATCAAAAGCTGTAACAGTTCTTTTCAATGTTTATTGCGAGTTCCCAAAACAAGTAGGGATATTAAAAAACAAATCTGTCTTGAGGGGAACTAGGAGTTAGTTCCCAAAGTGTTTCTTGTGCCATCTCTGGTTGGTCTCAATTCAGCAACCTCTAGTGAAGGCCCAAACATGTCTTCCAACCTGCCACCTTACCAGATTTCTGATACAATGGACTTTTAATACTTGCGGCAAGGAGTTTGTGACAACAGTTCTGCTTAAACAAATACATCATCGCATCCTGCCCCAAACGGGGAGGAACATGAAAGTTTCTCACCAGGGATGAAAACAAACTGACTAGTAAAATAGTCCTTTCATCTCCAGAAACCCGAATCTCATCCTCATTTTTAACACAACCTGCTCTGACCCAAACCTGTTGTTCAGTCTGTGGTGTCCCTTCCTGAAGCCTCTTGACTTTCCTCCACGTATCAGCAATGGTCAACATGTTCATAGCAATCTCATCTTTAGATTTATTTGAATACTCCCCCATTGAAAGCACAGGACCCATGGGCGCAATATTTGGCAACTTCATCAGCACACCAATTTCCAGCAGTGACGTAACCATTTCCTCATCTGTGCTGTAAACTTCACAAATGCTATCTCTAGAGGCATTTTCAATGCTTCAAGAAGCCCCATGATGGACTTCCTGTTTCTGACTGGGGTCCAGAAAATGTCAAACCATCTTTGTGACCACAACTGCTCATGGATCACACCATAGCCATGTTGACTATCAGTGAAAATGGTAACTCTTAATTGCTCTGAAGTACAACAAGCTCTATTAGGAGCAACCGATTTGGCCACCTGGGAAGAGATTACATCGCACAACCAGAAGTCTTCCACTGCACCTTCAAAGGTGCAAACAGCATAAGCAGCTCTCAAATTTGCCCTATCATTTCTTAAAAAGCGCCATCTACAAACAGTACATAATCTGGCTCTGCAGGGGGGTTATCTCGGATGTCAGGTCTCAGTTTGGTGCACAACTCAGTCACATCAAGGCACTCATGCTCAACCTCCCCACTCCCGATCCATTTCAGTTTCAGACAAAGGTTAAAATGTAGCAGGGTTTAGACACAAGCACCATTTTACTGTAATAATGTCTGCTGCCAGTATGGTTTGCTCATATCTGGGGAGGCGACTATTGGTCATAGTAATCAAGTATGCTAATCGGTTAAATGGTCAATAATTCATTGGTATTGATGTGGAAACAAATTAGAGGGGTCAGATAGAGGACGCATCCTTTTTAGGATGCACAGACCCGCACCCATGAAGTGGCATACTTCATCATCAGTCCGTACATCTCAGTAGGCGGCAATGCAATGTCCACTGGGCCCCTCAGAGGGGGCTCTTTACTGGGGAGCTTTTACTACCCGAAGCTGCTAGTCATTAAGCAAGACATCAGTGCCATGAACCTAGCTTGGGAGAGGGGGTGTGGTAGATTGGGAGAGAGAGAATGAAAATTGGCTATGAATTGCCAAATATTCACCATTTATTGAGAAAGTGCACCCTTCCTTCTCACTGTAATACATGATGAACTCTTTACTGTTATTTGGCAATCCCAGAGCTGGGGCACAGCAAAGTCTTTCTCAAGCTCGAGGAAGGCATTCATACTTACTTTATACCAAGGTAGCGGATCAAAGGCACCTTTGTATCTAAGCCTTTGCAGATGCTTTGCCACTAGAGAAAAGCTGGGCATCTACTGAAACATCCTGACTAGTCAGAGGGTTAATTTTCAAAAACTCAGATATTCTGACCTGTGACACCTTCTGTGCTCCTTCCTCAGTGTGATTTTCCAAATATAGGACTTACTTCAGACAGTATTGCAACTTCCTGGGACACTTGGGGGCATATTTATACTTTTTGGTGCAAAACTGCACTAAAGCAATTTTGCATTAAAAAGTTTTGCACCGGCTTGCATGATTCTTGAGCACCAGCTGGGCACCTTGTTTATGGAATGGTGCAAGCCGGCACAAAGGGTAGGCTAGTGTACAAAATAAAAAATGTTAGCTGGGTGGGGGTGGCGGTATGGGAGAAAGGGGTTTTGCACCAGAAAATAATGACGTTAAGCAGGTTAGAGTAAAAAAAAAAAAAGACTCTAACCAGCCTAACATCATTTTCTGACGCAAAACCATCCATACCACATGAATCCTGTGTTAGAAAAGACAGGAGTCATGCCCACCACCCCAATGTCCAGCACAGGGGACCAGGGTCCCCTGGGCATGGCCATTGCAACCAGTGCCATGTAGGGGGCCTATTTAAGGGCCCCCATTGGCACTTAAAAAAAATATATATATATACTTACCTGTATTTACCTAAACTTACCTGGGATGGGGTCCCCCATCCTCCGCTGTCCCTCTGGTGTGAGTGTCCCTGGAGCCTGGGGAGGCATCTGTGGGCTTATTCCATGGTGTTCCACCATGGAAATAGGCCCACAGGTCCCCTACCGCCTTCCCTGACCAAGGCGTTAAATAATGGTGCAAAGCAAGCTTTTCACCATTATTTGACCCCTCCTCCCGCCCTTGCTTGATTTTAGCACGGGGATAAATATGGCGCTAAGGCCATAGAGTCATTTTTTGCACGGGAACGCCTACCTTGCATCTCATTGATGCAAGGTAGGTTTCCACGTCCAAAAAATTACTTTAACTCCATAACTTTGGTACTAGACGGGTCTAGCACCAAAGTACAAATATGGAGTTCGTTTTGCACCAAATTTGCGTAAATAAAATGACGCAAATTTGGCGCAAAACAAGTATAAAGATGCCCGTTGATGTCCATTCTCAGGCAAATGATTCAATAGGGCAATAGTGTTTTGTTTGCATGCTTCTTATAATATCGACCCCACTAGTAGGTTGTCAATATATTGTACTAGGACTCAATTACACAGTAACTTTGGCGTCTTTATCAACATCTGGTTGAATATTGAGGGTTCTCTGAATACCCTTGTGGAACTAAGCACCATACCAAAATGCTGTTTTGGAACCGGAACACGAAGAGAAACTTGCTCTCTTTATGCAGTGGGATGAAAAAGAATGCTTGGCACAAATCAATCACTGTGAAGCACTTGGCTTCACAAGGTATCTGAAATAGTATTATGGCAGCATTCAGCACCACGGGATAAGGCACATTTTCTCCAAATTAAAAGTATTCAGAAACATTATTTTGCTTTCACTCTTCAATATTGAGTTGATATGGACTTTTATTTAAGACTTAAATACCTAAGTGCTTCAGTTCTTCATCTCTGAGTCGCAGCCTGGGTCATAAATCTGACTGAGCACTGCTCATTATCACGCTGTGCTATCTGCAACCTGGGGATAATAATGTACACAAGCATTTGCAATGCAACTGGTCTCGCATTTGCTCGAGTTAGAGCTATTAGCGTTGTAAACTCCTAAACGGACTTTTCTTGCCACATAAATTGAAAGAAAAAAAAATGAGCGCAATCACACTGTGTAATCGCGCTGCATGGAAAATAAAAAGATAAAGTAGTGCAGAAATCAGGCTGAAAACATTTAGCTTTGTATGTTTTCAGTAGTTTACCGGTGCGCTCGAGGAGGGCTCGAGCACGTATTCATGCCTTTCACTAATGAAAGCAAGTGGATTCTAAAAGCAAGCCCACAAACCAATGAAAGTGACAGGCGTAACATGGGAGTGGTTAAAAGCCCAAAGAGAGATTACAACAGGGACAGAGCGCTTGTGCGCTCGACCCTAAAATACCACAACCTTCCCTTAACTTTACGAGGAAAATGTGACCCTGTGCTTATTTAAAGCTGAACTCAAGGCTCCAAGATGCTCTGAATGTGTCTGCGAGCTACTGATAGCTAGCGAGACTCGCTATAGACACCTGCTCTAAATGTGCACTATGCGTTATCTATCGTGCCTTTATGACTTACACAAAGCCATGCAAAGATTTATTGAGGTGAGAGCGCACATATTGATTCATCATTCTCACTCAGAACACCACTAGGAACTTCTTGAGCAGTATTACTTCATTTACCATCAGACATTCTGTATACACAGTCATGCAGTGATGCACCTGCAAGATACATTCATTCATCCATATTCGATCCAGTCTCTAGCAGAAGGCTTATCCTTCTTTCCATACAAATCAACTACAATGTACATCCCAGCTTTCTTGGTACACTAGCTGTGGCAGCCCTGGAAAGCGTCTGCAGTGGCTCTGCACTCCTTTCCCAAACATATAATCCATGAGTACTAGTCTCCATGGATACTTAACAGATACTTTCTTTACACAGTAGAAAAGAGATTCCAACTGTTTTTGAAGGACACGTTGGACTTTCATGTGCTCATGATACTGAGAGTAGACTTTGTAACATTTTCTATAACACACGCTTAAAGTATTTCACAATCTATAATAGTAAATCAAAGAAAATAAACATTCTCCTATACCTGCTGCTCAAAGGACTGGGTTGTGATCAAATTAGTCTTTTACGTTCTGTAACTCATGCATTATGCTAAATGAGTTCCATATATTTGAGTAATTTTTCCACCTGCTACAAGCAGTGCTACAGAACTGTAAAAGAGAGTTACATAAAATATATTTTTTAAATGTATCCAAACTCACATTTTGTCTTCTCCTTTCCCTTCAATGTTCAGTTACAACTGTCATCCTCGACATACAATGTCTGTGCAATATTACAGAATGTTTGAGCTTGTTCAAAGGGGACAGCAAATACATTTCCAACAGATATTCTGCTGGGATATTAGGGAATGGGGAAAACACTATGGTGCACTGAAGTGAAGCAAAGTAAGCGGTGTGCACATTTCAGACTATTTTGCTGTGTTTGCATGTTAGGTAACAGATTAAATAGACTTTTCTACTTTTCAGTTGTGAAAGATAGGACTAATTTTTAACCATAATCAAGGAGTTTCTTGTTTAGTTACAAAATTAGCAGAAAATAAAACATATGTTGTTTTTTTGCAAAATGTATTAACCCCTTCGCTGTCAGGGCTGTCCCCCTCCCATGCCAAACCTTTTTTTGGCTATTTGGGGTAGTTTGTGCTTAGGCTCTGACAACTTTTTGTCCACATAAGCTAACCACGCCAAATTTGCATCCTTTTTTTCCAACATCCTAGGAATTCTAAAGGTACCCAGAGTTTGTGGGTTCCTCTGGTAGAGACCAAGAAATTAGCCAAAATACAGCTAATATTTCGTTTTTTTTCCAGAAAAATTGGAAAAAGGGCTGCAGAAGAAAGCATGTGTTTTTTCCCTGAAAATTGCATTAACAAATGGTTTGAAGTACGAAACCCACCATCTTCCCAGCCTTCAGGAACAGGCAGACTTGATTCAAGAAACCACATTTTTCAACACAATATTGGCATTTTACTGGGACATACCTCATTTTTACTATTTATTGTGCTTTCAGCCTCCTTCCAGTTAGTGCCAGAAATGGGTGTGAACCCAGTGTTGGATCCTGGACAGCTAAACATTTCTAAAAAGTAGACAGAATTCTGAATTCTACAAGGGGTCATTTGTGTAGATCCTTCAAGGTTTTCATACATAAAGTATCAGCTAAAATAAAAAAATATTGAAATTGAGGTGAAAAACGCGCCATTTCTATTCACATTTTCTTCTATAACTTTTTCCAGCTATAACAGATTTTTTAAATCAGTTTACCGTTATGTCTGATAGACTCTTCTGGTTGCGGGGATATATAGGGCTTGGAGGTTCATCAAGAACCCTAGGTACCCAGAGCCAATAAATGAGCTGCACCTTGCAATGGTTTTTCATTGTATACCCGGTATACAGCAATTTTTTTGGTGAAATATAAAGAGCGAAAAATAGGTACCAAGGAAACCTTTGTATTTCCAAAATGGGCACAAGATAAGGTGTTGAGAAGCAGTGGTTATTTGCACATCTCTGAATTCCGGGGTCCCTATACTAGCGTGTGAAACACAGAGCATTTCTCAAATAGACTTCTTTTTTACACACTGCCTCACATTTGGAAGGAACACATGTAGAGAAATGCAAGGGGCAATAACACTTCTTCTTCTATTCTGACTTTCCCCAAGTCTCTCGATAAAAATGGTACCTCACTTGTGTGGGTGGACCTGGTGCCCGCGACAGGAAACACAACATGGACACATCACGTTTTTACATTGAAATCTGACGTGTTTTTTGGAAAATGCCAACCTGTGGATTTTGACCTCTAGCTCAGCAGGCACCTAGGAAACCTACCAAACCCGTGCATTTTTTAAAACTAGACACCTAGGGAAATCAAGGATGGGATGACTTGTGGGGCTCTCACCAAGTTCTATTATCCAGAGTCCTTTACAAACCTCAACGTTTGGCAAAAAAACACACTTTACCCTCACATTTCGGTGCTGCAAAGTTCTGGAATCTGAGAGGAGACACAAACTTCCTTCCACCCAGCATTCCCCCAAGTCTCTCGATAAAAAAGGTACCTCACTTGTGTGGGTAGGCCTAGTGCCCGCAACAGAAAATGCCCCAAAACACAACGTTGACACATCACATTTTCCCAAAGAAAACTGACCTGTTTTTTGCAGAGTGCCTAGCTATGGCTTTAGGCCTCTAGCTCACCTGGCACCTAGGGAAACCTAGCAAACCTATACAAACCTATAAATTTTTTTAAACTAGACACCTAGGAGAATTCAGAATGGGGTGACTTATGGGGCTCTCACCAGGTTCTGTTCCCCAGAATCCTTTGCAAACCTCAAAATTTGGCAAAAAAAAACACTTTTTCCTCACATTTCGGTGACGGAAAGTTCTGGAATCTGGGAGGAGCCACAAATTTCCTTCCACCCACCATTCCCCCAAGTCTCTCGATAAAAAAGGTACCTCACTTGTGTGGGTAGGCCTAGTGCCCGCAACAGAAAATGCCCCAAAACACAACGTTGACACATCACATTTTTACAAAGAAAACTGACCTGTTTTTTGCAGAGTGCCTAGCTATGGCTTTAGGCCTCTAGCTCACCTGGCACCTAGGGAAACCTAGCAAACCCATACAAACCTATACATTTTTTTAAACTAGACACCTAGGAGAATTCAGAATGGGGTGACTTGTGGGGCTCTCACCAGGTTATGTTCCCCAGAATCCTTTGCAAACATCAACATTTGGCAAAAAAAACACTTTTTCCTTACATTTCGGTACTGCAACGTTCTGGAATCTGAGGGCAGCCACAAACTTCCTTCTACCCAGCATTCCCCCACATCTCCCGATAAAAATGGTACCTTACTTGTGTGGGCAGGCCTAGTGCCTGCGACAGGAAATGCCCCAAAACACTACGTGGGCACACCAAAATTATCGATTACAAAACTACCTGTTTCTGCGTTTTTGGTCCTGGGCTCAGCAGCAATCTAGGGAAATCTACCAAACTCAGATATTTCTGAAAACTAGACACCCAAGGGAGGGTGTGACTTGCATGGATCCCCCAGTGTTTTCTTACCCAGAATCCTCAGCAAACCTCAAATTTAGCTAAAAATCAATTTTCCCCACATTTCTGTGTGGGATCAACGCACCAGCACAAATTTCTACCACCCAACGTCCCCCTCAGTCTCCTGATTAAAATGATACTTCACTTGTATAGGTGGGCCAAGTGCCTGGGACAGGGAAGAGCCAAAAACATGTCAAAATTGAGGGGGAACCAAAGAGGGTCCAAAAGGGAAGTTTGAAAAAAAAAATTTTTAGGCTGACAAGTGGGCCAGAATTTTTATTGGTATAGATACGACAATGCTGGGTGATAGAAATTTTGTGGATTCCTGCAGATTCCGGAAGGTTCCATCACAACAATGTGGGGAAAATGGGTGATTTTGAGCAAAGTTGGAGGTTTGCAGGGCATTGTGGGTAATAAAATGGTGTGGGGTGCATGTGAAGCACACCACCCTAAACTCACCAAGATGTTAGTTTTCAGATGTGTCTAGGTCACGTAAATTTTTCTAGATGGCAGCATCCCAAAATCCAAAAAATGCTGCCCTCACCATTTCAAGTGGGATGATTATGAGAGTTAGTTAAGCTCTCATGGCCCAGATGTAAAATCAAAATAATCAAATGTCCTCTTGCTTGCCATTGGGATAAGATCTTTCAATGTGCGGGGGGAGAGCTGAAAGACTGTTAGCCCATTCAGTTGGGGTGGGGGCATAACCCATACTGGTTGGTGGCCACCACCCCACTACTTTTTTTTTTAATTCCCTGGCTTCTAGTAGGCTTTTTGCCCCCCTTGGGAGTGGATTGGGGGTAATTGCCCCATCTGCTCACCGGTGGGCAGAACAACTTTGTCCCCATTTATTTGGGGTGGGGGTATAGCCATACCTCCACCCTCTTTTTAAAAAAAAATAAACTTCTCTGGTGTATAGTGGGCTTTCTGCTCCCCTTTGGGACAGATGGGCATTACAAAAATAGGCTGATGGCTAACATCAATGTGCCCTCATGTGGAGCCACCCTTGCCCAAAGGGCTGCCTCCCGAAACACAAACACACACACACCAATACCTGGTGCCTAAGTGGTTTCTGACCCCGTTGGGGGCAGATGGGCCTAATAGAAATAGGCCGATCTGCACCCAAGGGGGGCAGAAATGGCATAAAATAAAATTGCCCCCCAAGGGAGCAACCCTTGCCTGAGGGGTTGCTCCCCATCTGTTAAAACAAAAAGAAAAAAAAAATCTCTGTTGCCTAGTGGGTTCTGCCCCACCTTGGGGGCAAATTGGCCTAATTAAAAAAGTCTGATCTGCCCCCAAGGGGGTATAAATGGCCTAAAATAAAGCTGCCCCCCAGGGGAACAACTCTTGCCTAAGGGGTCGCTCCCCTTGCATGAAATTGGTGCAGAAAAAAAATCCCTGCTGTTTAGTGGTTTCTGTCCCCCGTGGGGGCAGATTGGACTAATGGAAATAGGCTGATCTGCCCCCAAAGGGGGTTGAAGTGGCCTAAAATAAAATTGCCCCCCAGGGGAGCAACCCTTGCCCAAGGGGTTGCCCCCCCCCTTGTGTAAAAAAAAGCGACGCACCAAAAAAATCCCTGGTGTCTAGTGGTTTCTCCCCCCCCGTGGGGGCAGATTGGCCTAATAAAAATAGGCCGATCTGCCCCCAAGTTGGGCAGAAATGGCCTAAAATAAAATTGCCCCCCCAGGGTCGCTTCCTAGCTGTAAAAAAAAAAAAAAAAAAAGATCCCTGGTGCCTAGTGGGTTCTGCCCCACCTTGGGGGCAAATTGGCCTAATTAAAAAAGTCTGATCTGCCCCCAAGGGGTCAGAAATGGCCTGAAATAAAGCTGCCCCCCAGGGGAGCAACTCTTGCCTAAGGAGTTGCTCCCCTTGCATGAAATTGGCGCAGAAAAAAAATCCCTGGTGTTAAGTGGTTTCTGGCCCCCTTGGGGGCAGATTGGCCTAATGAAAATTGGCTGATCTGCCCCCAAAGGGGATTGAAGTGACCTAAAATAAATTTGCCCCCAGGAGAACGACCCTTGCCTAAGGGGTTGCTGCTCCCCTTGCGAGAAATTGGTGCAAAAAAATCCCTGGTGTCTAGTGGTATTGGTCTGATAACAATAGGCCGATCTGCCCCCAAGATGGGCAAAAATGGCCTAAAATAAAATTGCCCCCCCAGGGTCGCTCCATCTGTAAAAAAGAAGAAAAAAAAGGTCAATGGTGCCTAGTAAGGGGGGCAGAAATGGGCTTAAAAAAAATGCCCCCCTAGGGGAGCGACCCTTGCCCAAGTGCTCACTCCCATTCATTGTTTATGTGAAAAACAACAAACTCCCTAGTGTCTAGTGGGCATTTCTGCACCACGATCCATATGCAATCTGCATAAAAGCTCAGAAAGATATTAAAAGAACGAAAAATCCTTTCCTTTCCTCTGATGCCTCTCCGATCTCCCCCATCCCCGATTGAAAGAGAAATGAAAGCATTGCGATGGGGGTGATCTCTTATGACATCATCAGATGGTACTTGGGGGTGGGGGGGCAGGCATTGGGGGAGGGTCGCAGGGTTCGGGGCGGAAGGGGAAGTGATTCCCCCTCCATCCCTGCACTTGGGCCATGGGGGGAGCGCTAGTGCTACCCCTATGGGCTGGTGCAAGGACGTAATGGTTACGTCTGTGGCACCGCAGCAATGCGCCACCGGACGTAACCATTACGTCCATGGCACCGAAGGGGTTAAACAAAATATATATTGCCGTTGTAAATTGATTAATAAACAATATGTGTACTGTATACATTTACCAATGGTTACATAATCAATTTTCCTCACTTCTTGCCATGTGCAAAATTCTTCCGTAATATTTCCTGAGATAAAAGTCTGTGCTACAGAAACAGCAAAATAGTGCAAAACTGATTTACACGCTTCAGATAAGACAAGTAAAATCGTTTTCTGGAATAATGAACAAAGCGCTTCATGTATAATAATAAAAGTGCTTCATGAACAACAAAACAATGCGCTTCTGCCCAACGAACAAAGTGCTTCAAGTCCAATGAGTAAAACTTTCTGTCCTAGATAGTAAATGTAAAAGTATTTTGGAGATTAGCAAATTATAGTTTCCATTATCCTTTGGAAAGCATGATATGTAAGATACATATATAAGTCTTTGAGAATTTCTAGGCTGAGATCAAACGTGTATGTTATGATTGCATAGTTGTTACAGGATTGATATTCAGAGTATGACCATAGCTCTTGCCATCTCTTGGTTCAGAGGTTGTATTTATTTTATTGTTCCATGATTCAGAGAAGAAAAGGGGTCTCAATCTGATATCTCAGAGATGCCTTTATCCAAGAGTCTATTGATGAGTTATACTGTTATGAATGAGTATATGCATATTTGATCTAACCGTTTCTTTCCAGATCTCTCTTCCTGCAGCACCCTAATTCTCTTACCCCCGCCTGGCTTCATCATATCTCTGTGCTATAATAGCTTTCTGAGTTGGTGACGCCAGGAGGTGCGCCTTTTGTTCAGCAACGTGCAGATCCAGAGGAAAGGACACTGTGACAGAATAGTGAGTCCACAAGTTTATACTTTCCTCTTGGTCTGTATGTGCGCTGCGCAAAATGACCACCTTAGACACCCTTATGCAAGTAGTCACTCAAATGCAAAGGGATTTGACAGACTCAAAAAATGTTACAGCTAATTTAGTTAATAAAGTAACCCAGTTACAGAGTAAGGTGGATGGTTCTGTATCTGAGTCTCGTCCTACGCTTTCCACACCTACTAATATAGCTGTGAATGTGCCGACACAGATTCCTCTAGCTGCACCAGAGAGGTTTTCTGGGGACCCCAATAAGGTTCAAGTTTTTCTCACACCGTTGGAACTACATTTTACGTGTCGTCCCAGTGCTTTTCCGGATGCACAATCTAGAATTGCATTCCTTATATCGTATCTGAATGGTGATGCAGCTACTTGGGCAGTGCCATTAGTCCGATTAGACAGTCCCCTATTATATAATTGGCGTTGTTTTGTAGAAGAATTTGTAAAAGTATTTGACAGGCGTGCAATAACTATGTCTGCAGACAAAGAGTTATTAGAATTACACCAAGGAAACAAAGACTTGATAACGTATTTGTCACACTTCAACCGGTTAGTAGTGGAAAACGCTTGGCCAGAGGAAAAAAGGTCAGCAGTATTTTATCAAGGGCTAAAAGACAAACTGAAAGACGTATTGGCCCAAGTTGAACCGCAACCGAAACTTGTACTGATTTAATTAACCTAACCCTGCAGATAGATCATAGACTTTCAGAAAGAAAAGGAGTAAGGAAAAAATGGGAAAACCCAATTGGGGAATGGAAAGGTCTAGACACCTTCAGTTGTCCTCAGATCCTATGATAGAACTGATGGATATCAGAACTGTTCACCCACCATTGACCAAAGAGGAGAAAGACATGCGACGAAGAAATGGACAGTGTCTGTATTGTGGAAAGAAGGGTTATTTCATAAAGGAATGTCAAAGGAAATCCAAAGGTAAAATTGATCCAACATTTATGACAAAGAAAAAGACAGCAGTTGCTTTGGAAAATTCACAGGAAAACTAAAGTGCCCAAGAAAAAACAAAGGGGACCTCTTGGGCAAATTGACAATCCCTTCAGTGTGTTCTTGCACAAATCATTATGTCAAACATTTTCAAATTTTAGTACAAATCACTGTACAGGGAAAAAGACATAGGTGGTCATTACAACCCTGGTGGTCGGTGTTAAAGCGGTGGTAAGACCGCCAACAGGCCTGTGGTAAAAAAAATTGGAATCACGACCGTGGCGGAAACCGCCAACAAAGACAGCCACTTTAACACTCCGACCGCCACGGTGGTACAGACAAACAGCTTGGCGGTCACCGCCAACAGCCAGGCGGAAGACAAAGTATCACAACCTACCAATCCACCACCTTTTCCGGGGTGGATTCACCGCGGATAAAAACACGGCGGAAACAGGACTTCGAAGGGAAAACGCTCACCTCTACACACCCCACGAGGAATCCGGACGCCATGGAACCAGAGCTGCACATCCTGCCAGCCCTCATCTTCTTGCTCCTCTACCAGGAGCACGAATGCCGGCGGCGAAGACCACGGTGAGTACTGCACCTACGACACAGGGGAGGGGGGAGGGAAAAAACAGGGACACACACATGCAACACCCCCAACCCTCACCCACTATAACACACACACCAATACATATTTATACGTTATAGTTACACCCCCAACCCCACCGGAAGAATGCAAAGACAAAAGGAAATAAGTGTAACCATTGTAATATATTAAAATCAAGTAGTCAAAAATATATATATACACCATAAACAAAATATACACCAAGCTTAGTAGTCCAGGTACTGCTCCAGTGAAGTCCGTGGAACACTGGGCCCACACGGTATGGGCGAGGGCCACACAAGATCCTCGAACATGACGGAGAGAACACTGCAGGGGCATCAGAGAGCAAGAAAACAGACACCTCAGGGGGAGGGAAAGGGGAGCACCTCAGCCGGTTGAGTGCACAACGCCAAATCCACGAGAGGGCCACATGCCCACTGTGCAATCCTGGGGAGTGCAAAGCCACAGTCTCTCAAGTCTCTACAGTGGGTGGGTTGCCCACTGTTCCATCCTGGGGAGTGCAACGCCACAGTCTCTCAAGTCTCTACAGTGGGTGGATTGCCCACTGTTCCATCCTGGGGAGTGCAAAGCAACAGTCTCTCAAGTCTCTACAGTGGGTGGGTTGCCCACGGTTCCATCCTGGGGAGTGCAAAGCCACAGTCTCTCAAGCCTCTACAGTGGGTGGGTTGCCCACTGTTCCATCCTGGGGAGTGTAACGCCACAGTTCCTCAACTCTCTACAGTGGGTGGATTGCCCACTGTTCAATCCTGGGGAGTGCAAAGCCACAGTCTCTCAAGTCTCTACAGTGGGTGGTGTGCCCACTGTTCCATCCTGGGGAGTACACAGCCACAGTCTCTCAACTCTCTACAGTGGGTGGATTTCCCACTGTTCCATCCTGGGAGTGGAAAGCCACAGTCTCTCAAGTGGATGTATCTCTCCACTGGTTCTGGAGGGGGCATGGTGCCCAGAATGCATCATCCTGACAAGGACAGAGGTAGTGGATGTATCTCTCCACTGGTTCTGGAGGGGGCATGGTGCCCAGAGTGCTTCATCCTGCTAAGGACAGAGGTAGTGGATTCCTTTCTCCACTGGTTCTGGAGGGGGCTCTGTGCCCAGAGTGCTTCATCCTGCTAAGGACAGAGGTAGTGGATGCCTTTCTCCACTGGTTCTGGGCGGGGCATGGTGCCCAGAATGCTTCATCCTGCTAAGGACAGAGGTAGTGGATGTATCTCTCCACTGGTTCTGGAGGGGGCATGGTGCCCAGAGTGCTTCATCCTGCTAAGGACAGAGGTAGTGGATGCCTTTCTTCACTGGTTCTGGAGGGGGCTCTGTGCCCAGAGTGCTTCATCCTGCTAAGGACAGAGGTAGTGGATGCCTTTCTCCACTGGTTCAGGAGGGGGCATGGTGCCCAGAGTGCTTCATCCTGCTAAGGACAGAGGTAGTGGAAGCCTTTCTCCACTGGTTCTGGAGGGGGCATGGTGCCCAGAGTGCTTCATCCTGCTAAGGACAGAGGTAGTGGATGTATCTCTCCACTGGTTCTGGAGGGGGCTCTGTGCCCAGAGTGCTTCATCCTGCTCGTGACGGACTCAGTAGCGTCAGTGCCCTTGGCATTCATGGGCCAGTGGTGCTTGGAGCGGCAGTGCCCTGTTCAGTGGTGCTTGGAGTGGCGGGGCCCTGGAGCAGCGGTGCCCTATTCAGCGGTGCTTGAGGCGGCGGGCTCCTTTGCAGTTACTCAGCGGCTGGCGGTCCTCTCTGTCCCAGCGGGCTTGTGCTGTCGGTCCTCTCTGTCCCAGCGGGGCTTGTGCTGGCGGTCCTCTCTGTCCCAGCGGGGCTTGTGCTGGCGGTCCTCTCTGTCCCAGCGGGGATGATGGCAGTGGCCTACTGGGCAGCGGGGATGATGTCGGTGGCCTCCTGGGCAGCGGGGATGATGGCGGTGGCCTCCTGGGCAGCGGGGACGATGGTGGTGGCCTCCTGGGCAGCGGGGAGGATGGCCAGGATGATGGCAGTGGCCTTCTGAGCAGCGGGGATGATGGCGGTCTCCTCCGCCGTGCTGCTCATCCCAGACTTTCCTGGTTTCTTGTGGCCCTTCCCCACCTTGGAAGGTGTCGCAGCTGACTCCACACTCCCACCGGGACCCCTGAGAGCGGCTTTGGTGGCTGGAGTCTTCCCCCTCTCCCGCCGGGCACTGGCCAACTTTTGATGCTTGACTGGTGGGGGACTGTCCGTGCTGTGGCTCCGTGCCACACTGGCTGCCCTGGTGGCCGGTGCACTCCAGATTCCGGTGACTACAGGCATCACTGGTCCCGGAGATGTTGTGGCTGAGGTGCTAGTTCGGGACCTAGGAGACGGACGGGTGGGAGAGGTGTGGGAAAGAGGTCAAGGTTGGACAGGAAAAGTTTTTGGGTGACACTGGGACGGGTAGCTGGAGGGGGTTTGGGAGTGGAGGAAGAGGTTGTGGTTGTAGGAGGTGTTCGTTTGCTGACTTTGGGTCAAGGTGCATAGGCTGGAGGCTGTCGTGAGGTGGATGGCTGTTGGGTGGGTGTGTGCCTGCGTTTGTGTATTTGGGGAGGTGGCGTCAGAGGCACACTGGGAGAGGACATAGGGGACGTGTGAATGGTAGTGGGGGTGGTGACTGCACGTGAGCGGGGTGTGGTGGTGTGTGTGCTGGTGATGGCAGTAGTGGCTGTAGATGTAGTGCATGCAGGTGTGAGTGGAGACAAGACTGGGAGGGAGGAGGGAGACGAGTAGGAGGGGGGACACAGTGGAGGCAGATGTTGGTGTGTCTGTATGTGTGTGATGCTTGCATGAGTGCCTGTGGGATGTGTGGTGCTTATGTTTGCCAGAGCTTCCCTTGCGTGTTGACGTGTGTGCATGCTGGTCTGAAGGTGTGCTTGGGATAGGCTGAGGTAGAGGGGATTGGGTCTGGGTGGAGGAAGTTGGAGGGGGAGGCTAGAGACAGGGACATGTGCTGCCATCAGTGCTGAGGCCAGAGTCTGAAAAGCTCGCTGAAGGGCCGCCTGACCAGAATGAATGCCCTCCAGGAATGCATTTGTTTGTTGCAACTGCCTTTCTACACCCTGGATGGCATTCAAAATGGTAGACTGCCCAACAGTGAGGGACCTGAGGAGGTCAATGGCCTCCTCACTGAGGGCAGCAGGGGTGACTGGGGCAGGGCCTGAGGTACTTGGGGCGAAGGTGATGCCCACTCTCCCGGGTGAGCGGGCACCGGGCAAAGGCTGAGGGGCTGCTGGGAGGGCGGTGCTGGTAGGGGGGGTGGCAGCTGTACCTCTAGATGGGTGGGGGTACAGATGTTTCCGCCACCACAATGGAGCTCCCATCAGAGGACAAGTCTATGTCGCTGGTGTCAGCTCCTGTCCCCGCCGTGGAGCTCCCCTTGCCCTCCGTCCCACTGGTGAAGTCCGAGTCCATAGTGTGGCCCTCCATGGCCATGTGGGATGCAGCCCCCTCGTGCTCCGGTGCCACTGCTCCTCCGCCTGATGATGCTAATGCACACAAGAACAGGGAGACCATAAAAAGGGGGGGACGACAGAAGAAAGACATGTTGAGTGCATGCATTACCGCTACCATTGGCGGACACGACAGACACAGAAGCCCTCTGCACTATGCCGTGCTCTTGGGCTCCACTATTCAATCCCTGGGAAACGGCCTACTAGGCTATGCACGACATCTGCACACATGGATGACACAGGGGCATAACTAGGTGTACTTGGCACTCTACAGAGGTGGGGTGGGGTGCCACAAGGTCTGCCTTACAGAGGGACCTTGCCTACTAAACTCGCCCTTGCCTAGGGAAACCCACAGCCCACCTCCCCCACCCAGACCCCTCCACTTCGTGCAAAATCAGCAGGATGAGAGTGTACTCACCCCCTTGTGGCTGCTGTGATTCCCTCAAGCGCCCATCCAACTCCGGGTACGCAACCGCCAAGATCCTGAACATCAGAGCGGTCATTGTGCAACGGGCACCCCTCCCACGTTGGGAGGCCATCCCCAGCTGAGCCTCCGCCATCTTCTTGCTCCAGCGGCGAATGTCCACCCATCTTTTCTGGCAGTGGGTGCTCCGTCTGTGGTAGACCCCCAGGGTCCGGACGTCCTTGGCGGTAGCACGCCAAATATCTTTTTTCTGGTGGGCGCTGACCTACATGAATTGTACAGGGGGAAGAGAAACTTATTACCAACTGCACCGTCACAGTCATTGGCCCCCATCCCTACCCTTGCCATGTGGCACATGCACTCACCGTCGTTTCATGAACGCCTCAGTCCCCCCCCCTTACATCCACCCTACTCCACACAGGCATAGCCCATACAGCATGCTCCCAGTGTACTTACCTGTTTGTCTGGAGGACCGTAGAGTAGCGTGTACTGGGGGAGGACCTCGTCCACGAGTTTCTCCAACTCCTCCGATGTGAAGGCAGGGGCCCTTTCCCCAGACACTCGAGCCATTGTCTCTTCCAGACCAAGGTGACAGCAGCACTTGCAGTGTAGGTCCTCTCCTGTCGAAGATCAGGTATCGAGTGATTGAAGTGATAGAAAAAGGCAGTCACGTCCACGGCGGTGCGTACCGTCACCGCCGGCGTACATCGTCATTGGCTCCTGGGACCCATAGGGTCCAATGTTAACCAATGCAGCATTGCGTTGCGGTCTTCGACCGCCTACTGCGACGTGTACAACGCCAGCGCAGTTACCTCACGTCCCATTGTCCCACTTTAGAGGTCAGGCAGCCGCCATTTCAGGGGCCCTCATGGCTTCATTTTTAACTGCGTCACACATACCTATGCCTAGATTCAACACACATACAGGCCACTTTTTGGATTATGATTCGTGTTCTGTGTAAGCTGTGGGTACTTACCTCTGAGTTGGTTGACTCTGTGCTCGCTGTTGTCCTTCATAGGCACCGTCCGCTGGGACATGTGAGGAGATGGCGGCATCCTCCAGTGTACCGACCACTGGTGGACCTGTCGACAATGGCTGAAAGACATGTGATCATCACATACGGGCTTGACCGTGCCTCAATCCAGGATCCATCTGGAGCCAGACCTGATGTCAGCTATCCGCCATCCCACAGGAATCCCCCCTCAAGTGCAGATGCTGTCAGTGCTCCATTTCCTTGCAAGTGGGTCATTTCAAACAACTGTGGCCATTGCATCAGGGATGTCCCAGCCTATGTTTTCCAACGTATTGTCCAGAGTGTTGTCTGCACTGCTGAAACACATGCGGAGCTACATCGTTTTCCCTCAGGTTGAGGATTTGCCTACAGTGAAAGGTGATTTCTATGCCCTGGGACACATCCCCAACATCATAGGTGCCATTGATGGGACCCATGTGGCTTTGGTCCCCCCCTCCCCCGCAGGAGTGAACAGGTGTACAGAAACCGGAAGAGTTATCATTCGATGAATGTACAGATGGTATGTTTGGCAGACCAATACATCTCCCATGTGAATGCCAAGTTCCCTGGCTCAGTGCATGACGCCTACATCCTGCGGAATAGCAGCATCCCTTGTGTGATGGGTCAACTCCAGAGGCACTGTGTGTGGCTATTAGGTGAGCACCTGGAAGGAAGACAGTGGGAATGGTTGTCTGGGTCTGGGGTTATCCCTACAGGTTAGTGAGTGTCTAACAGTTGTCCCTCGCCATTTGCAGGTGACTCTGGTTACCCAACCTGTCATGGCTATTGACCCCAGTGAGGAATCCCAGGACAAGGGCAGAGGAACCCTACAGTGAGGCCCATGGGCGAACACGGCGGATAATCGAGTGGACCTTCGGCCTCCTGAAGGCCAGGTTCAGGTGCCTCCATATGACAGGTGGATCCCTATTCTACTCACCAAAGAAGGCGTGCCGTGCCAGATCATCGTGGCCTGCTGTATGCTTCACAACTTAACTTTGCGACAACAGGTGCCTTTTCTGCAGGAGGATGGTCCAGATGGTGGTGTTGTTGCAGCTGTCGAGCCTGCGGACAGTGAAGATGAGGAAGCAGAAGAAGAGGACATGGACAACAGGGACTCAGTGATCCTGCAATATTTCCAGTGAGACACAGGTAAGAATACAAAACCTGCCTACTACATGTACTTTAATACTACTACCTCTTTACTGTCTGTCGTTTTCACCCAGTGTATGGTCACTGAGTTGTCACTTTTCCTTACGATTTCACAGATGTGGGTCCCACTGTGTGACATCTGCTTTGATTCCTCATGGACTAGTGCTATGTGACATAGGTATGTTGCCATTACAATTGAAAAAGCTTTTTGCCACAGTACTTGATAATACACTATTCCGAAATCACAGATTGACTCCAGATTGTTTTGTGCTTCAAGGGTGTTTATTTTAGTGCTCAATATTGGAGGGGGTTGCAAAATGGTGAGGGGTGATGGTGGAGGAATGTCCATGGCAGAGTCCAGTCTATTAGTCTCACAGGTGCATTGCCCAAATGGGCATAGGAAGTGGAGCTGGGGCAGTTTAAGGATGCACAGGATGACAAAGTGGGACAGAAGGATGACATTCAGGGTGGTCTCATTTCTTGGCGGGGGTCTTGGCATCGTTCTCTGTCTTTGTCCTGGATCTCAGGGACCGTTTGCAGGGTGGTTCTCCCTCTGCAGGCAGTGGGGTGCTGGTGTGGTGGTCCTGTGGCGGTGCCTCCTGTCCACTAGCGCCGGCGAAGGTGGTGGGCAGTTCATCGTCCATGCTGGTGTCAGGGGCCCCTTGTTGTGCGACAGTGTCCCTCCTGGTGTTGAGTACTTCCTTCAACTCCCCTACTATGGTGCACAGGGTGGAATTGATGGCCCTGAGTTCCTCCCTGAAGCCCAAATACTGTTCCTCCTGCAGGCGCTGGTTCTCCTGAAACTTGGCCAGTACCGTTGCCATCGTCTCCTGGGAGTGGTGGTAGGCTCCCATGATGTTGGAGAGGGCCTCGTGGAGAGTGGGTTCCCTTGGCCTGTCCTCCCCCTGTCGCACAGCAGGCCTCCCAGTTCCCCTGTGTTCCTGGGCCTCCGTCCCCTGGACCGTGTGCCCACTGCCACTGCCCCCCAGGTCCCTGTTGTTATTGGGGTGGTGGGTTAGCCTGGGTTCCCTGTAGTGGTGGACACACTGCTGATTGATGTGTCCTGGGTACAGAGGTATGGGCCCGCTGGGTGGGTTGCTTTGCTGGTGTTTCCAGAGGGGGGAAGCTCTGTAGTGCCCTGTGACTATGTGATGGGAACCGACTGTCCCGAGGTCCCCAATGGTCCGGGCTGGTCATCTAGATCCAGTTGGACAGAGCTGCTGTCATCACTGTGGACCTCTTCTGTTGGTGGTGTGGACATGTGTGGACCCTCCTGTCCGGTGACGTTGGGTAGGGGTCCTGCAGGGGTATAAAAGGATGTTTATTACATCTGTGTGTGGCATGGTGTGCAATGGGTGGGTGACCTTGTACCCCAGTGCTTGCATTCCTGTGTGGGACCTTGTGTGATGATGGTTTAGGGGGGTGTATGGGTTTGTGCAGTGGGCATGCTTTGGTGATGGGTGTCCATGCTTTGGTGTTGCATGCAGAGCTTGGTGTTGGGATGTGTGGTTTGTGATGTTGGGACATTTGTGAGGAGTAGGAGTGATGGGGTGATGGTGAGGGTGGGGGTATGCAGGTAGGGTGGGGATGTAATAGTTAAGATTTGACTTACCAGAGTCCATTCCTCCTGCTACTCCTGCGAGGCCCTCAGGATGCAGAATCTCCAAGACCTGCTCCTCCCATGTTGTTAGTTGTGGGGGAGGAGGTGGGGGTCCGCCGCCAGTCCGCTGAACCGCAAGGTGGTGTCTTGAGACCACGGAACGCACCTTCCCCCGTAGGTCGTTCCACCTCTTCCTGATGTTATCCTGATTTCTTGGGTGCTGTACCACTGCGTTGACACTGTCCACTATTCTTCGCCATAGCTCCATCTTCCTTGCAATGGAGGTGTGCTGCACCTGTGATCCGAATAGCTGTGGCTCTACCTGGACGATTTCCTCCACCATGACCCTGAGCTCTTCCTTCAAGAACCTGGGGTGTCTTTGCTGTGCCATGGGGTGGTGTGGGTGATGTGTGGGGTGGGGTGTGTGGTGATAAGTCTGCTGATATGTAGTGGGGTGTTGTGTGAGGTGCGTGGAAGTTATGTGGGTGATGGTGTTGTGTGCCTGTGAATGCTAGTATTGTTGATGGTGGTGTCTCTCTGTGTGCTTCTTTCTCAATTGTGGTCGTAGGGGTTTGTGGGTGATGTGGGTGTGTGTTTTATATTGTTTTGGGTGTGTGGGAGTGGTGTGTGTATGTGGATCAGGTGTGTGTATTTTGAATTGTCCAATAGGGTAGTGTTTTGTAAATGTGTGTGTATTTTGAGCGCGGCTGTGTGTACCGCCAATGGAATACCGCGGTTGAAAGACCGCCGCGTGGATTCGTGTGTCGTGATAGTGTGGGCGTATTTCTGTTGGCGTGACGGTGGAGGTTTTGTTTTCACCAGTTTATCACTGACCTTTGGTGTGGCGGACTGGTGTGGGTGTCTGAATATTGGCGGATTCCGTGCTGTGGGTCATAATGGCTGTGGTGGATTTCCGCGGGCGCGGTTGTGTGTTGGCGGTCTTCTGCACGGCGGTAAGCGGCTTTTACTGCCAATGTTGTAATGACCCCCATAATGTACAAGTTCTAATTGATTCAGGGGCAACAGGAAATTTTGTGGACCAACAAACTGCACTAAACTTGCATATACGCAGTGTCAAGAAAAAGGTTTGTGAAGTTGTTTATACAGATGATGGTAGTAAATTGGCAGGAGGCCCCGTTACTAAACAAACCTCACGAATACAAATGATTTGCAAAGATGATGAGAATCAGAACCACTGTGAGATAATTTGCTTCGATATAATCCAAGCACCCCAATATGGTTTTATCTTAGAAATGCCGTGGTTAATGTTACACAATCCATGCATAGACTGGCGCAACCAGGTTTTGCGTTTTTCTTCTTGTTCTTGTGCAAAAAAATGTTTTCACCCAAGATGAGATAAAGAAGGAAATCTTCAACACTCTATTGCTACTGCAGTCGAGAAGGAAATTGATCTGCCACCACAATATTCAGAATATACTGACGTTTTCTGTGTAAAGAAACCAAGCTCCTTACCACCTCACAGGTCGTACGATTGTCAGATCGACCTTGTACCTGGTGCCAATATACCAAATTGTAGAATCTATGCATTATCAGAGAAAGAAAATCAAGTCCTAAGAGAATACCTTGATCAATGCTTAGCCAACAAGCTAATTCGGCCACCGCGATCGCCAGCGGCTTCTCCGCTGTTTTTCGTACCCAAAGCTAATGGCGAAATGAGGCCTTTTATTGACTTTAGAGCTATAAACAAGATCACTGTAAAAAATAAATATCCACTACCTCTCATACCAGTCTTGTTAGACAAGGTGACATCCGCCGTCATTTACACCAAACTTCACTTACGAGGTGACTATCACCTAGTTCGAATTCGAGAGGGAGATGAGTGGAAAACGGTTTTTAAGATTTAAGACTCGTTATGGCCTCTTTGAGTATCTAGTAATGCCGTTTGGTCTATGTAATGCCCCAGCAGCTTTCCAATATTTACTAAACGATTTTCTGAGAGAATACCTAGACATCTTTGTCATCGTTTATATTGACGATATATTGATTTATTCAAACTCTGATGAAATACATGAAGAACATGTATAAAAGTATTACAAACTCTACGAAACCACAATTTGTTTTTCAAATTAAGTAAATGCGAATTCCATACCAAAGAGGTTGAGTTTTTGGGAGTCATTCCAACACTTGACGGCATGCAAATGACTGAAAGATAAATTCAAGCTGTATCAGAATGGCCCACACCAAAATCAGTACGTGACATCCAATGTTTTTTGGGTTTTGCTAATTTTTATCAACGCTTCATTCATCACTTCTCCCAAAAGGTAGCACCAATTACTAAATTGCTATGAAAAAGGCCATCTTCAACTGGTCCCAAGAGACAGAGGAAGCATTTCAAGACTTAAAAAAGGCCTTTACTTCAGCTCCCATTTTAGCTCATCCCAATGTGGAGGAACCATTCATTGTGGAAGCTGATGCATCCGATATCGCTGTTGGGGCCATCCTATCCCAACGTCACAGAGAAACTGGACAGTTGCATCCTATAGCATATGTGTCAAGAAAACTGAATGAAGCAGAACCAAATTACACCATAGCAGAAAAAGAATTACTAGCAATTTGCAATACTTTCAAAGAGTGGAGACATTATCTTTTGGGAGCGAAACACACCATAACTGTATACTCTGATCATAGAAATGTACAATTTATGAGCTCTGCCAGATTACTAACTCCCAGGCAACTGAAATGGATGTTATTCTTTGCAGAATTTGATTTCAAAGTGACTTTCAGACCAGGAGTAGATAATCGTAATTCTGACGCATTGTCTAGGCAAGATTCTTCGATCACATATACTGAACAAAAACCCATGCCTATTATAACGCCTTCAAACGTGTTGTGTTTAGTAGCAGCCAAGACGTGCTTTGATCTCATTCGTAATCATTTTCACATCACCAAGTAGCAAAACCAAAAGGTCCATTCAACAAGGCCTACCTCTACACAAATCTCGAGTATTTCTGCCTACTGAGGAGTTAAGAGAGACAACCTTTCATTGGTTGCGTATTCATCCTCTGGCAGGTCATCCAGGTCCTCAAAAAACAATGGAACTCATGAAAAGGTATTTTTGGTGGCCTACATTGGTTCATGACTTTAAGCAGATGCTATAATCATGTGAAGTATGTGCAAGATGCAAAAGCGAACATAGCAAGCCGAAGGTCTATTGATACCCCTACCCGTTCCCAATCATCCATGGGAACATATCTCTATGGATTTTATTACTGGTCTTCCTCAAGTAAAGCAATTTACAACCATTTTACTGGTGGTGGATAGCCTTACCAAATATGCTCATTTCATTGCCTGTAAAGGGCTCCCAACTTCCGACACCTTAGCAACTATCATCTTAGAAAACATTGTTTGCCTTCATGGACTTCCAAAAGTCATCCTCTCTGATAGAGGAACACAATTTTCTGCACGTTTTTGGCAGCAATGGTGCAAGGCTTTACGAATTGATTCAACTTTATCCACTAGTTATCATCCACAAACGGTTGGTCAAACTGAGAGACTAAACCAAACTCTAAAACAATACTTACGATGTTATGCAACAAAGTCTCCGAAAACCTGGCTGGATCTTTTGTGGCTAGCAGAACTGGCTTATAATAACTCTCACCACTCTTCAATAAACTCAACTCCTTTCTATGGTTTATATGGGCGTCATCTGCACATTTTGCCAGTTACACTACCTGCTTTTGCTCAAACCACTCCAGCAGTCATGTACATGTTAACACACATGAAAAAGGTACATTCACAATTGCAAACAAATCTACATCAAGCAAAGACAAAATATAAAATGCAATATGTCAAAAAACACCAGCCTGGTCCTCAGTATACAGACAAAGATAGAGTTTGGTTGTTGGAAAATGGGTTATTGGTAGGGCAGGTAGGTACCTACACCTAGCAACAAGCCACTAACCTCCACATAGGTACAGTTAGGTCTCAGTAAATTAATCCCAGCTCAACCCTTGGTAGCTTGGCAACGAGCGTCAAGGCTTAACTTAGGAGACAAAGTGTAAAGCATTCAAATATCACAAAACAGTAATTAAATAAAACACAGGAAACAGTTTAAAAATCCAAAACCAATTTATAATAATAGTTTATATTTTTATCTTTAAAATGACACAAAAACGATTAAAATCGGTTCAGGGGAACCGGAGATATGAATTTTTAAAGAATTATTACTTTTCTAGCGCTTAGAAACAAAAAGCGCCAATCGGGTCATCTGGTTGCACCTCGACCGGGGCAAAGTCAAACTTTCAGGCCGACCGCGATGGAGCCCTGCTCGGCTACAGGTCGCGGGAGGCCTCGGTTAAAAAGTTACCTTCTGACTTAGTCTTTATTTTGAAGTTTTTCTTCACCGGGACGAACCTGCCAGTTGAATCCGACCTCCTGGAGCCCTTGTCCGGATACGCGATGTGGGTTTCCTCGGTGGAGACTTTTACCTTCGGACTTAGTCATTTTTTCGAGATGAAAATCCTTCGCCCGGGGTAAACCTGGATCTTGATCCGACGTCCATGGAGCCCTTCTCGGATACGATGGCTGGGAGGTCCCGGTCAACTTTTTACGTTCGGACTTAGTCTCTTTTTTGGATGTTTTTCTTTACCGGGACGAACCACGAAGTCAGGCCGGGTCGCGGTTGAGGCAAGCCGGCTAGAATTTCCGCAGCGGGTCGGTCCCTCTCTGGAGCTTTTTTCCAAAAATTCTCAAATCTTTTCCAAACTTCTGGGGCTTCACCCAGATGTTCTTTTAAGGTTCTTTTGGGGTCCACAGCTCACCCCAAGGGTCCAGAAGTTCTGTGATGGTCCTTGGGGGGTGCGGACTTCAACTCCCAGAATGCACCTGGCACAAACTCCTTTTTGGCCACTGGACAGTGGTCAGCTGGTCGCTTTCTTCAGGAGTTGGTGCAGGGGACTCTGGTTTAGCAATTTTTCACCTGTAGCAAACAGGGAGTCCCTCCTTGAACCAGTTGAAGCCAGGCAAAGTCCTTCTTGTGGTGAAGCCCAAGTGTGCAGCTGGTGCAGTCCTTCTGAGTGCAGGGTCCAGGTGCAGGCCAGGGGTCCAGCAGGGCAGTTCTTCTTCTTCTTTAGTTCCTTTCTTGTTGAATTCTGGAGGGGATCTGAGGCGTGGGTGCAGGTCTGCCAGTTTTATCCTTGCTCCTGGGTGAAAAGCAGGGGGGCCCTGGTTCTCCAATCAGGGACAGGGTCGTCCCCCTGTGATGACCACTTCCTGGGAAGTGTGGCAAAAATCCATCCCAGAAGGCAACAGTCTCTAAAAATCCAACATGGATGAATCTGATTTTTGGAGGTTACATCTGGCTGAGCCCACCCACTGGTGTGGCTAAAAATCATAAACACACCCCTCTCCTGCCCTCTCCTAATCTAATCAAGGGGGCACCTAATTGTCTGGGGTTGCAGGATGTGGGGGTGTTGCTGGGTGCTGCAAATGTCCTTCTCTGCCTTTGAAGACAAGTTTGGCAGCCCTCCCCCTTCCTGCCTCACCATCTGCTGAGGGGAGATTCTCTCCCCCAAGCACATTCCTTTGTGTGAAGCCTGGCCACTTCACACCTCATCAAGGCAGCCTGGCAGAAGCTGCTGCAGGCTGGCCAATCAGAGCACAGCAGCAAAAACAATGCAGAGCTGAAATTGGCAACTTTTTAGGTAAAGTCTAAACTTTTTACCTGAACTAGTTATATTAAATCCAACAACTGGAAGTTGTAGGATTTATTACAACAATTAATTTGATACCAAATTCTTGGTATGCAACATTTAAGGAGACTTTAAAATTTAAAATAAAGTCTGCCCATTCTAGCCTATGAAGGCCATTTACTTCAATGAGGGAAAAACGAATTTGGCTGTTTTTACCTCACCAGGGCTTATAAATCTATTTTTATAAAGTCCCTGCTTATAGTTACATGGCACCCAGCCCTAGTGGCACATAGGGCACACCTTAGGGGTGACTTATATGTAAAAATAAGGTAGTTTAAGACTTTGGAAGTACCTTTAATTCCAAAGTCGAATTTGCATATAACTTTAATTTAAAAGCAGCCAG
The DNA here is from genome assembly GCF_031143425.1 of Pleurodeles waltl. Lineage (NCBI taxonomy): Eukaryota > Metazoa > Chordata > Amphibia > Caudata > Salamandridae > Pleurodeles > Pleurodeles waltl. Next base: position 832,562,991 of record NC_090444.1, read on the forward strand.
CAAGGCAGGCTTGCTTTTAAAATGACACTGGGCACCTCAGCAGTGCACCTAGGTGTGCACCACCTATGCTGTGGTCCCTAAACCTACATGCCCTACCATATACTAGGGACTTATAGGTAGGTTAACTTAGCCAATTATAATTAGCCTAATTTGCATATCCATTTTACACAGAGCACAGGCCCTGGGACTGGTTAGCAGTACCCAGGGCACCATCAAAGTCAGGAAAACACCAGCAAAAAGAGGAAAATGGGGGCTAAAAGTTATGGGGCCTCTGCAATCAGCCCTGTTTTCTCACATTGGTTATCCACAAAAAACTTTGTATTGAAAAATAAAAATATGTTTCATCCGAAATTCATAGGGCCCTATGAAGTTCTGCGCCAAGTGAACCCAGTAACAGATAAACTAAAATTACCATCGTCTTTGAAAATTAATCCGGTGTTTCACACTTCACTTCTTAAACCTGCCTCCCCCTCAAGTGTCACACAACCTGCTCCTCTATTAGTCCAAGGTCATTGGGAGTATGAGGTGCAATCTATCGTAGACTCCAGTTATCGTGGGTCTTCCCTTTGGTACTTAGTGTCCTGGAAAGTTTACGGACTGGAAAATGACTCTTGGGAACCTGCAAGACATGTCCATGCACCACGTTTGGTGCGATGCTTTCATCTCCTCCATCCTGATAAGCCGGGCCCTGGACCGCGCTTGGGAGAGGGGTGTAATGTCAGGAATAAGGCTGTGCGCGGTCCAGGTCCCGCCCGAAACGCTGCTGCGCGTATTTGCGGCACTTCATGCGCACCACTTGTCATCCCTCCTGTTCTAAAAGTGGTCATCAGCGTTGTCTGCCCTGGGGTACAGCTCATGTAGCTGCAGGGTCAGGACACTGGTGGACAAGGTGCACTTATCAGTGCACTTCTATGAAGGGACTACTATTCTCAGGTTTTTAAAGGCAGCGGCCATCTTGGGGTGTGGCAGGACTATAAAGCCCAGCCACACCCAAGCACATTGCTCCCTATTTTGAAGACTTCGATGTAGTCAGACCTCGTGGGGGTTCCTCTGAAGAAGAGCAGATTTCCTGCATGGCAGATTGACAGCAAATCGGAGTATCCTTGCTTCCATGGTGAATTCAGATACGAGTAGGTTGTACTCATAGTGGTAAGGTCTTGATGAGCCCAACCTTGAAAGGAGTTGTTACTTCCAAAGGTAAAGCACCCCTTAGCACAACGGGCATTGCGTTTTCAGTTTTAATGGTAAAGCGGCCTCGGCGTGACGATCAAAGCGTTTTGGATCACAGGAGTAAAGTGCCCCTTAGCATAACGAGCACAGCGTTTCAGGCCACACGTGTAAAGTGCCCTTCTCACGGCAATCAAAGCGTTTCAGTCCACATGAGTAAAGCGCCCTTGGCACAGCAATCAAAGCGCTTCAGTCCACATGAGTAAAGCGCCCTTGTCACGGCAATCAAAGCGCTTCAGTCCACATGAGTAAAGCGCCCTTGGCACGGCAATCAAAGCGCTTCAGTCCACATGAGTAAAGTGCCCTTGGCACGGCAATCAAAGCAATTTAGTCCACATGAGTAAAGTGCCCTTGGCACGGCAATCAAAGCGCTTCAGTCCACATGAGTAAAGCGCCCTTGGCACGGCAATCAAAGCGCTTCAATCCACATGAGTAAAGCGCCCTTAGCACGGCAATCAAATCGCTTCAGTCCACATGAGTAAAGCGCCCTTGGCACGGCAATCAAAGTGCTTCGGTCCACATGAGTAAAATGCCTTTGGCATAATGAGCGTAATGCTTCAGACAAGACAAGTAAAAGCGTTTTCTGGAATAATGAACAAAGCGCTTCATGTATAATAATAAAAGCGCTTCATGAACAACAAAACAAGGCGCTTCTGCCCAACGAACAAAGCGCTTCAAGTTCAATGAGTAAAAATTTCTGGCCTAGATAGTAAATGTGAAAGCATTTTGGAGATTAGCAAATTATAGTTTTCATTATCTTTTGGAAAGCATGATATGTAAGATACATATTTAAGTCTTTGAAAATTTCTAGGCTGAGATCAAACATTTATTTTATGAATGCATAGTTGTTACAGGATTAACATTCAGAGTATGACCATAGTCAAAAGCTCTTGCCATCTCTTGGTTCAGAGGTGGAGTTTGTTCTTGTTCCATGATTCAAAGAAGGGGCTTCGCCCACATTTTCACAAAAGGGGTCTCAATCTGATATCTCGGAGACGCCTTTATCCGAGGATCTATTGATGAGTTATACTGTTATGAATGAGTATATGCATATTTGATCTAACCGTTTCTTTTCAGGTCTCTCTTCCTGTAGTTCCCTACCCTAATTCCCTTCCCCCCACCTGGCTTCATCATAACTCTGTGCTATAATAGCTTTCTGAGTTGGTGACGCCGGGAGGTGGGCCTTTTGTTCAGCAACATGCAGATCCCGAGGAAAGGACACTTTGACAGAGCTGGAGTGTGGTTTTGTCTGTATGTGTGCCACTTGCATCTGAGATAAATGTTGATGTGTATGTTGTGTTGTCATGTGACACCTTCAGGTGAGTGTTGTTGTGATGTGGATGCTGTTGTGATGTGTGTAGTTGTGTGTGTGTTTGTGTAGCTGAGTGTATAGTTGTCTTGATTGTTGTGGTTGTGTCATGTGTGTGTGCAGTGTCAATGGTGTGTGCATGTTGTGTCATTGATGTATGTCAATATGTGCTTTTGGGATGTATGGGTTGTGTTGTGTTGGAATAGCAATGGGTTATTGTGTGTACGTGGTGTGTTGTGTAGTGTATAGTGCAGGGGTACACATAAGGCTAAGGGACAGTGTGTGTATGTGTGTCACTTACCTCTATTCCATAGCCCCTGCCATTGTACAAAGTCCTTTGGGTTTGGCCGTTGTCTCCCTCAGTCAGAAATCGGTTACCATTAAATTTGCTTGCAGAACTGTAACATTTAAATACGGTGGGCGGAACACAGCTGAATTAATGGTCTTTTTGGGTCTGCTGTTGAGGCAGCTTGATAGTAACACCGCCAAGATCTAAATCAGGCCCTACGGCTTGCTAGAGCAATCCGCACTGTGTTATTATTTGAGTACTTCAGTGTCCATGCTGAATATTTTATAGTAACTCTAAAGCATTTTAAATGGCTTCGCTAGGCATATCACATTCAAAATACACTTTTGTTTGGCCCATCATTTTTCTCATTAATCGAAGCGTGCTCATAAAACTAGAAGCTCTTCCGATAGTGTGATGATGCGATCACCTTTGGTAGGGCTCAGGTTGCCACTGTCAGTGATGTTATGTTGTGTGGAATACAAATTCTCACTACTGCTGGAAGATGCAAGTGAGAGACTTGGGGATCGGTGCATGAAATTAGTTTAAGAAGCCTGAACGCTCATTTCTGCTGAGCTTATTAGCATTATTCATACAAAAGCACATTAACATTAAAATTCCATGTGTGATCCCGGATTTGAACGTCAGGGTATGTCATATTTAGGTCTGGCATTAGCCAAGACCATTTGTATTTTAAAACAACCCTTAAAATACATGTATATATATTGAAATCAGCTCCTGCTGTTCTTCCTGATTGTGCCAAACGAAGTCGATGCACGTTTGCGGGCGCAGGACCCGTCAATAATTATACAATGAAGAAAATTATCAAACTTGCAGCACCCCAAAACAACTTAAATATTTACTTTAGGCTGTTACAGTCTTTTAATGAAAACAATTTATCGACTTGCCGTGGCTACGCGTTTCAACCGTTGCGGTCTTTTTCATCAGCCCAAATGATTACAAAGGCCCCCTCTCCCTTACAAAATATACCCTTTGCTTCCCTAAACATAAAAAACAGATCATTATATAAAAGAAATACCATGGAAACACAACCCAAACTTGTTATTAAATCAAAATCCTATGTATAATACAAATATCTAAAACAATCATCCTATACTTGTTTGTGAATTTCAAAATTCTGTTTCTAAGGTACAATTCTCAAATAATTTTTGCTTTTTTGCATTTTTAAACAAAAAATATGACCAACTGTCTGGCACAATGGTCACCACCGTTCTAGATGCACTCCATCAAATTAAAAACGTATTTGTAACTATTCTCGGGAGTATGGGCCAACAAACAAAAGCGAGTCATCAGTAATCCAAAAAATACCCCCACAACCAGCCGAACATCAACATGATCCCATCTATGATTCCACTAAAAATCAATCATTACACTATTTACATAATATGAGGATTACCCTATATGGACATAAAGTTCCTCATCCTTATTTAAACCCCATGGATGTCTGCTATTGAGTCGAATTATATACTCTGATTCCATTCTTCTCAGGATCGTTCCCTGTCACCTCCTCTCGGGGTTAGCTGTACCCTGTCAATCCCACAAAATGACATTTCTTCATTTTTCCTTGATGCACCATATTACGGTGGCGGGCCACCGCATAAGAAACATCATTGTTTTTTATAGCTCGCCAATGTTCCAAAATCCGTTTCTTCATAGGAAAAATTGTACTTCCCACATATCGATGCCCACATGGGCAGGTAATCACATAAATAGCAAAATCAGAATTACAATTCAAGAATTTTGTAATCCTGACTTCCTGTCCTGTGGGTAATAGATATGTTTTGCAATTCACACTGTTTTTGCAGGCCTTACATTCTGCACATTTAAAGAAACCTTGTTGTTTATCTAGAAAAGTTTCCCTGTCTTTCATTTGGTAACTATGCACAAGCATGTCCTGTAGGGAACTGCTTTATGTGTATGTTATCCTTGGATGTGGGTCTACAATCTGGCCAATCACCCAGTCAGTTCTTACCAAATGCCAGTATTGTTTCAAAATCTTCCTCACCTGATCCGAGTGAACATTATAGGTAGTAATACATCTCACAACATTCTCATTTACCTTCTTTCTTTTCAGAATAAGAAGATTTTGTCTTGGTACCCCAGCCACCTTTTCACAGGCCTCCTTAATTACTTATCTTGGATACCCTCTAAATTTAAATCTCGTAATCATATTTGCTTGTTCACTGTGAAAACTTTGGGGTGTACTACAGTTTCTTTTGGCTCTGAGTAATTCCCCATAAGCTACACTCCACTTAAGTTTTGGTGGGTGATGGCTGCGGGCATGTAATATGCTATTTCCTGCCATACTTTTGCGAAAGAGTCTAGTCTGAAGAATATCATCCTCAACTATGACCTCAACATCAAAAAATTCCATAGCCTGTTTGTGTATTTTATGTGTAAAACTCAGATTAAACTGATTGTTAGGTAACCAGTCCAAAAAGTCCTGTAATACTTTCTCTGGCCCATCCCATATTACAAAAATATCTATATATCTTGTCCAGAGAATAATATGTTCAGCCCGTTTTTCATTTTCTTCCGACATCACATGTTGTGTCTCCCACCATCCAATAAACAGACAGGCATAGGTGGAGCAAATTAACTCCCCATCGCAGTCTCTGTGACCTGCCTATTTCATTGATCTTTGGATAAAAATAAATTGTTCCTCAAACAGAACATCAACATTTTCAAAAGCAGTTCAGACTGCTTATATAGCCTTATAGGCTTGTCCCTGAAAAAATGTTGGCATGCCTGAATCCCTAAGTCGTGTGAGATACACGTATATAGGGACACTACATCTATGGTCACCATAATATAATCGGATTTCCATGGGATGCTTTGTATCTTAGTAATAAATTCCATGCTGTCTCTGCAATATGATACCAGGCTAAGTACATAGGGACATAGGAAATAGTCAAGGTATATTGAAGTGTTCTCTAATAAGCTACCTCTCGCTGACACTATCGGTCTGCCAAGGGGATTCGTCCGGCCTTGTGAATTTCCGTCAACATATAAAAACAAGGTGCCACCGGTTTTCTGACTGTCAAAAATGTAAACTCATCACCAGTGAGAAGACCATAGTTATAATTTTCTACCAATAAATCAAAAAACAATGTTAGTGAGTTCCGATATGCTGCTACCGTTGACGTAACACTTTGAAAACATTAAGGCCCATAATTATACTTTTTTAGCGCCGGGTTTGCGTCATTTTCTGACGCAAAATCGGCACAAACTTACAAAATACAACAATATGTCATCTTCCAGGTGGTGTAGTCTGCTCTCTCCATTCCTCTCCTGCCATCTAGGTTTATACTCAGCATTCTGGGATTATGAGTCCACGTAATTTCTCACACCTGGAAACAATTATAGCACTCCTCCTCCCTATGAGCACGAGCGTTTCATTTCAATTAGTAATGTATATTTTCACTTCTTAGTATCCATTTCATTTTTTGCACATCGCAAAGTGTTTTTCAAGCGCGTTGTGGTGTCTGTTTGAAAGCTTTCATTAAGTGAATAAAGGACAAAACAATTTACAGCCTCCGGCAGTGCAGCGTAGCTTTTCTTTGGTATATATATATATATATATATATATATATATATATATATATATATATATATATATTGTCATACAGCGGCTTTGGCTTTCAGTGAGTCCTCTTCATCCACTGGTTTATGGTAGTGTAATTCACGTTTTGTATCTGTTCACCACAACATACAGCATGGACAGGGGTGTAGGCAGTAACACTCTGGGATGTGAATATCAAATTTCCGAAATATAACAGCAGTGGCCTGCAGGGTGGAGGAGTGAGATGATCAAAGTTCAGGATAGACTGTTTCCATGAGGAAGGTGGTCAGTTCTGATCTGCAGTAGGTGGGTCTCTATATTGGGTGGCAAACGGGCAAAATATAGTGGTTTGGAATGCTATCCTGAGCACTTGCCCATGGGTAGGATATTTGTATGCATTACTCCCATCACATTTTGGGTGTTTGATTGCCAGCAGTATGCCTAGATACCTGAGACAGACACAGTCTCCCAAGCCCACTACTGCCAATGTTTGTGAATTCTAAAAAAATTGTAAATGTGCACCCATTCAAGGAGTACTTCTATGTGTACAGATTTACTATTTTTTTATAAACCAGTCACTATATGCATTTAAGTCTCCGCTCAAAAAAATAAACACGTTAAAAGCTCTTAGAAAAATGAGAATAATGAGAAAAACCAACACAGACATATAAATCTTGACTCAAAGCCCCCAGACTCAAGCCAAGAATACATTTCGGTGGTGTCATTCTCCAAACATGCTGTTGAAGCTACACCTCTGCCCATCCCACCTGGCCTGTTAGTTCTCCATGGAACTCATGACTACAATAACAATTCTTCAAATATAGTGCAAAGAGAATTTTAACTTCATTAAAGACATGGAGGATAGCATTAAGCATTAACCCTTTTAATGCCACTCCATGTAGCACTTTAAAGAACATTACCTCATAAACATAGACAATCCAGAATAGAATCCTCACAATATCTAAATGGCCCAAGCACAGAAACATCCTCCTCTTTAAATGTGAAACTTGCTCCACCCGTCTGAGCGAAAATCAGCTGCGTACTTCCTTACAAAATGTGACATATACCATGGAGAAACATATTGAGCGTTCTCTGAAAAAAACCAAAATGTTTTTGTTAAAGAGATTGTTAAATGATATTAACTGTGAAACAACAATGATAATCTCTATATAATAAAAATGTTTCATATTCTTTTTTTTCATTACATCAAATATACTCATAAACCAAGGAAGGGAGGGCAGGCTAATGCTAGCCTTCATGTCTTTAATGAAGTTCAGATTCTCTTGGCACTTTATTTGGAGATTTGCTATTTCTTTACAAGATCTGAGGCTATCATTATGCATGCTGGTAGCACTACAAAACATGACTTGACATGTATTAATTTAGTTTACAATAATGCTTAGCAAAGGTAGAAGCATTCAACCAATCAACCACTGTCATAATATCGTCCAGTTTTCCAACTTTCCAAAAGGCTTGACTAGCCATTGCACCTCTATGTGAATGAGCATGAAACTTTTGTAAACTGACACCTGCTGCTGCATGATTCATTTCACCCACCTTGCAATAGCGGCTGATGTTACTGCTTTAAATGGTTTTACAAAGAAAATCAATAATTGGTTTACACCATAAGGGCAAAACTCATCCATTCAAGAATCATATTTTCTAACATAAACAACACCACATAATGTCTTTTTAACAAGCCCCTTGTGCCACTGTTGTATTTTTTTGACTGCTCAAAACCTACTGTGCACCCCATATACAAACTTGCGCAATGGGACCACAGTGTCAGTTTGTAAAGAATTTGCCACAATATACCTGCACCAGGTATAATGTATACAAGGTAGGCATTCCCCCATTAGAAGCCTTGCAGAACTGCCACAGTGAAATCTACAGCATCACTTTTTTAACATCTGCTCAGAGCAGGCATTAAACTGATGCAGGACTTTTTTTAATAGGGGCCTCCTGGCATTGCTGGAGTAGCATAATTTTTTGACGCTAGTTTCCTGTACACCGAACCGTGCAACCCATCCAGTTAGACTCACATCTGACGCTGAAATAAAGTCTGAAGTCAAAAATTGCTCGCCCATTCCAGGTCATTGGAACATATTCAAATGTCGTTTAGGTAAATTAGCATACAAACACCCCTCTCTCTCAGGTGGAGAAACCATTACCCTCATCACCTTGGTAAAGCATCAAGGAGCTGAAGATAGGCCAAAAGACAGGCAACAACAAAGAAAAAGGCTAATCTGCCAGGGGAACTGAAGATAAGGCTGGCTGTTCTTTGCAATGGGATTGTAAATTAAGCATCCTTCAGATCCAGCTTTACCAACCAGTCGTTCTTTAGCAACATGTCCCTCAAAGGTTGGATCCCCTCATGTAGGAAAGTACCATCTTGCCTGGCATGTTACCCCCATTTTTACTTGTGTGTATGTTTGTTTTTGCCTGTGTCACTGAGATCCTGCTATCCAGGACCCCAGTGCTCATAAAGTATGCCCTGTATGTGTTCCCTGTGTGGTGCCTAACTGTATCACTGAGGCTCTGCTAACCAGAACCTCAGTGTCTATGCTCTCTCTGCTTTTAAAATTGTCACTGCAGGCTAGTGACTAATTTTACCAATTCTGATTGGCACACTGGAACACCCTTTTAATTTCCTACTATATGGTACCTAGGTACCCGGGGTATTGGGGTTCCAGGAGATCCCGATGGGCTGCAGCATTTCTTTTGCCACCCATAGGGAGCTCAGCCAATTCTTACACAGGACTGCCACTGCAGCCTGAGTGAAATAACGTCCACGTTATTTCACAGCCATTTTTCACTGCACTTAAGTAACTTATAATTCACCTATATGCCTAACCCTCACTTGGCGAAGGTTAGGTGCAAAGTTACTTAGTGTGTGGTCACCCTGACACTAGCCAAGGTGCCCCCACATTGTTCAGGGCAAATTCCCCGGACTTTGTGAGTGCGGGGACACCATTACACATGTGCACTACATATAGATCAATACCTATATGTAGCGTCACCATGGTAACTCCGAACATGTCTAGGATCATGCAATCGTCACCCCAATACCACTCTGGTATTGGGGGGACAATTCCATGCATCCCCGGGTCTCCGGCATAGAGCCCGGGTACTGCCAAACTAACTTTCCGGGGTCTCCTCTGCAGCTACTGCTGCTGCCAACCCTTCAGACAGGTTTCGGCCCCCCTGGGGCCTGGCCAGCCCGGTCCCAGGAAGGCAGAACAAAGGATTTCCTCTGAGAGAGGGTGTTGCACCCTCTCCCTTTGGAAATAGGTGTGAAGGGCCTGGGAGGAGTAGCCTCTCTTGGCCTCTGGAAATGCTTTGAAGGGCACAGATGGCGCCCTCCTTGCATAAGCCAGTCTACACCGGTTCAGGAATCCCCCCCAGCCCTGCTCTGGCACGAAACTGGACAAAGGAAAGGGGAGTGACCACTCCCCTGACCAGCACCTCCCAGGGGAAGTGCCCAGAGCTCCTCCAGTGTGTCCCAGACCTCTGCCATCTTGGATGCAGAGGTGTGAGGGCACAATGGACAGCTCTGAGTGGCCAGTGGCAGCAGGTGACGTCAGAGACCCCTCCTGATAGGTGCTTACCTTTCTCTGTAGCCAATCCTCCTCTGTGGGCTATTTAGGGTCTCTCCTGTGGGCATCTCACCAGATAACAAATGCAAGAGTTCACCAGAGTTCCTCTGCACTTCTCTCTTCGACGTCTGCCAAGGATCGATCGCTGACTGCTCCAGGACGCCTGCATAACCGCAGCAAAGTAGCATTCTCGACTGTTTCCTGGTGGTGCATGCTCTGAGGGCTGTCTGCCTTCACCCTGCACTGGAAGCCAAGAAGAAATCTCCAGTGGGTCGACGGAATCTTCCTCCTGCTAACGCAGGCACCAAACCTCTGCATCACCGGTCCTCTGGGTCTCCTCTCATCCTGACGAGCGTGGTCCCTGGGACACAGGAGCTGGGTCCAAGTGTCTCCGACAGTCCAGTGGCCCTTCTGTCCAAATTTGGTGGAGGCAAGCCCTTGCCTCCCCACGCCAGACAGTAATCCTGTGTACTGCGTGAACTGCAGCTGCTTGGGCTTCTGTGCACTTCTGCAGGACTTCCGTTGTGCACAGACTAGCCCAGGTCCCCAGCACTCCGTCCTGCATTGCCCAACTCGCTGAGTTGGACTCCGACGTTGTGGGACCCTCTTTTGTTGCTCTGAGTCGACCGACATTCTCAGATCTTCTAAGTGCCTGTTCAGGTGCTTCTGCGGGTGCTGCCTGCTTCTGCGTGTATTGCTGAACGCCCCCTCTATCTCCTCCTCCAAGGGGCGACCTCCTAGTCCTTCCTGGGCCCTGGCAGCACCCAAAATCCTCCACCGCAACTCTTGCAGCTAGCAAGGCTTGTTTGCTGTCTTTCTGCGTGGAAACAACTCTGCATCCTCCAGCATGCTGTTGGACATCTTCTGACCAAAGGAGAAGTTCCTGGCATCTTCCGTTGTTGCAGAATCTTCAGCTTCTTCCACCCGGAGGCAGCCATTTTGGACCTTCATCCGGGGTTTAGTAGGCTCCTGCCCCCCAGGACACTTGCGTGGTTCTTGGACTTGGTCCCCTTCCTTTACAGGTCTTCAGGTCCAGGACTCCATCTTCAGTGTTTTGCAGTCAGTTGTTGTCCTTGCAGAATCCCCTATCTCGATTTTACTGTCTTTCTGGGGTAGTAGGGGAACTTTACTCCTACTTTTCAGGATCTTGGGGTGGAGTATCTCGGACACCCTTGGTGTTTTCTTACACTCCCAGCAACCCTGTACACACTATACTAGGCCTGGGGTCCATTCGTGGTTCGCATTCCACTTTTGGAGTATATGGTTTGTGTTGCCCCTAGGCCTATTTCTCCCTATTGCATTCAATTGCGTTCTACATTGTTTGCACTACTTTTCTAACTTTTACTTACCTGATTTTGGTTTGTGTGTACATATTTTGGGTATATTACTTACCTCCTAAGGGAGTATATCCTCTGAGATACTTTTATCATATTGTCACTAAAATAAAGTACCTTTATTTATAGTAACTCTGAGTATTGTGTTTTCTTCTGACATTGTGCTATGTGATATAAGTGGTATAGTAGGAGCTTTCCATGTCTCCTAGTTCAGCCTAAGCTGCTCTGCTATAGCTGCCTCTATCAGCCTAAGCTGCTGGAACACCTCTAATCTACTAATAAGGGATAACTGGACCTGGTGCAAGGTGTAAGTACCACAAGGTACCCACTATAAGCCAGGCCAGCCTCCTACAACTCAATCTTGAAATGTCTGTATACCAGAAATCTGTTCAAATTCCTCAAGTTTATACCAGGTCTCCACCCATTATCCTTTGTCTCTATCAGAAAGAGTGTGCCTACAAAAACTCTGTTGTCTTTTCTCACCTCTAAAATAGCCACTTTCATCAACATAGAGTTTATCTCTTCCTCTACTACCCTCTGTTGGTCTGAAATTCAAAATCAACTCTCTTGGAGGTGCGTAATGGAAAGGGGTTTCCATGAAATCTATTTTGAAAGTGCTGACAGTTCTGAAAACCATGGTTCTTGAGTAATAGCCCCCCCCCTACATGGGAAAAAAGCTTTAGGCGACCCCCTACTCTTCCCAGGGAAGGAAAAGATGAAATCAATGTACTCACCCTGGTACCCGGAGGCTCCTTGACCTCTGGGCTTACGCCCTCTTGCTCGCTGGAAGCGACCTCTTTGGGGGTAGAAGATATTGATTTGGGACCACTGGTAGTCGCAGAACGTCCCCTTCTGCTGGCCCTGCCAAAAACACCTCCTCTGAGGCCTCTGCACCAGTGCTTAATTTGTGCTTGTTGTTTCCGGTGTTGAGCACCGGCACTTGTTTTTGAGGGCTGGGGCTTATTCTTCTGCCTCAAGCATTTGCTGCGAAGAAAAGACACATATGGGAAAGACGGAGGAAGGGAAAAACAATAGCGCGTCACAAAGTGAGAAAGCAGAAAGCTGCAAGAGTGAGCTGAAGGGGCAGGGAGTGCCTTTGTATGGATTGATGAGGTCCAAGATGGCTTCAGGTTTACGCTGTCCCAGTATTCCATGTTACCACATTTAATTGCAGCAGCCACGTGCTTAAGAGGAGGGCTTTGGGCACCGGCACTTTTTTATTTACAAATTAAGCACTGCTCTGCGCATATTTTGAGATTTGTCCAGAGCTGTGAATGTTGTTACATATTTACCAAGCTTTTGACCATGTCTTCCCTGAATAAAAAAACTCTTTATATTCTTGGTGACTTCTTTGGTAGCTAAAGCACCTAGTTTGACCTGCATTAACATTGCCCAGAAGAGCTTTGGCTCTTTGGCTCCAACATTTTAAAAAGTCTAGGTCCAAAGGAAGACCCATAATGTGTGCCTCTTCAGTAAAATCCATAATTCTTACCAATGGGCCAACTACATCCAGGTATTGTTTGAGGGTGAGGGATCTTTCTAAATCCTTCCTGTGATCTCTGTCCATCTTGAAAATAAAGGTGATTTGTTCAGTATCTAGATTTAGGTTGAGGCAAACATTATCATGAATGACTGGTCTAGAGCATTCAGCTTTAAGCACATTCCTGACATCTTTCTCAAGTGGATTTCCAATCCATCTCTTGATAGAATTGCCCACAAGTTCTAAGGGCCACCATTCCGCACTTCTTGGGTGCTTAATATTGTGAGGTAAGAACATTTGATTTCCTAGGGGGTTCCTAACAGTGTCCTTGGAGGTGGAAGGAACAGTATCCTCTACAAAGAGGTAATTAACACCATCATCCTCCTGTTGGAGGCCAATCCTATACTCATAATACGAGTCATCCTCAATTCTCTGATGAACATGTTCCACAATCTCAATAGCTTGAGTATTTATCTCTTGTGTGCCGCTCAGGGCACCCATCTCTTGCATGTGACATAGTACACCCTTCGTCTTAGCTATGCTGCATAGTGCACAGTTCTCTTTTGAGTTGCCAGGACCTCCCACCTGCCATCCCCCTTAAGGGTAATTGCCTTTACTCAATGTGCTTTGTCTTCCTTTTTCTTTTTCCCTTCTTAGCTCCAATTTCAGATTTGCCTTCTGACAAACTCCATAATCATTAGCAGATCCCCTCTTACTCTTTCTTTTTCGGGTGACCTTATCAATGGTCCGCCACACGCAGTTTCGCATCTCGGGCTGATTTAATTTGTTAACAATCTCTTAATTCATTTTTCATTTAGGAACGTCAAGGGATTCTTTATCCTTGTCAGACATTGTATAAATCCAAAACAGATAATCTCAATAAATAGAAAACAATGAATATTATCAATGTACTCTCAAATCTGTATCTGTAAGTCTCAAATCAGTATCTGATAGATTTAGTAGGGAGGAATAACTCACTATTAAAAATGAAACTTTTCAGGGAAAAACATGAAATTAACCCAATAAATAGCTCTTCTCCCTATAAAGTCAATCAGCTGCTCGCAAGAGATACAGGGACTTATTTATACTCTGTCTGCGCCGAATGTGCGTCAAAGATTTTGATGCACATTCGGCGCAAACCTTGCCCCATATTTAAACTTTGACGCCCGAGCCCGCGTACGTCAAAATCCCGCCGTGTGCATCATTTTCTGGATGCAGGAAACTGCCTTGCATTAATCATATGCAAGGTATGCGTTCCCGTCCAAAAAATGACTTAATTGCCCATGCGTCATATTTATGCTGCCGGGCAAAAATCCTGCACGGCCGGGAGGCGGAGTCGGAAAATGACGCACAGCCAGATTTGCATCAAAAATTAACACCTGGGTCAGGGCAGGCATTAAAATGGGGCAAACACACCTGTATTTAATCAGAACACACAGAAGCAACAGCAGAGCAGCAAAAGGGAGACATGGAGGTGCTTCTCATCCAGCGTGCACGCAGAAGCAGAGCACAGCAACAACAACAGCAGCTACCACAACACCAGCAGGGACCCCAAAGGCAACGCAGAAGGCAGGAGAGGATATTCCGCACCAGGAGAACCCTTCATGGCCTCAGGGAACATGACATCATCCAGAGGTACAGGTTGAACTGGCAAGCCATTAAGCAGCTGCTGCGCAACATTGAGCCACAGTTGGCACCCAGCTTGCTGACACCCCGCACCATCCCAACAGAAACCAAGCTGCTAGCTGTAAAACACATGTTGGCAAGTCACTCCTTTCAAACCACTGGCACCCTGGTTACTGGGATATCACAGCCATCATTCTCCTCCTTCCTGCCCAAGGTACTGGATGCCATCATCGGACTCACACCCCGCCACATCTACTTCCCAAACACACAACAGAAGCAGCAGGAGACAAAACAGGGGTTTTACCTCATTAATGGATTCCCACATGGCCTTGGTGCCATTGACTGCACATATGTACGCCTTGTGCCACCTGCTGCAACTGAACACCTATACCGCAACAGGAAGCACACACACTCCATCAATGTGCAGGCCATTGTGGATCACCAAGGACTGATCACCAACATCGTGGCAAAGTATCCTGGGAGTGTGCATGACTCATTCATCTTCCATCACTGTACCATCCATCAACACTTCCAGGATTGACGATATGGCAATCGACTACTTGTTGGTAAGTACAGAAACCTACTTATATGCACACTGCACAGCAACCCTCTTGGACAAACAACACATACACCACGACAGCGACATGTGAACAGGAACACACTGAGGTTGTGACACCGCTAGGCATGTTTGATAGGTCTGCAGTGAACGTGTCACACATCTGAAATTAGTGTACAGTCAAGTCTAATGTCAAGACGTCAGTGATCACAACTTATAGAGAGGTTTGGCTAATTGTCACCTCGTGAAAATGTAAGCGTCTCACTGATGTTTAAATTAATCCATTGCATATGTCTAAAGGTATGGGTTGTCCAGGGTACATAGATGCTAACGTGTTACCACCACTGTCAAATTGAATCTGTGTATGGAACTATCATCTCACCCTCAGTGAAGACACAGGAAGACCTGTATCACAAGTCACAATGCTAGGGAGTGCACACTGTACTGCAAATCCCAAAACATACTGCTGACAACCGGTCAGCAGGCAAACACTTGTTTAGCCAAGGTAACAACCCAATGCAGATGGTACATCCTAGAAGCCTAGGAATCAACACAATAACACAAAAGAGTCACAGACAACACAAGACAACTACTGCCATGCAAGGTGATATTAATGAGGCAAGCTACATCACCATGATCCCGATCATTTTCTCTTTCAGCTGATCAGGGGTATGGGATCCAGCCATTGATTATGACACCATTTGGCAACCCAAGCACTGCAGCACCGCGTGCCTACAATGAGGCACATAGGAGGACACCCACCATAGTCGAGAGGACCTTTGGCATCCTCAAGTCGAGATTCAGGTGCCTTGACATCACTGGTGACAGCCTCCTATATTCACCAGAAATGGTCTGCAAGAACATTTTAACATGTGCCATCCTGCACAACATTTGTGTACGAAGGAACATTCCCCTATAAGAACCAGAGCCACAAATGCCTGAAGAGGAGGAAGAGGAGGATGCTGGCCTGCAACATGAGGGGGAACAACAAAACACAGCTGCTGGATAGTGTAGGCGCCAACATATTGTGAACAATTTCTTTTGAAACAACTCACCATCACCACTGTATCAACATATGTAAATAAACACCGATAATAATCACCATATCAAGGTCTGGGTAATCATTTTTACTCACCTTTATCTCTAACTATCAGAATAAGAGTGTAGCCTCATGGAGCATTGCTGACATACCGATCAGGACACAGAAATTTCCAAAGCAATTGTGATGGTATTATACAACAGTCACAGTCACACACACTGTAAATGACATATATCCTGTACATTTCACCTTTGAAGGGCAATAGCAGAGGACCACACTTATTTCACACATACATGTTGGCAACATGGTTCATCGCAGCATATGGCACACAACTAAGACACCATCAGTCAATAAGGGGAAAAAAGCCTCATACATGAGGCAGTGGATGTGCTATTGCATTGGTAACAGGAATGTATGACCAGACCCTTGACAGCAGTAAGTCGTACAGCACCTATCTTTGCAAGGACTATCTGTGACTAGAGTTCCATAGAAGCAGAAAATAGACAGCACAAGTGCCACACCTATGACAAGCATTGCGCAAATGACATTCCATGTACATGTCAGCCCATGTCCTAACTCCTGACACACCCATGCTCCTGGTCTCACCCCACCTGTCTGTAAAGGTCCCTGGAATGGTAATATGTGTACCCAGATATTCCCTCCTCTACACACACACAGACTAACAATAGTAATCCAGTGTGCTTCACCCTTTCGTATGGTATGCCAAAGTCATAGTACATCTGTCTGCATGGACGTCAGGTCAAATAATGCACTGGCTTGTAGTCTCTAAGCCCTGTTATCACCTGTAGATTGCTTCCCATGTGAAAGGTACTGTTGGCCATTTGAACTCAAATCTCACCTACAGGACTTGTGAGAAACTGATGCATCACACACCTGTGAGCACCTCCATGCAGACCACCCATTTGAACATGCACTGCCCTTGCAGATGCTTGGAACAGCATCAAAGCTGCCTTTTTTTCGATTACACTGTTATGCATTGCTAGAAAAATAAGCTCTGTAACACAGCCCTTAGTTTTATGTCTCACCTTCCAAAACACAGGACAAACACAGTTTTCCATGTCAACTGTCTTGTTCTTCCTCCGACTAGTCTTAGTCAGACCACTGAGTATGTACCTTGTGAAATTGCTGGATCCTGATTGACCCTGCATCCTGTCAGCCTGACTGGCACCTGTCTGTGCATTACCCTAAAGGTTCCTTGTGGCTACATATGCTTTCCCAACCCTCACATTCCTCCGGGGGTATTTTGTCAGGTGCTTCCTCAATGCATACTCAAATACATTGTATAGCATAATCTGCTTTTTTTACTGTACCATAATTGGGAGCTTGTCTCCAAATACCCAAATCATGGCCTATCCCTTCTCTGGGTCTCATGTGTGCATGAGCAACAAAGTGTGACAGTGTACCAGGGCCGTATGCAGGGATTGGGTATGGTGCCTCCAGCAGAACCAGCAAACTCTGATAACGTGCATGAAAAGTCCACACATGTTAGGTCCCTGACAGTTGACACGCTGAATCACATTGCTCACAACATATTGATGGGCTGTGAATGCTGAATAGCTGCAAGATTAATCAACACAGAGGCTATGGTGTTCCCAGATGCAGTGGGAACTTTACATGCCAACCTGTGTACAAATGTTGTAATGACACCTGCTGGAACATGACTCCTGAGAAATGATCTCACTCAGCACACCAAGGTTGCCCTGTTGACAGTCTCATAACACGTCTGTAGTGACAGGGTGGGACCATCCCCATGTAGGTTCTTATGTCCTCCTTGGCTTTACTTCCATTGATCTCCGAAGGATACTCAGTAGATACAGGAATAGCCACCACTGACTCATGATGAGACCTGGACGTAACTGTGACAACATAGACCCCTAAAAATATACAGGATCAACATTGGTCCACACGCATGAACCAGACACCTCTGTGCAATTGATCACTGGAAATATGTGGCCACGTGCTGCTTCGTCTGCTCGTCCACCACTGCCACAGGAGAGTTGTGGCTCAGTCATATGACCACAACTGTGGCGTGATATTACATTTGTGGTTCACCTTTGGCTTTCCGTGTCAATAACATGGTACCCACTTAGTCTGTACATGTGCCTGACTCACGGTGGGTTCACCAACAAGTGCCTAGGAAGCAGTATCCAAAATTCCAGGACATGTGATGGGCAAGTTAGGGACCATTGACATGAACAAGCGTCTGCCATCTATCCGGTGCATGCTTTGTCATTTGTGGTGTTTACATTAACCAAAAACTTGGAAGTGCACACAACAGATGTTGCTATATGTATGACTAACACATGTCCTCTCTCATTTCCACACTGACTTGCATCTGAGGGTTGGACACATTGACTTCACATTCATACAAGCATATTTGCAATAATGCAGCTTGTGATGCACACACACTGGGTCAACAACTACATTAGTAGCCAATGCACACACATTGATCCATAGGCATTGAGGTATTGTACTTATGTGCGTCACCTTGCTATCCTCTCCTGACACCAAACATGCCCAATTTGTGCAATACATATATATAGGCCATACGTATGGCCATCTAGTGCGTCAGTCAAGAGTGAAAATCCTGTAAATTAAGTAGCGGATCATGGTCCGCAGTAGTATGATGTCTCACATGTGCCCATACACCGTCATGACCAAAGTGGGTGCAATCAGCCTATCTAAGTTGTGTTACAAATGTAACATAACATTAAAATGGTAAAATGACCCAAACCCAGTTAATGACCTGAAACGTTGACGCATATGCGTCAAAAAATGACGCTTATGCCCGAGAAACAACGCATAATGCCCTGAAAACACCATTGACTCTTCCACACTGTACCTCAAAAAATTGGTTAAGTGTTAAACTATTTCCAAACATATGGATGCGGGCTCACTGCTACTCCTGTGCATCGAAATAAATGACACCCAGACTGTAAGCGTTAAAAATTTTTGACACATAACAATAAAAACAGCCGGCATTTTAGGCAGGAAGTGATGTAATAGGATATCCTGTTTACAGATTATGTACAGTGGGTTGACTTTCACTCTTACTTTGCAGTCTGTGATACTTCCTGACTGTGTGGCTGTGTTGAGAGTTTTGTCTGGTCAAATTGTGCTTTTGTCTCCTGTGTGGTCCATTTCTTGTCAATTTGTGAATAAAATATTGTTGTTGTATCCTGTCTGAGTGTTGTTTGTGTACAATTTTGTTGTACAGTATTGTCTTTGTTTTGTTGGGAGTCTGTTGTGGATAGTGTTAGTTTTGGTCTAGTTGGGCTGTTTTAGTTGTTTAGTTTAAGTTTTTCATATTCTACTTTCCCCCGATTCTCCTTTGTTCCCCTTTATCCCCTATTTATCTTTTGCTGCTAAGATGTTGGGTAGGCCTTGTCTTGGCAAGATGGGTGAGGAGGAGCTGGGTGGTTTTATATGGCTGGTGTGCCATTTCCTCCCCCTTATGATTGAGGCAGGTGGGCGGGTGATACAGGGGTATCACACTGAGGCATGGAGGCTCCGGTGGGCAAAGGTCTTGCATCACCTGCAACGCATTTATCGGACACCAAAGAATGACTACCATCTGAAGCACCGCTGGGCTGACCTCATCTCCTGGGAGCAAGATCTGCTGGACCACCTGGGGATTGTGATTGGTGGTACTGTTGGTGAGTACAAATCATGTAAATGTGCACGATTAAATGCTCTTTAGTGACATCAGATGATTTGTACAATATCTGCTGGCAATGTTGTTGAGTGTGTGGAATGCTTTGGAAACATACAGGGTCATTTATGTACTATGATAAGGACCACAATTGCTAGCTGTTAGGAAGCAAGAGCTCTGTAAACTTACTGAATACTTTTGCCTTATGTAAGTTGGTGCCGCCTTTGTGTCAAACAGCAACACAAATCAGGAGCCAATTATGTATAGATATAGGTCACATTTGCATGTGAGGTATAGAAATTTCCAATTTATTACCAACATTTGTTGACGCAACAGCTAGACTGACTTTTGAAACACTACATGAGGCTGTAAATGAGTGGAGGCTTCACGTCAATTGATGATAGCAGTGTGGCCCAAACATATGTCTTATGTGTGTCTGGTGAGTGTGTAAGGAAAGTGATCACGGAAATTAAAAAAATCTTAGGGATTATTGTGGCCCTTCTTCATTTCGGATACATGTCAGATCTGGATTTTGGAGACATAGGGAACAAGTTCTAGCTGCCCTCAGCTAACATCTTAGACTGGTATTTGGTGTTTGTTGTTCCACCTTTCATTTAGGGATGGCTAGCCAAAGGTATGCACTTGGGTTATGTTTGCTACCACATGATAGTTAGGGCCACTGCATGTGTACAGATATGTGTGTAACACTCACGGGAGACCCATGGTATGTACATGTTAGCCGTGCTGTATCGGATGCAGTATCATCATGTCTGAGTGGCTTTACTTACTTATGTAATCTTACACATAGTATTTGTCTTTGGAATTGTTGGACAGTGCACAGAAATTGAGCACATTTCTCCCTTCCATGCCTTACAGGTGGACCGGCACCCTACACTGTTGGCGAGGTGGCTAGATTTGAGGACCCAGACAACTCCAGTAAGTGTTGATATATCTGTGTTTGCTGGTGATGTGTGATGGACACCTGTGTGTTTAACACATAGCAAGTTGTGATGTGCTGGCCAATCATTTGTTTTGTTCCATGATTGGAATTTCATTTTATCACCATCTTTGAGTTGACCAATCCTTATCCTATTGTCTTATTTAGGGATTCTAGGTCAGTCCTGCAGGCAATGGGGATGAGTCATGTGGATAACACTTGTATCAGAAAGAGTCGCACCGGACCTAATCTGTGATTTAGTCAGCCTGTCAGACCCATATTCTCCCAGAATGGGGCTGCTAAATGCTTACCCACAGACTTCTGCTTCCCAATTCACTAATGTACTTATTAAACTGTAGGTTGAACTTCGTAGCAGCATGTAGCTCCACATGTAGCGCTACGAGTATGTGGCACTTGAGTGCAATGGCCTAGGTGTGCATGCAACTCATGGCCAGGGGTGTTCTTGCATCTCTGTGTTTGTTGTAAGTCATAGCTTACTGGAAGTATATGATGTGGACAAAGGTCTGCGTTTCCAGACATGTGTGGCGCTGGGATTGGACAAGGGTTTGCTGTCTCCTATTTGTAGATACTCCTTACCTGTGATGTGTGTGTTGAGCCACACACATGTCCAGCTTTCCTAAGCTTCCTGGGTGTCCATGTTGTTTGAAATTGTTAGTTGTTAGTCCACCCCCCCTCTCAAACACAGGCATGGGTTTGTGAATAGTGTACCTAGGACTGATGATACAAGTTTGGTACACAGACATGTAAATCAGTGAATCTTTTCTCTGAATCTAGTATACACACACATTGTTCCCACATGAGTACTATACTAGCAAGTCCATTGACAAATTGCAGATCATGTGGCCCTAGATTTCCATCCCGTAAAATGACATTTGTAGCCCTGGCATTGGCGGAGGATTTGCTGCATGATTGTTAGCTGACAACTGGCAGAACTATGATGCCAAAATCATGCCAGTTGTTACCCGTCTTGTAGGGTTTGGATGTGCTATGTGTGATAGAACCTTTGTAGGCTGGCCTGCCATGTACTTCCTCAGGGACAATCAATGATCCGTATGACGATATGAGCTGTTACAAGTACAATTGATGTATTGTCTGATTTACTTCTTGTGCCATTTCACACAATGCAGTTCCTAATGTTAGTTTTTCTATTTGTCTTCACAGCTTCTAATATGACACCCATCCAGGTCCGGGAGTTTTAAAGGCGGGCAATGAGGTATCAGTACATACTTCATGTAGAGTCTGGGTACCGAAGAATGGCCCGCAAATACTGGCATGAACGGGCCTCCGGAGCCTGGAGGGCATTCCCACAAGGTGGCCCATCTTTGCTGACCACAGCCACCACCAGCACCACCACCACTACCACACAGGTGGCACCACCAGCAGCTGGGACCGTTGCGGCAACCACCTCAGCAAGTGCTCCAGGCCCTAGCACAGCACCACCTGAAGGGTAGCCCACAGCCATGAACACTACACGGCCCCACACTTCCTCAGCTGGCACCCAGACCACCCCAGCTGCAGCTATTGACCGTGCTGCTTTTGTACAGATGCACCGTCAATTGGACCGTGTCCTGCGAAAAATGAGTCGACTGCGGCAGGAGTTGCAACATGTAAACCGGCGGGTGCGGTCAATCAAGAGGACCCTCCGGAGGGCCAGCCTGTAGCAGTGTTGATGGACATGATTCCCTCCCCTCCCTCCTATTTCCTGATTCTTATACTTTGTGGGTTTAGGGGCCTTAGTGTTAGGTTAGTATAGGATGTTAGTTTAGTTAGTATTAGTGGGTGGGGGTCCTGATTATTTCTACTGTTTCTTTTTGAGTGTGTGGGTGGGTGTGTGTTGGCAATGTTGGGGTTCTTGTGTGTTTAAAAAATAAAAAAATATATATATATATATATATATATTTATATATATATATATATATATATATATATATATATATATATATATATTAGTTTAGTATAGGATAGTATGTGTTTAGGTTAGTATCTGTTGTCCTCCATATGTCCTGTCTCATAAGGGGGGTGGGGGATTGATGTTTAGAACGTTTCGTTAAATGTGATAAGTAAGTTTAGCTTAGGTTAGTTAGGGACAGTTGTGGGTAATGAGTAGTTAGAGTAGATTAGGGTAGGTAAGGCTTCTCCCCGAGTTTTCACTTCTGTTTTTACAGTTTAATAAACATGTAGTAAACCATTTACAGTATGTGTGACATGCTTGTAGATCAGGGCCTTGGCATGAGTGTACAGTATTTCTTTTGTATTACATTTTGTGTCCTATGCTGCAAACAAATCCCAAACGAGCTGTAACATTGGCAGCTACCCCAAAGCTACCTTGCAAAAATTAGACCATTCATTGCAAGCACCAATCACAGTTACTATGGATCCCAACATGTTTTTTTCATTAAGTATGTTTTCAATGTCACATACAGTGCTTCCAGATTTATGATTGGGGACACTGTGTTATGTCTGACTACAGTCGGATGTCCAAGGAAACCCTTATAAGGTGAGTGGTAGTAAGCTCTCTTGTAGTATAGTGTACATGACTCACATAAATCATTTGTTACACTGTTCAGCATGATTACTTGTTTGGATGTAAACTCATACACCTCCATTCATGCAGTTTGGTGACTGTTCGCTTAGATTTGTGGGCAATGTTACATGTGTTAGTTTTGCATGGAGGCAACATTTTGAAGGCCCTATTTTATGGTTTAGATATCCCTTGAGGAAGCATTATTCTGTCCAACACAGCATTATGGTGTATAGTTTCTCTTTTCATCAGATATTACTCTCAGGAAGGGATGTATGGTAGAATACAGGCCACTGTGCATAGTTATCAGACTACATTATTTCAGGATAGTTGTATTGACAAGCTATGTAATTTGACAGGAGGCAAAATTCAGTGGTCTACTGCATGGTTGATGTGTCACATTACACAGAGACAAAGTGGTTGTGTAAGTGCTATTTATTGAAAAGTGCTGTAGTGCTATATGTACATTGTCCATGATTGTGAGTCCATTATAGTGACATCTTCCATTGTGATCCTACACAACTGCTAAAGGCCAATTCATTGGACATGCTGGGGTGATGAGGGACAGGATTTGACAATGAGTTCGTAAGAGACAATCACAAGGCAGGCTGACAAGATAGACAGTGGTTTGCAGAATAGTACTTGAGTACAGTTGTTGCAAGATTGGTATGTTACGAAGCGCAGGACCTTGGTAATAGGTGGTCATGTGGCAGGGACTAATGCTTCTGGGTACTTTTACGTGCGAAGGTGATCTTTTCCATGTCTTCATCTTATGATGTGTGTGTTGCCTCCTCTGTCCTTGTTGGTGGATGTGAAGGGACAACACACACCTAAGTGTGTGTAGACGTGGAGTCAGACATCCCGGTAGCTGCTACCTGTGGGGGTCTTAAGGGCAGTACTGCTGCAAGGAGAATCTGCTGGTTCTTAAGAATAGCAGCCACATCACGATGGTAGGCAGCCAGGTCAGCCCTGAGGGGGTCATGATTGCATTCGTGCATGCAGTGGAAGGTTTGGGGTGCGAGGTGTTGTGGCAATTCCCTTACTGCAGTGGTGAATTCCTTTACAGTTTGTTGCAGTCCTTGCAGGATGGATGTTAGCGCTTGCATGGCTGCTGCCTGATCTGCAGATGACATCATGCACAAACGCATCCCCTCAAGGCTGGCTGCCATATTTTGCATCCCCACCCGCACCTCCTTGGCCAGCTCCCGCTGTACTCCGACTACAGTTCTCTCAAAGCTGGTGCCTGTGTCGTCGGTGTCCTCAGCTGTATTGGAGCTGGCAGGTCTTACAATTGGGGTGGTGGGTGCATCCTCTGTAATGGCTGCTTGTTCTTTGCTCCTCTTTGTGACAGAAGGTGGGGTCTGGAAGGTTCCAAGGACATCTTGGAGGGTCTGGTGGCTGATGTTTGTCAGCTCGTCATCCATGTCATCAAGGTAGTCCTGGACAGGCATAGCCGCAGGAGATTCATCGTCCTCTGCAATAAAATTGGGTACAATTAGTGTGTCTGTGTTGTGGCATTTGTGATGTGACATGCCTGCCTTGGATGATTTCGCATTGTGATCTTGGTTCCTGTTCATTGTTCCTGTCTTTCATATTAGCATTCTCCCAGGCCTATGCCCCACCTACATGTCACATGTATTGTGGTCAGTTATGAGACTTGTCTGCATCATCTTCTCTAGGTGTTGGCTTTGGCCAAATAGTGAACTGCCGCCTTCTTGACCTACTCAACCCTCCGTCTACTTCCATTCTCATGGTGACACCTTTCACTGGCTGTGGGTGCTCTGATGGCACTAGCAGCACACTTAACAATCTGGACCTGCCCCAGTCTCTGATCTTTCACATCCACCTATATGTAGTTGAAATGTAGCGTATAGAATGTATAGCATTGTTATGGCACGATATGGATGTCAGCATTGGTAATGTGTACAGCTGATGTTGGGGAATGTGTGGTACATTGGATTG
Organism: Pleurodeles waltl; assembly: GCF_031143425.1. Lineage (NCBI taxonomy): Eukaryota > Metazoa > Chordata > Amphibia > Caudata > Salamandridae > Pleurodeles > Pleurodeles waltl. The sequence goes on from NC_090444.1 coordinate 832,588,141, forward strand.
CCCTGATAGTCATAGCAGTGTCCTATTTCCTCCTCTGACTGTGCAGGTGTATTTCAGTGACCAGTTACATGTGTCCTCCCCCTCAATGCTGTTGTCTGAGCAGTATGACATTTGGGATGTTGCATCGTGACCCAGGCACAGGGTGGACCCTGACATATGCAGCTTGGGTATGACATTAGTGCTGTGTAATGTTGATGACATTGGCTGATATTTGCGGCAACTATGGGCATTCACATTTGACAGGACTAGAACATTTGTCTTGTTTCAGGGGATTGTTAACGTTGTCATCCTAAACCCTCTAATTTAGGTGTGTATGATCCATGGTGGACGTTACTGCCATTGACTACTTGACCAGCACACACAGCGGATGTGGTAGTGGCAACTGTTGTCAATGTTACATTCCAGTTGTCGGTATTGCTAGAGGTTGTTAATTGGGCCCTAGTTAATGTAGGGAGTATGTTGGCTGACGTGTGACAGGATGTCAGTTTGACGTTGTGCCCTTCCCTCCTGGCGTGGCTTTACCTTTGCTACATCGTTGGCATGGCAGCATACCCCCATGGATAGGTTGTTGGTGTTGTGTTATGGTGTGCCCCAGCTTTTCTCTGAACGGGCCATGCCCCCGTGCCTTACTCCTTTACCCATGCCACTCCATGTATATGATGACTTACATGCATTGTGTAGTAGGTATCCCCCCCCCCGGTTGCAGTTAACATTAGTGCATTTTAGTTTCCCATGCGACTTACCCTGCATGTGCGTTGTCTCCTGGTAGTCTGCGCTGTCCTATCCTTGAATCCTTGTGACGATCTCCTCATGGATGACGGCTGCGACCATCTCCTCCATGTGGTCCAGGGGCTCCTGGTGTGCTGGACTCCCACCTCCAGTCTGCAGTGCTGCCTTCCTGTTCCTGGCCATCTTTTCCTTGGTCCTGCGCTTGCAGTCATGCCAGCGTTTCTTGCACTCGATGACTGTTCTGCGTACTTCTGCCACACTGTAAATCTTGTCAACAATTTGTTGCCATATTGCTCTCTCCTACTGATTGGCAACTTTAAGGTGACAAACAGATGGTGCTGGTGTTCCGTCACCTCTTTTACCAGGATTTCCTTCTCCTCTGCACTAAAGCAACACTTTATTTTCTTCTTCTCCCTGTCCTGGTTCGTATGTGGGTCCTCCTGGCTGGTTCCTGGTCTGTTGTCATCTTCCTGGGGTCTGTACAGGCATCTGGGATCCATTTTGGCTCTCCTCTGCTGAAATGGCTTTGTTTGCGGGGAATTTGTACGCTATTGCGTCAAAAAACACTGCATATCCGGTTTGCGGTGTCGTAAATCGTCTCACAGTCATTTTCACTGCGTTAACGTCGTTTTCCTTTACGACGTGACGCTGCGGTGTGCGTAAAAAAAAAAAGACTTACACCTGTGGTTTGCGCAGCCGTACTTCAAAGTATAAATTTGACGCCTGCATCAAAAAGTATAAATACGGCCCACAGTACCTGCAACTGCCACTGTGACAACGTTACAGATCTCGAAAACGGCAGCATGGTATCAATAAAACACAATGGGCCACATCTCAAACCAAGATGGTACCAAATCTTGCGTTGGCTTAATGCCATTGCCCAATGTGTTCCTTTAACAAGGCAAGCACTGCTGAGGTGGTTTGTGGTGCGCTAGGTTTATGCTTCGGGGCAGCCCTGTCGCTGTCCGGCTATTTCCAAAAGAAAGAAAGGAAACCGGAGAGTCAAAATGAATGCAAGTGTGGTAGGCAGGCACATGCCGAGATGAGCATGGCCTGCAGAGACTTAAAAACAGGCAGAGGCTGAAGGCGGTCAAGATCACCGACACTGCTAACCTTCTCCCAGTGCAAAAGCAGAAGAAATTAGAAAGGGGATCAGCAAAAAAGTGTTAGATAGAAGAGCCTAATGCAGAGCTTGTGCCAGTCCCCTAATAACATTTATGCCATAGGTACGACATAAAAAAATGAAAATCACCAGTACTCAAACAGTTAAAAAGTTATAAAGTGTTGGGGAAGTGTTTTCATAAATGGGAAACCAGTAAACAGACTACCACACCACTAAGAGTATAAAGGTTAAGATGAATTAAGTGCTACTTATCTGAGTGAGGAGCAGCATTTAAAATAGGATGTTTCTGTGTTTAGACCAGTTATATGTTGAAAAGACTGTATTCTGGATTGTTTATCTTTATGATGTAATGTTCTTTAAAGTGCTGCATGGAGTGGCATGAAAAGGATTAATACATACTGCTAGCCTCATGTGTTGTAATGAAATCACATACAACACAACAGCCTGGAGTCCTTGGCCTGGACACATTTATTTTAACTGTATTTTCACTGCACTCATCTTTCTTCGTCTTTTGCTCTTAGTTGCCTTGATGGTAGCATTTCAAACTAGTGAATGTATGCCGGATTCCGTGTTTCCAGTCCTTACCTTTTGCAAATAATTTTCTCATGTCACTGATGGTTTAATGTACAAAGCCCAAGTTGCAAATAGAGGTGGCTGCACCAGCAAATTAATAGGTTGAGTTGAGCCAGAGCCAAACCATGGGGTATATTTATTTCTTTTGTGGTGCAGGGCAGTGCAGCAAGTCCCTTTGCTGTGCTGCCCTGCATCACAGGGAAATGGCAGGAATGTGCAGTGTTTTTCCAATAAAGCACATTCCTGTCCTTTTCCCTTGTGCTGGCACCATTTTGGAAGCCTAGCGCTAACACCAGCACCTTTGCACCACAGTGCAAGGAAGCCTGTGTTGTAAGCAGGATTGTTTTTGTGCAGGAGGGTGCACCTTCCTGCACAAAACAACCCTGAGAGGCTTTATTCCTCTTTCGGTGTGTGCTGAGGAATGCTGCACACAAAGAAAGAAGAAAAGCGAGGAGAAATAAAGATATTTATCCTTGTTACGCCTCTCCTGAGGAGCTGTTTTGTTTTGTCACATTCCCAGGTTTACCAGGTTTGGGAAAACTGGAAATGGGTCAAAAACCATGGCAGTTGCATGGGAACACCCATGCAACGTCCATGGAACACTTCCTTGTGCGAAGTAATGCAATGCAGTGTTTTCCACTGCATTGCATTGCTTAAACTTTTTTGAAGACATTCAAAGCCACACAAAGTGGCTTAAGGTTTGCGTTGTTCTTGTGCGACGTTGCTTGGTCCAAGAACGATGCAATCCAGGTCATAAATATTGCCCTAAATGTCTGGTTTGGCTCTAAGGGACCTTACATGAGCCAAGCCATGAAAATGTTTGGCATGTATATCGTACAACAAACATAATGTAAAAATACGGTACAGTGGCTTCAAAATTCATAAAAGTGTGTTTTTTAACATGTGGAACCGGTTCACCTTATTACATCAGTTTATATCACTGCATAGACATGATAGTTTTTAAATATGAAATTAGAAACATTATGGGGGTCATTCTGACTCCCGCCGGCGGCGGTAACCGCACGCCTGGCGGGAGCCGCCAAATGACCTCACCGCGGTCAAATGACCGCGGCGGTCATTCTGAGTTTCCCGCTGGGCTGGCGGGCGACCGCCAGAAGGCCGCCCGCCCGCCCAGCGGGAAACCCCCTTCCACGAGGATGCCGGCTCCGAATGGAGCCGGCGGAGTGGAAAGGGTGCGACGGGTGCAGTTGCACCCGTCGCGATTTTCAGTGTCTGCCATGCAGACACTGAAAATCTTTGTGGGGCCCTGTTAGGGGGCCCCTGCAGTGCCCATGCCATTGGCATGGGCACTGCAGGGGCCCCCAGGGGCCCCACGACACCCATTCCCGCCAGCCAGGTTCTGGCGGTCAAAACCGCCAGAACCAGGCTGGCGGGAACGGGTTCGGAATCCCCATGGCGGCGCTGCCTGCAGCGCCGCCATGGAGGATTCCTCAGGCCAGGGGAAAACCGCCGGGAAACCGCCGGGAAACCGCCGGTTTCCCTTTTCTGACCGCGGCTTTACCGCCGCGGTCAGAATTGGCCTGGATGCACCGCCAGCCTGTTGGCGGTGCATCCGCGGTCCCCGGCCCTGGCTGTCTATGACCGCCAGGGTCGGAATGACCCTTTATGTCTCCACCCCCCCACCCGTGTGAATGCCATTAGTGAACTACGAGGCAAGTCAGTAGACACATAAACCCTAAACGTGGCCTTAATTCTTAATATAGATAGAACAACATCATATACTAATAATTCGAACATTAGAGGGGCTTCTACAGCACTTATCCTGACCCGAAGTATTTAAAAGTACTCTCATATGTGATAATAAAGAAAAAGAAGGCTGTGTGAAATAAAATGTTATTGTAGGCTCACACAATTTGGGCAACTAGGGAAGCCATTATTTGTTCCAGGTCCTCTGGTGTCACATTTTAAAATTCTGCCACTAGATGTATATCTCTCTTTTGCTCCTGTGTTACATGAAAGCCACAGTTTTTTCTTTCATTCTAGGTGCATGAGGTGGAAAACTTACAGGCAGAAGAGGCAAATCAGGGCTCCCCTACCCATCTGTAACTCCATTACTCTTCATAAAGACTGGTGTGCAGTTAGGGGAGGACACTTGAAAGAAGAACAAACTTGAAACAGATCTGAAAGTGCAGATGGTGGATCCACATCTCCTGTCTGCTTTGACTACATAAAAGGGTGTCCTGAAGTGCCTAGAAGACAGCCTGCCTCTCAAGACAGGGAAGAAGCTTGCCAACCCTGTAGGAGTGACTGACCATGAGACGTGAGGTACAGCATGGCCCCTGTGTGGTGGGGTTGCAGATATGGAGGACTGCAGAAACCAATCTCTGTGCCCTGGTATTGTAGGGTTCCATACTCTACCCTGTAATTTCAGTCAGGAATCATGAAGTGTGGTGTGTCTTGAGCCACTGTGCTGGAACGTGAAACTATGATGTGTCCTAAGCTTTTGTGCCTAAGAACATGATGCTGCTGTGGAATTTGAGCCTGATTTGTGAAGAAGCAGCGTGGCCTGAGCTGCTATGTCCAAATTATGCTACTCCACCATTCCTGTGAAGCTGTGTCTGACTAATGATGCACAATGTCACCAGAACTGTTGCTCATTCCAAGACTGTGGTGTGACCTGAACTGTGTTCTCCCAATCACCTGCGAAGGCCTGCCTGATGCCTTATTTGCTGTAAGAACCCTGCCTGTGCATGGCTGTATCGATCTGGCACTGAAGAGCCTGGGTGGGGCTTCACCATGCACTGACTAAACAGCCATGAACTGGCCCTCCCTCAGCAGCGTTGACGGTCCAGAGCAGCCACAGCTGCAATTGCAGAGGAGGCCTAGAGGAATTGCCAGCTCACGCTCAGCACAAAAAAGTGGGAAAGTGGCAGAACTGAGGAGGAGGAGGCCGGCCACTGGGCCGTTTGTCTGATCCTCTAACTCAAAGACGCGTTTGGTAAGAAACTGTGATCGCAGCCAAAGGGGGGGGGGGGGGGTGGGTAATCTGCATCTGAGCCTAATCTCACTAAACATTTTCCGAAGGATGGATCCACTTGGACCAAAGTGGAGCACTATGGACCGTATGCAGGATAGGTCCCGACCATGGGCGTCAGTTCACCAAAATGCCAGGGGTAGCGGGAGTGACATCACATGCCCTTTGACCGCCACTTTCACTCACACACACACATACTTACACATACATACACATTCACACTTACATACATTCTCTCTCACATAACCACACTCAACCACACTCTCACCTGCAAGCACGAACACAACAGGCACTTAAAGCTTTATTTAGTTACCTCAGTTCCCAATCCAGTTAATTGTGCTCCATTTTTATTACACTAATAGGGAATGATATATTATTCTTTACTATTAGTTTAATTAAAAAATGATAGAAAATAAAGAGAGCGGAGCCCCAACTGATGTCGAAAAGGATGAGCTGTCACTGTATTCTTGGCACTGAATTTGCTACCTCTGAGACCAGGGGTCCCATAGGCAGTGCCAGCAGGAGCTGCTCACTGTGCTAACAAGGGTTGGGGTGGGTGCGCCGGGGTGGGGAAGTAAAATGTAATACTGAAAAATAAAATGTAAAAAACTTACCCAATCCGCCGACTCTGCGCCGCTCCTCATTCTGCCATTGCTGCAGGCACAGGCTCCCAGCCTGCCCTGCGGCCAATCCTGACTCTACTCAGAGCAGCATCAGGATTGGCTTGGAGTGCCCAGCCAGAGCACTACCAGGCAGACTGGGAGCCTGGGTCCGCTCTCCCCAGTCCAGCAACACAGTGCTGGGCTGGAGAACGCCCAGTGCGCTTGTGTGTTTGGCCGGCCCGTGAAGGCTGGCCAAACACACATGTGCTCTGAGGGGAGTGCACAGTGCACTCTCCTTGTCCAGGTCACCCACAAGGTCCCGCCCCATTAACAAATCAAACAATAATAAACAGTGTTTATTATCGTTTAGTTTGTTAAAGGTTTTGCAGCTTCTGTTGCTGGCGGGAGTGCGATGCTCATCCACCCTCACGGAGATACCGCTGCAGAGTGCCAGGGGTCGCAAAGGGCAGGCCAGGGGTCGCAGCTTTGACCCGTGACGACCCTAAATAACATCCATGGGCCCAACATACTCTAGTGCGAGGACACTAAAATTACATTGTGTGTGTATCTGTGTGTAGTGTTTAGTCTTAGTGTGTGCACTAAAGTACTTTTCTTCTTGAAAGTCAAGCACTGGGTTGCACAATTACTTATTAACCTGATGTGTGTGTGCTGAATGCTGATTTTGAGCAGCCTCACATTACCTCCCTGAGAAGCCTGTGTTTTCCCGCTGCTGCTACCACAAACAGCCAAATGCTAAAGAGGTTTTCATGTGGCCCAGTTTGCAGAGCAATAGTAGGACGGACCCAGAAACATCAGAGGCAAACACCCTCGAGCCCTACGGTTCATGCCCATTAGCTCCAAATTGCACTGTGGTCTCCTCAAAGAGTCTGAAATAAAGTCTTGTTGATTTATGTGATTATTGTTGAACATCTTTGAAAGATTTATTTTTTCAGTGGCAACTACCATACTCACGAAGCAAAGTATTAAATGAACATAGAATATCCCACAATACGCATATTGAACCAATGTATATCCTTACACTTGTGCTCTTTCGCGAATGTAACCTTAAAATATTCTTATTAAAGTACCTGTTCTAGACCATTAATGTTCAGATGTATCTAAATGTAAAGAAGTGAAAAAGATATATGTTATGTCTAAGCCTGATTTGACATCATGAGCTAATAACAAAGAAGCAATAGAGGGCTTTATTTAGGGCTCCCCAGGTGGGTTGCCACCCACCAGCGTGGCATGGGAAACACCTTTGCACAGCAAGCTGATCACACCTCATCCGATTAGATTTCCAGACTTTGAAGTTGGGACTTGTTCTCTCAAGCAGCCCCAACCGTACAGTGATATCTTCATTAAGGAAAATGTCTGGGGAGCAATGGTGGAACTTCTGACACAAATGTCTGCTGTATAAGTGTCAAAAGGTTCCTGGTGTGCAAGGAATTCTCTCCCCACATATAAGCAACATTTGAGGCCTTTCTATGCAAGACTACATGGGAGTCTTACATCGAAAAGGACACCACCAGAAATGGTGGGGTGCTGGCAACCCTAATTGAGAAGGCATTCGAAGGCCATCTCCAGAAACATCTCCTTTGCCATATCATTCTTCCTCAAAAAAGTCCCACCACATGGCACTATCCTCTGAATTAATTTATTATCCCTTTTTTATCTAGCGCCTGTCACCACCATTTTCTAAATCATGTAAACGTGTCTACTTTTTTCCAAAGAAACATACTGCAGAATAATGTCCTTGTGTTGACTATGACCATTTGAATAGCACTACTATCAAAAATTGTTAAATATTACCTTTGAGACATCAGGGATTTTGGCAGGAAGAAAGGGACAAAGAGGCCGTGGGGTGTGAGAGTTAGGTAACTGGGGTAACCAGTGCAGGAGCACCAGCAGGAGCACCATGGAACAGAAGCAGCACCATGGGTGGCTTTTTATCAAACATCGTTTCTAGTTTGTTAGGAATTCGGGAAATTCGAATATTGATTTTGGGCCTAGATGGTGCTGCGAAGATAACAATTTTGTACAGGTTACAGGTTGGAGAGGTGGTCACAACAGTTCCCACCATTGGCTTCAACTGGAGGCAGTAACCTACAAAAACCTTATACTTCAACTGTGGGTTCTTGTGGGTCCAGACACGTTTAAGGCCTAATTGTTGTGCTATTATTCAAATACAGATGCAGTAATTTATGTGGTGGACAACTGTGATCAAGATCGGATGTGAATTTCAAAGTCTGAGTTAGTTGCAATGTTAAAGGATGTTGAACTTAAGAAAGCTATTTTTGTCGTGTTTCTGGCTTTGAAAGACAAGACGTTGCAGATTTTTAAGACCCCTGCAACCATAGGCACTGGCTTGAAGCAATGGAATGGTTTATGGAAACCTTGAAGTACAGGCAGTTGCTTGTGAATAGTAAAACAATGTTATGTTTTGGTCACAAAACTTTACCATCTCCTGTGAGAAAGTAGCCTCTTTCTAGCATGGTTACTCCCCACTTTTGGCCTGTTTGTGAGTGTGTGTCAGTGTGTTTTTACTGTATCACTGAGATCCTGCTAGCCAGGACCCCAGTGCTCATAGTTAATACCTTATTTGTCAGTGTGTTTTGCCTGTTCCACTGGGATCCTGCTAGCCAGGACCCCAGTGCTCATAGTTTGTGGCCTAATGTGTGTGTTGTCAGTAGTGCTTAGCTGTGTCATTGAAGCTCTGCTAACCGGACCACTGGGGTTCCAGGAGATACTTGTGAGTTGCAGCATTTCTTTTGTCACCCATAAGGAGCTCAGACAAACCCTTTCACAGGACTGCTACTGCAGCCTGCGTGAAATAGAGCACATACTATTTCACGCCATTTTCACTACACTTAAGTAACTTATAAGTCACCTATATGTCTAACCTTCATTTACTGAAGGCTAGGTGCAACGTTACTCAGTATGAGGGCACCCTTGCACTATCAAAGGTGACTCCACGCTGTCCAGGGCCAAATCCCCGGACTTCGTGAGTGCGGGGATACCATTACACGCGTGCATCACCTATAGGTCAATACCTATATGTAGCTTTACAATGGAAACCCAGAATATGGTCATGTAAGGTGTCTAAGACCATGGAATTGTTCCCCCATTCCAAATCTGGTTTTGGTGGGAAATCCCATGCATCCTGGGGGCTCCACCATGGACCCCCAGTACTGCCAAACCAGCTATCTGAGGCTTGCACTGCAGCTACAGCTGCTGCCACCTCACAGACAGGGTTCTGCCCTTCTGGGGTCTGACCAGCTCAGTCCCAGGAAGGCAGAACAAAGCATTTCCTTTGGGAGGAGGGTGTTACACCCTCTCCCTTTGGAAATAGGTGTTACAGGCTTGGGAGGGGTAGCCTCCCAGAGCCTCTGGAAATGCTTTGAAGGGCACAGATGGTACCCTCCTTGCATAAGCCAGTCTACATCGGTTCAGGGACCCCCGTCCCTGCTCTGGTGTGAAACTGGACAAAGGAAAGGGGAGTGACCACTCCCCTGTCCATCAACACCCCAGGGGTGGTGCCCAGTGCTCCTCCAGTGTGTCCCTGGTGTTAGCCGTCTTGTTTTTCAAGGTGTGGGGACACTGGAGATCTCTGAGTGGCCAGTGCCAGCAGGTGAAATCAGAGACCCCTTCTGATAGGTGCATACTTGGTAAGGTAGTCAACCCCCTCTCAGGGCTATTAAGGGTCTCTCCTATGAGTTCCTTCTGCTTCAGCTTCTGACCATCCGATCAACTGCGGACTGCTCCAAGAACCGCCGTAACTGCAACAAAGTATCTAGAAGGGCCCCCATTCCAAATCTGGTATTCAGGGGCCAATCCCATGCATTGTGGGGGCTCGACCATGGACCCCCAATACTGCCAAACCAGCTCTCTCAGGCTTGCACTGCAGCTACAGCTGCTGCCACCTCACAGACAGGGTTCTGCTCCCCTGGGGTCTGAGCAGCTCAGTCCCAGGAAGGCAGAACAAAGCATTTCCTTTGGGAGAAGGGTGTTACACCCTCTCCCTTCGGACATATGTGTTAGAGGCTTGGGAGGGGTAGCCTCCCAGAGCCTCTGGAAATGCTTTGAAGAGCACAGATGGTGCCCTCCTTGCATAAGCCAGTCTACACCAGTTCAGGGATGCCCATTGTCTGCTCTGGCACGCAACTGGACAAAGGAAAGGGGAGTGACCACTCCCCTGTCCATCACCACCCCAGGGGTGGTGCCCAGAGCTCCTCCATTGTGTCCAAAACCTCTGCCATCTTGGATTCAGAGGTGTTGGGGCACAATGGACAGCTCTGAGTGGCCAGTGCCAGCAGGTGATGTCAGAGACCCCTCCTGATAGGTGCTTACCTCTCTTGGTAGCCAAGCCTCCTTTCTCAGTAGCCAAACCTCCTTTTTGGCCTATTTAGGGTCTCTCCTCTGGGCCATTCCTCAGATAACAAATGCAAGAGCTCACCAGAGTTCCTCTGCACTTCCCTCTTTGACTTCTGCCAAGGATCGACCGCTGACAGCTCCAGGACACCTTCAAAACCGCAACAAAGTAGCAAGACGACTACCAGCAACATTGTAATGCCTTATCCTGCCGGCTTTCTTGACTGTTTCCTGGTGGTGCATGCTCTGAGGGCTGTCTGCCTTCACCCTGCACTGGAAGCCAAGAAGAAATCTCCCGTGGGTCAACGGAATCTTCCCCCTGCCAACGCAGGAACCAAACTTCTGCATTACCGGTCCTCTGGGTCCCCTCTCATCCTGACGAGCGTGGTCCCCGGAACACAGGAGCTGGGTCCAAGTGTCTCCCACAGTCCAGTGGCCCTTCTCTCCAAATTTGGTGGAGGTAAGTCTTTGCCTCCCCACGCCAGACAGCAAACCTAGGTACTGCGTGATTTGCAGCTGCTCCGGCTTCTGTGCACTTTTCCAGGACTTCCTTTGTGCACAGCCTAGCCTGGGTCCCCAGCACTCCGTCCTGCATTCCCCAACTCGCTGAGTTGGACTCCGACGTTGTGGGACCCTCCTTTGTGACTCTGAGTCGACCGCTGTCCTCAAGTCTTCTAAGTGCCTGTTCCGGTACTTCTGCAGGTGCTGCCTGCTTCTGTGGGGGCTCTAAGAGTTGCTGAGTGCCCCCTCTGTCTCCTCCTCCAAGGGGCGACATCCTGGTCCTTCCTGGTACCCCAAATCCTCAACCGTGACTCTTGCAGCTAGCAAGTCTTATTTGTGGTATTTCTGCGTGGAAACACTCCTGCATCTTCCAGCACGCCGTGGGACATCTTCTTACCAAAGAAGAAATTCCTGGCACCTTCCGTTGTTGCAGAATCTGCAGCTTCTTCCACCCGGAGGCTGCCCCCCCTGGACACTTGTGTGACTCTTGAACTTGGTCCCCTTCTTTTACAGGTCCTCAGGTCCAGGAATCCGTCTTCAGTGGTTTGGTAGCAGTTGTGGTTCTTGCAGAATCCCCTATCTCAACTATACTGTCTTTCTGGGGTAGTAGGGTAACTTTACTCCTACTTTTCAGGGTCTTGGGGTGGGGTATTTTGGACACCCTTACTGTTTTGTCACAGTCCCAGCGGCCCTCTACAACTTCCCATAGGCCTGGGGTCCATTCGTGATTCGCATTCCACTTTTGGAGTATATGGTTTGTGTTGCCCCTAGGCCTATGTCTACCTATTGCATCCTATTGTGATTCTACATTGTTTGCACTACTTTTCTTACTGTTACTTACCTGTTTTGGTTAGTGTACATATAATTTGTGTATATTACTTACCTCCTAAGTGAGGGTATCCTCTGAGATACTTTTGGCATATTGTCACTAAAATAAAGTACCTTTATTTTTAGTAACTCTGAATATTGTGTTTTCTTAATATATTGTACTATATGATATAAGTGGTATAGTAGGAGCTTTGCATGTCTCCTAGTTCAGCCTAAGCTGCTTTGCCATAGCTACCTCTAACAGTCTAAGCTGCTAGAAACACCTCTATTCTACTAATAAGGGATAACTGGACCTTGCACAAGGTGTAAGTACCACAAGGTACCCACTATAAGCCAGGCCAGCCTCCTACAATACTTATCTCCAGAAGGAGTATTGCCTCTAAGATATTTTTGGCTTTGTGTCACTAAAATAAAGTACCTTTACTTTTGGTAACACTGAGTATTGTCTTTTATTGTGTATAAGTACTGTGTATCTATAGTGGTATTGCAGGAGCTTTCCATGTCTCCTGGTTCAGCCTAAGCTGCTCTGCTACAGCTACCTCTAGACAGCCTAAGCTGCTAGAACACTGACTACATTTCACTAATAAGGTATAACTGGACCTGGTATAAGATGTAAGTACCTAGGGTACCCACTACAAACCAGGTCAGCCTCCTACATCTCCCAAAATCCTTCTCTAAAGAAGATGTTGCATAGCGGCCAGTGGTGCCTACTCTGGGGAAACAGGTTCAAGTCTTGGTGTCTGGCTCAACATTCTGTGATTCTGGGTAAATCACTTAGGGACTCATTTACAAGTCCCTTGCGCCACCAGAGCATCACTTGTTGCTACGCTCTGGTGGCATTGTGCCCTGCTCCATATTTACAAAGAGCCATTAAGCCACTTTCATGGCTTTACACGGCCTTGTAAATATGGACCGCCTGATGCAGTTTTATGCTGCAAAGGGGTGTGAAATGGGTGTTGCTGTGGACTTACTAACGCAAAACTCATTGCTTTTTGACACTGCCACAGATTTACAAGGAAATGTAAACGAGAGGCAGTGCCAAAGACTAATGCCTCCCCATGTGTTGCATTAGAGTGGCAAAATGAGAAGAAATACTTTTATTATTCCTTGTTTTTAGTTCTTTCTATGTGTGCTGCATTCTGTAGCACACATAGAAGGGGCAAATCACCATTAATTATGTTTTTGTGCAGAAGAGTGTCCCTTCCTGCACATAATCAATCACCCCCACAATGCTAGCACCCATACATCAAGGCGCAAGGGTGTCATCATAAGCACTAGCCAGCTGATGTAGCGCCAGCGCAGGGGAAAACACAGGGATGCTCCATACTCTGGTAAATATGGTGCATCCCTACATTTTGGAAATGACGCAGCTCAGTGCAGCAAAATTGCTTGCATCACAGCACTGCGCCATTTCCTCATAAATTAGGCCCTCAAACTCCCCGTGCATACCAAAAATGAATGTGTTGAGTTTGCTCTATATAAAACTGCAAAAAAAACAGAATACTATATTCTACTTCACAATCTATGCAGCCAATGTAACTGTTGGATAAGATCCAGAATGGCCATAAAGGGCATCAGGCGTTTTCCCAGGAGGTTGAAGGGGTGGGGGCCAGTTTTGCAGCAGTGGGGACCAGTTTTGTTACTAGGGGACTGTTTTACAGCGGTGCAGCTATATTAGCCCCCAGTGACAAAAGCAGCAAGCGTTTTCACCCTCCTGGGGCCAGGCAGTGCTTCCTCAGGGGCCAGGCAGTGCTTCTCCTCCCATTCACCTGCAGGGGGCTGCAGACCTGCCAACCTTGGAAAATTTTACAAACTGTGATCCTTCATCTCATTCACAGGAGTGGGCATAGCTGCGCACGCGAGAATGCGTTGTGAGAGTTAAAAAATGAAACATGACATGCTTATTTTAAGAAATACCATGTAGTTTATTAATTGCTGCATGTGCGTTGACTGTGCTTTTAATCTTAACATTATTGTGAACATTTGAGTATATACAAAATGGGACAATAAAGGGATAATGCTCCAAAGCAGGACATTATGGCGGTCATTACAACATTGGCGGTAAAAAACGCTTACCGCTGTGCAGAAGACCGCCAACACACCGCCGCGGCCGTGGAATTCCGCCACAGCTATTATGACCCACAGCACGGAATCCGCCAAAATTCAGACACCCACACAAGTCCGCCACACCAAAGGTCAGTGATAAACTGGCGAAAACAAATCCTCCACCGTCACGCCTTTCAACCGCGGTATTCCATTGGCGGTACACACCGCCGCGCTCAAAATACACACATTTACAAAACACAGCCACATTGGACAATTCAAAATACACACACCTGATACACATACACACATCACTCCCACACACCCAATACAATATAAAACACACACCCACATCACCCACAAACCCCTACGACCACAATTACTGAGAGAAGGCCAGAGAGAGACACTACAAACTACTACCAAGCATCCACAGGCACACAATACCATCACCCACGGAACTTCCACGCACTTCACACAACACACCACTAAATATCACAATACTTATCACCACACACACCACCCCACACATCACCCACACCACCCCATGGCACGGCAAAGACACCCCAGGTTCTCTGAGGAGGAGCTCAGGGTCATGGTGGAGGAAATCATCCGGGTAGAGCCACAGCTATTCGGATCACAGGTGCAGCACACCTCCATAGCTAGGAAGATGGAGCTATGGAGAAGAATCGTGGACAGGGTCAACGCAGTGGGACAGCACCCAAGAAATCAGGATGACATCAGGAAGAGGTGGAACGACCTATGGGGGAAGGTGTGTTCCGTGGTCTCAAGACACCACGTTGCGGTTCAGCGGACTGGCGGTGGACCCCCACCTCCTCCCCCACAACTAACAACATGGGAGGAGCAAGTCTTGGCGATTCTGCATCCTGAGGGCCTCGCAGGACTAGATGGAGGAATGGACTCTGGTAAGTCAAAGCTTTACTATTACATCCCCCACCCTACCTGCATGCCATCACATACCCCCACCCTCACCCTCACCCCCATCACTCCAACTCCTCACAAATGTCCCAATATCACAAACCACACATCCCAACACCAAGCCCTGCATGCAACAACAAAGCATGGACACCCATCACCAAAGCATGGCCACTGCACATACCCATACACCCCCCCTAAACCACCATCACACAAGGTCCCACACATGAATGCAAGCACTGGGGTACACGGTCACCCACCTATTGCACACCATGCCGCACACAGATGTAATAAACATCCTTTTATACCCCTGCAGGACCCCTACCCAGCGTCACCGGACAGGAGGGTCCACACATGTCCACACCACCAACAGAAGAGGCCCACAGTGATGACAGCAGCTCTGTCCAACTGGATCTAGATGACCAGCTCGGCCCGTCAGTGACCTCGGGACAGTCGGTTCCCCTGACACAGTCACAGGCCACTACAGAGCTTCCTCCCTCTGGAAACACCAGCGCAGCACCCACCCAGCGGGCCCATACCTCTGTTCCCAGGACACGTCAAGCAGCAGTGTGTCCACCACTACAGGGAACCCAGGCTAACCCACCACCCCAACAACAACAGGGAACTGGGGGCAGTGGTAGTGGGCACACGGTCCAGGGGACGGAGGCCCAGGAACACAGGGGAACTGGGAGGGCTGCTGTGCGACAGGGGGAGGACAGGCCAAGGGAACCCACTCTCCACAAGACCCTCTCCTCCATCATGGGAGCCTACCACCACTCCCAGGAGACGATGGCAACGGTACTGGCCAAGTTTCAGGAGACCCAGCACCTGCAGGAGGAACAGTATTTGGGCTTCAGGGAGGAACTCAGAACCATCAATTCCACCCTGGGCACCATCGTAGGGGTGCTGAAGGAAGTACTCAACACCAGGAGGGACACTGTGGCACAACAAGGGGCCCCTGGCACTAGCATGGACGATGAACTGCCCACCACCTCCGCCGGCGCTAGTGGACAGGACCACCACACCAGCACCCCACCCCCTGCAGAGGGAGAACCACCCCGCAAACGGTCCCTGAGATCCAGGACAAAGACAGAGAACGATGCCAAGACCCCCGCCAAGAAATGAGACCATCCTGAATGTCATCTTTCTGTCCCACTTTGTCACCCTGTCAATCCTCAAACTGCCCCAGCTCCACTTCCTATGCCCATTTGGGCAATGCACCTGTGAGACTAATAGACTGGACTCTGCCATTGACATTCTTCCACCATCACCCCTCACCATTTTTCAACCCCCTCCAATATTGAGCACTTAAATAAACACCCTTGAAGCACAAAACAATCTGGAGTCAGTCTGTGATTTCGAAATAGTGTATTAGCAATTACAGTGACAAAATGCTCTTTCAATTGTAATGTCAACATACCTATGTCACACAGCTCTAGTCCATGAGGAAACAAAGCAGATGTCACACTGTGGGACCCACATCTGTGAAATCGTATGGGAAAGTGACAACTCAGTGACCATACACTGGGTGAAAACGACAGACAGTAGAGAGGTAGTAGTGTTAAAGTACATGTAGTAGGCAGGTCTGTATTTTTACCTGTGTCTCACTGGAAATATTGCAGGATCACCGAGTTCCTGTTGTCCATGTCCTCTTCTTCTGCTTCCTCGTCTTCACTGTCCACAGGCTCCACAGCTGCAACAACACTGCCATCTGGACCATCCTCCTGCAGAAAAGGCACCTGTCGTCGCAAAGCTTACTTGTGAAGCATACAGCAGGCCACGATGATCTGGCACACCTTCTTTGGTGAGTAGAATAGGGATCCACCTGGCATATGGAGGCACCAGAACCTGGCCTTCAGGAGGCCGAAGGTCCGCTCTATAATCCGCTGAGTTCACCCATGGGCCTCATTGTAGCGTTCCTCTGCCCTTGTCCTGGGATTCCTCACTGGGGTCAGTAGCCATGACAGGTTGGGGTAACCAGAGTCACCTGCAAATGGCGAGGGACAACTGTTAGACACACACTAACCTGTAGGGATATCCCCGGACCCAGACAACCATTCCGACTGTCTTGCTTCCAGGTGCTCACCTAATAGCCACACACCGTGCCTCTGGAGTTGATCCATCACATAAGGGATGCTGCTATTCCGCAGGATGTAGGTGTCATGCACTGAGCCAGGGAACTTGGCATTAACATGGGAGATGTACTGGTCTGCCAAACACACCATCTGCACATTCATGGAATGATAACTCTTCCGGTTTCTGTACACCTGTTCACTCCTGCGGGGGGTACCAAAGCCACATGTGTACCATCAATGGCACCTATGATGTTGGGGATATGTCCCAGGGCATAGAAATCACCTTTCACTGTAGGCAAATCCTCCATCTGAGGGAAAACGATGTAGCTGCGCATGTGTTTCAGTAGGGCAGACAACACTTGTTTCAGTAGGGCAGACAACACTCTGGACAACACGTTGGAAAACATAGGCTGGGACATCCCTGATGCTATGGCCACTGTTGTTTGAAATGACCCACTTGCAAGGAAATGGAGTATTGACAGCACCTGCACTTGAGGGGGGATTTCTGTGGGATGGCAGATAGCTGACATCAGGTCTGGCTCCAGCTGGGTACACAGTTCCTGGATTGTGGCACGGTCAAGCCTGTAGGTGATGATCACATGTCTTTCCTCCATTGTTGACAGGTCCACCAGCGGTCTGTACACCGGAGGATGCCGCCATCTCCTCACATGTCCCAGCGGACAATGCCTATGAAGGACAACAGCGAGCACAGAGTCAACCAACTCAGAGGTACGTACCCACAGCTTACACAGAACACAAATCATAATCCGAAAAGTGGCCTGTATGTGTGTTGAGGCTAGGCCTAGGTATGTGTGACCCAGTTAAAAATTAAGCCAAGTCGGCCCCTGAAATGGCGGCTGCCTGACCTGTAAAGTGGGACAATGGGATGTGAGGTAACTGTGCTGGCGTTGTACAACGTTGCAGTAGGCGGTCGAATGCTGCATTGGTTAACATTGGACCCTATGGGTCCCAGGAGCCAATGATGATGTACGCCGGCGGTGACGGTACGCACCGCCGCAGACGTAACTGCCAATTTTCTATCTGTTCAATCACTCGATACCTGATCTTCAACAGGAGAGGACCTACACTGCAAGTGCTGCTGTGACCTTGGTTTGGAAGAGACAATGGCTCGAGTGTCTGGGGAAAGGGCCCCTGCCTTCACATCGGAGGAGTTGGAGTAACTCGTGGATGGGGTCCTCCCCCAGTACACGCTACTCTACGGTCCTCCAGACAAACAGGTAAGTACACTGGGAGCATGCTGTATGGGCTATGCCTGTGTGGAGTGGGGTGGATGAAAGATGGGGGGGAGATTTAGCCGTGCATGAAACGACGATGAGTGCATGTGCCACATGGCAAGGGTAGGGATGGGGGCCAATGACTGTGACGCTGCAGTTGGTAATAACATTTCTTTTCCCCCTGTACAATTCATGTAGGTCAGCGCCTACCAGAAAAAAGATATTTGGCATGCCATCGCCAAGGACGTCCGGACCCTGGGGATCTACCACAGACGGAGCACCCACTGCCGGAGATGGGAGGACATTCGCCGCTGGAGCAAGAAGACGGCGGAGGCTCAGCTAGGTATGGCCTCCCAACGTGGGAGGGGTGCCTGTCGCACCATGACCACCCTGATGTTCAGGATCCTGGCGTACCCGGATGGGCGCTTGGGGGCATCACAGCAGCCACAAGGGGGTGAGTACACTCTGTCAGGATACTTCAATTCGATTTCCTCAGAAGCAGAAGATAACTCCTCAGTCCCGACCCGAGCTACTCACAACGAATATTAATCCTTCGTGCTGAGTACCCCGGAGGGGGAAAGGGGAATGGGATGGTAGAGAGATTGGATACAGCACCTGCAAGAGTCACAGTCGCAATTACTAGGGAATTACAACATCAGTTTTTCACTTTCTACTCTCAACACTTAATTCTCTTTAATTCTATTATTTCTTCACTCACCCTGAGTTCTCTGTAGCCTTGCTTCTCTCTATAAATGATAGCTCTTCTTAAAAAAATGCTTATTACTGATTCTGGAAGAACTTCTCAACCTTTGTTTAGAGATTGGTTTTATGATGCTATATATATATATATATATAGTTGGTGATAATGCGTTCTTCAAATCAGCTGATGTTATTTAATTTCTCCTGTCTTATTGTGACTTCTGTCAATATTTGTATTTGTAAATGCTTGTTTATTAAAGTTCGTTTTTCCTTTCTTACTTCGACATTTGTTGATAACTTGTATTTGTAAATGCTTGTTTATTACAGTTAGTTTCTCCTTCCTTACTTCGACATCTGTCGATAACTTGTAGTAGTAAATGCTTGTTTATTTAAGTTTGTTTCTCTTTTAAACTCTATTTTGGTTTATTACCATTGAATTTGTAAATGCTTATTTGTTAACAGTTCGTTTCTCCTTTAAACTTGGCCTTTGTTTATAACCTTGACATTTGTAGATGCTTGCTCTTTTAAAGTTCGTTTTTTCTTTGACTTTAATATCTTAAACAAGAATCTTGTAAACATAAGGTTAATTCATACATTACCTCTGTAGCCTTGCCGACTTCCACGGGAACGGTCTACTATCAAACTCTTCGAATAAACCTTGACAATATTTATCCGTTTTCTGTAATATAATCTTCAAATGTAATTTTACCTCACAGGAGTTTCTGTTCTGAAGCGCGCTCTCTCTCCACACAGCTGATTCCTGTCAGACCTCAGTTGAAGTGCAAGGCTTCCAGCTGGAGAGCTCGTAACCTAGCAACCAACTGATTGCAAGACTAGAACTGTAACTAACCTTCAGGACTCACAGCGGCCATCTTGGATCTTCTCTTCTTGATTCTTCCTTTGAAATAAGCGCAAGATTACTCTGCAAACCTTCTTCCAGTTTGGGCTTTGCTGTCTCCACTGAGGATATCTCTTTGCTTTTCTCATGCACTTCTTTGATTTGACTTGGCAAGTTTGTGTGGTCATGACAGTACTCCCCCTCAAGGAACAGTTCTCCAATTTAGGTTTGCTTGGGTAGGTTCTATGAAAGTTTCTCACTAATCTTGAAGCATGTACATACTCGTGCGGCGCCCAGGATCGTTCCTCTGGACCATAACCTTTCCAATCAATTAGATAATAAAGCTGGCCATTACGGATTTTGGAATCTAAGATTTGATTGACCTCATACTCTTCTGCAGAGCTAATCTGGATAGGAATTGGAGGGGAGTTTTGACGTAAATTTGGAGGACTGTTCTTTAACAAGGAGACATGGAAAAAAGGATGTATCTTTAGATGAGCTGGCAACTGCAATTTAACTGCCACTGGATTGATCATCTTGTCAACTTTGAATGGGCCTATAAATCGTGGCTGAAATTTGCGATTTCCTTTGAGACGTAAATGACGAGTGGATAACCAAACTTTGTCTCCTTTCGAATAAATGGGTCTCTCTCTTCTTTTTCTATCAGCCTGAGTCTTATATGAGTCTTTTGCTTGAATGATGTTTTTTCTAGCCCTAACTAACGTGGTCTGCAAATCCCTCACCATCTCTTCTACTGCAGGCACTGAATCATCTTCTTTACCCAACATTACATTAGGATGTCTACCATGGTTCAGATAAAAGGGGGTGAACCCAGTGGTGGAATGAACAGCATTATTGTAAGCAAATTCAGATGCCCACATCAACTCGGGCCATTCCTTCTCTTTATCGAATAAATTGAGTCTTAAATACTGTTCTAACTCTTGATTCACTCTCTCTGTTTGCCCATCGGTTTCAGGATGGTAACTGGTAGAGTAACGAGAATCAATTCCTAATCTTTTACTAAAGGCCTTCCAAAAGCGAGAAACAAATTGGGACCCCCTGTCTGAAACTAGAATTTTTGGGATACCATGGGCGCGTACTATGTGTTGTGTAAACAACTGTGCAACCTGTGGGGCTCGAGGGATTTCTTTCAAAGGAATGAAATGCGCCATTTTAGTGAAAGTGTCTACAAAAACTAGGATAGTGTTAAAACCTTGGCTACCAGGGAGGTCCACTATAAGATCCATAGTAACAGTATGCCAGGCATGGGGTGCAGTGGGCAAAGGTCTTAACAGACCTTATGAAGCTGTTCTATTTGATTTCCCTCTTTGACATTTGTCACAAGTTGACTCATATTGTCTTATCTGAGTTTTCATTTTTGGCCACCAAAATTCTCGTTGTATTAGATTTTGAGTCTTTTGAATTCCTTTGTGTCCAGCCAATTAATCGTCATGATAAGCCTGAAGAATTTTTTCTTGCAGCTCCACAGTCGGAACAAACAGTGCACCTTTAAAGTATGGCAAACCTTTTTTGATTTCTCTTCCTTGGCCTTCTTTGGACCACTTCAGCATTCCTTCGAATGTTAAGTTTTCTTGAATTTCTTTGGTTAAATTTTCATACAATATGGCAGATATGAACTTCTCTTGTGGAATAATCAATTCTTTTTCTGGAGGCTCTTTAACTGCACCGGTATCAATTCGAGATAGAGCATCTGCCTTCCCATTTACTTTTCCTGGTCTGAAAGTGATAACAAAATCAAAGTCTGCAAAATATAGGGACCAACGCAGTTGTCTAGCTGTTAGAGTTCGAGCTGATTTTAAAAACTGTAAATTTCGGTGGTCCGTGTAAACGGTCACTTTATGCTTAGCTCCCAAAATGTAATTCCTCCACTCACGAAAAGTTTCTTTGACTGCCAATAGCTCCTTATCCGCAATTGAATAATTTATCTCTGGTGGTGTTAATTTTCGAGAGAAATAGGCCACTGGATGTAATTGACCTGTATCTTTATGACGCTGGGAAAGGATAACTCCTATGGCAACATCTGAGGCATCTGCCTCCACATAATATGGCTCATCTGGATTGGGGTGGAGCAAGATTGGAGCTGAGACGAAGGAATTCTTCAAAAAATTAAAAGCATTTTCAGCTTCTTTTGTCCACTCAAACTTCACTCCTTTCTTCAACAATCGAGTAATGGGTGTAACTGTTTGAGAAAAATTGGATATGAATCTTCGATAAAAATTAGCGAACCCCAAGAAACTCTGGATCTCTTTGACATTGCAAGGAGAAGGCCAATGTTGCACTGTCTTTATCTTGGCAGGATCCATACTAACTCCTTCTGGTGACAAAATGAATCCTAAGAACTCAACTCGTTCCACATGAAATGCACACTTCTCCAATTTTACATAGAGATGGTTTTCTTGCAACCTTGTGAGGATGGATCGAACATGGGAAATGTGCTCCTGTAGATTGTCGGAAAAGATTAAAATGTCATCTATATAAACCACGGCAATCCGGTCGAGGAATTCTCGTAATATATCATTAACGAAATGCTGGAAGGCAGCGGGAGCATTGCATAACCCATAAGGCATCACTTGATATTCAAATAATCCGTATCGAGTCCGAAAAGCGGTTTTCCATTCATCCCCTGAAGCCACTCGAATCAAATGATATGCTCCTCGCAGGTCCAATTTGGTGTAGATTCTAGCATTCTTTACTTGATCTAATAAAACTGACACTAAAGGCAGTGGGTATCGATTCTTGATGGTAACGTGATTGAGGGCTCGATAATCAATGCAAGTTCAAAGACTCCCATCCTTCTTTGGTATGAAAAATAGTGGGGATGACACTGGAGATTCAGAAGGACAAATAAAACCATTAGCAAGATATTGATCCAAATACTCCTTTAAATGTTGATTGTCTGCTTCGGTCAATGCGTATATTCTGCTACATGGCAATATTGCACCTGGCTCCAGTTCAATTTTGCAGTCATAGGGTCGATGTGGTGGCAATTTCTCAGCCTCCTTTTCATCAAAAACGGCGACTAAATCCTCATATTCTTTTGGGATTTCTGCTGTCTTTAGTGCACAGATCATTGAAGAGTGTGATGATAAACAGGCCGCTTGGGACTTGGTGGACACTTCCACTCCATCATGAAAGCAATTCTCTTTGCAGTAAGAGGAATTCATCTTGATCGTTCTTTTGCTCCAATCAATTTGTGGATTATGTTCTGTAAGCCAGGGCAGACCCAAAATGAGTTGAAATTGTGGAGCATCTATCAAATTAAAGATTATCTGCTCCTGATGTCCACCAAAACCTTGCATCTGAATTGGTTCGGTCTCATGGGAAATGGGTCCTGAAGAAAGATTGGTTCCATCCACAGCTCTTACTACTTCCAAAGTAGATTTCTTGATAAATCGAATACCCATTTTACGAGCGTATTTGATATCACAGAAGTTGCCCGTAGCTCCAGAGTCTATCATAACTGAGATCCCTTGAATTTCCTTCTCAAGTGTCTTAACTGATACTGTTTGTACCAAATGTGGCGCTGCGGTTTGTAAGGTATTCGCCACTCGTTGATCTAGAGGAGTTGTCTTGGGTTCTGCTTTCATCAGGGCAACTCCCTCTACTGATGAAGCTGGCCTTTTCCCGACTGAAGAGCTTTGGGTTTCTTGGGACAGTTTTTAACAAAATGCCCAGATGCACCGCAATATAAACATAGTTGATTCACTCTTCTTTTCTCTTTTTCTTCCTTAGATAAAGGACCTCGGATGGAACCAATTTGCATTGGTTCTTCTATCGTTATCCCTTCTCCGGCTCTCGTATGATCATTTCTTACACGATCAATTCTCAGGGGAAATGGTCAATACTCTCTTCTCTTTTCTGCTCTTTGTTCAGTTAACCGGTGGTCAATCTGTAACACAAGATCAATTAACTCCGAAATTTCGGTGGGTCTATTTGGAACTTGTGCTAAGGCATCTTTCAATTCATCTCTCAGTCCACGATAAAATATGGCGGCTCTTTTTGACTCCGGCCAGGCAGTCTCTACAATGAGTTTATTGAAATGAGCCAGATAGGCTACTAGATCTTTATTACCTTGCCTGATTTCCAGTAGTTCATTGTCAGTGGCTTGAGCTGCAGTTCGCCGATCAAATATTCTTAAGAACTCTTCCTTGAAATTTTGGAAATTATATAAAACAGGATCATTTCTGGAAATTATTGGCATGGACCATGCGGCCGCATCTCCTGTCAGACAAGACAATATAAATGCCACTTTGGACTGGTCTTCGGAAAAAATGACTGGTCTACATAAAAAATGCAATGATCATTGGGTCAGAAAAATCTGCGCCTTATTTGGATCCCCACCGAAGCGCTCGGGTTGAGCCAAAGGAATAATAGGGGAAACCGCATGAATTACTTGAGTGGATATACCTGCAGACATTGAAGGGCTAGGGATTTGTGAAAACACAGATTCATTTGATTTAGCGGTGTTCCCTAACTCATTTATTCGCTGTTTTATTTGAACTGTTTCTTCTATGGTGTTATTTAATTGTTTCTGTAACCCTTCCAAAACGGTGGCTAATGCTTTTATATCAATTCCTTCTGCCATTCTGCTCAGGAGGAAATCTGTTTTTTCCCTAAAATTAGGGTGATGGCACTTCAATCTGTCAGGATACTTCAATTCGATTTCCTCAGAAGCAGAAGATAACTCCTCAGTCCCGACCCAAGCTACTCACAACAAATATTAATCCTTCGTGCTGAGTAACCCGGAGGGGGAAAGGGGAATGGGATGGTAGAGAGACTGCCACAGAGATGATGAACGCCAGTACTCAGTCTGCCTCTTCACATCTAAGATTGGATACAGCACCTGCAAGAGTCACAGTCGCAATTACTAGGGACATACAACATCAGTTTTTCACTTTCTACTCTCAAAACTTAATTCTCTTTAATTCTATTATTTCTTCACTCACCCTGAGTTCTCTGTAGCCTTGCTTCTCTCTATAAATTATAGCTCTTCTTAAAAAAATGCTTATTACTGATTCTGGAAGAACTTCTCAACCTTTGTTTAGAGATTGGTTTTATGATGCTATATATATATATATATAGTTGGTGATAATGCGTTCTTCAAATCAGCTGATGTTATTTAATTTCTCCTGTCTTATTGTGACTTCTGTCAATACTTGTATTTGTAAATGCTTGTTTATTAAAGTTCGTTTCTCCTTTCTTACTTCGACATTTGTTGATAACTTGTATTTGTAAATGCTTGTTTATTATAGTTAGTTTCTCCTTCCTTACTTCGACATCTGTCCATAACTTGTAGTTGTAAATGCTTGTTTATTTAAGTTCGTTTCTCTTTTAAACTCTATTTTGGTTTATTACCATTGAATTTGTAAATGCTTATTTGTTAACAGTTCGTTTCTCCTTTAAACTTGGCCTTTGTTTATAACCTTGACATTTGTAGATGCTTGCTCTTTTAAAGTTCGTATTATCTTTGAATTTAATATCTTAAACAAGAACCTTGTAAACATAAGGTTAATTCATACATTAACTCTGTAGCCTTGCCGACTTCCACGGGAACGGTCTACTATCAAACTCTTCGAATAAACCTTGACAATATTTATCAGTTTTCTGTAATATAATCTTCAAATGTAATTTTACCTCACAGGAGTTTCTGTTCTGAAGCGCGCTCTCTCTCCACACAGCTGATTCCTGTCAGACCTCAGTTGAAGTGCAAGGCTTCCAGCTGGAGAGCTCGTAACCTAGCAACCAACCGATTGCAAGACTAGAACTGTAACTAACCTTCAAGACTCACAGCGGCCATCTTGGATCTTCTCTTCTTGATTCTTCCTTTGAAATAAGCGCAAGATTACTCTGCAAACCTTCCAGTTTGGGCTTTGCTGTCTCCACTGAGGATATCTCTTTGCTTTTCTCGTGCACTTCTTTGATTTGACTTGGCAAGTTTGTGTGGTCATGACACACTCTCATCTTGCTGATTTTGTGCACAGTGCGGGTGTCTGGGTGGGGTAGGTGGGCTGTGGGTTTCCCTAGGCCAGGGCGAGTTTAGTAGGCAAGGTCCCTCCATAAGGCAGGCCATGTGGCACCCCACCCCACCTCTGTACAGTGCCAAGTACACCTAGTCATGCTCCTGTCTCATCCATGTGTGCAGATGTCATCCATAGCCTTGTAGGCCATGTCCCAGGGATTGAACAGTGGAGCCCAAGAGCGCGGCGTAGTGCAGGGGGCTTCTGTGTCTGTCATGTCCACCAACTGTAGCGGTAATGCATGCACTCAACATGTCTTTCTTCTGTCGTCCCCCCCCTTTTTGTGGTCTCCCTGTTCTTGTGTGCATTAGCATCATCTGGCGGAAGAACAGTGGCACCGGAGCAGGAGGGAGCTGCATCCTACATGGCCCTGGAGTGCCAGACAACGGAGTCTGATTTCACCAGTGGGACGGAGGGCGAGGGGAGCTCCACGGCAGGGACAAGAGCTGACACCAGTGACACAGACTCGTCCTCTGATGGGAGCACCCTTGTGGTGGCAGCGGCAACCTCTGTGCCCCCCGCATCTACAGGTGCAGCCGCCACCCCCCCACCAGCACCGCCCTCCCAGCAGCCCCTCAGCCTTTGCCCCGT
This sequence comes from Pleurodeles waltl, assembly GCF_031143425.1. Lineage (NCBI taxonomy): Eukaryota > Metazoa > Chordata > Amphibia > Caudata > Salamandridae > Pleurodeles > Pleurodeles waltl. The sequence continues at coordinate 832,614,315 of NC_090444.1, forward strand.
GCCCGCTCACCCAGGAGGGTGGGCATCACCTTCGCCCCAGGCACCTCAGGCCCTACCCCAGTCACCCCTGCTGCCCTCAGTGAAGAGGCCATTGACCTCCTGAGATCCTTCACTGTTGGGCAGTCTACCATTTTGAATGCCATCCAGGGTGTAGAAAGGCAGTTGCAACAAACAAATGCATTCCTGAAGGGCATTCATTCTGGTCAGGCGGACCTTCAGCGAGCTTTTCAGACTCTGGCCTCAGCACTGATGGCAGCCATTGTCCCTGTCTCTAGCCTCCCCCCTCCAACTTCCTCCACCCAGACCCAATCCCCTCTACCTCAGCCTATCCCAAGCACACCTTCAGACCAGCATGCACACACATCAACACACAAGGGAAGCTCTGGCAAACATAAGCACCACACATCTCACAGGCACTCACGCAAGCATCACACACATGCAGACACACCAACATCCACTGCCTCCACTGTGTCCCCCTCCTCCTCGTCACCCTCCTCCCTCCCAGTCTCGTCTCCACTCACACCTGCATGCACTACATCTACAGCCACTACTGCCATCACCAGCACACACACCACCACACCCCGCTCACGTGCACTCACCCCCCCAACTACCATTCACACGTCCCCTGTGTCCTCTCCCAGTGTGTCTGTGACGCCACCTCCCAAGATACACAAACGCAGGCACACACCCACCCAACAGCCATCCACCTCATGACAGCCTCCAGTGCATGCACCTTCACCCAAAGTCACCAAACGAACACCTCCTACAACCACAACCTCTTCCTCCACTCCCAAACCCCCTCCAGCTACCCGTCCCAGTGTCTCCCAAAAACTTTTCCTGTCCAACCTTGACTTCTTTCCCACACCTCCCCCACCCCGTCCGTCTCCTAGGGCCTGATTCTCCAGGTCCCAACCTAGCACCTCAGCCACAACATCTCCGGGACCAGTGGTGCCTGTAGTCACCTGAATCTGGAGTGCACCGGCCACCAGGGCAGCCAGTGTGGCACGGAGCCACAGCACGGACAGTCCCCCACCTGTGAAGCATCAAACGTTGGCCAATGCCCGGCGGGAGAGGGGGAAGACTCCAGCCACCAAAGCTGCTCCCAGGGGTACAGGTGGGAGTGTGAAGTAAGCTGCGACACCTTCCAAGGTGGGGAAGGGCCACAAGAAAGTCAGCAGGTCTGGGAAGAGCAGCACAGCGGAGAAGACCGCCATCAGCCCCGCTGCCCAGGAGGTCACCGCCATCATCCCCGCCGCCCAGGAGGCCACTGCCAGCACCTGCCCTGCTGCCCAAGAGGCCACCGCCATCATCCCTGCTGCCCAGGAGGCCACCGCCATCATCCTCGCTGCCCAGGAGGCCACCGCTAGCACCTGCCCTGCTGCCCAACAGGCCACTGCCATCATCCCCGCTGCCCAAGAGGCCACCGCCATCATCCCCGCTGCCCAGCAGGCCACCGCCATCCTCCCCGCTGCCCAGGAGGCCACTGCCAGCACCTGCCCTACTGCCCAAGAGGCCACCGCCATCATCCCCGCTGGGTCAGACACGACCGCCAGCACAAGCCCCGCCGGGCCAGACATGACCGCCAGCACCAGCTTCGCTGGGCAAGAGAGGACCCCCAGCACCAGCCCCGCTGGGCCAGACACGACCGCCTGCACCGGCCCCGCTGGGCCAGACACGACCGCCAGCACAAGCCCCGCTGGGCCAGAGAGGACCGCCAACACCAGCCCCGCTGGGCTAGAGAGGACCGCCAGCACCAGCCCCGCTGGGCCATGAAGGACCGACAGCAGGTGAGTCACTGCAAAGGAGCCTGCCCCCACAAGCACCGCTGAACAGAGCACCGCCGCTCAAGCACCGCTGAACAGGGCACCGCCGCTACAAGCACCGCTGACCAGGGCACCGCCGCTACAAGTGCCCCACCGCTGAACAGGGCACCGCCGCTACAAGCACCACTGAACAGGGAACCGGCTCTACAAGCACCGCTGAACAGGGCACTGCCACCACAAGCACCGCTGCCAAGGACACCGCCGCCACAAGCACCGCTGCCAAGGACACCGCCGCAACAAGCACCGCTGCCAGGGACACCACCACAACAAGCACCGCTGCAAAGGACACCGCCACAACAAGCACCACAGGCCCATGAGCGCCAAAAGCTCTGACGATACTGAGGCCACCACGAGCAGGATGAAGCACTCTGGGCATGAGGCCCCCTCCAGAACCAGTGGAGATTTACATCCACTACCTCAGTCCTTGGCAGGATGAAGCACTCTGGGCACAAAGCCCCCTCCAGAGCCAGTGGAGATTTACATCCACTACCTCAGTCCTTGGCAGGATGAAGCCCTCTGGGCACAAAGCCCCCTCCAGAACCAGTGGAGACTGTTATCCACTTGAGAGACTGTGTCTTTGCACCCCCCAGGATGGAACAGTGGGCAAACTACCCACTGTAGAGACTTGAGAGACTGTGGCTTTGCACTCCCCAGGATGGAACAGTGGGCAACCCACCCACTGTAGAGACTTGAGAGACTGTGGCTTTGCACCCCCCAGGATAAAGCAGTGGGCAAACCACCCACTGTAGAGACTTGAGAGACTGTGGCTTTGCACTCCCCAGGATAAAGCAGTGGGCAAACCACCCACTGTGGAGACTTGAGAGACTGTGGCTTTGCACTCCCCAGGATAAAGCAGTGGGCAAACCACGCACTGGAGAGACTTGAGAGTCTGTGGCTTTGCACTCCCCAGGATAAAGCAGTGGGCAACCCACCCTCTGTAGAGACTTGAGAGACTGTGGCTTTGCACTCCCCAGTATTGAACAGTGGGCATGTGGCCCCCTCGTGGTTTTGGCGTTGTGCACTCAACCGTCTGAGGTGCCCCCCTTTCCCTCCCCCTGAGGTGCCTGTTTTATTGCTATCTGATGCCACTGCAGTGTTCTCTCCATCATGGTCGGGGATCACTACCTGGACTACTATTCTTGGTGTATATATTGTTTATAGTGTATATATGTATATTTTTGCGTACTGGATTTTAATATATTACAATGGTTACACTCATTTCCTTTGGTCTTTGTATTCTTCCGGGGGGTGTAACTGTAATGTATCATGCTGTATTAGTGTGTATGTTGTGGTGGGTGAGGGTGGGGGTGGGGGTGTAGCGTGTGTGTGCTCAGGCACTGCAAGGAAAGACAGTGTGCTGCAAGGCACCTGTTCCCCTACAGTCACACCTCTCTGAAATATTTCCCACCTGCCCCACCAGGCAGTAAACGAACGTGCATGTGGAATCTTGTGGAGAGATATTGACTGCAAACTTTGCTGCCTCCTAACTGATGGGGCTATCTCTGCGGGGGCGCAAGCGCACAAACAAGATGGCAGGTGTTCGGTTCAACAGGCAGGCTCCCCCTAAAAAATGGTAACTGAATAAAATGCCAGGCCCACTTAATGATTATGAGGTCCTTGTTAGCACGTTTCGTTTTATGGCCCAGCACTTTATTTTCTCCTGTCTTCCTTTTCAAAGGCAAAGATCTAAGCGCAAAACAGTGGGTTTATACACTGAAAAAACATATTGAATGGTTTGGCAGCTGCTAGCTCTGGATGTTTATGTAAAGAAATTAATGTGTCTGTAGAACAGGCGGCTTTAGCTTGAGGCATTTAAATACTCCCAGGGGACAAAGACATGCATAACTGGGGAAGAATACAATAACGAGTCCTCAGGGAGGAGTACAGAGCAACTGACCTGTGAGGAAGCGCTGATTGCTGAGCAGTGCTAAATTTGAAAGCATGAGTCACTGAGAAATGGGGTAGGGAGTCTATATTACTACTCATAGTAATGGATTATTGACACCCAGGTACAAAAACCAGACTTATGTTTAAAACTTCACAATAAGTCACTGAAAACAGTCATGGTATTCGAATGGTCGGCTTTTTCTGTCGAGAACATACGTCAAATATATTAGAGTTAAAACTTTTCACAATGTATTTTTAACCCTCTCGAATAACTCTGTTGAACTGAAGAGGCCTGGCTCATGGGATTTCCTGTGAAGGCCAGAGACAGAATTAAGGTATCACAGAAATGCTTATTTTGTTAACACAATAAACCCAGACCCATTGGATTTGCTGATGCTTGTATATTTAATATGACCCTTGTCAATAAAGATGCTGACGCATAATTTATAGTCAGATTACTAAACGCAACATATGAGGAAAAAGCCTCAGAGGATTGTTGTTGTGCATGAAGGTGTACCTTCCTACACAAAAACAATCCTTCCTGCAACACAGGCACCCTTGCACCATTGTGCAACGCTTCTTACTTTGGCATTCGGGAGACACTAGTGCGCCGGCAAAGAGAGAAAGAATGCATCCTATCTTAGTAGATATGGCGCTTTCCTGCGCGCTGTTTGACGCAAAGCAGATCTGCCCCAGTGTAGTTTTAGAAACGTTCTATGTAGCGTAAATTTTAAATACACTGCATGCTATTAATATTTGGGCAAATTATTTCTCTATAATGTCGGAGTGAAGAGATTGCAAACAGTTTCCAAAAATCCCATGTAATGTGAGGTCCTTCAGTCCAAACGTCTCCTACAAACTACACCGGGTACTAATGGTGACTGTAATCTGTGAATGTAAATAGGTTGAACATTATGCATGAAACTACCAAATAGGTCACAACAACCCTAACCCGGATATGCCGAGGTAGAATTTACTGTGGGCAGGACCTGACTGTTCCCTCCTGTGACGGGCTTCCTTTGAAGCTTCTGATAGGCAAATAAATGACGACGCCTTGGAAAGAGATTGGTTGCGCTGTGTTTCCACTTTATTAAGGACCACATTTATATTTTTCATTATGCAAGATTCTGTCGCAAAAATGGTAGTAAGTGTAAATGTAGTGCTTTGCTCTTAAGAGAGTTTATTTCTTTACCTTGATGTGTTTTATGACTTTTTATAACTCATTGACAGACTCCAATGGATTCTTTGAGTCTGAAACTATATACAGGCTGCATAATGTAGCCGGAACTGTTAGCAACACAGTGTAAGAACGTAGGTAAATAGTTTCTAAATTCTCTTAATTGGCCAGGAAAGGGTACAGATAACGCAGTGTAATGGCGGACAAGATCCAAGGAAGCGTTTAACCATTTATGGATACCCTGAGAAGGTAGAGCTGCAAATAACACCGTTTAAACTCAATCTTAAAAGTAAAACGACTAATCTACTAGTTGTGACATGAAATCTTTATTTCAACATTCACAAGGTCATCTAAGCACGCTGGTCACTGACAACATTATTATAATTCTCTGAAAGCATTAAAAAATAGAGAAATTGAATTAGCAAAATGCCGTTCCAGATAGGAGAAGTCAGTCAATATGTGCTGCTGCCTTATTCTAGTAATGTATTACTAAAAATATAGTTTTATCATGACAGCAGAGATGCAATTCTTCAGTTCTCAAGTCCCCAGGTAAAATTAAATGAAACTTCAAATTAGTAAAGATTTGTGTCCACTGGTGCTTGATTCTTTGGAGTTTAATTTGTAAGCCATATAAATGCAACTTTGATCCACGATGTGCCGTCATGGTCCTTAGCAGATATAAGATGAACGGTCCATATAAGATAACTGATGCGTTGGTGGACAAAGGAGTGGTTTCGGGACTTAATGAGATTCTCAGTTCATCCAGAATTGAACTTAGCCTTGAGAGAGCAGCCCACTGTGATCCTCCTGACTATACCATGTAATCATGGACTCCTTGAGTATTCAGTTATCCATAAAGTCCATTTTTGACTGCCATTTTTCGGAATAATTTGTTACTAATACAAGTCTTCCCAATAATTATGTAGCGAGGCAAGTATTACGATTTTAAGTAGATCATATCTAACTTTGGGAGGGGTAGGCTATAGTGACCCCTGAATCAGAAACATGAGGTATCAGGAAACCCAGGGGAAGATTTAAGAGCCCCTAGCTTCTGCTTGCATCACATTAATGTAATTTTTTGTACTCTTATGTGGCCTACAAAGCCAAAATCGCTGCACCAAACTGACAAAGTAGCGCAATACATGCATTGCACCTCTTTGTAAACCTATGTGCTACATAATGCCTGTGCCAGGCATAATGTATGCAAGGGGGCATTACCCCGTCAGGGGGGGGCCAAAAAAATGTGCAAAGAAATCTATGAGATTTCTTTGCATCATTCTTTGGCACTTTTAACGCTTGCTCAGAGCAGGCGTTAAAAGGAGGCACACCATTAAATATAATGGTCCTCAATGGGCTTTGCAGGATTAGTGTCAACATTTTTTATGCTAATCCTGCAAAGCTCCAAATTAGCGACAAACATTTTGACACTAGTTCACCTAACTACCGCCACAGTGCGCTGTATCTTAGATCTGGTGCACACATAGTGGCATTAGAGGGGCACTAAGGGGCGCAAGCAAAGTGCTGCTTTACTAGGTGCAGCTCCACTTTCCTTAAATCAGACCCGTAGTATTTCCAGGGCAACAAACTGTTTTATGCATAACTAGTAATAAATTGTTGAATTGAACTCATTTCAACTTTAAAATACGTTTATTTGACTTTTATGGTATTTCACAAAGTCACCAGATACCTAGCTTCTCGATAAAGAACAAGGTATAGTTTGTAATTGTGCCATGTCACTCCTACTTTGTACTTTGACATCCCAGGTCACTTCTAAAGACTCCAATATCCACAACTATTATAAATTTTCACAGCTCTGGAGCTGTGCATAGAGACAAAACTCTATTAGGCTAGCATTGACCTATTATTTCCAACGAAAGGAGTCAAAATTAACCGCTGAGTGTAGGAAAGTACCATCTTGCCTGGCATGTTACCCCCATTTTTACTGTATGTATGTTTGTTTTTGCCTGTGTCACTGGGATCCTGCTAGCCAGGACACCACTGCTCATAAAGTATGCCCTGTATGTGTTCCCTGTGTGGTGCCTAACTGTATCACTGAGGCTCTGCTAACCAGAACCTCAGTGTTTATGCTCTCTCTGCTTTTAAAATTGTCACTGCAGGCTAGTGACTAATTTGACCAATTCTGATTGGCACACTGGAACACCCTTATAATTCCCTAGTACATGGTACCTAGGTACCCAGGCTATTGGGGTTCCAGGAGATCCCTATGGGCTGCAGCATTTCTTTTGCCACCCATAGGGAGTTCAGACAATTCTTACACAGGACTGCCACTGCAGCCTGAGTGAAATAACGTCCACGTTATTACACAGCCATTTTACACTGCACTTAAGTAACTTATAAGTCACCTATATGTCTAACCCTCACTTAGTGAAGGTTAGGTGCAGAGTTACTTAGTGTTTGGGCACCCTGGCACTAGCCAAGGTGCCTCCACATTGTTCAGGGCAATTGCCCGGACTTTGTGAGTGCGGGGACACCATTACATGAGTGCCCTACATATAGGTCAACACCTATATGTAGCGTCACAATGGTAACTCCGAACATGACCATGTAACATGTCTAGGATCATGGAATTGTCACTCCAATTCCATTCTGGTATTGGGGGGACAATTCCATGCATCCCCGGGTCTCCAGCACAGAGCCCGGGTCCTTCCAAACTAAGTTTCTGGGGTTTTCTCTGCAGCTACCGCTGCTGCCAACCCTTAGACAGGTTTCTGCCCCCCTGGGACCTGTGCAGCCCAGTCCCAGGAAGGCAGAACAAAGGATTTCCTCTGAGAGAGGTTGTTACACCCTCTCCCTCTGGAAATAGGTGCGAAGGGCCTGGGAGGAGTAGCCTCTCCTGGCCTCTGGAAATGCTTTGAAGGGCACATATGGTGCCCTCCTTGCATACACAAGTCTATACCGGTACAGGGATCCCCCCAGCCCTGCTCTGGCGTGAAACTGGACAAAGGAAAGGGGAGTGACCACTCCCCTCACCAGCACCTCCCAGGGGAGGTGCCCAGAGCTCCTCCAGGGTGTCCCAGACCTCTGCCATCTTGGATGCAGTGCTGTGAGGGCACAGTGGACAGCTCTGAGTGACCAGTGCCAGCAGGTGACGTCAGAGACCCCTCCTGATAGGTGTGTACCTTTCTCTGTAGCCAATCCTCCTCTGAGGGCTATTTAGGGTCTCTCCTTTGGGCATCTCACCAGATAACGAATGCAAGAGCTCACCAGAGTTCCTCTGCACTTCCCTCTTTGACTTCTACCAAGGATCGACCGCTGACTGCTCCAGGACGCCTGCAAAACCGCAACAAAGTAGCCTCATCCTGTCGGCTTTCTCGACTGGTTCCTGGTGGTGCATGCTCTGAGGGCTGTCTGCCTTCACCCTGCACTGGAAGCTGAGAAGAAATCCCCCATGGGTCGACAGAATCTTCCTCCTGCCAACGTAGGCACCAAACTTCTGCATCACCGGTCCTCTGGGTCCCCTCTCATCCTGACGAGCGTGGTCCCTGGAACACAGGAGCTGGGTCCAAGTGTCCCCGACAGTCCAGTATCCCTTCTGTCCAAATTTGGTGGAGGTAAGTCCTTGCCTCCCCACGCCAGACAGTAATCCTGTGTACTGCATGAACTGCAGCTGCTAGGGCTTCTATGCACTCTTGCAAGACAGCCTAGCCCAGGTCCCCAGCACTCCATCCTGCATTGCCCAACTCGCTGAGTTGGACTCCGACTTCGTGGGACTCCCTTTTGTTGTGCTTTGTCGACCGTCGTGCTCAGATCTTCTGAACGTCTATTCAGGTGCTTCTGCGGGTGCTGCCTGCTTCTGCATAGGCTTTTTGTGTTGCCGAGCACCCCCTCTGTGTCCTCCTCCAAGGGGCGACCTCCTGGTCCTTCCTGGGCCCTGGCAAAACCTAAAATCCTCAACTGCGACCTTTGCAGCTATCAAGGCTTGTTTGCGGTCTTTTTGCTTGGAAACAACTCTGCATCCTCCAGCACGCCGTGGGACATCTTCTGACCAAAGGAGAAGTTCCTGGCACCTTCCGTTGTTGCAGAATCTTTGGCTTCTTCCACCCAGAGGCAACCCTTTTGCACCTTCATCCGGGGTGTAGTGGGCTCCTGACCCCCCCCCCCCCCCACCCCGGACACTTGCGTGACTCTTGAACTTGGTCCCCTTTCCTTGCAGGCCACACAGGTCCAGGAATCCATCTTCAGTGCTTTGCAGTCAGTTGTTGTCCTTGCAGAATCCCCCATCTCAACTTTACTGTCTTTCTGGGGTAGTAGGGTAACTTTACTCCTACTGTTTCAGGGTCTTGGGGTGGGGTACCTTGGACACCCTTAGTGTTTCCTTACACTCCCAGCGACCCTCTACACACTACACTAGGCCTGGGGTCCATTTGTGCTTCGCATTCCACTTTTGGAGTAAATGGTTTGTGTTGCTCCTAGGCCTATTGTGTCCTATTGCATTCTATTGTGTTCTACAGTGTTTGCACTACTTTTCTAACTGTTTACTAACCTGATTTGGTTTGTGTGTATATATTTTGTGTATATTACTTACTTCCTAAGGGAGTATATCTCCTGAGATACTTTTTGAATATTGTCACTAAAATAAAGTACCTTTATTTTTAGTAACTCTGAGTATTGTGTTTTCTTATGATATAGTGCTAAGTGATATAAGTGGTATAGTAGGAGCTTTGCATGTCTCCTAGTTCAGCCTAAGCTGCTCTGCTATAGCTACCTCTATCAGACTAAGTTGCTAGAACACTTCTAATCTACTAATAAGGGATAAATGGACCTGGCACAAGGTGTAAGTACCACAAGGTACCCACTATAAGCCAGGCCAGCCTCCTACACCGAGTAAACCCTGAACCAGACTGCAAAATGTGAAACAAAGCCTTGGCAGCGGCAAACACAGCATATGGGTACTTTGACATCCTGAAGTCCAGGGAAAACAGTAGTCACCTGCACCTACCTGGAGGGAAGGACTGTGTTTCACCCAATGGAGTAGACCATTAACTTTTGGGTGGTCCCTCGGGTTTGGTTTCGGGAGCGTGCTTTTACCTGCTTGTTTCAGGGGTCACGTACCTCTAGACCAAGGGAGATTTGGTGTTGCCCTTGGGGCTCAGAGAAGTTCCTCTTGCCGACGGAACTGGTCTCTGGTCTGGGACGAGTCACAGTCTCGCAGTTGCAGGGTGGTTGCCACAGATGCAGGGTATAGCTCCTTTTTTGGTGCAGGCTCTAATGTCACAGACTTGGGTGTCTTCTTTGACCTCGGTTGCAAGTCGAATCAGATCTGAGGTTCTGGTGCCTGGGGTGCCCCTTAAATCCTAGATTTAGGGGTGTGGATGCAAGTAGCCAATGGACTACTAACCCCAGCAGCTAATCCTCCTCTAAGTTGACCACACCCAGGGGGGAAGGGCTGGGAGGGTTTCCACCTTTTCTAATCAGAACCCCCTATTTTGCCACTTTTCAGAATGACAGAAGACATCCTTGGCTGTACAAACAAGGTAGCCAACTCCAGGGGTGTGGCTAGTCTTCTGGGGGTGTACACCTCCTGGCTACCTAATTTTCCTTCCTGCCCAGGTGCAAATGTGCCTGGGGGCAAGGGTATGGCTTTGTTCCTGCTATTCCCTCTATCCCAAACAATGCCTGTGCTCTTACTGTCCCAGTTACTATTGGTCCTGTGGTCTCCATGTGTAAACCTGATTTCCCAGGAAAGACAACTTATAATTTGCTCGTCCCCAGTGCAGTAGGTGGTTCAGGCAGTGCTGCAGAAAATCCTGAGATGAGATGATCTGTTCCTCTAGTCCTGACGCACACAAGTTCTCCATGTGCTGATTCGACCTTGAATCTTTCTGTGTGCGGTTCCATAGGTACATATCAGAGAATGTCAACTTCTGGAACACCCATATGGGAGCTGCCTTTAAATTGCACTAGGGGTGACCATGGAGGTGGGAATATGCCTAAGGTCCCTATCGTGTCACAGAGTCTTAGCACTAAGGAAATAGACAAGTGGGTAAAGGCTTTTAATCCTTCACGAGAAAGCGGAAGTTCAGAGGTAAGTCCGGGAACAATTTAGTCACAGGAGAGAGAGGACTTGGTGGATGTGGCTAAATTAAAGTTAGAATTGGATGAAATGATCAGCAGGAACCTTGAAATGACTCGTTTAGATACTTATCATGAAAATGAGCTTGTGTTCATGTGTGAGAATGTTACCAGACATGCAGGACAAGTTTAAGACAAATTGTCTGAGTTGGCTCAAACGTATGGAATAGACTTGAATAAGACCAAAGCGTTGCAATAAAGCTACTATATGCTTTAATGAGGAAGACCTATCCTGTATGAGAAATTCAGGGATGAAAATACAAATTAAGGAATTCATTCAACACATTTTGAAATGGAACAAGCTAGATAAGTGGGAAAATCGTCAGGTGAGAAAGAAAGAACCAAAGAAACAGGCAGGAAAATCACCTCTTCCTATAGCTAGAGAGGCGAGTGCATCAAATGTCCTATTGAGGGAAGTACCTGGTGGAGGTTATGTGCCTTGGAGTTGAAGTGATATTGGACTGAGACTGGGATTGCATCATTACCAATTACTTTCCAAAGCTGAGGGAAAAACCAGTGGAATGGTACAAACAAGTTGAGAGATTTGTGAAGATTTCACAAGTGTTGTGGGTCGATTTGAACACTTTGTTTGACACTGTGTTTCCAAGTGGCTTCTGGGCGGAATGTAAAATAGCTGTAGAATGGCCTAAGTCAGAACCGCCAAGGAGCGAAGGGACGAAAGACCCTTCGCCTTTGGTGCGAAAAAGTGTCAGCAAGTGATGACATTCTTAGAGGCGAAGGTGTCACCCAAAGATATTGATTGGATTAAAATGACAGGACTACTCAGGAACCTAAAGAGTCAACTCATGCCTGTTATGAGAGGTTGTTGCAGGCGTTCAAGCAATATAGTGGAATGGAGACGCTTGAGCCCAAGGATATGGGACATTTGGTGTTGAGGTTTGTGGCAGGATTGAGACCTGAAATTTGGATGATTCTACAGCATTTGATTTGTTGGCAGAATAAATTATGTGATGAGATCTTGAGGTACGCAAAGTAGTGTAGTGATGACATTGAGTTGAAACAGAAGAAGTAGAAGGAGAAGTTAATGGTTGCTCAGATGAAGGCTACTCCGAGAAGCAGTCAGGTCCAGTTGTTTGTAAAGAATGTTAGTGCTATGTAAAGTGTGTATCAGCAGGGTACTACTGTGATGCAGGTTAGAGGTTGAGGAGTTCCAATACACCCTAGTACAGGAATGGATATGGGTAGTCTGAAAAAGACAACCCCTTTACATTTTTGCAGCAGGCTGGGGCATTATAAGAGGGAATGTTGTCGCAACCAGGCCAACCAGCCCCAGAATTCAGGCTTCGTACAGCCCCAGAATAACAATCCCACATAGAAGCAAAATGTGAAGAGAAAGAGAGGGCAGAATTTCAATGTACCACATGCTCCGGTGATGCAAATTCCACAACCCGTGATGCCATAGCAGAATGTGAGTGGCCCCAGACTGAATTCTGAGAAAGTTCCAAACATGAATTTGAATGCATTCCAAAACAGTAATCCCTTTCAACAGTTTCCCATGTTTGAGACCTTTGAGAACTATGGCTTGAATCACTCAGCCTGACAGTGCCTTGGGGGGGGGGGGGGAGGAGGAAAATTATGTAATTGGCGTAGTCTTGGCAATAGACTAGAGTGGTCCATTAGTAGATGGTACGGTGAATGGCCACCCTGGGCCTTTTTACATTGACACTGGTGCTACCCATTCTAATTTGAGAACAGTAGAAGTGCCAAACCTACCTCTCTCTAGAAAAATGATCCAAGTTATAGGAGTTTCGAATAAACAAATGACAACCCATGAAGTGACAGAAATGTCTGTTAGAATAGAGTCCTTCGAAGAGAATTACCTATTTGTGGTGTGTGTTTCCAGCCCAGTGAGTCTCTTGGGAAAAGATCTCCTATGCAAGTTGTTTTGCATCAACTATTGTACGAGGAAAGGCATAGAGATGCAGTCACATGATGAGGGTGTCGCCTTTAACTTGGTAAATGATGGATAGTACACTGCACTGTTTACCATGTTAACCATTGATCATTTGCCACCAGACCTTAAAGACACAGTCAAATTCGAAGTGTGGGATTTTTCAGGAAAAAATATCAGGTTGATGAAACGTGTTGAACTCTCTTGAATCACAGTGAAACCAAATGCTAAATATCCAAGAACACCCCAATACAATTTGACACCTGAAATGGTTGCTGGCACTACTCCAGTAATCGAATCAATGATTCAACAGGAAATCTTGAAGGAAATGATGGGAAGTCCCTGCAATTCACTTATTATGGGCTTACAGTAGCAGAAGGGAAGTATCACAAAATGCCTGACATGCAAAAGGTGGACACCATTGTTGTTTCTTGCTGTCCTTTGGTACCAAATTCAGCTGCGATTGTGTTTCAGATTCCATGTGAGGCCGAGTAGTTCAGTCACTGGTTTGTGTCAGGCTTTCTTTTCGATACTATTGCATGAGGACAGTCAGTTCTTCTGCATTTCAGTTTAGATATTATGGCGGTCATTCTGACCGCGCGCCGCCCGCCATGCGGTCACCGCCAGAAGACCGTACCGCGGTCAAAAGACCGCGGCGGTCATTCTGACTTTCCCGCTGGGCTGGCGGGCGACCGCCAAAAGGCCGCCCGCCCAGCGGGAAAGCACCAGCAACGATGAAGCCGGCTCCGAATGGAGCCGGTGGAGTTGCTGGTGTGCGACGGGTGCAGTTGCACCCGTCGCGATTTTCAGTGTCTGCCAAGCAGACACTGAAAATCTTAATGGGGCCCTGTTAAGGGGCCCCTGCAGTGCCCATGCCAGTGGCATGGGCACTGCAGGGGCCCCCAGGGGCCCCACGACACCCGTTCCCGCCATCCTTCACCGCCAGAAACAGGATGGCGGGAAGGGGGTCGGAATCCCCATGGCGGCGCTGCTTACAGCGCCGCCGTGGAGGATTCCCTGGGCCAGCGGGAAACCAGCGGCAAAAAAACGCCGGTTTCCTTTTTCTGACCGTGGCTTTACCGCCGCGGTCAAATGGCCCCAGAAGCACTGCCAGCCTGTTGGCGGTGCTTCCGCGGTCGTTGGCCCTGGCGGTCCATGACCGCCAGGGTCAGAATGACCCCCTATGTCTTGACATGGTGCAAAGTCCCACAAGGATATAGTGAAATCCCCTCCATCTTCAACCAGATTCTCAAGAAGAATCTGGAGTCTTTGGTCATGCCTTGTAACTCAGTCCTAATTCAATACATCAGTGACCTATTGGTGGTGGCAAACACTAAAGAAGCCTGTAAATAAGACACTATTGCATTGTTGGACCACATGGCTGAGACTGGACATAAAGTGTCCCCAGGAAAGTTACAGCAATGTCAGAAGGAAATTCAATATCTCGGACATCACATTGAAAAAGGAGCAAGGCAAGTGTCACAAAAGAGGATCTCAGCAATTATGAAAAAAGAATCCCCCAACTACCCAAATAGAAGTCAGGAGGTTTTGGGGGATTGTGGGCTACTGTCGCCTGTAGATACCCAAATTTTCCCTAGTGCCTAAACTTTTGCAGAGGCTGACACACATGGATGTGTCTGATCCAGTACCCTGGGATAACAATTGCTTGATTGCCTTCCCAGAGCTGAGAGAAAGTCTCTGTTGTGCCCCAACACTGGGAATGTCTGTTTACAATAAGTCATTTGCCCTTTTTTTCAGTGAGAGGGAGGGCCATTCTCTCTCAGCGCTTATACAGTTACAAGGAAACCCCAGAAAGCATGTGGCCTATTTGTCTGCCACTCTTGCCCCTGTAGTTTCGGCACTGCCAAATTGCTTTAAAGCAGTGGCAGCCAGTAGTGTCAGCATTGAGCAGTGTGAAATATAGTCACGAGTCACCGTTTTGCTGGTTATGTTCCCAATTCTGTAGAGGTTCTGTCAACAAGGTCTAGAACCCAGCATCAGACAAGAAGCCACCTTACTGAGTATAAATAGATTATCCTTGTGGCAGAAACTGTGACTGACAAACATTGTGCTGTTCTTAATCCTGCCACTCTGTTGCCTCTACCAGACAATAAAAATGATGAATGTGATGTGCAGCATGACTGCCTCAATGTCGCAGATTTATGCACCAAGTCAAGATCAAATATACGAGATGAGCCACTAGCTGAATCCGTTTTTGTGCTATATGTCGATGGCTCGTGTTTGTGGGGCTAGGAGGCAGTCTGAGAGTTACCTATGCAGTCTGCACTATTTCAGGAGTTGTTGAAGCTTCCTGCCTCTAAGAAATATTTTCCACACAAGTGTCTGAATTGATTGCTCTTACTAGAGCATGCTGTGTTTCAGACAAGCTGAAGATAACAAATTTTACCAATAGTTAGTACAGCTTTGGTGTTGTTCATGACTTCGGACTGTTATGGAACCAGAGGAGGTTCATGGCGTCTTCCGGATTTCCAATCCAGAGTAGTGAGCAAGTAAGAAACCTTCTTGAAACGTTGCAGTTGCCTGAACAGGTTGCAGTGGTTAAGTGCCCTGCACACCGTAGTGGAAATGATCATGCAACATTGGGTAACAATTATGCTGATGAGGTTGCAAAGTACTTTGCTCACAATGTCTGTACCATTAATGGAGAATATACAAATGAGGGAATGGATGAGACCAACTACAACCTTTTGCTAACAAAGGCAGATACAGGGGAAGAGGTAAAGAGACCTTGGGGGAATTGTCAGAGAATGAACAGCAGAGCACAGACCCAGAAGACAAGAAAGGGAACAAGCATTTGCAATGCAATAGGTCTCACATTTGCTTGAGTTACAGCTATTGGCGTTGTAAATCCATAACTGGAATTTTCTTGCCACATAGCCACATGCATTTTGTCAACCCTGCCACATAATTTGGTCCTCTCTGCCTCATTATTCCAGTGGGCCTGCATATACCTAAAGCACTTACATTTACCTTCTTCCATCCATCTGCACCAAAAAATGAAAATATTGCCATTATTTATTATTTTTTGATAGACATGCTATATATATATATATATATATATATATATATATATATATATAATGCACTTCTCTCATATCATGTCACAATTATAATGTTGTATTTGGAGCATGGTTTGCCTTCTCTCTGACTGACTCATTATGAAGTCCAATCTCTTTGCTGATTCAGTTACAGGGGCGGCTGGTGTTCAAGGGCTAAGGGGCTGCGCCCCTAGCCTTTTCTGGCCTCTCTAGTGAAGCATATATTTAATTACATGATGAAAGTAAAACATTTTCTGCACAACATTTTCTGAGTGAAAGTTGTGCACTTTGAAAAGCCCCACTGCGCCTGCGTCAGTATGTGGCTGAAAGCTGCACAGTAGGGCTGACAGGGCTTGCCCACGCAAAGCCCTTACGTTTTCTCAGAACGCAGTGACGTCCCTGGCTTATCTCCTCCTCCACCAGAAGGCCTGATAGTAAACAGCCTGGAGCGTTTTTTGTTCAGCCCGGGTTTCTGAAAACTTCATGTCACTCCGATATCATTATCCACCCTTTCCTATTTACTCAAATGGTAGGGTGTGATCAGAAGGGTCTACGTACCAGAGGTCACATTATATTAAAAGAATGTGGCATTGCGCAAAGAAAATCCCCTTTTCCTGCATTACAAGCAGTCTGTGGCAGAGAAATTGAATAAATACAATAAATAAATCCATCCAGGGCTCTCTGGGAGACAGGAGTGTCACCTGAAGACCTCAAGTCATAAATATGCCAAAGACAACCCTGCACACAAGTAAGTTGGAGCTCTATCTTTTTTACAGACAATAAGAAAAAAATCTGTCCTCTCAGCTCTCCTCTCCTTTCACTTCCTCTGTAGGTGATTTTCTCTCTAAAAGGCAGTAATGGTTCCAGTAATTTATCATGGCTAGTTATGCTCGTTTTATTTCTTCTGCAGACTAATGACGTGATATGTCATATTAAACATGTAATCCGCAGCTCAAATAAACGTGTACCTTTTATCACTGAAACTTCTTCATCCCAGCCGTCTAACATTCACTGACATAGAGCCCACTCTTTCCCCCATTCCTCACGCAGTAGAAATGGATAAAAGCATGAGTAACTTGGTGTCTTGTCTTGGGTAATGGTAAGTGTTATAATGCTAATCTTATGTTATCTTTATGGTACTGAGACCCCTTGCCACACTAACCTCCCCCACTGTGACGCCCCAGGCCCTGGCTGCAAATCACTGGCTCCTTTAGAAGTGGAGGTGCTGCATTTGTTCCCTCGTGAAATTGATCTAAAAGACAAGCATGGTTCTTGTTCCTTTGCAAAATTGATCCAAATATTGGATTCAAGTGCAAAGGGAGAAATATGTGCTTACAGTAAAGGCATTTATCTGCTGTTTGGCCTTAAAACTGTCCCTATCATCATGCCCTTAGCATTAATGCCAAAAACATGAATTGATATGCAAACAATGAATATTAAAAATTGATTTAGTTACTCTTATTTCACATGTTTTAATTAATGTTGCTTTCACCAAGAGAGTTAGCTGTTTCATCATGATCTGTTTCTGTCTTGCCTAGTGCACACTTTGATTCGTGCCAGGTGTTTATGAGGGGCTTTCATTGAGAGTGCTGGTGCTGAGGCTGAAGGTAAAGCAAAGTGCCTGTCAGTGTGTTGGCATCTTCACAAAGCACACAGAACAATGGTCACGTTTTCCAGTTACATTTGACATTTAGGGCCAGCTGTATCTGAAGGCCTTTTGCAATTCGAAAATAGCGATTTTTAAGAAATCACTATTTCTGACTCGCAAAATGGCATGCATTACATTTGCGAATCGGTAATAGCGATTTCTTAAAAATCGCAAATGCTATTACCGAATCGCAAATTGCGATACTGGCCCCATTCAATTTTTTGCATTTCCAAAATTGCGATTTCTTAACCAGAAATCGCAATTTTGGAAATTCAAAACCCTAGGGTGCTGGGGGCCTTAGGCCCCCTCTGCTGCACCCCAAAATTATTTTTTGGGACATGTAAGGTGCACACATGCCAAAAGGGCATGTGTGCTTTACATGTACATTTAAAAAATGCATTTAAAATGCATTTTTAAATTTTGCACATGGTTACCACCAGGTTCAACCTGGTGGTAAATAGCAATTCCTAAATGCCCAAATCGCATTTAGGAATGGCTTCATACATGTGCTAAGAAATCGCAAATAAGCAATCCTAATTTGCAATTTCTTATTTAGAGAGTCGCAATTTGCGACTCTCTAAACAGGGTCGCAATTTTAAGGAATCGCTATTTTAGCGATTCCTTAAAATTGCGTTCAGAATGTCTTTCTTACATTCTGAACTGGCTTTTTGCATTCGCAAACGGGCATTCGGACCGTTTGCGAATGCAAAAAACCTTGATACATCTGGCCCTTAGTGTAAATGTGTGTAAAAAGGATGCACAGAGGTCATAATATTTAGAAGGCAAAAGGAAATAAAGTGCTTATATGTGAATGAGTGCAATGTATGTTTGGGGTGGTAAAATGAGGGAGATGCAGGGAGTGCATTCAGGGGAGAGTGAAAAGAGGGTGCTGAAGAGGAGAGAGGAGGTTGAAAATGTGCAGATGGATGAGATGTGAAGAGAAATAGGGCAAACATACCTAGCATTAAAGAACAAATAACTGAAGGCCCTACTCCTTCTGCAGGCCTCAACAATATTTAATTCATAGTCTCACAATTTCAGAATTGAAACATTTGAAATGTTAATTATTTATAACTAATCATTGTTGTTACTTATTTATCTTCCACAGCTAACAACCATTGACAAAGCCAACTGTACTGACAGGCTTTACGCGATGTCAATTGTTGTGTTATATTTCTGGATGCAATAACATCTCATTTTGCATTTTCCCTTTTTGAGAACCCCCACTTTTTTCATCCTACTTAAAGACCTGTCTGCACATATTTCTGTATGACTGGTTGCAGCCAGCAGTTGTGTGTGCTTCCTGATGCCTGGTTAGAACATATTCTTCCAAAGTTGAGGCCGCATGGAGTGCAAGACAGTGGGTAAACACACACTTTAAAGGGCCTGAAGTTGTTGCAGTGTACAATTGGCACATTAAAGTAAAGGGTGAACGTATTAATGCAGTAAGATATGTGTTTAATATTTCAAGACTATACATTCCCACTGCTTTATAAACCTTGCTTTCTCACTAAATGTATTTCCTTTCAAATGGACCACTTGTCAGTCTTTTTTCTATTTTTTCTTGGGTGGAGGACCCACCCTGGACCCCATGTTTGTCCTCTGAGCTTGCTCGCTACATAAAAGTCGTACCCAGACTATTACGCCCCACCACTTTCAAATGTCACCAGCCGCCACTGTTCAGTTATATTTCATAGTTCTGCACTGGTCTTAGATGTTATATATGCTCTGGAGTACAATGGTTGAGGAGTCTAGATTGTTTAGATGGAGGGTGCTCGATGAAGCGATTACTGTTCTGCATCCATTTACCTTGAGTTGTTGTTTAGTAATGATCTACCGGAAGCACTTTATGTCCTCCTTTGCTAATCCTGCTTTTCTCAGGAACATCCCTATGGGCGAGATGTACAGGCTGGTCTGTCCATACCGTTGCTTGACACTATTGTATTGATTGTGCCTCCAAAGCTGATGGTTAGTATGGGAAGGCAGCTCTTAGTAACCTGTATCCTCCTTGATATTAGTATCTCTTTTTGCTTTCCCCCAGCTGATACTATCTCCTGTTTTTTTGTTTCACTTGCTTGAAGGTACATGGAGGCTGATGCTGGATTTCATTACAAGACTCTGCAACAGCCAGTCTGCCTTAAAGTAGCAACAGCATTTATTTTCCAAGCGTTACCCGCATGTCCTCTCTTTATCTTTCTAAATAAGGATCGTAAGAAGAGCAGCACTGCGGTCTTTATACTTATATATATATATTTTGTTATGGTTAGATATTTTAAAATAAAGTGTAAAGCCATATTTGCACTATTTTATATTTTAATTATTGTACATAAAAAGGTTCCAAAATACCACATGATTGAATACAGAATAGTCATCATAATAGAAAGTTATTATAGCGTACAAGCGAGCAACAACATATCAAATTGCAATATGAAATCACAGAAGAGTTTTCGATGAGGCAGAAAAGCAACAGAGAACGGGCCTTGTTTTTTAGAATAGCGAATCAAAACAATGAAATCATGATAAGGTTTGTACTTACATAAGTTCTCTGCTGAGCACTATGTTAGTTCTGCCTGTTAATGGTCAATTGTTCTCTGGAATAGAGAACCAGGTCTTTCTTCCCATGATCATGGCATTCTGTTTACCTGTGTGAAGTGAATTGCTGAATTCAAAGGCAAAGACATCACCCCTTAATGTTTTAATTGAAAGGGAAGGCAAGGCTTGTACTCCAACCCTGACATCTAGTGGTTGCCTTCATCATTCCAAATTACATTTTATGATTCTCAAGCTAGAAAAATTGCGCCGTCGTCTAAGTCTCTAATAAAATAATAAAAAAATAAATGATCATGGAAGTTTGTTACACTTGTGCCTCATGAAGGAAAGACAAAGGAAACAATGTAACATAACTGGTGCTCATGTAAAGCACTCCAGTATGGCAGATCGGGTTTGCGCTGTATCAAACTTTAAAATTCCAGGAGTGTGAAGGGCAGTGACAAATGTAAATAAAACCTTGAATTCAGCAAAAAGCGCTTAGGTAAACAATAGAAGTAAACTGGTAGTCATGCAAGGTGCTAGATTACTCCTGAGCGAGGTTGTGCTGTGTAGGAAATTAAAAAAAAAAGTAGTCCAGAAACCACATGGAGCTGTGTATGTTTTCACTAATTGGCCGGTGCTCTCAAGGAAGGCTTAGCACTGGAAAAAGCATGACATATACATGCCTTTCATAAATGAAATCAAGGTAATTTTAAAAAACAAGGCCACAAACGCATGAAAGTGATAAGCGTGACATGGGCGTTATTAAAAGCCCAACAGAAAGACAACAGGTCGGAAGCGATTGCGCACTTGACCTAAAAAATGAACTTGTCTAAAGAACATGTGCCTCAGATAATTCCTGAAGATACCAAGGACTCTGGTCTTAATGAAAGTGAGGATGAAGGATTGGCTTTGAGGAGATCAAAAAGAACAACAGTATCCTGTCTGAAG
This sequence comes from Pleurodeles waltl, assembly GCF_031143425.1. NCBI lineage: Eukaryota > Metazoa > Chordata > Amphibia > Caudata > Salamandridae > Pleurodeles > Pleurodeles waltl. The sequence goes on from NC_090444.1 coordinate 832,635,394, forward strand.
TACTCTTCACCTGAATGGACACACTTTATTGCAGATGAAGGATAGAGCACATTTTGGGAGTTTTGGAGTAACACTGCATATCCAATTGAACCTCTTTGAACAGGACATTGTGCTTCAATTTAATTGTGAGATTCCTGTGCAGGTGGATAGACTGAGACATTTAATTCTGGATGTTATTATTAGTGAATTTGAACTGTGCATATCTTAGAGACTTTGCATTGACTTTTTTAGGCAAATAAGGAAATGTACTGCGGCCCAAGGCATAGGTGAAGGAGCGTAAGGTTGTCATTTAGAAGAACACGGAGTAGGGCTAAGGAAGACACATGAAGACCTTATAAATACATTTGTTGTTCATCATTTGGACTTTATTTTGTTGCTCTGCACAGGTAGAATTTGACAGAGGATACTCTGCTACTGCAATCCACTCTAAAGATCTGATTTTAGAGAAATCATGGAAGCTAATCAGATCCCTAAATGCACATATATGTTAGATGCAATACTGCTTCTGTCCCTACTAGTACTAATCATTTTATTGATAGGAACATTTTCCCCTAACCCTTCTACAAGAAATGAGTTATTGTCTAGTATTCCCCAGCAAACACTGAGTCCTAGAGATAGTGCCTTATATTGACTAGCTAATAAGGCTTTGAACAAATATGTTTCTAGATGAGATTATTCTGCAAATTAATATTTTAGATTGCTTTATGAGTACATTAATACTATGGATGCAAGGGATTGCTATGTCTGTACGTAAGTGCCTGCTTCTGTTTCAGAAGGCAACACTTATCACCACATTCCTTTGGCACACAGAGTTTCCTGTAGTCTTTTGTTGAGTATAATCTATATATATTTAGGCCAATATTATTTTTCAAATTATGATTTAGTTCTTTCAGAAGTTCCTATGTTCAAACACCTGACAAGAAATCCTTATTTTAAAGGTGCAGAGATAGTTAGAAAATATATCAATCAAGCCACTAGACACTGCATTTAACCACAGACATAATTTGACTTGCTCAGTGACTGTTGTAGAGAAGTAATTCTTGAATTTTGTAGAAGACAGAAGAGGAGAATAGAGTCCAAATCTGAAAGAGATAACGTTATTAAGGAACACCAGAGGTGGAATAGAGAGGAAATTGAACACCAAGTGAAAGGAAACCTACCAGCATTAGCTCTAGGCTGGCAGCATAAAAGTTAGCTGTGTATTCATATTGATCAGAGTTACTTGCATCTACTATTTATAGGGAAGAGTTAATGTTTAAGGAAATAATAAGTTATTTCTAGATGGTAAGGCTCCTGTAATTCCTGGACTATATATTATTTTTATGGACAGTGTGCTTATTTCAAATGCCCAAATGATGGCATGGTGCAGGTTATTTTGGTATAGTGTTTCCGAAGATTTATCATGTGGGGCATTTTAATAATGCTGTATGGGATACAAAACCCAGAACTAGAAGAGATGTTAGTGCTAGATAGGTAGTAGGAGATATTTTTTGTGCATTGATCCTGTCAGTAGGAGTGATTCTGAATGACTTGAAGATTAAAAAGCTGTCTACCATAGTGGATAATTTGGCAACTAGCACAGGAAATTTCTTATTGCTTGTAAATATAGAGAAGGTAGCGATAAGATTATAGTTTTGAAGAAGAGACTTGCGTTAGACCTTCTTCTTGCAAAATAAGGTTTCCTCTGCCAGATGCTAAAAGTTCTCTACTTACATCCCGGGAAAAGTCAGGATTTAGAGAAGTATATTCAGAGTATTTCTGGGTTGACTAAGAATTTGAAGGAGTTGGAAGCAACAGGTGAATGGGAGACTATTGGAGATGGATTCACTGCTGTAGGCAGATGGTTTGGAAATGTAGGATGTAGAGTCATGGGTTTGTTTTGAAACTGTTGTTGGTTATTGCCCTATGTGCAATAGCTCTGATTGTGGGTTTCAAAATCCATCAGAGAATGAAGGGTGAGCTGGCAAAGAAGACAAAGAGGGTGGATGTTGAGCTGCAGGAAAATTATTGTAAATATTATGATGATATGAAATGTCTGGAAGAGTCTAGATGGAAACTGATGAAAACCACAAGGATTGAGCTGGTCTCATTAGAGGGTTTATCATGATTGTGACAACTTAATTCATCATCAGAGGGGGCATTGAGAACCCATAACTTTGGCTGTGCCATTATGTGTCCCAGGAGTGAAATAAAATTGTAACAAACAATAAATATATCATGTTCCTTAACATTACTAATGTAAAGTGGAACATATAAGCATATAATTGAAGGATCATTCACAGTAGAAGATTAATATTTCATATACAAGTATGTTCCAAAAGTGATTTTAACATGTGGATTGTATTACGTGTGCAATTTATATTCATTTACTTTTAATAAGGTATTATGGTGAACTTGCATAATATCATGTTTATTCATAATTATGTTTCAGTTATAACTGAAGATGCACGTATAGTTATGTATTTTGAATGTGCTTTGAATTGCCATATTACGTTAGCTTAACTAAAAGGCCTGAAATGTTGGTTTGTGTGTCTAACCTTCAACGTGGAGTTTGCTCATGTTGCAATATTCTTATTTGCAGGTGCACCCGTCTGAGTCTACAGTTAATGAAGGGCATATTGATCTGCGATAGTAGGTTATGGGAGGATACTTTGGCATGGACAAAGGGAGCGCTAGCGAACTGAGAAGGAAATCATGAACAAAGGGAGCGCTAGCGAACTGAGAAGGAAACCTCCGATTTGTGTAGTGCTCTCCTAGAGGCTCTCAAAGTTGTCCTGATGTTCGATTCATGGGATGAGAACTTGAAGGGGGCTGCCAATTTCAACTATGCAAGAAAGATGGAAATTTACTGGTGTTGGTGACAGATTTCTCAAAGGTTCTGTAAGGTTTAATTGGTACTCACTTAGATGAGAGCAGATTCCCTTTCCCCTTTGATGGGAGCAGATTTCCTTTAGACTTTGAGGGGTACAGACCTCTCTACTCTTTCTTGAGTGGCTTGGCGCTACACAACACTTCTCTGTCCGAACTTCTATTGAGGTTTCTGCTGTGCTGACACTTCCCTATTATTTTCATCATTTCTGATATTTCCTGAAAGATAATTAGGATTCTCTTATAGCTTAGCTTCAATATTTAGATTAAGGGCCTGATTTAGAGTTTGGCGGACGGGCTACTCTGTCATAAACATGACGGATATCCCGTCTGCCATATTGTGATCTCCATAGGCTATAATGGGATCATAATAAGGCAGACAGGATATCTTTTACGTTTGTGACAGAGTAACTCCCTCTGCCAAACTCTAAATCAGGCCCTAAATTAGTTTTTCAAATGATTAGGCAAGAGGACTGTGAGTTGTATACTGATCACCAAATTCTATTTCTTATATTTTGTATTGCTGCAACCAAGATCCTTGTATGACTTATGCTTCTACAATTTACTTGATTAGATACTTTACTTCACCTTTGGTGATTCTGTACTTATATAGCATGTTTTTGAGGCTCATCTACATACGTTTGGCCTTAAATTTCTAATAAATCTTCACATTTATTCTCTGAGTCCAGGATTTATTGTCTGACCAAATAGGTTACATTGATAATTGATTTAAAGTATTGATTTTAACCCCATTTACCCCTCTAGACTCCTAAAAAAGTCAGTCAATAGAAGAGAAACAAGAAAATGAGCCTGGGGCATCATCATGTGCAACATCTTAGGTAGCCACGTGGGTGCATGACACATTAAATCTGACTTTGGCATAAAGTCAGGTTTCACAAGACAAGTCATTGATACCAAACAGGGCATACTTTAGCGGGCCATAATGGAGTTGTTGACCTCGGGATGCCCAGGTGCCAGCCCCTGTTAGCTTATGGCCCCCTGACCACTTACAGTAACCCTTAAAGGAAAGAGACTACTATGGGGGCATATAAGCTTTCACTTATATGTCCTTATCTTTAATATTATACATCCTTCCTCCTGGGCTTAGACGGCCTACCTTAGGGGTGACTGGCATATATTAAAAGTAAGGCTTTGACCTTGCCACACATGGTGAGGGCAAAGTCAAGTTGGAGCGATTTGTACTGTTCCTGCAGACTGCAGTGGCAGGCCTGCTGTCATCTGTGTAATTGGCTCACTCAGGGTGGCACAAACAGTGCTTCAGACACTGGTGACCACTTTTAACTCCTATGTCCTGGGTACCACTGGTACGATTTATTAGGGACTTATGAGGGGTTAAAGTCCCAAAAGCCATCAGGGATACCAATTCACATTCAACATATTTAGGGATAGAGCACTGGCACAGGGGACTGGTTAGCAGGCTCCAGTGCACTTTCAGGGTCATAAACAGCAGTGGGGCAAAAGGTGTGGAGGTGACCTTACGAAAAGGGCACTTTCCTACAGACAGTGTGCACTCAGAAGCCACCATGCATGAAAAATACCCACTAACTGTTTTGGAAGGGATTGCACTGAAATACCACTAGATATATGACCTAGGGAGCACACTAGTGTGTGAGCGTCTGACCTTATTTGATCTCCAGTAATTTATTTCTAAGGGGACGTGTTAGAGGTTCGATAGACTTTTTGACTATGCTTAGAGTGATTCCACCGTGTACATAATCTTTACTCATATACTAACCAGCAACAATAGGACATGCTCGACAAATCAATTCTCTGAAACCTTGAGTCACTAATCTTTACACACCATGACCCATGTGGCCATGAACACCCACACCATTTAGTAAAATTAGAATGTTTATTTCCCTATATTAACAATGCTAATATCACATAAATTAATCTGAAGACCAAATTATAAGCATATACAAACAACACAGGCTAACCAAAGCAGCGAAAGAATTTCAATCTAATCAAAGCATTTATCATTAAACATTCAAGAGGTACATTACAAATTAATACCAACAAAATCAATTCTTGTTAATGACATTTGTCAACACATTGGGCATACTAAGTAACCCTCCAATCCGAATAGCATGTTTGGGCTTCATGTAAAAATACTTTAGTCAATGTTAATTTGGAAAACATCTAACTAGGGCTCTAACAAAACAGCATTGGTTCCTAAAAGAAAAGAACAAAAATCTTCAACAGAAACATTAGCATTTCTTATACCTCTACCAAATGGATCAGGAAGCTGGAATTTCTTCGTCAGTTGGACATCCGTCTGGTCAGCTTCAGCAAAGGACAGTGAAAGGGATTGATTCAGCCATGGTTGGGCTCTAAGTTAACTGAACCAAATAAGAAAGGACATTGAGCTAAGAAACAACATCCAAAGCACTTACAATTAAGCCATAGGGCTAAAGCTAAGAAAAGGGACATCAAGAACTGTTGTGTTCCTCGTACAGGACTTGAACAAGACAGAATAGAAAATAGACTAGCTTGCTTCTGCCAAGTGTAGTCAGGATAATCTAAAATCCATGACGTACTTTCTCACGTTTGCCATTGGTCAGAATATCGTGTTTTCACAGAAGAACCAATAAACATTATTTTATAAATCTATGATATAGTTAGTCAGTCTTTCACATGTCAATGATTGGCTCCTCTTCTCCCGTTCCCATCATTAGTTCCGCCAGGTAACTTTTTAGTTGCAATCATAACTCCAGTCAGCGCGGCCATTGTCCAGGCCCGGAAAGATTTGCTTCTCACTCATCAAGGTAACATTAGTATCAATTTGTAGTACAGTACATTTCAGCAGACAGTTCTCACAAGAAAGTTTAATACATCAACTTGTTTAACATTGCAAGGTTACAATTTATTTGGTCAGCTCTGTTTGAACAATGGACAAGTGTTAATTTTTTTGGTTTTACAAAAAAAACTTTTGCGAACATTTATTTTATGCCATGAAGCTTAACATGAGGCTCTGTCAACTAGGCCCAAAATCTCATAATTGATCAGTACCTCAATATATTTAGGCAAATACATAACAGTAACCTATTAGTATGATCCACTAATACATTTTATTCTACATGTGCACATTATTTAAATTATAAATGTAAATTCTTTATTTATGTCATGCACATTATGATGGACACTCAAGATACACCATTTTCACTTATGTTAGCCTAATTCATGTAAATTCTTAGTCATTAATCAAAGGAAATGTATTAGTAGTTAATTCAGCTTTCACAATCTCTCCTCTGATGACTAAATGTGCTTCATACCTTACATCACTCAACACAATGTTTGTTAATCTAAAATTTGTTTCATGATAATATTTGACATTTCTTTTCTTTCCCCAATTTTCTATAAAGTATCTTTCTAACTTAATTTCTTCCCTCCTCTGATCATTTTTCATCTTCTGCTTTGTAATCACAATATACAAATTGTGAACTCCCCATCATCCATGGATAATTATAATAATCAATATTCCCTGAAATATATTTATGATCATACCTTTCCCTAGGTTACCCAGTCAATTTCCCACAGGAGCAAAACCTTTGTCAACCTGTTCCCATACTCCAGGTTCTTCCAAAACTTTTAAACCTGAGTTAATATTTGTCAGATTGTTAATAAAGTTTTTAATCTCTCTACTACTCTACTATTATCAGGAATATATGTGCAACAATGTTGCAATTTCCGCATTTTACAAACTCCCCTTTCCTTTGCCAAAAGGATGTCTAATGCAAGGTAGTTCTGAAGAGTCATAGATCCTACTGCAGCCATTTCAGTGTCCATTGGGATCCTGACTCCTGAAAAACTGGTCAGCATGTTTTCCACAATAGTAGATAACTTTCAAATTTTCATAGAATTTAGAATAACTCCCACTGAGGGAATTATTACTCCAAAAATATCCCTAATTATGCCAGAGTAAAATTCTCTCTTTGGTCTAACAAGGCGTAACTCATTCAGTTTAGGTGTCTCTTTCAGGTTTTCAAGTTGATAAATCTTTGGGAAAACTGTTCCCAAGTAACACGTAACATACCATCCTCTCACGAGACGGTAACAAGCATTTGGTCCATATATGTAATAAACCCCTGGAATTGCTGGGTCTTGTCCATTTAACATGAAAGTCCATTTACTCTGGAAGAGAAACACATGTCTGCATTCACTCGTTCCCAAAAAACAATGTATCAGTTCTAGATTTTGGTCTATATACACAAAGCTTCCCTATGTGTTGCACATCTAAAACTTCCCTTGCGTTTTAATTTCACTAAATGCATAATCATTTCTAAAGGGCCTTCTCACTAAGCCCTTATCTAATTTCTCCTTTAATGCCTTCCTCCTATCATCAGTCTGTTCTAAAAAGCTCTTTTCTGCTGGTGTAAGCAAGCATGTGAGGTTGTTCCTGTGTGCGTAAGCTGTGCCAAATGTCAAGGTAGGTACACAGAAACCTCTCAGTAATTCTATATTATTTTCCTTAGCCACTCTACTCAGGTGTTTAATAACAGGAACAAAAGAAAATGCCAAATCAAGATTTGAATATAAATATTGGATGTATTAACCTTGTTAATAGAAGACTGCAACTAATTCCATATGATAGTGGCAAGCTATGATAGGTTATCGCTTACTCTACTGCTAAAGGAATTTGTGTGCAAACATAACACACTCTTACATTCATTGTCTCAACGTATTCATGCAATAAGTGATAGAAAACATTAGAGGAAAGATCTCCTTGTGAAATATCTACGTGTAAATATATCTCATCCCTTTTAAACTTGTCTAACTCTGTAAGTGTAGTAGTAGTTTCTAAAGCAGAGGTAGGCTAGCTACAGCTTTATTGAGAAAGCTCATACTCACAATCAATAGCAAACATACTATCATACACACAATTACTAAGCAAATACCTATGTATTTACAACACCTATTGTTTCTAACCTTCTCGTTGTGGTTACTCATGATCTGTAAAGGATCAGAAAGTAGAAGGGAAAAAATATAACTATGCAGCAAAACAAAAATCTTCTTTGCAATTATGTACAACTTTCAATCTCTTTACCAGAGCTTCTTTCGAAATCGGTAACTTGTCAAAACTGGTTTAGCAGCTTATCAATTTTGTTTACTTCAAAAGTCTTTTCAGGTTGTTATCAATGTTTCTTTTCTTGTCTCAGTTTCACAGAGTCTTTCTCAAAGTTCAGCTCATAGACCAACTTCATGTGCCAAAACATTGCCCTGGAATCTCACGATCAAAACAAAATGACAAAAAATCACTTTGCCAATCACTAGTTGTTGCATACGCCCATTTAGGACCTGCGTATCTTCGATTTGCAATTTGTTTCCTTTTCATTCTTCGATCTCCACTTAATTCTCCATCACTCAAATGTTCTTTTCTTGTAGTGTCTACTTCTTCTTCTTCAATTGTTGACACTGTGATTGTTTCTTTTCTCTTAGCTTGTGTTTCGGCCACTTATCTCCTTTCAGTGAACTGTTGGTTATTGCTCTTTTTAATGCTGGACTTTCAGCTTCTTCTTCTTCTGTAGGATTTTGACTTGATGTACCTGTGATTTCTCCTGGAGGAGTCAGATCTGTTTGATTTTGATCCAACTCAACTCCCTCCACTAGGTCTGTAGGTTGCTCTGTTTGTATTTCAAGATCCTCTGATTCTGGGAGAGCCCTTGTCTGCCTAGACTCTTCTGCTACCTCAGATGAGGTTGGTTTAATGTCACTCTCCTGTAGGTCCTCCTTTTCAAATCTGACAGGAGTACCTGGATTTTCTTTGGTGTGCTCAGAGTCTGATTCTGATTCTCCAATTTCCTTCTCTGATTCTGGAGTTTGTCCGGATGTCGTTGGTACTCTCAACAACTCTTCATCATTGTCCAAAGGACAGGGTACTTTCTGAGTATGGCTGGCATGAATCCAGTTCAGAACTCCTGCAGACTTCACAGCAGTAGTGGTAACCAGTACTATTTGGTGAGGACCCTTTCACCGATGCTCCAAGCAAGTCTTCCTCATGTGTGTTCTGATCACAACCCAGTCTCCAGCTCTCAGGTTGTGGCTCTGACCTTGGAATGGCAGCATAGTTGTTTCTTCCACCTGATGAGAAAAAGAGCGAACCGTATCAGCTAGACCCTTGCAGTAGTCCAACACCATGTCATCCGTTATGTTCAGAAGAGCATTGGCAGGAACCGCTGGCAACCTCATTGCTCTGCCCATGAGGATTTCATGCGGTGACAGTCCAGTCTTCCTGTTGGGCGTGTTACTCATAACTATCTGAACTAACAGTGGTGCATCTGGCCATTTCAAACTTGTAGATGCACACATCTTTTCAAGTCTTGAGTGAGTTCAGGGTACTACTCATTTGCTCTACAAGTGCTGATGCTTCAGGGCAGTAGCTACAGTGCAAATTCTGCTCAATGTTTAAAGCTGAACATAGTAATTTAATTACTTCGTTTTTAAGTGACTTCACCTATCTGATTTAAAGAGACTGGAATACCAAAACGAGGTATCAGTTCCCTAAGCAATAGCTTTGCTACAGTAAGGCTGTCAATCCTTTGTTTGGGGTAGGCTTCAATCCAATTACTAAAAATGCAAACAGTCACCAGCACATATCTCAATCCTCCACACACAGGCATCTCAATAAAATCCATCTGCATTCTGCTAAATGGACCTCCCGCTCTTCCAATATGGTTCATATTAACCACAATCCTTTTACCCACATTCATCTGCTGGCAAATGATGCAATGGTGTAAAACTGCTTCGGCAACCTGCCTAAATTTTGAATTAAACCAAACTTGCTTAAAGGTGCGAATCGTGGCATCCCTCCCAACATGTGCTTGACCATGATAGTATCTAGTCATTTGAATCAACAGGTTATTTGGCAGGACTATTTGGACTTCCCCTGATACCCAAACGTCATCCTCCCTTTGCACACCTTTCATTTTAACCCACGTTTTCATTGCTTCTTTGTCAACATTTTCTTGGAGAGTTTTCAGCTCTTCCCATGTGTCAATAATGGTTAAAGTATAATTTGTACACATTTCTTCTTCAGATAACAGTTACCATTTGTCTTTGAAAGATATACAATTCAATGCACAAAACCTTGCGACTTGATCTGCATATCCATTTCCCATTGACACAAAATCTTACGATCTTTGGTGTGCACTACATTTCACCACAGCAATCTTTTCAGGCATTTGTAAGGCTTGTAACAAGTCATGGATTATTTCACTATTCCTAACTGGTGAACAAGAATAGGTGATGAAACCTCTTTGTGACCATAGTTGACTGAAATCAAGGACTACTGCAAATCCAGAATGCCTGTCTGTATAAATAGTAACTTTAAGCTCTGCAGAGACATGGCATGCACTAGTAAGAGCCACCAATTCAGCCACTTGTGCTGAATATACTTCCCGAAGCCAGGAAGCGTTGAGTATACCAAAAACAGTGCACACAGCATATCCTGCTTTCAGTGTTCTCATGTTATATCTTAAACAGGAACCATCAACAAAAATAATGTGGTCATTGTCTTCCAATTGGGTACCTAGAATATCAGGTTTAGGTTTTATGCACAAATCAGTAACCCCCAGTCTTATTCAACATCTTTCAATTTATCCATTTCAATATTTTTTTGGGGAAGCAAAATTCCTAGGTTAACCACCGTAAACCTTTTCAGAGTAACATTTGGAGACCCCAAAATTATAGTTTCATATCGGGTTAATCTTGCATTTGTGAGGTGCTGGGTTTTTGTCCGGGTAAGCAAAACTTCAATGGAGTGAGAGACCAAAACAGTTAAGGGATGTCCCATCACAATGCTCTCACTCTGAGTGATGCTCAAACCAACCGCTTCCACAGTTCGCAAACAGCCAGGTAAAGCTGCTGCAACTGGGTCCAAAGTAGCTACTGGGAGGCTTACACCATTATGTACCAGCGTCAAAACAGACAAGGAACATGCATCACGCTCATGACAAAACAACATGAATGGTTTCATGTAGTCAGGAATTCCCAAAGCTGGAGCTTTGCACAGAGTTTCTCTCAACTCAGTAAAGACTTTCATTCAAACTTGGTCTATGTCTAGGGAGTCAGTAAGCTATGTCAGTTTCTGCAGTGGCTTGGAAATGATTGAAAAATTGGGAATCCACTGGCGACAATAGCTCACCATACCCAGAAACATCCTGACATCTCTCTGAGTAACGGGCGGATTCATCTGCAATATGGCTGTGACTCGCTCTCTAGAAATCTTTCTAGCTACCTTTTTAATTTGGTGTCCCAAATATTTCATTTCTTTCTGGCAGTACTGTAATTTTGCAGGGAACACTTTATGCCCGTTCTTTCCCAAATGATTTAGTAGGGGAAGCGCGTATCGTCAGAGCAACCGGAGGGGCAGGAGCCCAGTGTCCAATTAGAAGGGCAGGAGCCCTTTAAATTTTCCTCGCGCTCCCGCCGTCGCGGGAAGCGCGTATCGTCAGAGCAACCGGAGGGGCAGGAGCCCAGTGTCCAATTAGAAGGGCAGGAGCCCTTTAAATTTTCCTCGCGCTCCAGCCGCGCGGGACGCGCGCGGGCGGCGCCCGGGCGAAGCCCGGGCCAAGGGCGGGCCCGTCCTTGCCCGTCATTGCCAGGAAGAGCCAGGGCAGGGCCACCCCCTTGACATTTTGTAATAGGTAAAGGCTGCCTGAAGGAAGCACCATATGGTGCTGTGGGTGGAGTGAGGCACCCAGAAAGATCTCCAACAGTTCGGAACTCCAACGCCCTAAACAGGTTCCACAGATGCAGGACTTGGGCAGTGGCTGACAACTATCTACCTACCCGGACACCTTCTCAAACATAGGTGAACAGCCCTTCATGCCTCTTCATGCCTCTTAGGCATCTCAGCACTCCCTAACATAAACCTCAGCAGAGCTAAACAGGGTGAGGAAAAGAGAGGGAGAGTGCTCACAGGAAATAGATTGTTAAACTTTTGCACAGGATCTGAGTGTCCTACCAAAACAAGATGGGTAGACGGAAGGGAGGGATACCTTTGGAAGAAGCAGGCAACAACAAGACCTTAGACGGCTTCCTCCAAAAAGCGGTAGGGGCACTAGAAAAAGAAATTGAACTGGTCGAGCGCCGTCTAACTGCTCCCCCATCTTTCTTTTCACCAGCTTCCCAGTCCCCCTCTGCAGAACCACCAGCACCAACCACCCTCACAATTCAAACACTCAACGCAGAGCCCTTGGACAGAACCATACATTCTTCGGGATCTACCCAGCCTATGCCAAACAGGCCTACACCCTCCCCAAATCATGGCACAAAGGGCAAAAGGAAACGGGGGGAGACGAATCTAAAGAACAAACGGGCCCGTGTCCTGGACCCCTCTGTCCATGCCGTGCCTACCAGATCTAAGGATCATATACCTGCCCAAACTACCAACTATGGCAATCTGGATATTACTTCTATCACAGACCTTATTAAAGATGAGTTTCTAAAACAACTACATCCTATAACAATCCGTCTATCAGCCATCGAGGAGAAACTCGATGCCCTCATTAAACCCAGCCAGCCAATCCCCCCTTCCCCATCGGGTTTGCACTGCTTGCGACAACACCCTATCCTTGGCCCCCCTGTCAATGATGCCAGTAGTCCCCTTCTCCCACCACCTATGGTTCACAAGCCAAAACCACCTTGCTCTGACTCACTACATCAACCAGCGAAGCTCTCTACACCTAGTCTGGCTAATCTCCCTAAAATGTGGTACCCAAAGAGCGATTCCTTTTACCTAAGGCGGACTGGTGAAATTGCCCCTTCCACAAACACGGGCGCCAAACTCCATAGAACCCACCCAAATATCCCAGTAGATCGGATGCGCAGGGACCCAGGAACTAACATGGGAACTTTACATCTACCACCAGAAGCCTGCCCCTACGTGCTTGTTATTACGAATGTCCCTAAGCTCAAGTCCATCATCCCAGAATCATTCACAGAACTGAAAAATAAGGTTATTCATTGGTTGCATAAACATGCTAGATTCGCATTCCACATGATACCCTCAATATTAATGGTGAGGAGGGTGGGTTGGGTGGGTCCACTCAAAAACCCTGGTACTGGGGACTGTATTGTTATTAACTTTAATGCGCCTTCCCTTGTCGAACAGCTTTCCCTAAATGCATGTCATCCCAACCCCCTAGGGGGGGCCACTTCACTTTGCAGGCTTCAGGCCTTTTACCCCCATAAAGCTGCACCAGGCTTCAAGGGGGTGACAATGACATCCAGAGATTTTCCTAGGGCTCAGATGCCAACTGATTTCCAGCCAAGTTGCAATGCTGCCTCGCCCACACTCTCCGAAAACGATTGACTATTACACATGACTTTTCCTAATTCCCCAGGTTCAAGCAACTGGAACAAAAACTATCCTATAGCTGGGAAAAATGAAACTTATAAAACAGGGCAAATCAACTGTGGGGCCGAATATACTCCCATTAGCAACACTAGTGAGTCTACTCTAACTCCCGCTCTCGCCCAGTCAGACTATCTTAAATGTTCTAAAATCCATATCGGGGGAACAGATAAGGAGCGCAGGGCGATTGAGATTAACTTAGCTACAGACCCACTAGATCACAGCAAACCCGCAGACCCACCTCTACTCCAGGTATTTGAATGGCTTAGGCCACCCCCCGACCTAGATGGGGCTGGAAGCACCCTAGACACGACTGAGAAGGGCACAATGCTTCCCCACGGTACCCTAGCCCCAAGAGAGAATCCTGTGGCTGAAGCTCCCCATAACAAACCAGATGGCTTAGATACCATCCTCAGTTGGAACATTGCCGGGTTGGAGAGTAAAATGAACAACCCTGAATGGGGAAAATTTATAGACAAACATAAAATATGTCTCTTCCAAGAAACATGGGCGCTGGAGCCTAAATATAGAATCGGTTACAAAAGCTACTGGGTTCCAGCAAATAAGGCGAATTCAGGGAGACCCTCAGGTGGCCTGCTAATATGGCTCAGCTGTTCTCTCAAATGTCAAATTGAACCAATTGACTTGGGCTGCCCTGATCTAATGGGTCTATTAATACCATCCCTTAGAGAGAAACCACTTTTAATAATTAACATCTATAATAGGAGCCTGGGCAATAAATATGAGTCCAACGCACTGACTATTTTAGACAATTTTCTCACCGATAAATCACCCTCTCATTTTATTCTCATTGCCGGAGATTTTAACACCACTTTTGAACCCTACTCGCTGGCCCGGGAACTATATAAAGATGAAGATGCTTACTGGGGCATCCCCCAGCTGGTGTCAAGCAAAAGACCTAAAATCAACAGACTATCATACCAGCTCATGGACATTACATTGGCACACGGCCTCCGGGCTTGCAATGGCCGTTCCCGCTCGGATCTTAACCTTCACCCCACATTTAGGCGTGGGTTGCAGAAGAGCCAGATTGATTACATCTTGCTCGACATCCGCCTTTGGGGCCACATGGTCGATATGAACATCACAGAACATGAGGAAAGCGACCATGAACCATTGATTTTATCTCTCAGGAACCTACTACCCCTACTTGAAGCCTCCTGCCCCAAGTCCTATGGACAGCAGCTCGCACTGACCAACAACAGGCGAAATGTTAGATGGAAATCCCTGAACACTGACATAACCACTTTGGCAAAAGTGTACAGGCAGCTGGCGGATCATATGGAATATATACTTCAACCCACGAAAGATAGTGGTGGGCTTATAGCAGCCCACACACTGTTTTTTAACTCTCTAAAAACCCTACTTACTAAAGAGTCGGCAACAGAGCCTAAACAGAACTCTAACGCAAGATGGTTCAACACTGCATGCAGAGAAGCACAGCATAAGTTGCTGAGAGCCCTAAGAGGTGGCCAGATGGATTATATAAGGGAAGCTAGAAAAGACTACAAAAAGGAACAAGGTAGAGCCCGTAGGAAATGGGATGAATCAAGATGGGTCCTCCTCCTGGAATCTGCTAAAACAAACGACACCACGAAATTTTGGAAATTGGTAGCTGATGCCAGCAATGAACCACACCGTTCGCCTGGTACCTCAATACTCCCTGCAGAATGGTCCGACCATTTTTCCCAATTATACCTGGGGACCACCGATGCTGCTTCCCGGGATCTGATCCATATCATGACCACCAAGACCCCCAAAATTGAATTCACTTTGGCAGATACCAAGGCTGCGATTGCCTCAATGAAATGGGGAAAGGCCCCCGGCCTTGATAAAATACCAGGAGACCTTTACAAGACGAATCCAGATGTATGGGCCCCATACTTAAACCTCATTTCCAATGAGATAGCTGCTGGAGCACCTGTTCCGAGCTCCTGGTTGGGAGCAGAGATAGTCCCCATTTTTAAGAAAGGCGACCCCTCTAACCCTGCCAACTATCGCCCAATCTCCTTACTCGACAACTTCCAAAAAATCTTTGCAAAGCAAATTTTGTCCTGTCTAGAAGACTGGATTTTAGAAACAAATGCCATCTCTGATCTACAAGCAGGGTTCAGACCAGCAGTCAGTACTATAGATCAGGTGCTAAGATTTTTAACAATAAAATGGAAAACTGTAGAAATAGGAAGGGGTAACCTTTACGTAGTTTTTATCGATCTCAGAGCCGCGTTCGACCTGGTCCCCAGAAACCAGTTATGGCTGACGCTAGCCAATATGGGTGTCCCACATGGCCTTCTGAAACTTATTACCCGCCTACATGAAAATACCTATGCCCAAATCAGGAACGGCAAGAAGGGTGATCTCACAGAACCAGTGGCTATTGAGAGGGGAGTTAGACAGGGGTGCGTCCTGGCCCCAACTCTCTTTCTATTATACATAAACAACTGTATCAAGTACTTAGTAAACTGCACAAATGATTCTCCCAAGCAGGCTGGAACCAAAGTCCCCTGCCTACTCTACGCAGATGACACTATTCTTTTGTCTAAATCACCCATGGGAATTCAAAACTTGGTAAACCAGTTTGGTGTATACTGCAGAAACTATGGATTAGACATAAACCATAAGAAAACTAAACTTATGATATACAGCGCCCCGAACAAGAAGCTCAGCGCAAACATAAAGATGGATTTAACTCCCCTGGAGAGAGTAATGGAATATGACTACTTGGGCATTAGACTATCTGACAAGGGCAGCTGGGAGCCAGCCATAAGGAAAGGGGCACTAACAATTAGCCAAAGATGTGGAGTAATAGGACGCAAAGCTAGTACTGCCACAAGCCCCCCTCTGATCCTTATCTCTGAAATATATAAAGCACAAATCCGTGCTGCGGCCCTATATGGAGCAGAACTTTGGGGATTACACAGACAGATGGATACTCTCCAAATCAAAGAAAATAACTTCCTTAGACACATATCTAGACTGGGGAGGGGCACGCCAATGCTCCCCCTCAGACTGGACATGGGCTTAAATAGTATCAAAGACATAGCATATCTAAGACCACTCCTGTATTGGGTCAGACTATGGAAAACAGATGAACTTGAACCCTACAGGGCAGCAGTCAAAGAACTATTACCACCTCATCACGGATGGGAAAAAGTACGGTGGCTTAGGGAGATGAAAGCGGCATGGGCCAAATTGAGTCTATCCCAGTACTGGGAGAACCCCGAGATGATTCCTGGCAGTGCTAAACGCCTGATCAAAGAACATTATTGGGCAAAAATCAACGAGGAATCTCTCGGTCCAAATGGGTCAGGTCGGCTGACAGCAGAATTCCTGCTGGTCAAACACGTTCCCTTCCCTGAAAGCTCCCTGGATCTACCCATACCAGCCCGTGCTCGCTCTCTATTACTCCAGCTCAGGTACGGGACATTGGCGGTCAATAGCTACACGGCTGGTTGGTCGACTAACAGTTCCCCATCGGACAAATGCATAAATTGTCACTTATGCAAGGAAACTGCTGAACACGTCCTATTTTTTTGCCCTCTGTACAAAGGTCCCCGAGGGAAGTGGATTATTCCCTTGTGCAGAACACTCCAACCACTATCCCGCAACAGTCTATTCAGAATATGTAAATACGACACTTCCATACTGATAATCAGCGCTGTTTCTAAATATCTGGCAGCAGCATGGAAAATTCGTAATAGGACTATTTTAGATTTTAACTCACTGTTTGAAGAGCTGTCTAGAAAATAGTAAATCAGCATCCTGTTATATTAGCCTTGGGCTCTAATTGTAAACCGCGACTTATTGAGCCCAAAAGACCGTATCTCTGAATAAGTGCTACATTGAGTTATTTTAACTAAAGTGTTTTATAAATTTAAAATTATACTTAATTTTATAATTGTCAAGATGCAATTTATTGGATTAATTAACCCAAAAGAACTAATTAACCTAGAGCATTATCTACCACTGTCTGACTTCTTAAATTTTTAATCGGTTTTACTGTCTGGAGTTTCAATGCCTGATTTTATATAGAGATGTGCTACACAACAGTTTTTACGTTATTGTTATTTTACTGTTCAGGGTTATGTACAGGGTAAGATCCAAAGACTATTCCGAGCACCTCCTTCACCCCACCTATTTATGAAATCTTTCTCAGGCAGCTACTGGACCCCTACTTTTTTTACTATTGTTCCTTTTACTGTGTATTGGTTTATGGTTTTTATCTTTCTGTATGTATGTATATATTTTTAAACCTTTTAAATGGCCCAAATTTGGACCGAATAAACTATTGATTGATTGATTGATTTAGTAGGGCAATAGTATCTTGCCTGCATGCTTCTTTTGTTTTGGAATCGACTAACAAATCTTTAATGTACTGAACGAATGTTGATTGGAAAGGCATTTCCAATGTCTCCAAACTCTTCTTCAGTATCTGATTAAAATGGACAGCGACTCTGAAGAACCTTGAGGAATTCTGCAACAACAATATATGCGATCAAGGAATTTAAAACAGAAAAGAGACTGCCTATCCTCATGAAGAGGTACATAATAGAATGCTTGTGTTATGTCCACTACGGTGAACCAGTCAGCATCACATGGGATCTTAAACAATATCACTGCCGTATTTGGCACCACATTTAATCACAATATCATTGTTTTTCCTCAAATCCTGAACAATCCAATTTTTTTCTCAGGGCATTCGTAAACCCAAGATAGGTGAATTACATTGGCTGCTCAATACTTCTTTTAGACGGCCTTTCCTTACAAATTCTCCAATAGTATCCTGTGTCATGTGGTATTCGAAAACCTTGGGTAAAATTGCATTTGGCTTGACTGTGACTTTAACTGGCTCACCTCATTTATTTAGACCAAAGTCTTTCCCTGAAAAATCCCATACTTTCATCTTAACTTTTCCCTGTAAGTTGGAAGGAAGATCATGTACTGTAAAGACAGAAAAGAAACTGATTAATAGGTACTCTTCATTTACTGAATTAAAATCTTTTCCCTCAGACTGTTCATCCTCGTCATCACTATTTGTCTGAATGGCAATCCTATCACTTGAGCAGGTAATTGAACATCTTGCTTTGCATAGCAAATCTCTTCCTAATAAGGAAACCGGACTTGAGTCACAAACTACAAACTTGTGTTTGCCTTTAAAATTTCCACTTTTAACTGAAACTGGTTCTGTCAAATACTGGTTTGCATCTCCTACAATCAGTACTGTTTTCCCTGAAAGAGGCAAGTTAGGGACTTCTGCAGTCCTCACAGTGGAGCCTGTAGCTCCTGTGTCGACTGAAAATGAGACTTTGTGACCTATTACCTTTCCTTTCACATTTGAACCCCTCTGGTCTACTTCTAATGAAGCTGCTAACACACACTGCTCTTCGTCATAACTCTCACTCACCCACTCCTCATTTGATTCATCCTCACTGTGTAATGGGTATTGGTGTTTTATGTTATTACTTGTGTTAAACCTTTGACCTGTGCCCTGCTGAGTAAGCATCATCTGTTGCTGTTCCATTGGAGCTTGAGGTATCTGGATCTGTTGCCTAGTAACATTTGAACTCGGGGTTGCATTTGCTGTGACTGTGGCATCTGCAAATGTGTGACTGTACCATTTGCACCTGTTGCAATGGCTGAGGACCTTGCACTTGATTCACATTATTTTGGAAATTTTAATTTTGACCTCTCATTCTTGGTCCTCTCATGCTTGGAAAAAAATGGATTTAATTAGCCTTTGGAACAACACCTTCCTCTTTCAATGTCCGAGGCCTCCTGGGCAACTACTGTATTCAAATCAACACCACGGTTCACATTTCCAATTCCAACTCGACCTCTACCATTTTGCCTGATTCTGAAACCAAATGTTTCCCTGCTGTGGAAAACTCCCTTGAATTTCTGATTGTGCCGCTTTAATCTGCGTGACCATTGCCTTCTCTTTCAACTTTCTCTGTTTCAATTGAATCTCCTCACTACAGTACTTGGCATATTGCAATACTTCATCAATTGGCTTTGCTTGCCAACAAATCAAATGACTCTTAATCATCTGGCTAATTTTGGGTCTCAATCCTTCAACAAATCTGAACACAAAATTAATCATGTCTTTTGGCTCAATTGTTACTGTACCACTGTGATGTTTGAATTCTTGTAACAATCTCTCATAGTACGCATGTGTGGACTCCTTTCCTTCTTGAGCTGTACTGCCTATTCTCTGGCAATCAATATTTGTGGGAGAAATTCTCGTTTTCAAAAATTCAACCGCCTTGTAATAGTATTTCATTACATCAGGAGATGGTGCACCTGTAGCTGGATCTCGTAGGCAAGCTTCACAGACCTGTCTGTTTTCTGGTACCATTCCACTGTTTTCCCTCTCAACTTGGGGTAGTCACTTCTGCTCCAAAGGACATGGACAAAATTCCCTCCAGGAAATCCTCTCATTGGTAGTATTTTTACTGGATTATCAGTCTGCTGCACACTAGCAGTTACATTGGCAGAATCTATTTTCCTCTTGTCTTATTTCTATACCCATCTGCTTTCCCATTTGTCTAATGCTCTCCATGTTTGAATGCTCTGGATTAATTCCATAATGTGGATTTTCATTCCAGGTATTCTCATGTTCTCAATATCCTTTGAGTCAAATTCTAATCTGTAACTTCTTCTCAAATGCTTTGGTTTCTCAATCTCTATGTCGTATTTCTCTGCTAGGTTTCTGATGTACCAATCCTGCATTGTTGGTAATTAGCTTGCATAAAAAGCGCAACTCCTCTTCACTGTATGCATCAAATCTCTGTAATCCAATTGTTCCCTCAATTAATTCCTCTACTTCTAATTTAGGCCTGGTCAAATTTAATGGACTTCCTCCATTTGAATCTCCTGGTGTGCTATTCTTCCTTTCCAGCCATTCAGTTAATTGCTGGGCTGTCAAACCTTGTAACGAGATATTATTATTGCTTACGTTAGACACCTGCTGCAATGTTAGACATGGAGTCTCTGGGGTCATCAAAAATGGTTTAGGACCTATGTCTGGTCTCCCCAGATTATTTGGTGGAGTCCTGGAATAACTCAAGTCAATTAAGGGACCTGTCATGTCAAATGTTGGTTTCATCTGCAGCATTACTCCTGTATTTACATTGAACCTTTCCATTTCTACACTTGAATTCAAAATCTTCTGTTCATTACTCTTATTTGTTTCCCTGGGAAAACAATGGTATAAATGGACCAACGGTAACAGGTACTGACAAAGCGTCTGGACTCGGTCGGACGTTTTGACCTCTAGGGTACATTACTCCTGTATTCTGATTTGTCAGTGCAGACATATTTGTCTGTGACCCTCTTATAGGTGTGTACCTCAGGATTGTCTGAGTTTGCATTGGAGACATTAAATTAGGTGTAGAGTGTTTCTGAATTAACGCTGGCTTCTGATAAATTTGTCTCATATGGGCAGCTTGTCCTGTTGGCACCATTAAACGCATTGCAGTATCTACGATAGGCACATCTGGGTAAATTCTTGGTATGTCAACCTGCAGCATGGGTGTCTGAATTGTGGAGGCTTTCGGGACAATATGGTTAACCTGTACCTGTCTCTGGGTAGTCTCAATAGGTACCAGAGCTGTAGGTTCTGCACCAATACTTTGACCTGCCTCATGTGCTGAATAAGGTGGGGGACAATGTCTCAATACTTGCAAAATAAACTGATCATCATTTGAGTCTTCATCATAAATCAAAGACTTTCTAGACTCTATTGCTTTTTGCTCTTTTTCCTCAGAAGGGATGAACCTTTCTTCTTGGTACCCTGTTTGGCATTACTCTCATTCTCTTGTGTAATCGCAGGAAACATCTTAATTCCCTGTAAAGTCTCAGTTCTCCAGAACTTCTGCTCACTATCTCATCTCGCCTCAGCTAATGTTTTCTGAGCTTTTCTCATTCTTCTCACAAATTTCTGTTGCTGTCTGACCACTAACTCCCAAATGGCTAATGCTTCAAATTGTACAGGTCTCGGAGGAGGTTTTGAATCATAAGTTCTCTCCTCAAATTCTCTAAAATTCTCAAATTAACCGTTCCATGGGCAGGAAACGCTACGTTCCCTTCTTTCTCGGTCTCTTTGCGCCATTGTTTTAACCAAAGACATGCCACAGCACCTTGTTCTTCAATATGATACATGCGGGTGTAACTTCTGGCAATGTAATTTCTCCTACTTTAACTGGAATGAACGCATCTCTCCTTAGGGCACTTTTCAATGCTTTGAAAAATGTAATTTCGGTATTTTAAGCTACACTTCAATCAAATCGGGAAGTGAATTGCAATCCCAAAATCCTTTTCACTTGCCTTCTCAACCAATGACATTTTACGGTTGTCCATCAATTCATTTGAAGTCCTTCTCACCAACCAACCTATCCCAGTGTGACTCTAGTGACATCACACTCAGATGTAAATGCAAATATTGCGAGCACTAAATAAAAATCAGCACACAACTTGCCTGTTTACAATAGATAGGTCACACAATCACTTCAGAAAACTTACTGAATTTTCTACTGCAGCTTTTAGATCTAACAGATACTCCTATCTCAGTTTCCCTGACTCACAAGCAGAAATTTAACCAGCAAAGTTTACTCTCAACTGATCATTGGATCCTCCTGGTGCACATAGGATTCACCAAATCTCTGTCGAAAATAACACTCATTTTACAACACACTCTGAGTTTGTCAACCACACCCGACTGACCTATTAAACAGACAAATTACAACATAAAACAAGTATCTTCTATACTTACAATAACCAATACTCCGGAGTATACCAACAACCATGTGGCCAATTTTTGGGCACAGAGCGCCACACACATGTGAAGTTCAACGGCTTCCCTACACACACTTTGGAATACGCAAACTCCCTAAACAACTTCATTTGAAG
The DNA here is from genome assembly GCF_031143425.1 of Pleurodeles waltl. Classification (NCBI taxonomy): domain Eukaryota; kingdom Metazoa; phylum Chordata; class Amphibia; order Caudata; family Salamandridae; genus Pleurodeles; species Pleurodeles waltl. The sequence goes on from NC_090444.1 coordinate 832,657,565, forward strand.
TCAACAGACTTACTATTACTCACAAACATCACAATTCACCTGTGATTTACTTAAGCCGTGCAAACTCAAAACCTATTCCATTCACACTCTCACTAGGAACGCTGAGTGCATCTTCAAACCAGCATTGGCTCTTAGGGAGACATAACCTTTTGTTTCTGCTTCTAGAAAACTGTTGTACCTTAAACAGAGGAGCTGTGGCGGCCTCTTAAGGAGATGTACCCTTCAGTTTCTCCTACCAAAATCTGTGGATCGTTACAACTGGGAAACCATGGAGACCTTTTAAGAAAATGTAACTGAACCATTTTATTCTTGATTTTGGTGTTGGACAATTTCTGGATGGCGGTCAGTATCAGTTGTTTCATTTTCTTGATCCTACTTAATATTCCTGTCCTGTTTTAGAAAGCCAGCCTTAACATGTTCATTGTTTTTTTTTAAACTTTCTTTGTTCTTTTCCCAAATTGTTACAAACATACAATAGCACAACACATTTGAATCTCAATTTTCCTGCTTATATTTTGTTTATGCCACGCCCACCCTCATCCTGTCACAGCGTAGTTCATGTTTCACCATCTGTAGTTGGCTCTTCACCTTTTTGGTTTCTTTGTATGCGTTCGAGTATATCTTTGTCTTGGTACAATACTTCTCTGTTAGCTATGTAGAAACAAAGAAGGTTCCATATAACCCTGGGCCTTAATGTTATGGGCTATAGCTTAGTATATATTTCTCTTTTTGGATTGTGATAAATAACGTTTTTAGTCAGAAGGTCCCCTCCTCCATCCCATGGCCACCTTTCTACTCGCTAATAACAGCACTATTTCTGTAAATTTTTAGTATTACTTTGGGATATCCATCACACAGCCCAGAAGACCCAGCAGTAGGCTTTGTTCCAGTTGCCTGGGTATCATTATTGAATATTCTCTGAATACCTCTGACCAGTACTTTGTCACACTTTGACATAACCATTCCAAGTGGAGGATTGCAGCCTCCCCTCCACTGCATCTCTCATAATTACTAGTATGCATTATGCCTAGTGTATTGAGTCCCAGTGTTGTGTGGTTTAGTACTCTGTGTGTCGTGAAGTTGAGAGTGATGCTGTGGCAGCTGACAAGCAATTGGTTCCAAGTTAATTGGAAAGAGCAGGGGTGACAGTGGATACCTCTTCCTAGCACTACCTGTGATGTTTATGAGCACAGATAGCAGACTGTGTATGAGTAGACAAGCTGTCGGCCTGTAAAGGGAACCTGTATCCATTTTATGAACCTAGGGCGTATTCCTAATCGAGTTAGTACTCTAAACAACAATTGCCATTCAGCTGAGGTGCACGCTTCCACCAGGGCCAATAGAGCAGTGACGGCTCCCCCCCCCCAGGCTAATGTGATGCAGCATTGCGAAGACTGTGCGCAGGTTCTGCACTGTAGACCTTCTAGGGATGAAGCCGTCTGCTCCAGGAGGATTATGGTCGCGATGAGGGTGAGCAGTCTGTCCGCCCGCCAGTATCGTGGCTAGTATTTTACAACTGAAGCCAATTGATGATAGGGAGTGGTAGGAGCCACAGTTGATTAGAACCGTGTCTGGTGTTAATTAAAGATTTTCTCACAGTATGCAACATTCTTTTTTGTCAAATGCTTCTTAGAGTACATTTAACAGGTGCGGGGCGATTGTTGTAGGATACCCTTTGTAAAATACTATTGTTAGTCTGACGTGCCCAAAAGGTTTGCTGCACGGCATGCATTTGATGGTTTTTAGTATCGGTAATTGTAAAGGGCTGTGTTAAGCATTGCCTATGTGCATCTGACAGCCAGACCACTTTTATATTATCTAATTTTAAACTATTGTTTCGTGAATGGTCGGGTCTAAAGTTAAATAGAGCTTGGAGCAGAAACCGGTAAACTCTTGTATTATCTGCCCCTCTTTCGTGTTTCTTTCCCCTATTGAAGTTTGCAATTGAGCTATTCCAGCTGCATCCGAGGGTTTCCGGACCATTCCTGCCGTGATATGCCTGGACTATCCCCTTCCTCGTATTTTCAGGCTATACTATATTTACTCATATAAAGTATGACCTATCTCTCTGTTTACTTCGTCTGTGTAATCTGAGTTCTCTCGACAATTATGTGTTCTATTGTGACGCTGGGTTTCCCTGTCATGTGCACCTCTAACCCCCTCAGCGGTCTGTTCATTTGGTTCAACCTTGTTGGGAATCTTCGGAGTTTTTTGCGTTTATACTGGTTGGGACCAATTGTGTCATCGGCACCTGCAGCGTTCTTGCCATTTCTGCCGTCTGGCTGTGTTAGTGCTGAGGCAGTGGCGTAGCGTGGGGGGTGCAGGGGGCGGGGGGGCCGGCCGCACCGGGTGCAACATCTGGGGGGGGACTCAAAAATCCACGGGTTAGGGGGCGCAAATTACTTGCCTTGCCCCGGGTGCTGACAACCCACGCTACGCGACTGTGCTGAGGTCCTCAGTTGCAAACCAATAGTTAATATGATGGTCATGTTGTGTGTTGCAGTGTAATAGGTATAATTGCGCATCTTTCGGTGCTGCATTTGCCATACAGCTGCCTAGTTGTTTGGGCCAGTATCAGAGTTATTTGGTTGCTGCTTTTGGATATCTGAATGTGGTTGCATGTAGCTGTCTATGTTGGTGGTCTAATACAGTATTAAAGGACCCGTTAGTAAAAGGTCAGGTGGCAAACTTTCAGTTTGCTCCGACCAAGCCATCAGTAATGTATTTTAGGATCACTGTGCACTTGTGGTATACCGCACACATTAAGTATATTTATTTTCCTTTAGCCTCACATTTGCTAAACATAATCCATTTTCCCCTTTCCCTCCCACCTTCTACCCTAGTCCCGTAATGATTGGGTGCGTCCCTTACCCACAACTGTAACAATTTCCTACTGTACATACTATGAGTACAAGCTATCATGCGTGGATTGGGAGTAGCCCAGAGTCCAGTGACCCTCTGTTCTTAGCCGCCGCCAACATTGTTGCAATTCATACTTGTGGCTGGTCTCGTTATTTCATGCCCTGTACGTTGTGTATTATGTGATGCATAGTCAACCGTCCACTCCCAGGCCTTGTGTCATTTGTGGTCTCAAAGTGTTCTGGGTAGTCACAGCATGCCTTGTCTCACATATAAAGGCTTGCATGTCATGCTGTGGCTGTTTAAGCTAGGTATTCCTCTTTTCTCAACAGCTAATTAGCATTTCCGTTTGCCTGTGCCTAATGTCAATCTCTGGCCCACACTGCTCTTTGGTCTACATTTTTCCGACGATTTAGTTGGCTTTTGCTGCTTCCTTGAAGTAGTGCACTTTCACGCTATGCATTACTCGTAATCTTGCGGGAAAGAGCCTGACCTCATAGTTTAGTAATATAGGGCCAGATGTAGCAAATAACCAATTTGCGACTTGCAAATTGCAAATTGCGAGTCCCTGCGACTCGCAATTTGCAAGTCGCAAATTGGTATGCAGTACGGTGTCTCAGACACCGTCTGCGACTCGCTATGGGGTTGAATGACCCACCTCATGAATATTCATGAGGTGGGTCGCAAATTGCGGCCCCATAGCGAGTCTAGGCACTCGCAAACATGGAGGCCTGCTGTAGTCAGCAGACCTCCATGTTCGTGACTGCTTTAAATAAAGCAGTTTTTTTTTTTTAAGTGTAGCCCATTTTCCTTAAAGGAAAACGAGCTGCTCTTAAAAAAAATCCGAAACCTTTAGTTTCGGTTTTTTTTCAGGGCAGGTAGTGGTCCCTTGGACCACTACCTACCCTGAAAAAATATTTGTGGGTCCATTCACAAAGTGGAAGGGGTCCCATGGGGACCCCTTCCAATTTGCGAGTGGGTTAACATTCACTTGAAGTGGATGGTAACTGCGACACCATTTGCGACCGCATATGCGGTCGCAAATGGTATTGCATGCCACTCCGAATCGCAAATAGGAAGGGAACACCTCTTCCTATTTGCGATTCTGAAATGCATATTGCGAGTCGGTACCGACTCGCAATATGCATTTCTGCATAGGGAAACGCGTTTAGCGAGTCGCAAACGGCAATTTTTGCCATTTGCGAGTCGCTAAACGTTTCCTGCATCTGGCCCCTAGTTGTTATTGGTCGTGACAGTGCTCTCCAGGGCTCTCCAGAGCTCTGGCTCTCCAGAGCTCTGAAAAGTTGGCATAACCTAGTGTGTCAGCGAGGAGCTGCTTCCCAAAGTGTTCCAATCTCCCTATGCAGGGTGTCTCAATGACCCCCAATAAGTGTATATTATTTCACCTAAATTGTACCTCTATTCATTCATTTTTGGCCTAGATGGATTCAGGTGTTTTTCCAGCTTCTGAATTATTTCATCATGTACCACCATTAGAGGTTCGGATCTCAGCTATGACCACCAGGAGGCCAGTTTGTCCATTCTTTCTTTATACGGACATTCAAAGAGTCCAACTTGCTATTATTGGATGTGGCACTCTTTCGAATGGTCCTGAGCAGCTTCTTTCTCTGCATATGGCTTAGATGTCTCAGTAGTTGGCCTCATGTGAGTCGCAGCATTTTGCCTTTTGTTGTAAAATGCAGCTTAGATTGATGCTAATCCTACTATCAGGTTTCTGTTCGCAGCTTTGCCTCAGGAATGTTCTGTGAATGAACGCTCTGGTTTCACACCATGGTTATGGGCTAACTTCTACATAGATCTCTTAACTGCTTTAGTTGTAACAGGTGTTGTGCTGCCTCTTGCTGGTGCACCTCAATTTTAATGCCACGTAGTTATGAAGGTGCTGCCTATCTGGCCTAGCTTTTGGTCATAAGTGCTAGCTGCCGCAACACTGGTGATGTGCTCTGTACTACCACTGCAAGAGCATTTAACATCTTTCAATACCCTCTAAACCTATTTGTTCTTTGCCTCACTGCTGCATTGCTCGTTTATGTGTTGCAAATGGCTGTGCTTGTAATATGGTTACTGTTAGCGTGCAAGTATGTCAAGTTGCTAGCTCATTTAAGTAGATTTCAGGCCTCTCATTGGTTTTATATAATGCATGCTAATAGGGCCACCTCATGCAGGACACGCATGATTTTTTAAGCCACAAATATATTCATTTCAGCAGTCTCCCACCCAAAATTGGCCCTGCCTAAATAGAAGTCAATGGGGAAAATACGATCCTGGGATTTTGTTTCTTCAACACCTTCACTTTGCTATCCTAACTTTTTTATTGCCATTTCAATGACCACGACCATTTACAGAAACAAAAAGGAGACATATCAGTTTAGTATCATCATTTGTGGGTTAATGTTAAGCCGAATACACTGCAAAGTGGCATACTCAAAGATGAAGCAACCGTCGGTGGTCATCAATTTCCAAACCATATCTTACGTCATAACAATCAATATTGAAATTAACTTACCACCCCCACCCCAGCACCCTACCCCATCTCTCTTATTTGATGTGGTGCACATTGATCTAAAAAGAAAGTTGATAACAGTATAGTTAGTGGAAATACATCATCGGGCCCAGTCATACTATTAGCGTCTCTTATACATGTCTTATTTGTCTGCCCGGCTCTTGCCGTTCCAAGGAAATTTTGGTTGAAAACCCTTTTTTTGCAGCTTAATATTAGATCTCACAGAGAGGCATTGGATTTATGTTACAACCCCCCACAATGAAAGATTTTGTTATAAGATTTTTAAATTCTTTCAATCATTCTTGCAGATATTCTGAATATGGTGTTTTAATTAATGAACTATTGCATTATGTATTTATTTTTATCGCTCCTCTATGAAATATGTATCTTATTATGGGGAACTTTTATGGTTTTGTATCTGTATTCATGTGGATCTCTCAGGAGTTCCATAACATGATAATAAAAATTTGGAATTTGAATTCATACTATTAGCGGTATACTCGTCACCATTGAACATCCTATCTGTTGGGAATGTTCCAGTCAATGTATCAGACTTAACGGCTCCTGGGTCCAATACCCAATGTTTTGATATTATGGTTCATCATCTTGTGTGTTGCCAGCTCCTGTGCCATCATACCTCAGGAAAGCAGGCCTTCCTCTGCCTTCCCATCCCTCCTTGTCCTTCTCATGTACGTCTCCTCTGCTCCTGCCCATTCCAATAAGTCATCTCTCCAGGCTTTTACCTCTGGGGGACTAGTATTCACCCAATGAATCGCAATGCACCTTTCTTGCCACTATGTTGGTATGTATATTATAGCCGCTGTGCTCCAGCTCAGCCCAAGCCGCGGGCTTGGTGTTTCCTGCTGGGCGGGCCTGTTTGCTTTATGCACCACCCTTTCCGCTGACATTGGTGCTCAGGGGATTGACCTCTGCTGTCCCTCAGTGGGACCACCTCTGGTCTTGTGCCTGCTGATAGTTACAGTCTGAACTCCCAGGAGGTTTGTCATTATGTGAACCCCATGCTTTGGGACAGTTTCAAGTTTTGTATATATGACTGACACCTACATTTTCCTGAAAATGGATGTTGAGCTGAATGTTGCGGATCCATAGTTCCAACAATTGACTCTGAAAATAGAGGACCAAGTGTCTTGAAATTCACCCTGGAAAGCCCTAAATATAAGTGAAGTTGGGACTAACTTGTTGGCTTGTCAGTTGTCGAATGTGCCCTGTGCAGTTTACATGTTGAGAAACCCGAGTTCCAAAAGGTAGTCTGATCTCACTTGGCTCCTCAGGTTTCTGCATTTAGTTTTGATCAAATTAAGGCTTGTTGTTTTCCCCTGTTGGTCAAGAGGCATGTATCCCTTTTATGCTATTCCTCTGGCCTGGATTATTCTACACCAACTAGGATTGGCTCATTTTATAATTGAGTCCAGCTTGCATGGTTTGCTGCTGCATCGTGGCCAATGGTGTCTGTAGGTTTAAGTCGATATGTTCTCACCTTGGGGCACTTCACTGGGAAGCTAGGAGTGAATTCAAGTAAGCTGCATAAGTAACACTGAACGTAATGTCCATATGTATGTAGTAAACAAAAAGGTGAAAGACAGTCCCTACCGCTCTGGTGGATTTAAAATTATGATAATCTGTATACTTAAGTAGCCCAGTTTAAAAATTGTCCTGCATCTAATATTAATAATTGTTTGTTTCTAAAACGGCACTGATTTCTTCAGCATAAGAAGGATTATAGGAAGAGTGTACGAGACGAATTGTAACCTGGGGCCTTTTGGTCACGCACACACCATTACACTGACTTCTATTATTTCACTAATATCCCATAGAATCTGAAGAACACACGCACAGCCTGCTATTACATTTGAATGGCAATTTTGCTTCAACTTTCCCAGCCTGTTAACCAAGCCTCACAGGAACATACTGAGAAATGGAAAAAAATGTTTTGCTTCCATATGAACTATGCGATTAGGTCGAGAATAAAGGCAAATGTTCCTCCTGTGATAATGCATGTTATTTGCATTCCCTCATTTTAAAAGGCCGAGGGGCAGCAAAAGCAATACAAGAGGGGCTGACGTGAAGATTCGTAAGAATGGGCAGATCTCTCAGGCAGTCAAATAGGTGAATTCTGGGTTTTATTAACATTTTACTGTTCTTCGTGTGGGGCCGCGAATGAGGCCCTGCATTGGTGATCTGACTGATGCAAATAATTGTAACACGGAGTGACATTCCTGATTACAATTACGATATTCCGCATAGAGTTCTGTATGTGCAGCCCATTACATGTGTAATTTTTCCTTAAAATGTGCTTCTGAAGAATAATTCTGAAGGATGACTATTAAAAGCCATGAAGATTGCTAATGTCACGATTGTGTATTGGTGAATGCCCTACTTAAGTACTGGGTGCTGCCGATGGTGCTGCATTCTGTATGTCAACAAAGGATATTCATTTAGACTCAGCTTCAGGAGAATACGTGTTTTTATTGAAGTGACCTAACACCCCATCAGCCAATTTTATCGAAGCCTCTGAAATGTCTAGCTTGACCGAATGGGCTAATGCGTTATTAAAAGGTTTAAACTACATTTCACCCAATACTAAGAATCAGACCAATTTTTATATTTCTCTTGGTGATTAGATATTATAGGCCAGATTTACTGAGCTGTTGCCATGTGCAAGGTGATGGAAGGCAACACTAGGACTTGAATGAGATTTACTAAGCCACACAAAGCCACTTTACATGGCTCTGCATGACTTAGTAAATCCTCAGTAACACAAGTTAGCGCAAATAGCTGCTTTGCATCACTTTACATTGGGAAGGCATTCCATGGGCGGATTATGGGCATTTCCATGCATCCTCCCATGGATTTTGCTGCAATGCCAGGTTTACTAAGGCTAGTGCTGGGGCACTGGGGCCTGAGAAATTTCCTACTCTCCAGATCCAGGCTCAACAATCATTAGCGCTAAGGGTGAGTGAGCCACCAATCACTCAGCCTCTGTCAACTGAATCTTTGGACTTGGAAAAGAGTGTAGTAATCAGAATCATTCAATAAAAAATCTATTACATTATACCATAAACAATACTAAACACCATAACAATTTGAACATTAAATCAAACTGCAAATCGAATAAAGTTTCAAAGCTTTATTGCAATCTGAAAATCAATGTCACAAAAATGGTGTGCAAAACTAGGTTATGAACATACCTGAAAACCTGTGGCCATCACTGGGAAGGTCGAAGGCACCACGATCAATGTGGTTAGTGTCTATGCCCCGCCGATGATGGTACGTGGGACTCTCAAGGACCTAACTAAATTACTCCTAGACCTGCCACCGGGACTTACCATACTGGGGGGGGGGATTTTAATGCAGTCCCAGACCCTGACACAGACACGACTGGACCGCCCTCAGTGCACAGACAGGCCATGGCCGGGGCTCACGGGGGGGGTTGTCTACCGCGGCTTTCTGCGATGCGTGGAGAGTATGGCATCAGCGGCTTCAACAATTTACACACACCTCAGCGGCTAATGGCACGCAATCTAGGATTGACCTTGTGCTTCTGCCGAGCATGGATTGCAGCTAACTCACCCAAATTGAAATCTTGGAACGTGGAATTTCCGACCATGCCCCCCTTCGATTTGCTGTGGGACCTACCCAGTCATCAGTCCGTCCTGTGGCTGAAGTGTAGTAAACAAAATTATGCCTGCCTTTTCATTTTAACACCTCAAAAGAAAAGGATGGCCAGAGTGTTGAAGCTTTTCAAACAATCACACCAGTTAAAGATCTTGGTTTAATCAATCATTATTTTGCTTGCCACGTCACCGCAGCTCGAACCCAGCCATACGCAAATCAGTCTTGACCTTGCTCTCCATGGGAACAGTCCAGCCCGAACTGCCAAGCCTAGTTCTCCCTGGCCCTGAAACAACCATCCTGGAACTGGTTTTGGGGGATCACCCCTCTTCATCCAGGCTAGCTTAAATCCAGTGGAGCAGTGAACATGGGGGCCACCATGCGTTGTCCTGCTTTGTTTGGTAAAGCTGAATAAATGCAAGGCAGTGCAAGTCGCTGCCTTGTATTACTCTGCACACGATATTCTACATTCATGAAAATTTTCATGTACATCCATCCAGCCATTTTCACACTGTGGGCCTGATATTGGCAGTAATGCTCCCACAGTCTAGTTTTCAACTGAAAACCTGTCCACCGTTGTGACAGTCTGCCCACTGTATTTAGATATTGGCGGTTCCATAGCCGAAAGCCCGCATTCGAACCACCGTCTGCCAAGAAAAATTACCCACGTTGACAGGGGGATAGGGAAAAGTGGGTGGTGGTGGGACCTCATCCACCCTTTCCCTCATGCAGATTTGGATGTCCCTTACTGCCAAGAAAAAAGTAGGTCTGGGCGAAAAATTCCATTCCACTTGCGAACTTTGCAAAATTCGTCAACTCCACGTTCTATGGAGAACGCAGAGTTACAAAAAGACTCTGCATTCTGCAATGGAGCAGACGTTTTTTCCCATTGGCATGCTCTTGATGTCATTGCATGTGCGTGGAAGTGAGATAGGATATGTGCCGGGCACTCGCAAGCACAAACAAGAATTTCTACCCGCCCAGCAGTTCCTGCTAGATTTTGTGGCTCCGCTAGTGACTTTCTGTGCTTTTTTAGTGATGTTGGTGTGAGCACGATCGACCGTGGCTGCAACCTGGAGAAGCTCAAGCAACTAAATCTCCTCAAAAACACAATTTGTAGTTAAAAACCTTCTGCAATTGACCGTTCTCGTTTGCATTTGAGATTAAGTAAGTACAAAAACACTTGTATAAGGGTATTGAACTACTTGTTAGTTTGATAGAGGGCATGCACCTGGATTAATTTGTACTTTTATTTGATTTTTAAACTTTATTGTGGTGGGTGGCCTGCAGTTTCAGTAGGGGCATAGTTATTGTTTTACTTGTATTTTTCTTCTTTAAATTGAAAATGTTGCACTGTTCAGTACATTTTCTCCATGTTTTGTAATAAATTTGCAATATTCACTTAATTTACTGTGTGGCTTAGTCTGCTAATGGACCTTCCAGCTGTAGCCCCAGTACTAGTCATCATTGGTGCATGATGAAAAAACTGTTGTTTTTGTGGTGTTTGTTGAAATTAAACTTCATTTAGACCATGGATGACATTGGATTAAGGCCCTCATTATGAACACGGTGGGAAAGACCGCTCCGCTGGCAATGGCGGAAACTACAGACAACAATCAGGTCGTCTGGGCCGCCAAATTATGAACGACCTGAAAAACAGGCAGCCTGAAAACCACTCATCACCAGCAGAGGAGTGCTGACAACGACAGCAGAGGCCGCCCACAGGCCGATGGAAAGGCCCTACCTGCTCATCAAATAATGAAGCACTAGACTGCCGTCAGTTCCGGGTGGGAACCACCGCCACGCAAATGCAGGCTTTACGAGGCTCACACAACACGCCAAAGCAGACATGGAGAGAGAGTTGCAAATCATGCCAGTCCTGCTCCTTGCCATATACCTCTATGACTGAGACCGCCGACGAAGACGACGACAGTAACTACCGCAATCTACTAAACAAGGGAAGAAAGGGCACAGTTACATACCCACCCACTCCACCCACCCCACAAAGCACCCACAACCCCTCACCACAGCACAAGCCATACACCCCAGAGCAAGAGGTACTTATCCGACACAAGGCCAAGACAACCTGCCCAAAGTACACACATGTGCACAACACCCCCCACAAAGAAACAATGAACCACGGATCCAGAGTGTGCCAAAACCAACACTGGCCACACAAGTTTTTTTATTAAGCTCTAGGAGCAACAGAAGTCCAACAGAAGGCCAATGGCCAGTCCATAGTTCAAAGTCCGATGGGCCCAAATGGCCCCAACTTGACTCCCACAAGTGCAAATGGTACTCCACCTTAAAGGGGCAACAATGGGCCATCCAGGTACCTCAGGGAACAAGGGAATGGGGTGGTGGGGGTGGGGACTTACGACTTGGAGGGGAGGGGCTTGGCTTTACGTTTGGGAGGTGGAGGCTTGGGTCTGGTCTTTGAAGCTGGTGGCGCGGCCTTGAACTGGGGTGCGGCAGATGTACCTGTGCCAGCACGGGGTCTCTTGCTCACAGGAGAGGTAGCATGGGAATGGGAAGGGCAGTGACGTGGGAGGAGTGGACAGGGCTAGGAGGTGGGCACGTTTAGGGCGAGACGGGGTGGGCCAGTGGGTTTGAATAGGTCAACACGGGATAGGAAATGTTTTTTAGGAGCAATCGGGGTGGACCTGGAGGAAGGCGTCGGAGTGGAGGTAGAGGGAGTGTTCGTGACAGGTGTAGGTGTGCGTGACGTGGGTGCAGGTGACTGTCCAGTATGCTGAGATGTGGTGGATGTATGTTGGGAGGAAGGGGGTGGACACAGTGGGACAAGACAGGCTGCTAGTGTAAATGGATGTTGTCCGTGTGTCTGCAAGTTTGGTGAGTATGCTGCATGTGTCAACCAAAGTCGTTGTGGTGAGTGCAGGTGTGGTGTGTGAGGTGCATGAATGGATGTCTGACTTTGTGGTGACTGCCAGACTCGGGTCAGCAACAGTGAATGAGGGTGCAGTGCCTGTGAGTGTGCATGTAGAGGTGACAGACAGGGAGGCGGAAGAGGGGGATACACTGGGGGAAGTGGATGTTGGGGTTTGTCTCTTTGTGTGTTGGCTGTGTGTATGCCTGTGGTGGGAAGTGTGGTGCTTGCGTTTTTTAGTGTGCTTCTTGTGTGTTGAGATGTGTGCATGGCTGTCAGTATGTGTGCATGGGACGGGTGAATCGAGGGGGGGAGCTGGAAGGGGTAGAGGTAGTTGGAGGGGGGACAGAATGACCAGGGACACTGGCTGCCATCAAAGAGGAGGCCAGAACAAGAAAAGATCTCTGTAGGCCAGACACAGCACTCTGAATGCCATCCAAGGTCCAGGTAGGCATTGGTCTGCTGCACCTCTGATGCTAACCCCTGGATCGCATTGATGATGGTTGTCTGCCCTACAGAGATGGTCCTTAGGAGGTCATTAGCCTGCTCTGTGAGGGCAGCAGGGCTGACTGGGGAAGGGGATGAGGTGCTTGGGGGAAGAAGACACCCACCCTTCTGGGTGAGCGGGCACGGGCAACTCGGTGGGGAGAAAATGGGAGGGCGGTGATGGTATGGGGGTGGCGGAAGATGACACAAAATGGGTGGGCCCACTAGGGTCCGCCACCACCAGGGAGCTCCCATCGGAGGAGGTATCAGAGTCACTACCTCCAGTGGTAGTTGCCTCTCCGTGGTACTCCCCTCGCCCTCCAACCCACTGGTCCCCTTGGCGTCACTCGACTCTGCCACGTAGAACCTTGGGCCGCAGCATCCCCACTCGCCGGTGCCACAGCTCCCTTGCCAGATGATGCTGATGTACACAGACAACACAATAGAACAGGGATGGGGAGACAAAACAGGAGAGACACTTGTAAATAGCTGAATGGAGGTACATAACTGGTTCACACATACACCCACCCTGAAAATATTACACCATGCAGCACCTACCGCTATACACATGGCTATGCCCCTGACTAGTGGCCACAACCCTGCTCTACAGCCATTTCCTACAGCACAGAGGGACCTGAAGTACTGCAGACCTTTCCCTTACAACCTTACTTCCCAAGGGGGCATTATGTAAAATGACATCAGTCAGAGTCCCTGCAAATAGACATCATACATACTACAGCACACTCACACATCCATCAAGGAGGCATACGATGGTTTCTTTGCCCATCCAGAATGAGGCACATTAGGGGAGTCAGGGCCCAACGGACACCCCTTCCTCATTGGGAGGACTTCTCCAGCTGGGCCTCTCAGGTCTTCCTCGCCCAGCACCGCAGGTCCTCCAGCCGCTTCCTGCAGTGGGTTCTCCGCCTGTTGTAGACCCCCAGAGTCCGCACCTCCCTGGCAATGGCATGCCAGAGTCCCCTTTTCTGATGGGCGCTGACCTATATGGGACACAGAAAAAGTAACACAGAGGTCAGACAATGCCCATTAAATTCAGCTGGCTATACGTCCCCTATGGGACGAACACTCACAACAGCAGAACAGAACCTCACACATGCAGCATGTCATGAATCCCACGACTGTACAGTGTCAACCGTGCACACATGTTTACAGCCATCTCCCACCATTACACACATCCATGCCCCCCAATCCACCTACTAACCTGTACCTCTGGTCGACCACAGAGCTTGGCGTACAGGGGTAGGACCCCGCCCACGAGCTTGTCCAATTCCTCAGTGGTGAAAGCCGGGGCCCTTTCCTCTGCCACTCGTGCCATTTCCGGGACCAGAGTCAGGACACAGCAGCACACTCAGTGGAGTAACCCCATGCACGTAATCCGGGAGTCAAGTGAAGTTGGGGTGACGAGATGGCGTACGCTCTGCGGCGGTGTGCACTGTCACCACCGGCGGCGATCATAATACATTCATATTCCCCATTGACAACCATGTTAACCAATGAATGGTTGCACAGTGGTGAACACCACCTTATGCTATTACGCCAACGGTATGAGGTCACTTCCACTACAACATTTCTGGATTACAGGGGGCAGACATTTTGGCCATTACTGCGCAGTTATTAATTTCTCATTTGCCCCATGCAGGCCCTATTGTCCCCAACCCCCATAGGCATGAATAAATATACATTTACTCACTACAAGAGTCCTGATGCATCATTGAGGACGTGTCACTCCAGTTTAACATCCTACCATGCATATGTGTCATCGACTTGTATGCCAGCAGTGCTGAATATTTAACATGTTGGGCAGATGTATGTTTCTCACATGTGTTCTCAACTCCTCCTAGGTACAGACCCATGTGCTGAGGGAAAGCCCCATTGATGTACAGACCACTTGTTGATTTGGGGACCATGGTGGAGCATCACATCATTATCAATTACAGACTCAACCGTGCTACTATTCATGAACTTTGTGCATTACTGGATCCAGTACTGAGACCGGCTAATCGGAATCAGCATGCCATCCCTAATGAAGTGCTCTCTGCACTCAATTTTCTGGACAAGGGCTCATTTCAAGTGACAGTGGGCATGGGTGCAGGTTTTTCCCAGCCAATGTTTTGCATTATACTGTCCAGATTCCTGAATGCATTTGTACAACACCTGCAGTCCTATGTGAGGTTTCCCTAAAGTGCTGACCTCCCTGTCATCAAGTCAGACTTCCATGCCTTTGCCAACATTCCCCATGTGATAGGTGCCATCGATGGAACCCACATAGCTCTCATCCCCCCAAGAGTAAGTGAACAGGTCTACAGAAACAGGAAGAACTTTCACTCCATGCACATTCAATTGGTGTGTACTGCAGACCAGTACATCTTACATGTGAATGCCATGTTCCCTGGATCAGTCCATGATTCCTTTGTGCTGAGGAACAGCAGTGTGCCACACATGATGGAACAACTATAAGGGGACAGAGGATGGATCATAGGTAAGTGTGTCTGACACTTTTTGGCACATAGCAAACAGCCAGACTGTCAGCAACTGAGGGTTGTCAGTGACAGTTCTGTTTTGCCCCCTTTTGCAGGTGATTCTGGCTACCCCAACATGCGTTGGCTCCTGACACCAGTGAGGAATCCTAGGACAGACGCAGAGAGGAATTACAATGAGGCCAATGGACGTACTAGGAGGGTGATAGAGCGCACAATAGGTCTCCTGAAGGCTAGATTCCGTTGCCTACATATCTCTGGGGGATCCCTGGCCTGTGAGCCTGAAAAGGTGTGTAGAATAGTGGTGGCCTGCTGCATGCTGCACAACGTGGCTGTGAGGAAATCTATTCCCCTCTCGGAGGAGGAGGGGGCTGTATATCCAGACCAGCTTCCTCAGAGACGGGATGAGAGTGATGTTGATGATGAGGAGGGTGAAGATGTACACTCCAGGAACCAACTGATCCAACTGTACTTCCAGTAACTAAGTGGTACTATTTGATGATGTTGCTGTCCGTGCAGCATACTGTGGGTATGCCTTATCCTCAATGGGGGTGTTGGGTCTATAGACATTGTCATTGTGACCAGGGGACATCTGACATCATGCACAACTCGTTTGACATTTCTGTTGGCACAGCCCCATGTTATGTGTGGGGTGTCATTCCTGCAATTAAGAAATTAATAAATGATTTCAATGACTATTGCATGCACACTTCCGTTTGATTCAACATGACAGGGGACATTTACATTGGTGAACAGGTGTTTCATTTGGTGTCAGGGATGCCATGATGCTCTTTACAGTGATGGGAGTGGGTTACTGATGGATGTCCATATTGTCTACATGGTCGAAGCGATTGTTGGCAGTGGTAATATGTCCATCTGTTATTTACAGTTTTGGGGATTGTTATTGCACGGTGTGGATGGTGGTTCAGTGGCACACTTGGTGGACAGTTCTTGTCAGAGTCACTTCTTAGAGGGGACCTTGGTCTTGGTAGGTGTTCCAGTGCCATATCTGGGCCTGAGGGACCATTTGGGTGCCTGGTGTTAGCCTGTACGGGTTAAGGTGCAGGTCTCCTGTGTGTCCTCAGATGGTGGCACAAGTCCAGGATCTGCTGCTGCTGTTGTTGGCTGGGCTGTGTTTTGGCCTGTAGTAGGGGCTTCCTGGTGTGTTGGGGTCTCAGGCTGGGTTGGGACAAGGTGCAGCAGCGCACCTGCTATGGTGGCCATGGTGGTATTGTGACGTTTCCACTGCTCCATGGTCTCTTGGTGTTGGGCTCTCTGCTGCCTTTGACTCTGCTTCAGGGTGGCCACAATCAGGGCCAATCTGTCCTGGGTATGGTGTTATGCTCCCAGGACCTCAGAGATCACATCCTGGGCTGTAGCATCCATCCTCTGGCCTCCCCCTGGGCCACTGATGCCCTCCCACTGGGCCTAGCCCCATGTGCCTGTGTCCCTTGCACAGGTCTGGCGGTACCACTTGTACTGGGGTCATCGTCTTCCTGCATGTTGGTAGGTGGTGACAGTGACCTCTGTCCTTGCGTTCCACCAGTCTGTGGCCTGGATACACAAGTGTGGGTCTGGTTGCCCTCACCTGATGTTGGTGGGTGTGTGGTAGGGGTGTCAGTGGTGACCTGGGTGGGGCTGCTGGATGGTGACAGTCCAGGACTGTGTGAGGGGCCAGGGTATTCCTCACTGTCCAGGGTTCCCTCTCCAGTGTCCTGTGTGGAGCCTCTGTCTCTATGTGGGGCACCGCCACTCCTTGTCCTGTCCGTCAGGGTGGCATGGGTGGTGGTGCCTGTTGGGGGGAATGGACATGTCTGTTACAATTGCATAATCGGATGGAGTGCACAGGGCTGGGCTGTATTGTGCAGGTTTTACAATTTTGGGTCATGCAGGGTGCCTTTGTGAGGTTGCCATTGCATTTTGCTTAGGATGTGGCGGTGCACTCTGGGTGGTGTAGTGCCTTTGTGATTACTTGCAGGGGTAGGTGGCTGTGCACAGGGGAGGTATGTGGGCCTGTTGATGGAATTGTGGGCATGCAGAGTGACGGGATGCTGTGAATGTGGCCAGGGTGGGGTAGTGGTCCTGGTGGATGTTAAAAGGGTGGGGTTGTGCATGCATTACAGGTGTGATGGATATGGGGTAATTGTAGACGACTTACCTGAGTACATTCCTCCAGTGAGTCCAGTGAGGCCCTCAGGGTGCAGGATGGCCAGTACCTTTTCCTCCCAGTCAGTGTAGTCGGGTGGTGTTGGTGGAGGTCCTCCCCTAGTCTTCTGGACTGCAATGTTGTGCTGGGATGCCATGGACCTCACCTTTCCACGTAGGTCATTTCATCTCTTGCGGATCTCGTCCCTTATGCCTGGATGGTGTCCCACTGCATTGACCTTGTTGACAATGGTCTGCCATAACTCCATCTTCCTGGCGATGGGTGTGTGCTGGACCTGTGCCCCGAATAATTGTGGCTCGATCTTCAGTATCTCGTCCACCAGGGTCCTTAGCTCCCTTTCTGTGAAGCGTGGACGCCTGGGGAGTGCCATGGTGTGTGTTGTGAGTGGTGTGTTGTGTGGATCTAGGTGAAGGTGCTGTTGTGTGGTTGGGTGTGTGATTCGTCTGTTGTGGCGTTCAGTGTCTGCTTGTGGAGTTCTCAATCTAAGTTGTTCTTTTGGCGATGCAAAGGATTGTGGGTTGTGTCTGTGAGTGTTTTATAGTGTTGTGGATGTGTGTCAGGTGTGCTGGTTTCAAACTTGCCAATGTGTGCAATTCTTACTGTTGAGTTCCATTGCTGGCCGTGGTGGTCTGTACCGCCAATGGTGGTTCGACTTCCACTGACCGCCGCAGTGATTTGTGCGTCATTATTTGGAGGGCGGGGAGTTTGTGTGCTCGGCGGTGGCGCAGTGGAATGTCCTGCATTTTTGCCAACAAGGTCCTGGCGGTGACTGGTGGCTGGGAATTTTTTGACTGATTCAGATTTTTGAATCTTTACATGGCGGGTTTCTGTTCACCGCCAATGGTGGGTTTCTGTTCATCGTCGCCACGGCAGGGAACGGTGTTTACCGCCATGTTCATAATGACCCCCTTAATAATTAAAAATGTTGTTTGGCAGTATTTCACGTTTTTTTCTGCAAACAGTGCATGGTGAGGTAATATATTTGAAGCTTTTGTAGGATGTGTGTTGCTGTTGTAAAATATACTTTTCTAGCCCATTTAATTTTCGTTTTTAGAATTGCTGACTTAATGCTGTTTTTTTCTCTTGAGTCGCTATACCAATGCCACATTTGACTTGCCAGTGTGTGAGTGTGTTTGCCATAGGTCACCATTTGTCTTTGTTCCCCATGCCCTGTGGCCACGGGCCCATTCTGGTATAGTCAATTATAGGCTTATATGTGCTTTTTGTTTTCTATTCATCCTACTTGTTGTTTGACCATGTGGCTGGCAGGCATTTTGTGTGGACAGTGCAGCCAGTGTGCTTTTGCCATGGGTCTGTATGTGTTCATTGTTGTAGTGGCCATGCTCACTTGCTCGTTGATGTTGCTGTTTGATCATGTGGCTGGCCGCCATTTTGTGTTTCCAGCCAGTGTGCTTTTAGACTTGCACATGTTCTTTGTTATGGCCATGCCTCCTTGCTCATTGTTGTTGCTCTTTGACCATATGGCTTGTGGCTATTTTGTGTAGGGAGCCAGTGTGCTTTTAGGCCTGCATGTGTTCTTTGTTGTGGCCATGCCTCCTTGGTGGTTGTTGTCTGACCACGTGGGTGGTGGCCATTTTGTGTGTTATGCTTGAGGCCTGAAGGGTGATACCCTGAAACAGGTCCCAGGTTGCTTGTTTCCGGTCCAGGGAGAACCCGGCCTGGCAGTTCGGGCTGGACTGTTTCCATGAGGAACAGGGTCAAGGCTGATTTGTATGGCTGGGTCCAAAATAGGGTGGCATTGTGAGCAAAAGAATGATGGATTAAACCCGGATCTGTGACTGAGGGTGAGTGTTTTCATTGTTCAGCACTCTGTCCATCATCCTTTTTTGTTTTCTCATGGTAGTCCCCTTCCCCTAGTACATCAGCAATTATATTTTTTTATTTTTTGTTATTTTTAAATAAACTTTTCACAACCTTTTTAAAAAAAGAATTAATTACAAATTGTATTAGATTTTTCCATCAAAGAAACAATACCTTGCAGGTACATTTCTTATCACCCCCAATTCCAGCTCCTACAACAAACATGTAGCAATGCCCCATCCTTCGGCCTTCGTTCATCATGCCTGGTGAATCTTATTCCCTCCCATGCCCCACCATACCTAAGGAATTTGCCCCAGCTATTTCCCCCATAGTTTATTATATTTTTGGGGAAAACCCTGGCCTCATAGACGACGCAGAGCACAGGGGTAGGAGGGTTGGATGCCTTCCAGTGGGCCACAATGTCTCTCTTAGCCACTATGACAGCCGTTCCTAAGCATGACCTATCAGCTCTCATCCCCTAGATGCCCTCCGACACCCCCAGCACAATCATAGTAGGAGAGAGGGGAACCTCCCATCCCAAAACCCTTGTAAGTACAACCACCACCACCGACTAGTAACTTTGGATTAAGACACAAGTCCACGCCATATGATAAAAGTCAGCTTGGCCACAGCTACAGCTGGGGCAGTCGGGAACCATACGTAGACCTACTCGGTAAAGCCACAGTGGAGAGAGGTATGCAGCACCGAGGTAGTACAGCTGGATTTGACACTGACGCAAAAAAGTAGTACATGTTCCAGGTGATATCAAGGCATCTCGTCAGTCCTCTTCTTTGAGAGGTCCAACCCACTCCTCCCATCGGGATCTAAGAGTATTGAGGTCTCCAGGAGTATAAAGGTTAAGTGTTTGGTAGATTTGGGATATTTTCCCTTTGCCCATAGACCCCATAACGAGCTTGGCTTCTAGGGGGTTGAGCTTTGGCAGGGCAGTGCCTCTGGGTACCTGGGTTTAAAGGGCATAGTTCAACTGCAATTATTTTTAGAACTGTGTGTTTGCGACTGCAAATTCAAGCTGCATTTCCTGAAATGATTTTCAGGACCTGACCTGACATCTTCCAGCCGAGACAAGCCAATGTTGTCAGACCTTGTTATGCCATATAACTGCAATGTGCTCCGGAACCAAGGACCATGCCAAAGAGGGATTTGTTGTGTAAGTTTGTTCAGCCACTGGGTGTGTGATACAGAGCTGTTCACCAAGGCAGTAGTGGCAGTTTGGTGATTGGAGCAGCTTCTCGGAGAATCAGGGAACCATAAAGCATGGATAGGAGTTGGGGAAAACCTAATACGGACAGCTCTAAACAGTAAGCCAGGTCATCCCCTCCACCATTGAACTACTCATGGATCACCAGGGGGTGGTACTCCAGGTAATACAAGTATAAGTTTGTCATACCCAAACCCCCTCGTAGGTTGAACGTTAACAAGGCCGAAGTGCCGGCTGTCAGCGTGCCCCCTTCCAAAGGAAGGATGTCTCATATCTATCTTGGAGACGGAACCAACTCTGTGGTATGACAACTGGAGTGTTTTGAAATACATAAAGAAACCATTTTGTTTGGTTTTTCTAACTAGGGTCTCTAGGTTGAAATCCCACATTAGTTCAGAGAGCACGGACACCCATATACCCAGATATTTCACACTCAGGCTCCAGATAGGGATGTCGTTTTGCCAGGTGAAACAATCCTGTGAAGGAGCCAGGGGCACCAACACCGACTTGGAATGATTCAGCCTGAGTCCTGAGGCTGCTCAGAAGCACTAAAGGAGACACAGTCAATAGGGCTCAGAGAGAGCAGTGTTAGCTAAATAGAGAATTACATTATCTGTGTTTTGGGCAATCTGATCTTCCCTTCCATCTCTCCAATCCCAGCACTGAATCAAAGGGTCAGTACAAGTCAAATACGCCAGGGGCTCAATCGCACCTGCAAACAAAAGGGGAGATGGGGGCATCCTTGCCAGGTTCCCCATCTAATGGGAAAGGAAGCAGACAGGATTCTATTGAATTGCACTCTTGCTGTGGGACATGAGTAAAGGGCCTAAACCAATCATACAGAAGCCAGAACCCATCCCAGCATGGACCAATACTGCCCCAAAATAGACCAAATCAACCATATCAAATGCCTTCTCAAAATCAAGAAATAATAATGCTAGGTTAGCTGGAAGTTGGTGTCTGTGGGCAAGGGCCACATGGAGGCATTGTAGACAGTGGCTCATGCTCCACCCTGGCATAAAGCTACTTTGATCCGGGTGGAGTAGAGTGGGGATGACACGCTTCAGTCTAGAGGCTAGCATTGTGGCAGATATCTTGACCTCACAGATGATAAGAGATATGGGCCGATAAACTGCACACAACACTGCGGGAGGCTGGGTCTTCAGAATTACCACAATTGTTGCTGCATTCAGTTGTGGTGGAAAAGTCCCAGTATGGTCTACCTCCTTATAAAGAGCTAGTAGTTTAGGAACTAAAATGTCACAAAATGTGGTCTAATATTCCTCCGGGAAGCCGTCTGGTCCAGGAGTTTTCCCGGAGGCCATCTCCGCGAGAGCTGCTGTAATTTCATTATCCATAAAGGGTTCGCCCAACATCTGGGCTTCCGAGTTGGAAATTCGAGGGAGGGACAATTTCTCAAAGGAACTGCTTAGAATATTCTGTGTCATGCTGAGACGGGACGGTGTAGAGTTTACGGTAGTATCACGCAAATGTTTGTGCTATTTCAGTGGATGTATGTACTTTTTTACCTATATCATCCATAATTTCAGGTATGGTCCTAGACGACTGTTGATGAGATACAAGCCAGTAAAGAAGTTTACTATTCTTGTCTCCCCAGCCATACATATATTTGTCCGTGTAGCTCTCCATACGTCTTTGGCTGCATCAAGAGCAAGCCAACGTATCTCATCCCGTATCAGACCCAATGTCCGTTCTGTGTATACTCCTTCACCCCTCGCAATATTAGTCTCTAGCTGAATAGCTCGGGTTTCCAATCGAGTAATTTGGAGCAGGCAGGCTTTTTCCCTTGGTGAGGCCACTCAGTGTCGATTTGCTTGCAACCCAAATGGTGCCAGCAGCGGAGACCGAGCCCTCATTGTCATTAAAGTAATGGTGAATCTCACTCTCCAGCGCCTTAACATAGAGTTTATCTTGCAAATACCATGTGTTAAGACGCCACATTGGGTGAATGCCGTGCCTGGGAGATCCAAGATGGAGCAGAATAGTTGCATGATCTGAGATGCCTCTTGGCAAGATTTGGATTTGAGTGAAGCAGCTGCAGTCCTGCACAAGTATAACTATGGTGGGCTGCAGAACTGTGAGTGAACTGAACTGTGAGTGAACTGTCCCTGTCTTGGGTGCCATATACTCCATGCATCGCCTAAGCCTAGTGAAGTGACACAGGCCCACACGGAAGAAGGGCCTGAAATATCCAGCTCGCGAACCAGAACTGTGTTGAAGTCTCCCCATACCAGTGTCAACCCCTGTAGAAGATCAAGTAAATTAAATAACAGGCCCGGAGAAAGGCATGAAGTGTCACTGGCGGGGGCATATTCACTCATCAAATTGATGATGCAACCCTTGTGTGTTCCCGTAAGGGTTAAAAAGCGGCCTTGAGGGTCACCTACTGCGTGAGAAACCACCATAGGGAAGGATCTGTGGAGCACTATGGATACCCCTTGGGAGGCCCTGACATCTCCTGCATGGTATACCCGATTAAATCCACTACGGGCCAGGAAGGGACAATGGCTGCCCAAACGATGAGTCTCTTGCAGCAGTAATACATCTGGGGAATCGCGGTATCTAACAGGTCATTAACATTCCATGATTGGACGTGTATATGTGTCATACTCTGGGTAGTACAAAGCAGTCACAAAGGGTGGAGAAAGGACCCCCATATCGCATCACCCAGCTGGAGACGTTTTTATGCGAGTCGCTAGATGCAATGCCGAGTACCTCTTGGAGCCAAAATAGGGAAATAAACCAGTTCACGGTGGTGGGCCTTTTGAGGCCTTGAATGTCATACAAGGCAAAACACACAACATACCAAACATTAAAATCCCATCCCCCAAACTCCCACCCCTCCCCATACTTCCCTCCCAAAAGCATATGTCGTCCCCCAAATATTGAAACCATTACAAGACGTCACAACAAAATGGAAAAAAATGGAGAACGGTAATATCAACTGAACCCTAGAAAAGTAGTGTGGTGTTGGACCCCTCATTCTAAAGGATAAATGGTAACCATCTGTACAACAATTTTTCTCTCCTTTGTGTGGGACATCATTGCTGTGGTTGCATTCAAGGGTTGCGCTCGGTTAGTGACATGGCCTGGGTGCGAGATAAATCGGGGTCAGGATCATTGGGAGGTGGAGTTTCAAAGTGTCTCTCTGGGTCGTCTGTAGTCAGTGGAGTTTCCTCATCTGTCCCTGCTGTCACCTGTGCACTTGATGCCTGCAGAGGGTCGCCCTGAGCCCAGTGGGATCTGGAGTAGGAATCTGAGGTGGATCCTTGGCGTCGCCGCCTTGAATGGGTCCTTTGGTGTTGAGTCTTGGGTCTTGCTCCTTTGTCGGATGGGCCAGGTCTGGCCGACCACCGCACATGGGTGTCTGACGGGTACCGTACTGGGCATTCTTCTGTAAGCCACTGCCACGCCATCAACACCATGTTGAAGAAATACATTTTATTTGTATGAATTACTCGCAACCTGGCTGGGAAAAGGAAGCAATATTGGGGACCCATAGCCCACATTTAAAGTTTGACTTCAGTATATGAGCGTCTCTGCTGTTGGACCTCCCTCATATAATCCAGGAAGATAAGGACCTTAGCATTTCTTCAGCAAAGGTCTGGACATGAGTGGGCCTCCCAGAGAACTGCATCTCTTTTGCGAAAGTTTAGGATACATGCTATAAGTGGCCTGGGCGGAGCTCTGGGGGGTAGCCTCGTACCAGTGCACGGTGGGCG
Source organism: Pleurodeles waltl (assembly GCF_031143425.1). NCBI lineage: Eukaryota > Metazoa > Chordata > Amphibia > Caudata > Salamandridae > Pleurodeles > Pleurodeles waltl. The sequence continues at coordinate 832,681,402 of NC_090444.1, forward strand.
CTCTCAATCGCAAACCATGGTGAGAGGAGGTCGGCAGGCATCCATTCCTTAATCCAGGCTTCTAGGAAGTCAGCTGTTTGTTGGAGCGCTACACCACTCGCAAGTTGTTGCACCAAGATCTATTTTCTGCATCCTCAGCGCGATGATGAAGTTCAGTTGTGCACGTAAGCAGCTTCGTCATTTGTGTTTTGAGGGCACCCACCTCATCTTCCACTGTGAAGATCCTGGATTCCACCCCAGCAATGCATGCTGTTGCATTGCACATGTACTGTCTAAGCAAGGGAACAACTTTGTGGACTTTTCCAATGGTTGTTTCCTCTGCTGATTGAGATGTTTGAATGGCATGAAGGATAGTGTCTAAGTCAGTAGTTGTAGATTGCAACTTCTTCCCCACTGCTTTCCCGGCAATGCCAGTGGTGGGGCCAACAATATAATGATCTATATGGGCCTGAGCCTTTGTAGAACGTGCTGATTTGTCCTTCCCCACGGCTCTCAGTTTCTCTAATGGGGGCTCAGCTTGCTTGTCACCACTGCTCCTCTGCGCCAGTTGAGATGTGGCAGAGTGCTAGCAAGCCGATAGCTCTCAAGGATACCTCAGCATTGTCTTATTCTCCAGCTGAAGAGAGGCTCCAAGCCTGGGGGGAACAGAGACCTCCGCTTCCCCCACCTACTTCGCACAGCCACAAAGTGCCACATCCAGCCCCTGGGAGGTGGCCGCACGGGGCTTCCGGTGTAGAAGTGTGTCCGAGGATTGTTTTGTGTTTGTGTGAGACCCCCAGGGCCATTCCCTACTCTCTTATCTTTGAGTCAAGGGGGTCCAACCAGAATCAGGGCGCAAGTGCTCACATCCTCTGGCGGGTCTTTGCTCCTGCAGCTGCACCATGCTGGATAACTTCAGGTAGGGTTGGGTCCCAAGAGACCAGAGTGCTTGCAGGGGGCCACAGGGCATGCACCATTTCCAGCCCTGAAGCCGTGAATCCGGGCCCCTCTGAGTTATGTCAGGCGCCACACCTCCAGATGGGGCCAATGTTCGATGCAATGAAGTGGGGCTGGCGGTGAGCCCTGGGATCCAAAAGGCCCGTTGCGTCTCCCCGGACTCCCAACTACTAGTAGCACATTGAGTGTTCAGGGCCTGCCACCCCGGAGCCGATGCTTAGACTCAGAGTGCCCACTTCTCTGGGGCTTCACAGGATAACCCGCAACTCAGCTGATTGAATAGGGGTGCCCCGGCTCCTGCACTATCCCCCGGGCTTCAGGATCAGCTGTCTCCATATTTCTCCCTGGCTGGCACCCATGGCATCACACTCACCACTCTTCTGACTCCGCTCCTGTCTGGGGTATTGGGGGGACCATGGGTCAGCTTCAGTCCACCAGCGGTGGGGGGTCCCAGCCGGGAGCCCACCCCAGGCACCTCAATGGGCTCCGCTCCCCCTTCTCTCTCACCATACCTCTTGCTTCCCCCACAGCCAGCAGATATTAAAGTTTAAGCCACCTGGGCCACCATCTTGTATCCACCTTGCGGTTCTCCATCTCAGCTCTGACCCCTTATACTAGGTAACAGGGTCCACCTCACTGCAGCGGGACAGCAAGAGTGACCCCAAAACATGCCTGGTGGCACAGTAGTCCCATCAATGGCATATCTTCAGGACGGATGAATGAGGGGTCCGGTAGCATTCTTAGAGTGCGACCGCCATCTTGACGTCTTTAGCCATGCCCACTTTTCACAAACTTTATGTTATTTAATTAATAAAGATAATTAAAGTATTTAATTGTTTACATTTATTTATTTTTCGTAATTTTTGATTTTCATGAAAAAAAGACATTTTAATTTCATTTTAAAAAATTTTTTTTTATTGTTTTGCCATTTTCCCCATCCGCCCCATGTCTGACATTGGCGCACAGCTGCACAACATTATTCAAGGATTGTCCCATTATCACCAGCACCTCCCCGAGTGCCACATGCCAATATGATGCACATAAAGCTAACAGTTATATCTGAATGTTGTAGTTGTTGCTCTTTCTTATCCTTCCTGAGTATACATGATGATGAAAGTTTATGTTGGTGTGGTTTTATGAATGGATACACTGTACTGTTAATTATTTAAGTAACCTCTAAATGATATTGTTTGTGCCACTAATTCAAATGCAACAATGCCACATTTCACTGATTTTCTTCTTGCCTGTTTGCTTTTAGGTGCACAAAGAGATGAGAAAGAGACATCACCCACAGTACTGCCAGCCAGAAAGCCTCTGCACAATGTTACAGGACCACACTCATTATACAGGCATCTCTTCAGGTTGTAAAGCTAAGTACTACTGCCAACTGACAGCTTGAAAATGGCCCCAAAGAAAGGTGCTACCAAGAAAGCAGCCAGTGATAAGAAGGAGTTTCCCACCACTGGTATGTCGCCACAGAAAATTTTTCAGGCAAAAACATGTGCCTGCCACATTGACTTCTGGGGAGCAAGCTGGGAGCAGCACTCCTACATCAGCAGCCCCACTCCAAACTAGGCCCAGGTCCATGTCTGGCACAGCGGCAGCCTCTCTAATCACGGTGTAACAGGCTGCCTGTTACGATCGACCCCACTAATCGAGTGGGGCCAATAAACAAGTGTCCCGGGGGCGCTTTGAATAACCTCCTGCCGCTCTTGCAGTGCACAAACCCAGCTGTAGAGGGTTGTGCAGAGACACTGAGGGAGAGAAATAAGGCCAGAGGAGAAACAGGGAGGTAGATGCCAACGGAGGAGAAGGAAGAAGACGCCGAATCAAGGACGGAAGGAATCGACCCGCAGAGGATTGAGCAGGCCAGTGCAATAGTTACGGAGAGAACACGGGGACCGGAGTCCTCCGCTGAAGCTGACTTAAAAGAAGAAGACGCCAACGCCACCCACCACGTCCCAGGAGGGACGTGGCTATTACAGACTAAGACTGACCCAGACACACACCAACTACATATTGGTGTCAGAAGTGGGATTGTGGAAGTGGAAAAAAATATGGACAAACCTACCCTGGAAGACATGATACAACAATTGGTAGAAGGACAAATATACCTCCAAAGACACCTTCAGATGGTATGGGAAGAACAAGTTTGTGAAGCCCAGAGTGATAAAGAAACCTTAAAAAAAACATTAAAGAGTCAAGCAACCATAATTGCTCACAACCAATTGGTACATGAAAGTAAAAAGTAAACTAACAGGTACAATTGCCACTACTAGAGTACACCCCAATGTACCCAGTTCAATGTTACAAAAGTTTAAAGAAGGGAGAGACCCTGATGCATTTTTAACTAATTCCGAAAGAGTTGCTTCTTCGGCAAACTGGCCCCAGGAGCGATGGGGCCAATATATAGCCCCCCCTTTTGACAGGGACTTTACAGTCCGCATACCAGGCTGTAAACCCTGGAGGTACACCTCCCTAAATGAAAATAAAAAAAGCTATTCTAGAACGAATGGGTTATGATACAGAATACTATAGAATAAAATTCCGCAAAACAAAGTGGATACCCATGGAAAACCCTAGAGAAGACCCTAGAGCTCTTTATTTTCGAGTACAGGATCTAGGATTAATATGGCTAGGGCCAATTGGAACAAATAGGAAATCATCAAATTATTTTAATAGAACAATACCTAGAGGCCATTCCTTCACAAACTCGTAATTGGATAAAACAGCATCCCAACATTAATACGACCACCGCCATAGACCTCGTCTGCGCATTTCATAGAGCTCCAGAATTTAGGGGCAGCCATCAAAAGGGACCATCACTTGGAAGGAAACCCTTTTTCAAGGCACGGGTAATGCAAGGGACTGAAGAAAGCACCAGTATACGTGTCCCAGATAGAGAACCCAACCAGGCACCCCAATGTTATAACTGTGCAGAGTTGGGCCATATAGCTCGTAATTGTCCCCATAGAATGTCCAAACCCGAAACAATGGAAATTGGTGTTACCCGAGGAAGGGTACTATGTACAGCCTGAGGAAGAACTCACTTTATGAAAGCCATGTTAGTCATTTAGAGAAACACTAGGGTTCTAGTTGACTCTGGCTGTAGTCAATCGGTAATTAAGGCGGATTTGGTAAACCCTGAACAAATAAAGGCTGATGAATTCATTTCAATCTGCTGGATTCATGGAAACATGCACCACTATCCCTTGGCTGAAGTTCAAGTAGAATGGAGAGGAAAAAAAGAATCTCTCGTAGAAGGAGTCATACCACACCTTGTAGAAGGGATGATCATAGGAACAGACTACGGTGCTTTTCATGATTTATTATATAACCTAACACAAAAAGAAGTGTTAAACTCATGGCTAATAGAGGCCCCTTCTAGCCAGTTAACCATTAAGGGAGGTAAGGAAAAGATGAAGTTATCCAGGTCTGAAAAAAGAGAACAAAAGAGAATACATCGTTTAACCACTACTCCCCCGTCTGTTCCCTCATTTCCGACAGAGAAACCTGCCCTAGCTACATTACCAACCTTCCGGGCTAGCCAAAGGGACGATCCCACTTTACAACATGCCTGGGTCTCAGCAATGACATAGAAAACCAGACAGGTAGGGCCATATTTTATCACCCAGAACGGGTTATAATATAGGGTGACACGCCATGATGATCAGGAGAGGAAACAACTAGTGGTACACACCCATTACCGTACTCAGGTATTACACTTAGCCCATAGTCAAGTAGGGGGTGGGCATTATGGGAGAGAAAAAAACTGAAGACTATCTACTCAGATGTTTTTATTGGCCTAGAGTTTTTTCAGATATTCGTAAGCTTTGTGCTTGCTGTCCAAAATGTCAACTAGTTAATCCTGGAACAGTCAAGAAAGCTCCCTTACATCCATTACCAATTATTGATATCCCTTTTTCCCGGGTGGGTATGGACCTTGTTGGACCCTCAACACCGTCATCCAAGGGAAATATGTATATTCCTGTGCTAGTTCATTATGCAACCAGGTACCCTGAGGCGATCCCTCTTTCCAGCATGACAACCAAGAACGTGGCACATGCTATGATCAGGTTTTTCTCCCGGGTTGGTTTTTCTCGAGAATTATTAACAGATTATGACACCCCATTTATGTCCAGATTGATGGCCCAAAATGTCAACTGTTGGGGGTAAAACATCTTCGCACATCACTATATCACCCACAAGCAGATGGTTTAGTGGAGAGGTACAATCTAACCATCAAAACAATATTTTAAAAATCCATAGCCGACTCTGGACGTGACTGGGGAAAAAAAGCTACCATTAGTGTTATATGCCATAAGAAAACACGTAAAGGCTTCAACTGGACATAGTCCCTTTGAACTTGTTTTTGGCCGACAAACCCAAACCTTATTAGATATGGCTGCTGAGAGTTGGGAAGAGAAAGAGACAGAAGATAAGGAAATTCTAGAATACACACAACAATTAAAAGATCAAATACAGACAGTATGGGAGGATGTCAGAATACATCTAGAGGAAGCCCAAGATAGACAGACAAACTATTATAATCAAGGAACATCATTAAGAGAAATAAAAGTGGGAGAGAAGGTACTTGTACCTTTACCTAGTTCTGACAACAAGCCCTTAGCAAGATGGCAAGGACCCTATGAAATAGTAAAACAGATAAATCTGGTTATATATCGCCTTAAAATTTACGAGTCGCCTAGGAAAACACAGATCTATCATATCAACCTATTGAAGAAATGGGAGGAACCAGACATCTTTTTCCCATGTTTAGACACTGGGTATTTTATAAATAAAGTAAAACCCCTAGACATGGCATTATGTCCCCAAAAAGATAATTCGGATCACTGGCTTCCTCATATCAATCCTCACATATCCCCTGAACAACAAGAACAGTTATTAAAGATCCTCGAGCAGTATAAAGGGTTATTTTCCTTAAAACCTGGTAAAACCTCTTTGATATATCATAGAATCAAAACAAAAGAAGGGTAACTAGTACGTCTTAGGCCCTATTGTATTCCTGAGGCTCATAGAAAATTGGTAGAACAAGAGGTACAATCTATGTTACAAATGGGTATCATTGAACCCTCTACCAGTCCCTGGTGTTCACCGGTGGTACTAGTGCCCAAACCAAACGGGACCATTCGCTTTTGTATTGATTTTAGACAATTAAATAACATATCTGACTTTGATACATATCCAATACCAAGAGTGGATGAATTAATTGAACGTCTAGGGAAAGCACGGTATATGTCCACTGTAAACTTAAAAAAGGGATACTGGCAAATACCCTTAAACCCCACAGATAAGGAAAAGACAACTTCTTCTACAGCATCAGGGTTATATCACTTCACAGTTCTCCCATTCGGTTTACATGGTATCCGGCTACGTTCCAACGCCTAATGGACAAGTTATTACGTGTACATACAGGAAATGCACCCGCCTATCTAGATGACATCGTCATATATAGTTAGACCTGGAAAGAACATCTACATCATTTATCGGAAGTTTTTCATACCTTAATAGATGCAAGTTTAACCGGAAATCCAGAGAAATGTAATCTTGCCAAAGAGTCATTCTCATATCTTGGCTATTTTATTGAAAGGGGATGTATACAACCACAACTTGTCAAAGTAGAGGCTGTTCTCAAGGTACCACCCCCACAAATGAAAAAAGACATTCGATCATTTCTGGGACTGGTCGGTTACTATCGTAGATTCATCCCTAACTATTCCACCATGGCAACTCCCTCAACAAATCTCCTAAAAAAAGATAAACCTTAGAGGGCTCACAGCCACCCAACTGAAAAGTTATGAGTCCTTGAAACGGAGCCTCACTTCCCAACCAGTGTTACGTTGCCCTGATTTTTCAAAACTTTTCTATTTGCAAATGAATGCTTCTGATGTAGGTATTGGAGCTGTTTTATCCCAAAAGGATGACAACGGTGTAAATCAGCAGAAAGTTGTTGTTTCGTGAAACGCATTATCTGACAATTGAGAAAGAATGTTTAGCAATCTAATGGGCTGTTGAATCCCTACAATATTACTTGCTTGGTCATCCCTTTGTTTTAATTACTGATCATGCTCCTCTTACCTTGCTGGCTAAGAATAAGGATATGAACTTGAGGATTTTACGATGGTTTATGGAATTGCTGCCTTTTGTGTTTCAGATACAACATTGCCCAGGAAAAGACTTGGTCACCGCAGATTTTTTGTCCAGGTATCCTCTGGACTTGGATCTCGATCAGCCCTCTTCCAGGTGAGGTGTATATAACAGGTTGGCCGGACTAATGGAGTGGGGACGATAAAAAGGGGCCCCGGGGCACTTTGAATAACCTCTGGTCTCTCTTGCAGCGTGCAAACCCGGAAGTAGAGGGTTCTGCGGAGATGCCGAGGGAGAGAAATAAGGCCAGAGGAGAAACAGGGAGGTGGATGTCATCGTAAGAGAAGGAAGAAGACGCCAAATCGAGGATGAAAGGAATCGACCCGCAGAAGATCGAGGAGGCCAGTACAATAGTTATGGAGAGAACTCGGGGACCGGAGTACTCCGCCAAAGTCAACTCAAAAGAAGAAGATGCCAACACCACCCGCCACGTCCCAGGAGGGATGTCACTATTACAGACTAGGACTCTGACACAGACATACACCCACTACACACAGCAACGCCAATCAGCAGTGACGTTGAATTGGACTTATCTCTTTCTCAAAGTAGTACCCATTCATTGCCAGAAACACAGCTCAGTGGATAGCAACAGCCGCAGCCAGCAATAGTAGTACTTCCTGAAGTAGGAGTACAGTAGGATATTGAGCTTCATGCTGTGGAATTCGAAGAAGCCTCTCTTTCACAAGATTCACTGTGTTCCAGATCTCCACCATCTTCTTCTTCAAGCTCCCCTTCTGATGATCAAGACTCTACTTGGATGCCACCTCAGCCTGAGACACGCCAGGAGAGGCAAGAACTGAAAAGGAAGGTTCCTGAAGGCCTTAGAGTTATGGATGAAGAAGAGGAGGATGACAAGTCTGACGACAAGCCAGTCATCAGTGATTAGTCCAGCCCCAGTGGAGTCCTACATTACCCCATTTTCACAACCTGCTCTGAGGGATGTGGCACAGATACCACCACCTCTGCCAGCTTCCATTTTTACAAAAAGGCCCCGGCTGTGACCTACATCCACAGCCACCTCAGTAGAAGTAGGCACTGCAGAGAGGCAAACATCATCAAAACACCCACCTACTGCCACATCTTCCGACATTGGCAGTGGCACTAGTGTTAGAATGTTGACATCCCCAATTTGGGACTTCTTTGCAGTTAGTGAAAAGGAGCCGAAAATTGCCATATGCTCCATTTGCCAAGCGAGTGTTAGTCAGGAAAAGCTTGGTACAAGCTGAGGCCAAACAACCCAAACAGCATGCAGTCTGCTAGGAGGCACACCTTAGCGGCCAAAAACTTGCAAGTGGTTTTGGTGAAGGTGGTGAGAGCAGGGAATCAAATCCGATCATGATGGAAGGTGAAGAACAGGGTAACATTTTAGTTACACAAATCAGCCCTATCCGCAGCAGTGTAGTAATATCGTTGCTCATGTCAGCAACATTGCAATGGCACAAGAAGGCTCAGAGTCAGATAGAAACACCAAGGCAAGAACATACAGTGGCTGCTCCGCTGAGATGCATATTTACCTAGAATCACCTTCTGCTCTCAGAAAGTTGCCTGCATCAGTGGCACCAGTAAAGAAAAAAATCCAGGCTACTACAACTGGTGTGTTTAGGCACATTTGTACAACGGGAAGCTGGCTAAAATGTTAGTGCTGGAACTCTTCCCTTTTCTTTCATAGAAGGAGTGGGTTTTCGAGAATTTGTGGCAGCATCTGCCCAAAATGGAAGGTTCCCAGCCAGACCTAATTTGCCAGAGTTGCTGTTCCAGCGCTACATCACAATTTACTGGAATTGGTTTGACAAGCTTTGCAGCAGAGTGCTATCCACACAATCCACCTTACAACAGACATGTGAACAAGTTGCCAAGCCACTGATTACATTTGCATCACTGCACACTGGATCTCTTTTGGTGGGGGGGGGGTTAGAGCAGTGATAGGAACAGGTGTTGACACTGCTGACATTTTTAATAGTGCTCAGAAGCATGCAACAGTAGCTATGTTCACCATGGAGGAATCCCATACAGCTGCAAACATCTTGGATGACTTTAATACCAAGGTCTTTGAATGGCTGCTCCCCAGAGGGCTTAACATTGGATTTGTTGCCACAGACAATGGAAGTAATCTAGTTAAGGCCATGTCAAATGGTGGCTATTTCAAGGTCCTGTGTTTAGTGCACTGCATCAACAGCAACTTACTGTCCACATGCAAAAGAATCTACACTCATTTTAGCCATTCTTTTAAAGCCCGGAAGCTGTTGACGATTAGTCAGCATGGTAATAGAATGGCAGTTAAAGCACTCATACAGGAGGTGCCTACACATTGGAATTCAACTTATTACATGTTACAATGTTTGTTTGAGCAGTACAGACCGATCAATGAATATGTCATGCAAGATCCAAGATCCAACCCACCCTTTAAACCATCTGGGCAGGCATCCTTTCACCCACCTAGGCAGGCATCCTTTCACCAGTATACCGTTTCATCCATTCTTCACCCACCCAATTATCCTATCACTCACTGATATTATATTTCACCCATCCTTCCTCCTTCTTTCACTTTTTCATAAACCCATCATAGTTCAAGTTAATTATGAACCTTTGTCTACCGAGTTGCAGATAGAAAAGGCCATAAATACTCAACTCCCGCTGTATCTGCTAAAGCAGAGTGTTCACGAATACCTCTACAATAGTACACCTTGCAGTGAGTATGTTACTCCGAGACTCCCCCTTCGACCACTGGCGCTGCCGCGTCTGCTGCTGTGCTGGTGCTGCTGGCCCAGCACTGGTGGTCGATGTGGCAATTTTTTTTTTTTTAACAAATTTTAGATGCCAGGTACGCCGCCCCCTAATGTTTTTTTAATAGCAAAATACATCCACAATACATCACCATAATTCAGTTACGGAAGCTTCTATCAAAATATCAGGTAGGCATTTTGCTGGTTGGTATTTTTTGAAAAGCCAGGTAGTCAAGTCAAACTAATACTTTTTGTAATAGAGGTGCAAATCTATTGATGAATCTGAGTTTTTGAAGAGAAATAAAATGATGCAAGAATTGGTCAATGAAGGACATATGGTCTTAGTTGGCAAATGCAATGGGGCCATCCTCCAACACTTTTTTTTACTGATTGAGCTGGAGCAAGAAAAAGAAAGCCTTCTCAACAAACATGTATAGAGTACTTTACTTGGGCATGCAATCTTCACAGTGGAGTACATGGGTTCTTTGAGCTTTACAGTACCACCAGTCCACAAGACATATAAAGGGAGAAGGAACACTTATTGACTAAGCAGAAAAAAAGGAAGCTACAGACAGACTAGTACAGACAGACAGTTTGAAGTAAAATACAGAAACTTGAAATATAGAAAATAAGTAAATAGGATAAAAATAAATTAGGAAACGGATAATTTGAAGAGGAGTTGGAAACAAATTAGAAGACAGGCACAGAAAAAGGTAAAAAACGAATTCTAAATGTGGAGCGGTAGAAGTTAGGGAAGTAAATCTTAACAACAAGAGGACTTACTGGGGCCAACAGAGCCATCTGCCCCTGCACTTGTGAAGGGGGTACTTCCAGCTCCCTCACTAACATTGAACTTTTCTAAATCAGATCACCTGTATAGTACTAGTATTGTGGACCATCATATTCCAAACTTCCTAAACCTAACCCTATTCCAAATTACCTAAACTACATTTTGGAATTACTATAAATTGCAATTAATGATTTTTGCTTCTCATCTCATGCTCAATCTCTCAACGCCTTTTGACTGGCCAACTCAGTCTGCATTTATTTTTTAATGCATAGATGGATGCAAGCATGCATACCACACATCACTGGGAAATTGCTTGGCACTGTATGAGTTACAAATAATAAAGGCACACAGAAGGGAGAGAAGGTGCGAACTCACTAACACTAATAACTATCACTATTTAGTGACAGGACAGGACACTGAAGGAGTCTCTGCATTACTTCTTAAATAATCAACCCAAGCGAGCGCCAACAACAAGTATGATTAGGTAGCGCCGGGCACCTGTCTAGATGATGATCTCATAATATTTGTAACATAAAGTTAACTTGCCTGCTTGGGAAAAAAATATTAGCATAGAGCACAACCAACATTTGACTTTTACTGACTGAGCCCGCAACCTCTAGGCCTAGCAGGTCCGACTCCTGATCTAGGATGTTGACCCACAAGTGCGTCAGCTGTTGTTGGGTGCACCGGACCAGAGGTTTGGCACACAGCCTTGCGCACCCTCTCCCAGCATTGGTGGTGCTCCTGGAAGCCGTGCCCACTTCCGGACCTGCTGCCTGCTGCCAGGGTGGAGGAGAAGAGGAGCTTCACACAAAAACTATTGCTGCCACCTCCACCTCAGAAAAGGATGGCAGCTGCCGGTGGTGGTTTGGGGGGGCATGGTGCTGCCACTCTCCTGCTCTGCCATGGCACTGGGGGTCGGGGAGAGATAGAAGAAAGAAAAAAAGGAAGAAAGAAAAAAATAAGAAAGTAAATTAAAAAAAAATTTAAAGTACAAAAGTCACAAATGACACAAGAAATTAGAAAAAACATAAAATATAAAAACACCAGGAGAAAAGGTAAGATAATACATGAAAATTAGGGGAAAATAAGTTTTAGAGCTGTAGGATGTAAGAGTTTGTAAGGGATTAAAAAGTAGGCCCTAGCACCCCGTAACAGAGGCAAAAATGAAGATGGATGCACCCAGGCGAACCACGTGGTGCTGTCTGCGCGAGACTGCCAGTGTGAGAACGCATTTCACGTTGCCAGTGATGTAAAATGGCAGTGGCAAGAAACTCTGCCCACTCGCAGATCTCCGCATACCAAAGCACAGTTTTTTTACCACTTCATGGAGTTCCACAGAGCGCAACTATTCAAACTCTGCCCGGGCCTAGAAAAAATTGGCAGTCCGACCTCCACTTCTCAGTTGGCAGATGGGGGAGGAAAAGGGATGAAAACTCACATTTTCTCCTGATTCCACTTCTGTTTTCCACTGGACCTGACCAGACAACACCTGTTTTCGTGGCTACCACCGACTCACAGGGAAAACATGACCACCACATCGCCAAACTGGAAGGTAGGGACAGCACTCCATTCTATGATACTTTACTAAACTCTATGCTATGCCACTCCACTCCATGATGTTACTCCACTGTACCCCACTGTAGGACACTACATTGTATACCACTCTGATCTACTATATACAAAACAACACTACAACACTCCATAATATACTCTATGCCATTGTATGACACTCTACTACACTCTATGTTCCTACACTTCACTGTGCAACTCACTACTTCACTCTATGACACTATACAACACTCTATTCCACTCTATGCTACTCTATGACTCTCTACTCCACCCTAGGACACACTACGCAACTCCTTCTATGCCACTACACCCCACTTTAATCTATCCTACTCTGTGACACAGTACTCCACTCTACTCTACTGCACTCCACTGTATGCTGCTCCATACCATTCCACTCTACTCCACTCTGCAACACTCTACTCCACTCAGTGACACTCTACGCCCCTCCACTCTACCACACAATACTCCACGTTATACTATTCCACTGTACAACAGTGTACTCTAGTCTACATGACTATATGTCACTTTAGTTTACTCTGTTGCACTGTATGACACTCTACTCCACTGTACAACACTCTATGCAACTGCATGTATACTCCACCACACTTTACTGCACTTGACTCTGTGACACACTACTCCACTCAACTCTACTGTACTCCTCTACTCCACACTATAACACTGCACTCTACACTACTCTATTCCTCTCAACTCTACTCCACTGTATACTGCTCCACTCTACCGCAATGTACCACACTCTACTCTACACCACAGCACTCCACTGTTCAAGACTCTAATCTGCTCTCTGGCACTCATTTTACAACACTTTTAAGACACTCTACAACACATCACCCCAGACCACTCTATGACACTTTACTCCACTGTATACTATGCCAGGCTGCTCCAGTAAATGGCAACCTACTCTACAACATAACACTCCACTCTATGACACTTTACTCCACTCTGTCCTCTGTGACTCCATTCGCCTCCACTTCACCTTACTCTGCTCTATGATCCTTTACCCCACTCCACACCACTGTTCCACACTCCGGTCTACACCGCTCCACTGTATGACACTTTCCTCCACTCAATGAAACTCTACAATAGCATACTACACTCAATGCCATTCTACAAGACTCTACCCAAGACTCTACTCTATCACATTCACTCCACTATACAACTCTGTACTCTACTCTATCCCAGTGGACTCCACTTTACAACACTCTACTTTGCTCTACGAGACCTTGCAACACTTTGAGGCACAGCACTCCTATTTACTCTGCAAGGCACCATTACACTGTATAACACTTCACTTCAATCAGTGCAACACCACTCTACTGTACTCCACTCTACTATATTCCACTCCACTCTACAACACTCTGCTGTACGACACACTCCTCTAATGTACTGTACAACACTCCACATAATGGCACTCCACTCAATGACATTGAACTGTACGATTTGAAACACATTTTTATTCAAAGTAAAAAAATGCTTAAACTTTAATGAAAAAAACAAAAATTACAACTTAGTTATAGTTTGTAAAACTTAATTCATTCTTTCTACCCAAACCAAGCTTAAACTAATTCTGACGTTATAGTTATACCTTACTTTTATCATTTATGCACCACCTTGAGGTTACTACAACTTTATTTCTTCTTTCTAAAGAAACCTAACAAACTACACAAACATTAGAACTTATAAAGTTACAGTTATACTTTATTTCTGTTACAGTTGCAGTTATACCGTACTTACCTTACTTACTTATGCACAACTTTTATATTATTATAATGAGTGTTTCACTCTACACAGTTACAGAAAAACTCAGCAAGATTCCATGGAATCCCAGTGGGTGGAAAATATGCCACTTGCACTGCAGTTTAGTGCTGGTAGTGTGAGCAGCGCTGAAAATCAGGTAAACTGCACCATGTGGTGTGCAAGAGCCTGCAGCCATTCACGATGATTTTGCTCCCACTCATGTAGAAAATCTACACAAGGTTCAGCAAATCTATTTGAACAACAGCCCTCTCTGACTGCAACCGCCGGCTTTAGAACATGGTTCCAGAAGGCTCCATGAAGACTGGAAACCATGCCAGGGGCCAGTAAATCTTGCTCGTAAGCATGCATTGTGGGCCTTTGCATTGTTCCTGCCAGGTGCTAATGGCAGAGTAATTCCATCACACGCTGATTGGCGGAACTTGGCAGGAACTGCATGTTACAAGCATAACACAGAGTTACCCGAATTTTGCCAATTCTGCAAACGGAGCCTAATACGCTTATAGCATAATTCAGTTCAGATGTTGGGCTGCAGCTCGTTCGAAAAATGTCTATGAAAACTTTCACCTTCATTCACCTCACTCCCACAGAAGTGGCAGCCATTACAGGACTTGGTGACTCAGTCCCCTGTCCTGAAAAAGTTTTTAAAAATATCTGATTGGCTGGCAGTAACATGATAACAAATGTTGTGACAGCCATTACAGGGCTGAGGAAGTTTGTCAACTGTCCAGAAAATGTTTTAAAAAAATAATATAATACGCTTCTCTCCTAGCCCTTCTGGTGTGGTCCCAGAGATACCTCTCTGGTCCAAAATTTAAAAAACAAAATGGCAACGATCCTGCAGTACTCCCACAAGATTGTGGGCTCCATTGATTTTTTAATTGAAATGACCCCCAAACTCGGCCAGGGCCTAGGCGTCAAAATACATTTCATTATTTGGGGGGCCTCCCTCCTCAAGCTGTTTTGACCCTGAGTACCCCATACTTAGGGGCCTGCCAATTTTTGCAAAGGGGAGGGTAGGGGAACACTGGCCCCTCCTCCCGATGACACGTATGGACCCAGTTATGCTTGGGGGAAGAACTAACAAGGTCCATGCTAGACCGTGACCGTGGGGGTAATTATTAGTTGGCCCCCACACAGGCATGGATGTTTGGCCCTGCCCCATGATGTCATGACCGGGTAATAAAGCCAGAGAACTTCCCGCCAGGAAGTTAGTCCAGACCACAACTCCGAATGGTGACTGATGTCCTGTTTGTTAAGCGCTGTCGTGCCCACGCTGCACTACACACCGATATACGGGGACACACCCTGTAACAGACCCCATCCCCTGGGACCATTATATTTAAAAAAGGGGAGGGGTGTACACTCCCCCCTCCTTGAACCTCGTAAGGTTGTAACACAGTTTCCCTGCCTAAAAGAGCACGGATGGGGAGAAAATGTGTACTCCCTCCGGAAAGGAAAAATGCTCCCACTGGGTGTCATAATTTGGGATCACACATTTTTCCCCTACCTGTGCTCTTGCAGGCAGGGAAAAAGGGATTGTTCCTGCCTGGTGGGAGCATAGTAAAATACCTGCTGCTGCTGGGCAGGAGCAGTGCCAGCTACCACCACACTGAGGATGGATGTATGTGAGGAACTGGTAGGGCCCTGGGGCTTCCCTCATGGCCCCCTGTATGAAAGTAGCCTCTTTCTAGCATGGTTAATCCCACTTTTGTCCTGTATGTAAGTGTATGTCAGTGTGTTTTTACTGTGCCACTGGGATCCTGCTAGCCAGGACCCCAGTGCTCATAGATAAAAACCTATATGTCGGTGTGTTTTGCCCATCTCACTGGGATCCTGCTAGCCAGTTTCTGGTCTAATGTGTATGCCAGTGTATTGCCTAACTGTGTCACGGAGGCTCTGCTAACCAGAACCTCAGTGCTTATGCTCTCTCTGCTTTTAAATTTGTCACTGTAGGCCAGTGACTTCATTTACCAATTTCAATTGACAAACTGCACACCCCCCTTATAAGTCCCTAGTATATGGTACCTAGATACCCAGGGCATTGGGGTTCCAGGAGATCAATATGGGTTGCAGCATTTCTTTTGCCACCCATAGGGAGCTCAGACAAACCCTTACACAGGAGTGCCATTGCAGCCTGCGTGGAATAGTGCACACACTATTTCACAGCCATTTTCACTGCACGTAGGTACCTTATAAGTCACCTTTATGTCTAACCTTCACTTGCTGAAAGTTAGGTGGAAAGTTACTAAGTGTGAGGGCACCCTTGCACTAGCAAAGGTGCCCCCATATAGTTCAGGGCCATTTCCCCATACTTTGTGAGTGTGGGGACGCCATTACACGTGTGCACTACATATAGGTTAATGCCTATATGTAGCTTCACAATGGTAACTCCGAATATGGCCATGTAACATGTCTAAGATCATGGACTTGTCCCCCATTCCAAATCTGGTATTAGGGAGCCAATCCCATGCATCCTGGGGGCTCCACCACGGACCCCCAGTACTGCCAAACCAGCTCTTTGAGGGTCTGGGCAGCCCAGTCCCTGGAAGGCAGAACAAATTATTTCCTCTGAGAGCAGGATGTTACACCATTTCCCTTTGGAAATAGGTGTTACCGGCTGGGGAGGGGTAGCCTCCCCCAGCTTCTGGAAATGCTTTGAAGGGCACAGACAGTGCCCTCCTTGCATAAACCAGTCTACACCAGTTCATGGACCCCTTCTCACCTGCTCTGGTGGGGAACCGGAAAAGGGAAAGGGGAATGACCACTCCCCTGTCCATCAACACCCCAGGGGTGGTGCCAGAGATCCTCCGGTGTGTCACAGACTTCAGCCATCTTGCTTTGCAAGGTGTGGGGGCACTCTGGAGTGCTCTGAGTGGCCACCAGTGCCAGCAGGTAACATCAGAGACCCCTCCTGATAGGTCCATATCTGATACGGTAGCCAGTCCCACTTTCAGGGCTATTTAGGGTTTCTCCTGTGGGTTATCTTCAGATTCAGCTTGCTCCAAGAAACGCTGTAACTGCAACAAAGTTTTACAAGAGACACTTTTCTTCAGCAACCTCAGCTCAAGTCAGCAACTGCAACAGTTTCCACAGTGTGCATGCTCTGGGGACTCCCTGTCTTCATCCTGCACCAGAAGGACCGAAGAAATCTCCAGTGGAGTGACGGAGTCACTCCACTGCTCCAAGCAGGCACTTTCCAAGGCGATGACTGGTACCCTGGGACTCCTCTCACGGCAACAAGCGTGCTCCTAAGGACACAGAGGGCAGACATCATTGACATAGACTGTCCTGAGGTCCTGCTAACGCAATTTGGAGGAGGTAAGACCTTGCCTTCCCCAAGAATGACTGTACCCCTGTGCTTTGTGTCTTCTTCACCTCCTGAGGCCTCTGTGCACTCTTTGCAAAATTCCTTTGTGCGTAGCCTGGCGTGGGACCTTTTTTTGTTGTGCTGCATCAACCACATTTTGCACCTCCTTTGAAACTTGGATCCTGCAGCTTCTGAGTGTTCTGTCTGGCATCCTTAGGGCTCTCTGAAGTGCTGAGAGCCCCCTCTTCTTCCTCACACAGAGTTGAGTCCCCCAGGTCCCTCCTGGGTCCATCCAGTGCCATTTAGATGAAAAACACACTTTTGCCGTAGCCAAGGCTTGTTGGTGCCTTCCAACACGAAATCTTGTCTGCAATGAACTTCACACTGTGGGACATCTTTTGCATCATGAGAAACTCGCTGGCATCTTCCTAGGGTGCCTTTCTGTAGTCTTCAACTAACCGGGGACTCTTCTTTTGCACCCTCTTCTGGGTTGGCAGGGGCTCTTGTCCTTCCTGGAACTTCTTTCGACTTCCTTCCTTTGCTGATCTTCAGGTCCAATAATCCAGCAGTTTTTCTTTGCAGACTTGGTTGGCTGCTGCACAATCCCAAAAACAAGGTGTAGTGTGTCCTAAGGAATCTTGCAGTACTTTGCTCCTGCTTTTCTGGGCTCTGGGGTGGGGTAATTTACTTACCTTTACTGTATTCTTATTCTCCCAACGATTCTGCACACACTACACTTGTCTAGGGGGGAATTTGTGATTCACATTCCACTTTTTTAGTATATCGTTTGTGTTGCCCCAGACATATTTTCTCCCATTGCATTCTATGGGATTTCCTACTGTTTGCATTGTTCTATGACTATTTACTTGTCTACTTTTGGTGTCTAGTGTATATATTGTGTATAATACTTACCTCCAGAAGGAGTATTGTCTCTAAGATATTTTTGGTACTGTGTCACCCAAATAAATACCTATATTTTTGGTAACACTGAGGCCCTCATTACAACCCTGGTGGTCAAAGACCGCCAGGGCTGTTTCGACGATTGCACCGCCAAAAGGCTGGCGGTGCAACCCTGGGTATTACGACCGTGGCGGAAGTTTTCCGCCACAGTGGTCCTGGCGGATTTAATCCTCCAGGGCATTACGAGTCCCCCTCCCGCCAGCCTTTTCATGGCGGTAAACCGCCATGAAAAGGCTGGCGGAAAGGGGAGTCGCGGGCCCCCTGGCACAGCCACATGGATCTTTTCACTGTCTGCATAGCAGACAGTGAAAAGCGCGGTGGGTGCAACTGCACCCGTCGCACCGCCGCAACACTGCCGGCTCCATTTGGAGCCAGCTCCTGTGTTGCGGCCGACATCCCCGGTGGGCCAGCGGGCGGAACTCGGCCACCGCAGAAGTGCGGCCGCATTGGCGGCCGAACAGCAGTTACAACTTGGCGGGCAGCGGTTGCTGCCAGCCAAAGTTGTAATGAGGGCCTGAGTATTGTGTTTACTTGTGTATAAATACTGTGTAAATATAAGTGGTATTGCATGAGCTTTGCATGTCTCCTAGTTCAGCCTAAACTGCTCTGCTATAGCTACCTCTATCAGCCTAAGTTGCTAGAAAACTCCTACATTCACTAACAAGGGATAACTGGACCTGGTGTGAGGTATAAGTACCCAAGGTACCCACTACAAACCAGGCCAGCCTCCTACATCCCCAACTTTCTGTTTTGTGGGTGGGCACTCCTAAGGCCCAGGGAGATGAGGTTCCCAGGGCCTGTAAAAGCTTGGGGACGGGGACTGAGCACCCCCTCCCCTGAAAAAACATATGGCCGCACAGGATGGGTTCCCAGGGGCCCTGTAAATGGTGAGGAAGGGGGGCTGCATACCTCCTCTCCAGAATTATCAAAAATAAAAAGTAAAAGAATTGCAGGCTCTCATGGGCACCCGTGATGGGAGCTGGCAAGGGAGCAGGCAGCACTGCAGGGGCCCTGGCACTCTCCCTGCATCCCTCACCTAAAAAATATACCTTCACAACATAATGGGGTTACCCAAAAGACCATACGTACAGTTTAGCACAAACAACAAAATGTTCCAAACGGGGACTGTAAAATTTTATTTTAAAGAGAAAAACAAACTCTCAAAAGACACACAATGCTAATATTTGTATGTTGAACCCTGTGAGAGAAGAACAGAAGAAGTACAACATCAGAGCCAAGGAAATAGTTCTGTGCAGCCAAGAGGGTCAAAACATTGACAACCTTACTATGAGGACCTGGACAGAACCATTTTTCTCAAGGAGGAAAACGATTGATTAAAGCATAAACCTCTACCATATGAATATTTATTAGAATTAAGATCTTTAGCTCAGACAGGCTGTATGCTGTTGCTTGCATGCAATGCAATTCATATTCCATTTTTTCATGTGTAAATATTGATCACTTGTCACTTTGCACAAGCACCCTTTGTTTTGCACTGTTTCACTCATAGAACAACTGTTAATATGCTTTAAACTATCTGTATATACTACAAAAACTTCAATATAGAAAACATTTAGCATATTCCTTGGCTCTGGTGTTGTACTTCTTTGGTTCTCTCCCAGGGTCCAGCATGCAAACATTGTTAACATTGTGTGTTTTGTGAAAATGTGTTTCTCTTTTCAAGATTATTTTTACAGACCCCGTTTGGACCCCCACCACCCCCAAAAACAAAGAAGCATCTGGGTGTCCCAGGACACAGAAAATATTTAAAGAAGAAGAACAATGATAAAATAGTGGCAGGAGCTGCTCATTTCTATTCATTGCTCCTAGCAAGGAGTGCCCCATATGCCCTATGGCATTTTAACGTAATACATTTTCTGCTTGAGGTGACCGTAGAGGAGGCAGGGGCACCACCAATCATTTTTTAATGTTACGGGGGGCTGCAGGGAGTGCAGAAGTCCTCAAACAACCTAAAAAACCATTCCTGTTTTATTGAATCCATGACCATAGGAGAGCTTACCGTACTCCTAGCTGGGGCTCTATTCTATTCAACTGGAGTTCAGATCCCCCTTGTGGTCAATTCCATGGCTGCACGTAGCTTGAAAAACATTGAGAAAGAACTCAAAGACGTGTTTATTTTTTTTAATAAAGCTTTGTTATTTTTTAATGACAATCACTTTTATTAAAAATGTGCATTTCATTATAATACTTTTATATTTTGATGTTTGACCCTTTGACAAAGTCAGTGGTTCTACCTTGCCTAAAATGATACCCCTTACATTCAGCCATATGTGCTTTCAGGAATTTGGACACCTAGCGCTGCGCCCATCCCTCCGCTCTGCGCAAGTCATTTGCAGTAGGAGTGAGGCGCTGGGCCTGGTTCACGATCAATCCCATGCCACACATGGGTGAAAGGGTTGGCTGCCTGCAGGGACTTGGTCGCAAGGTCTTGCTAGAGGCCAGGCCCAGAGCTGAACCACATGCTGCCCACAGCCGGAGGATGTGTGCACTGTGAAGTTGATATTACCTATGTTAATAAAATATTACTATATGTTTAAAGGAAAACCTAGAAATTCACTGAAAAAAACATTACAGTGATGGTATAGTTAGGCATGGTAATAATCTCTTTATATAAAAAAAACTCAGAAATTCACTATAAAAAGGCAAAGTTCAAGGGACATTATGGTAGGGGTACACGTTTTAGTTACTTTAGGGCACAAGTTAAATATACTTAAGTTAACTATAACTACTATAACTGGTGAATTTCAATTGTTTTGTTAATTTAAAAGGCTGTGATTTAAGTGTAATGTTCACATTTATAACATAGTTTTAACATTTTTTCAGTCATTTTTTTTTAATACAATGCAAGATATGGATATGACCATACCTAACTATAAAAACTATAAAGTCAGTTTTACCTCTATTTTCCAGTAAGGTTATAGTTTTTTTTTTAGTTAGGGCAGTGGGGTAACTCAGGGGGTCCCTTGGCCCCACCAGCTTTCTGGGGCGGAGCAGGAGCCAGCAAACATTTTTTTTAAATAAAAAACTTGGGTCTCCCAGTGCCCAACCAGTGCACCCCACAGCACTTATAACATTAAGGGCTGGGGGAAATTCTGGGTGTGGCAGGAGCCGGCATTCCTCCCACCAGGCAAGAACAGTTTGCTTTTGCTTCTACTGGATGGGATCAATTTTGTGTTGTTCCATGCCAGTGAAAGAGAGGGCAGGGAGAATCTTTTTTGCTGGGCCGGAGAACATAACAGTTCCCTGCTTGTGCTCTGGAGGGCAGAGAAACCATGGTGACACTGGAAGGGCTACCCAGGACAGAGTGAATAAGCTGGCCCTGGTTGATGGGCTGTGTGCCCTCTATCCCTTTAATTAATGTATCGGTCCCAGTGGATGGGGTCCGCAGGGCCTCCTGCAGGTTCTGGGAGTGAGTCGCACAATCCCTCCTCTTTAAACTATTGCCCCAGGGTTGGGATCCTAAGGCCTCAAGCAGGCTCTGGAAGGGGGGGTGTCCCCCTTCAGTTAAAACTAGTTCTTTCATTCCATGGGCCCTGGCCCATCTGGTGTTATGTTTTGAAAGCGTTCCTTTTTTCAAAATAAATTTACGAGTATCCGCAGATCTACAATGAATTTGCAGTAACATTTTTAAGGCATGTATGTTTTGGGCCATGCAGTGGTCCTTCTGGGACCACACCACCAGGCTTAGGGAGGAAGAGTAGCCCTCTCCTCCCCCCTTTTATCTTTTTTCAATGTAATTTCTTAGTCTTGAACTGAGTTCTGAGTCCTAAATGGCTGCTGTAAAATTGTTGTTGATGCGGTGGCAACCAGTCAGATCTCACCTTGAAATCTGTCGGCCCGTTGATCTGCGACATGAAATATCTATATTTGGTCAATCAAAATTTCTCAAATACTACTGAACTGATTTATACCAAATCACAAAAAGTGTGTTATTTAGACCAAGATCTAGTTCTCTGACAAATTTGGTATAAAACCATTGAGTGGTTTTGGCTGTAGCTGTGTCATATTTTCCTATGGAAAAAAGAATAAGGAAAAAGCATTTTGGGGTTCTACTTTTTCTCTACCCCCTGCTTGATGGATCACCCCAAAATGTTCCAGCAGTTCATCACAAGCAAGGGGCAACCTCTTTTTAGCTTTGAAAAAGTTCATGCTTGCAATGGTGCATACTGAATGTGAACAGTTACAAATGGGTTCTGTGCATTGAATGGTTTTCTTCAGGGCAAACGACTGAGCCCAATAACCTGGACTAACCACTAACCTTGGGTTCCAGAGCAGTATACTGCCTTTGTAAAATGCCTCAAGCCTTGTCAGAGGTATTAAGCAATAAAAGCAATAGCAGTTACAATTTGCATTCAAGAACTATCTTGTGCTGCTCTCTCCAGAGATATCAGCCTAAGTCTCATCACGTATGGCACCCAAACCAAAATCAAAGGAGACACTCAAGTACAGGGACGAACTGTGGCCACACTTGAATATAGTGTTGTATGTCATGATCAGGGGACCCATTTGTATGCCCAACAGGGCCCATGGCTTTGGCTCTAACACTGGTGTGTGTCTGGCCACAGATCTGCAAAGGAAAAGAGCACTGCCCTGGAATGAATCTTTGTTGCAACATAAACATGCTCCTGCCTGCTGAAACAGACCTGCAAGCCCCATAAGCACCCTGACTGTGACCATCTTGAACTGCCCCAGTATAGCCCTGCAGCTCACTACTCTGTATTATTGCATAGCACAGCAGTAGTGGTTCTGTGTGGAGATCTAGATTTAAAAATGTAAGGTTTGTGATTCTCTGGGCAACCAGGCAGGTAGGGAGTAGTATAATGCAGCCTTACGGCATTACCAACATACTTACTTACTTTGCAAGCGTTATCCTTGAATCCAACAAATTTAACTTCATCATTAACTCTATTGGCTGATATAAGGAACTTCCATGGGAACTCGATTGACTCCATCCTATGCAGTATCTTCATGGACATACTAGAGGACTATATAGTTGCTGCTTCTAACATCAAACCACTGGTGGGGCTAAGATACACTTATCTCTCTCTCTCTCTCTCTCTATAAATATATATATATATATATATATATATATATATATATATATATATATATATATATATATAACCTGCTGCTGTTGGCTCACTTTTTTAAGCACAGCTATGGTGCAGAGGCCTTCAGCTGGCACACCTAAGGAAAGTCTGTCTGCGCCCATCTGTGCCCAAACGGGCCCACGGGCCAGGCATGCTGTCCCTTAGCCCTCAGATAGACTTACATACTCTGCCTCTGCATTACTTGCCTTTTTCCCCTTTTCAGAAAAAGCCTGTATCTCATCTCTCAATCTTGCAGCTGGAAGCAGACACTGCGTACCCAGCCCTTTTCAAATTCTAGATCCACTTGCTGAACTTTCTTTTGAGCCTTTTCATATGCACTGGGATGATAACACCAATCCCTGAACCAGCCTTACTGACAGCAATAACAAAAATAACTCATTTAGACTTTTTATCCTGAACTGTCAGTCACTGGGCAAACACCTTCTGGATATCTTTGACATCTTGTCTAAGGACCATCCTGCTGCTCGGTTCCTTAAAAAATGTGGCGGAACGACTCCTCGGTACAGGACATTATTTTCACCCTGCCGGCAGGTTAGGGAATTGTGCATAGGAATCGCCTAGACAGAGAGGCTGGGGGCATTGCAATTATTTTTAAGCAGGAATTTGCATGTAAAATTGAAAAGCTTAATATTCTGGATTGTGAAGCTTTACTGTTTGCTTTCACACTGTCAGCGAAGTTTACTTTGTCAGGGAGATTTAATTCATCAGCCACCAGGGACTTTTATCAAGTGGTGTACTTCCATTGTTGAATCTCTTTCTCAAATTCTTAAATATGCTAATTTCACCATTTTGAGAGATTTAAATATTCATTTTGAGGATAAATATTGCAATATCACCCCTTCCTTGATCGATGATTTGAAAGCATTGAACATTTAGTTGATTAACAACACTCCCACCTATAAAGCTGGTCATCTGCCTGACCAGTATATACTAATTTACCGAACCTTCAGTCCGATGTTTGCCGACTTATGTTATGGACTGATCACTACGCAGGCCCTTTTTCGCTTGTGATAGATAAAAGCCCAATCGCTCAGTAAGAATTTGTCAGCTTCCTTTAGTAGAAATTGGCCTAAACTGCATGCCTCCCTACAGTTCTAGAGGGCAACCTTTCTCAAGTGTGCATTTCTGTTGAGTTAGACACACCTCTAATTGACCTATGGCTTAGATCAACAATGGATGCTGAAATTCCCATCTCTGCCAAAAAACATTGCAGAGTCCTTCCCCCCACCCCATAGTACAATGAATCTTTGCATTTAAAGAAACACTTCTGTAAACACTTTGACATGGAGTGGCACAAAACGTATAATAAGGAAAATAAGGAAATCTATAAATCTACTCTGAGATCCCAACAAAAGATGTGTTATGAATCCAATCTGTCCTTCTTTCTAGCAAAATTGCTGCAACACAAAACTGCCCTAAAACTCTTTTTCAGGTAGTGAAAACCCTAGCAGACCCCACAAGTATAGTACCGGTCACTCATCTTTCTCTGTCCCAAAAGTAGAAGATATTACTAAAAGGAAGGGAAGCAAGTTGCCATCCTCCCGCTATTAAAGCAATTAGTGGTCTGGTGAAGTTTCAGCCTCTTCCATTAGATCAGGATCCCTTCTGGACCCATGTACTGTGGCAGTTTTGAACAAACCTTTGGACCTTGTCTTGAAGGGGATTATTCATTTATTGACATTTATTGACTTTATCCTTGCTCTAAGGCATTGTCCCCAAAACATAGAAGACAGCTCTAGTTACTCCTCTATTGAAAAAGCAAAATCTGGACTTTCTCATTTGGTCCAGATATAGGCCTATCACCTTGCCACCTACCTTCTGTAAGGTGTCAGAAAAACATGTGAATCAACAGCTTACTGAATTAACAGAACTAAATAGTCTTCTTCATCCCTCACAAAATGGGTTCCGTGCAGGTCACAGCACTGAATCGGTCCTTCTCGCTGTCACAGACTTTTTGTGATACCAACTGGAGACTGGCGGAGCTACTACACTGATTCTTTTAGATCTCAGTGCAGCAGCTGACATGGTGATTCATAGAACACTCTTGCAAAGGTTAGAATGTATGGGAATACAGGATACAGTCCTTGCCTGGTTAAGATCTATTTTGCATGATGGCACCTTTTTAGGTTCATACCAATCTGCAACAATCAGAATCCTTTTTTGTATTTCAGGCCTTTAGCAGATATGGTTGAGAACTGGAGGCTCACACTATTTTCCTACGCGGACAACACACAAATTGTTGTATAATTGTCAGCCAAGGACAACCAAAATGTGCAAGCGCCCGATTCTTGCCTTTATCAAGTGTCAGCATGGATGGGTGCCAAGTCCCTAAAATTAAATAGGGAGAAATTTGAGGTCTTGTGGGTATGAAATCCTTCTATTTCTTGGGACTGCCAGCTGTGGCCTTCAACTATAGACAGTCCTCCTAGTCCAGAGCTATTCATAAAGAACACAGGAATGTGGCTTGATAAGAAGCTCCCTATGAGGCACCAAATCAATATGGCAGCCACCACCTGTTTTAGCATTTGAAAGATTTTTTTTTGTCTCCCCATTGCTGATCAAAGGACAATAGTCCAGTCCTTGTGATTTCCAGACTGGACTACAATAATGTGCTGTATCTGTGGGCAGGAAAAACTCTCTTAAAATGCCTCCAGATTGTCCAAAATGCTGAGGCCCTGCTTCTGCTTCATCTTCTGAAATTGACCTCTACAGCCACTATGTTTTGGGCATTTCATTGGTTACCTGTTTAGCGCTGGGTGCATTTTAAGGCCTTATGTTATATTGTCGTAGTTTGGACTCTTGCTCTAGGCAAGACTGCTGGTTTAAGGATGACAGTACTTATGTTTGGAGGTGACTATGCCTATCCTACAAGTCACTAGCAGCACCTCACCAAAAACCCAAATAGTAAAAGGTGATTTGTGGCAGCCTTTACGCATGGACCCGAGAGTATGACATTTCAGGGAGTGTTGTGGTTAAACACAGATTACCCCTTTCTCACTGATATGTCATGTTTCATCCAAACATAGGCAATAACTAAGATGCAGTAAAGTTTCAATAGTTTTTATTTAACACAACTGCAATCTGCAATAAGTTGCATGGGCTGCAATGATTAGGATAATGAACAGTGCAAGAAGCAGAATTGTAAAGACAAGAGTAATTATTACAAAGACCCCCACCATCTTGCAATAACATGAAAAAACATAAAGGCCCTCATTACAACCGCCTGCCAAGGTTGAACCGCCAGGCGGCCGCCAATGCAGCTGCACTCCTGCGGGGTCTATTATGAGATCCCCGCTGGGCCGGCGGGTGGAAACCTGGTTTCTGCCCACCGGCCCAGCGGGGATCTTGGCCGCAACACGGGAGCCGGCTCCAAATGGAGCCGGCGGTGTTGCAGCTGTGCGACGGGTGTAGTTGCACCGTCACGCTTTTCACTGTCTGCATAGCAGACAGTGAAAAGCTCCATGGGGCAGTGGTAGGGGGCCCCTGTACTGCCCATGCGCCCCCAGGGGCCCTACGACTCCCCTTTCCACCAGCCTTTTCATGGTGGTTCTTAGCGCCATGAAAGGCTGGCGGGAGGGGGACTCGTAATCCCCTGGGCAGCGCTGCAAGCAGCGTTGCCCTGAGGAATTTTAATCGCTGGGACCAATGTGGCGGGAAACCGCCGGTCCCGGCAGTGCGACCGTGGCGCTTCCGCCGCGGCCGTAAAGCTGACCGCCAGGTTTGTAATGACCCCCTAAGTGTGCAATATGTCCTAATACCCTATCATGATAGGCCTAACCTCCTACCTAAAGGAGAGCAGGGTAGGTTAAACCTAATCTGCCAATGCCATGTCCATGAGAGGAGGCCCTAACCCTTTTTACCTTGGAATGAGGTCTCTATTTCAGACTCCGCAGGGTCACGAAGACTGAGTCAGTGTCAAGACGACGTGCAGCATCGATATCAGCGATGGTGGCGATGCCCTCTGGTCGGAATCCCTCTGATTATCTGTCTAAAGTGTGATGTATTTATACAGATCTACTTGGACCCATGACGTAGGTGTGTTTCCAAACAATAGATAACACGCATGCTGGGGCGGCAATAAATATAAACAATTCCCTCGAAAGCATGGAGAGTGAAAGTCCCTAAGTGTGAACACCTACAGTTTGTTTGTCTTTGTCACTTGATCTTGACGCCTTAACGCGGTGGCACTGATAATGCAAATCATAACAAGTGACCTAACTATAAACAAGGCAGCCATCTTGGAAGAATTAAATAATTAAATGGGCTCAGACAGAGCAAGCTAAGTCGGTTAAAAGTCACTAGGTGACGGGGGCACAAGTCTGCAAGCCAAAGGCTAAGCTAACTCCTGTTATCCCATTAAAACAAACTAGGATTCACTACAATATGAGCAAATGCTTGGCAAACTCAGGCCATTCCTATCTTAAAGCATTGTTTTCCCTGTACACTCCTGCTTGCTCGTTGCTATCGAGTGATACCAAGTTGGCTGTAATTTATAGAAGTAGGAAATCTGGCCAATGCGACCGTGCCTATTTATTCTTGGTCTGAAACTTTGGAATGCGCTCCCTCCCATATTCAGGGTGTGTCAGTCACTGTGTTTTGCAAATATTTAAAAACATGGCTGTTGCAGCATTCAGAACCCCCTTTGATATGATTCCACTCGAAGACTGGCTGGTTTGCAATCTTTCAGTAGACGAGCCTAGCCGTGGGACATTGTTAGGTAGCCATAAGCTTTACAAATCATGCATAATAATAATAATAGGAAGAATTGAATAGCTTGGCTACCACCGGTCTAGAAAGTGTCCCAGGAGATTGTTTCCTTGTGGGAACTCTGTGTGCCCATTTTACAGGAAAAAAAAAATCCCTTCAAGTCCTGTGTTTACCAACTAGTCCTAGAGGAACAGTTTCATGCTGGGGCCCTCCATGCCCTCCGGAAGGCCAATGATGCCTTCAGGTCATCAATCTATCAGCAACACATCAGGCTCTCAAGACCATGAGCCCAATGACAAAATTTCGAATCGTGTCTTCTGACATCATCAATTCTCTCCTCTCATCTCCCTCGATTCTCACATCTGAAGTTTTAGCCCCTTGTCATGACTTTTTATTAGAGTTTTTCAGTCCATCCCCCTGATTCCTAATTGGTCAATCAATCAGCAGTTATGACTCTATCCAATAATATAAATTTTTGCAAAATCTATTAATTCTAATATTTCTCCATTCTGAATTTGTTGATTGGTTCACTGTACGATGTGCTCATCATCCGTCTCATCAGGTATAGAAAATGTTGCATCTTCTTCTCCAGTCAGTGTCTCTATTGTTTGAGTCCTGGGAAAGAACATCGAGACTGCCTTACACCAAACTGTAACATTTTAGTTTTGTCATCTCCTGTCCATCAGTACATTGCAGAAAACTGTAGCAAAGCAGATTTTGTTAAGCAGCAAACAGTTCACGGTCAGTTCAATGCACCAGCAACTTCTACATTGTGCGTCTAGTAATTCGGCTCCTGCGTGAGGCCCGGAAGGCTAGGCCACAACTTGGGTTCCTACTGAAGGAATCACTGCACCAAAGATATTTCCCCAATTGCAGATGAGGTTTCCCTCCTCTGTCGTTTATGATGTAATTCTGTGAATTTCGGAAATTTCTTTAAGCCATCTATCTGGTCAATTTTAGGGAAAACTATCCCCAAAAACATTTCCCATACAATCGTCTTGGAAGACGGTAATAAGCATTAAGTCCACAAATATAATTGATCCCAGGAATTGCAGCGTCCTGACCATTCAGCCTAACAGTCCACTTACTCTGAAACAAAAACACATGCCTACATTCATTGGTTCCCACAAATAAAGTGCCAGTGCGTGATTTTGGCCTATATATCAAAAGCTTCCCTACGTGTAATGCATCTAATGCTAATTTTCCTTGTGTTTTAATAGCAGTGTAAGCATAATCATTCTTGTAAGTCCTCTTCTCTAAACCCTTCTCTAATTTCTCCTTTAGTGCTTATCTCCTATCATCAGTATGACCTATGAAGCTTTTCTCTAAAGGTGTAAGCAAGCATGTGAGATTAATACAGCACCGCCATGGAGATTCAGCCCAAGCAGGGGAAATCCGGCGGGAAACCGCCGGATTCTCTTTTCTGACCGCGGCTTTAACGCCGCGGTCAGAATGGGCATTAAAGCACCGCCAGCCTGTTGGTGGTGCTTCCGTGGGCCCAAGACCGCCAGGGTCGGAATGACCCCCAAAGTGTCATCTTTGAAATTGCAGTACTGTCAGAAGTGAGTGAAATACTTGGGACACCAGATTGAGAAAGGGTTGAGGCGAATCTCCAGAGAGAGGATTACAATGATATTGCAGGGAAGTCCTCTGACTTCACAGAGAGATGTCAGAATGTTTCTGGGAATGATAGGTTATTATCGTCAGTGGATTCCAAATTTTGCTGAGATTGCCAAACCATTGCAGCAACTGACACTTAAGGAGGTTACTGACCCCATAACTTTAAATGAGGATCAGATGAAAGCGTTCACAGAGCTGAGAGAGAGTTTGTGCAGAGCCCCAGCGTTGGGAATACCTGATTACACGGAGCCATTCACATTGTTTTGCCATGAACGTGATGCTTGTTCTTTGTCTGTTTTGACACAGGTCCATAGAGGTGCTTATCGCCCAGTAGCCTATTTTTCAGCTACCTTGGACCCAGTCACAGCAGCTTTACCAGGTTGTCTGCGTGCTGTTGCCGCAGTAGGTCAAAGTCTTTCACAATGGACACTCTGATGGGATACTCTTTGACAGTAATGGTTACTCATTCTGTTGAGATCTTACTGACAAGAACGAAAACACAGTATTTGACTGGTGCAAGATTGACAAGGTATGAGACAAGCATACTAGGTGCTCCAAATGTAACATTAAAAAGATGTACAGTGTTGAACCCGGCAACATTACTTTCGAGCGAAACAGTTGGCATTGAAAAGGAGGAAGACATCAAGCCTGTCTTGAGGTAACTGAAGTGTGACCAAAACCAAGGCCTGATATCAGAGATACACGATTGGAAGAAAATGGCCAAATTGCCTTTGCTGACGGCTCATGTCTCAGAGATGGTACAGGGACATTGAAAGCAGGATATGCTGTATGCACAATCACAGGTAAATTAGAGGCTTCTTGGCTTTGAGGTGCATATTCTACACAAGTGGCAGAATTGGAAGCTCTTACTAGAGTGTGGCATGTTTCTGCAAGACTGAGAGTCACAATCTATACTGACAGGCAATATGGATTTGGAATTGTTCATGATTTTGGTCAATTGTGGTCGCAAAGAGGTTTCCTGACCTCTTCTGGTACACCGGTAAGAAATGGCGACAAGATAAAAGAGTTGTTTTATGCGAAACAGTTACCTGAGGAAATTGCCGTGGAGAAATGTAGTGCACATCAAAAGGCACAGGATTACATCTCATTGGGAAATGGGTATGCGGATCAAGTTGCAAGGTTTTGCACATTAAACTGTATATCGTTCAAGTGGGAATTAAGGTCAGAAGAAGATAACACATGTACAAGTTTTGCAATGAAAGTGATTGATACTCTGGAAAAGTTGAAAACATTGCAAAGTAATGTTGACAAGGAAGAGAAACGTCTTTGGGCCAAATTTAAATGTGTCCAATGTCCTGATGAGATTTGGGTTCCTGAGGAGGGTCAGATGGTCCTGCCCAATAGTTTATTGTCACAAATGGTCAGGTATTATCATGGCCAAGCACACATTGGGAGGGATGCCATGGTTAGATTGTTCAAGACCGACTGGTTTAACCCTAAGTTTAGGCAGACAGCAGAGGCAGTATGTCATCCCTATATAACTTGCCAGCAGCTAAATGTGGGAAAAGGGACAGCGGTGAATTTGAGCCACAGTGGAAGAGCAGGAGATCCATTCAGGAGAATGCAATTGGATTTTATTGAGATGCCTGTGTGTTAAGGCTGGAAATATGTGTTGCTGATAGTGTGTGTCTTTAGTCAAAGGATTGAAGCATACCCTACGAGAAGGAATGACAGTCTCACAGTAGCAAAGCTATTACTCAGAGAGTTGATACCACGTTTGGGGTTTCCGATCTCTTCAGAATCAGATAGGGGAACTCATTTCAATAACGAGGTGATTAAACTCTTATGTGCAGCACTAAACATTGAGCAAAAGTTGCATTGTACTTACCGCCCTGAAGCATCAGGACTGGTGGAACAGATGAATGGTACTTTGAAATCAAGAATTGCAAAAATGTGTGCAGCTACAAATCTGAAATGGCCAGATGCATTGCCTTTGGTGTTGATGTCAATGAGAAACATACCTGACAGGAAGACAGGGCTGTCGCCCCATGAGATCCTCATGGGCAGAGCAATGAGATTACCAGCATTTCCAGCCAATGCACTTGTGAATAATACAGATGATATGGTGTTGGACTACTGCAAGAGTCTGGCTGATGTGGTTCACTTTTTTTTTGGAGCTACAGTATGTTGGAGGGGTCCTTATCAGGTGGTGTTAACAACTACGACAGCAGTGAAGTGTGCAGGATTCCCAAACAGGATACACGCGAGCCATAGAAAGAGAGTGGTATGTCCACCAGATCGAGAAGAAGCGTTTTTGAAAGCACCAACAACAGCGAAACAGGTCCCACACCTGGACCAGAAAGAGAATCAATAGATCCTGAAACTGAACCAGAACTTGTGGAAGAGGGTTCTATTTCCCCTGCAAGAGACGAGAGTGAAGAATTACAGGAAGGTGCGGAAGAACCAATCTTGACGGATACAGCAGGAGAGCCTAAGTCAGCAGAGGATCTCTCAGAAGCAGCCAGTGCTGAAAAGGAGACAGAACAAGTGCCAGTCCAAGATGGGAAAAGAGTTGAGATGGATCAAAGTCACAGTGATCCGACTCCTCCTGAGCCCGTTGCAGGTCCATCAAGAGAAAACACCATGGAGAAAGAGAAGGAGAAAAGTCAAATTTTTAGAAGAATATTAACAGAAGGAGCAAGAAAAGGAGATAATTAGCCTGAATCACAGATTGGGAAGAAAAAGGAACTGGTCATAAATGAAACAATAGAGGAAGAAGTGGATACTACGAGAAAAGCAGAATTGAGTGAAGGAGAACTAAATAGTGATCGAAGGTTGAAAAGAAAGAGAAGAGCAAGTCGATGCTATGCAGGTCCTGAATGGGCGTAGGCAACTACCAATGAATGTCAACACGAGTTTATGTCTTTTTGTTTTGATAGAGAAGTTCAGAGTCAGTACTTTGATGTAACCTGAAGATGATCAGGGAGCTGAATTGTTGAGCCAATCTGAAAAAAAAACCTAAAAGAGTCTGTTGAAAATAAAACCGAAAGGGACATTGATAACCTGAGTTGACACTGAAAATCGAATGTGACAAGCTGCTAATTGATTTGACAAAGGAAAAGGCTTCCTGGATGTGAAACTGAACTGTGAGAGAATACGTTGTCTTTATTATTGCACTTTATATAACAGTTACTTCTGCTTTCTGATTCTTTATAGATCATGGCTGAGCTAAATAATCAAGATAGAATTGCTAGGCACTGTAGATACATGAGTGTTGGATTGGCAGTCATGTGTGGAATAATGTTTATAGTGATGATTGTGGGAATGCCTGTTCATGATATGAAAAGAGCTACTATTACTTCTGATCCTGAAACTTCTACACTAACATTTTTAGAGACGTTTAAGCTAGATGAGAAATATTTGCATGACTATGGTAATGCTCAAGGAGAGCTTGCTTCTAATGTTTTCTATAGCTTGTTGAGTGAGTATGTTGAAACAATGAATGTGAAGAATTGTCTTGTGTGTACGCAAATTCCTTCGTCAGTAGAGGAAGGAGTTACGTACCATAGTTTACCCATAACCTATTGAATAAGCTGTAGCCTGCTACTAACATGGTTCTATAACCAAGAGTAGATACAGTATTTTCATTCCAACCATGATGTTGTGTTTTCATTTGTTCCCATTATTAGATACTTGAGTACAATAGCTAGAGAGCATGATATAGTGCTAGTTAGAGGATTCTTTGAGCCTACATTAACATTTGGGACAGTCTATGTGCATGGGCAGTGCAGGGGCCCCCTAACAGGGCCCCATAAAGATTTTCACTGTCTGCATTGCAGACAGTGAAAATCGCGACGGGTGCAACTGCACCCGTCGCACCCCTGCAACTCCGCCGGCTCCATTCGGAGCCGGCTTCATTGTTGCAGGGCCTTTCCCGCTGGGCGGGCGGGCGCCCGCCGGCCCAGTGGGAAAGCCAGAATGGCCTCTGCGGTCTTTTGATCGCGGAGCGGCCAAATGGCGGTTTCCGCTTGGCGGGCGGCGCCTGCCGCCCGCCAATGTCAGAATGAGGGCCTTTATGTCCAGACTTTCTCCCAAGTGATTCAACAGGGTAATCGAGTCATACTTACACTCGTCCCTTGTCCTGGATGCAATTAGCAAATCATCAATGTACTGCACTAGAGTCGATTGGTACAATAGTTCCAATGACTCCAAATTCTTTTTCAGAATCTGATTGAACAAAGAAGGTGACTCCGTATACCCTTGTGGAAGTCTGCACCAGCTGTAGACTCTGACTAGGAATTTGAAACTAAAAATAAACTGACTGTCCTCATGGAGAGGCACAGAAAAGAAAGCTTGTGGCAAATCAACCACTGTGAACCACTCCGCATTGCATGGGATCTGAAACAGTATCACGGCTGGGTTTGGCACTACAGGACAACACTTGACCACCATGTCATTCATGTTTTGCAAATCCTGCACAGTGCGCATTTTCCCACACGGCTTCTTTAAGCCCATTACTGGTGAATTACATGGACTGCTCAACACTTCTTTCAAAACCCCTTGTTTCAGGAAATCTCCAATTATCTGCGCCACTTTCATCAGAATATCTTGTGCCATGTTATGCTGTGGAAGCTGTGGAACCACTACGTTTGGCTTGAAAGTTATCTTAATCGGTTCCACTCCTTTGATCAGGCCCACCTCTTTACCTGTCAGGTCCCACACATTTTCCTGTAGTGTTCCCTGCAAGTCTGCTTGCAAGTCTTTCACAGTAAACATCTGGAAAAACTCAATCAATGGGTACTCCTCATTAATGTTTTCAATCTCAGTTTCCGGAGTTTGTTCTTCCTCATCATCACTATTAGTCTGAACTTGTATTCCTGCAGTCGAACAACTAATCGAACATCTGGTCTTGCACAACAAGTCCCTTCCCAGTAGAGATACTGGACTTGAGTCACAGACTACAAACTTATGCAGTCCCTGGAAGTTGCCAATCTCAACCTGTACTGGATCTGTGACTGGATTTGTCAATTGTCTGTTTGGTACTCCCACAACCTGAACTGTTCTGCCCGAAAGAGGTACATTCAGGACTTCTGTACTTCTCACTGTAGAGCATGTAGCTCCTGTGTCCACTAGAAATGAAACCCTGTGACCAATTACCTTTCCTTTCACAAACAAATCCTTGTTTATCTACTTCTAATGAAGCTGCAAGCATACATGGCTCTTCATCCGAACTAATGCTCATCCATTCATCGTTTATTTCATTCTCACTATGTAATGGAAATTGGTGCACTGTCTCATTACTTCTATCTTGTCTCTGGCTTGTGACCTGCTAAGTAAGCATCATCTGCTGCTGTTCCATCAGGGCCTGAGGTGTCTGCATTTGCTGTCTAGGTCCCATACGAACCTGCTGCTGCATTGATTGCAACTGTGTCACTTGTGCACGAGGCATTTGCACCTGCTGCATGGGTTGAAAACTCTGCACTTGATTCTGCAAATTCGGATTAAGTCCTCTCATTCTAGGGACTTTCACAGTTTGGAATGTATTGACATAACCACCTTGCTGAACAGCACCATCCTGCACCATCAACGGACACTCCGGCTTCCAGTGTCCCACATTTCCACACAGATGACACAGTAACATCTTTTTCATCCCTTGTACATCATTCTTAACCATTACAGAACTCAAATCCGGACCACGGTTCATGTTGACTCCACGGCCCCTACCTCTCACCTGAGGTTGGAACATGACAGTTCCCTGCTGCTGCGGTACCTGTTGTGCTAAAGCTCCTTGCACTCCTGTCTGCGCTGCCTTGATTTGGATCACCATCGCCTTCTCCTTCGGCTTTTTCTGCTTCAACTCAGTTTCTTCACTACAGTATTTCACATACTGCAATACCTCATCAATCGGCTTCGCTTGCCAAGAGATCAAATGACTCTTAATCATCTGCCCTATTTCAGGTCTCAATCCTTCGATGAACCTAAACACAAAGTGCAACATGTCTTTCGGCTCAATTGCTTCTTTACCACTGTACTCCTTGAACGCTTTCAGTAATTTCTCATATTAGGTATGTATCGATTCTTTTACTTCCTGCACTGTCCTGTCAATTCTCTGGCAGTCAATATTCTTAGGTGAAATTCTCGTTTTGAGAAACTCAAGCACCTTATAATAATGTTTCATCACTTCAAGTGATGGTGCATCTGTGACTCTATCCCTTTCCGGTTCACTCGTTGGCCAATCCACTGCTCTCTTGCACTCAACCCACAAGTCAGCTGGAACTACTATTTCAAACAAAATATTCAAATCTTCCCACAGACATTTAAAAAGCTTTAAAAATGTATCTGTATGCTGGTACCACTCAACTGGTTTCTCTCTTAGTTTTGGATAATGATTCGTGAATGACAGAATATCACTCCTGTGCCATGGAACATGAACAACCTGCCTCCTGGAATTTCCCTCATCGGTAAGATTTTTACTGGATCCTTTTTCTTTCTGAACACCTTCAGACCCTTCTTGTGAATCTCATTTCCATTTATCCTCCTTCTTTGCCCATCTTCCTTCCCACTTTTCCAATGCTCCCCAAATCTGAGCACTCAGTAATAATACTTTAAGGAGCGCCTTCATCCATGCTAACCTCATGTATTCAAAGTCTTTTGCCTCAAAATCTAACCTGTAGCTCCTTTTCAAGTGTTTTCTTTTCTCAATTTCTATGTCATGTTTGTCTGCTAGATCTACCAATTTCTGATGTTTCTTGCCCACTTCTCTCGTAATCCTCGGACACAAGTACCTCAGCTCTTCTTCTGTATAGGATTCTAATCTATTCACTCCCATCGTTCCCTCAACTAGCTCGGTTATTTGGGTAACGAACCTTACACAATTTATCTGCTCTTCACCCTTGGATGCATTGTATTCAAACTATCCAACCACTCATTCAATTGTTGTGCTGTCAATCCCTGTAATGAGAGATTACTCGCATTCGGCATTGGCACTTGCAGTATCACTGCACCTGGAGTCTGCAGTGTCAGAAGCTTCAGGCTCTGACTTGCACTCTGGCTATTTACCGCACCTGGAAGCGCAACAATTGGACTAAGATCCATTAACGGTCTAGATTCATCATAGGTCTGACCCATAGACGATGTCACCTGCACATGATCACTCACCCCCCTCCTCACGAGGCTCTGTGACATTTCAACCTGTTATCCTGCAATCATTTTCTTTTGTGCAAACAATAGTACCGCTGAACCAACAGTAATCGGCAACAATTTTGCATCTGGTGCTGCTCTGACACTCGCATTTTGTGAAAGGGCTACTCCGATGCTCTGATTCATCACTGGTGTCACATTTGACTGTGTCCCTGTCATTGGCGTGAACTTCGGCAAACCCTGTGTCTGTGCCTGAGGCAACAACATTGGAGTCGGCTCAGTCTGAACTAGCATTGGCCTCGGAACCACTTACTCCGATGGCACCACTAAATTCGAAGTTGTCTCAAGAACTGGTACATCCGGATAAATTCTCTGTTTCAATGGTGGGTGCATCTGCGCCTGGACCATTGAAGTAGTCACTGCATTAGGAGTACTCTGCACTACCCCTTGTATCTGTCCATTATCTGTCTGCACTGGCCCCACTGTTCCCGTCACTTGTTCGGGAGCAGTCGGAACAGAACAGACCCTCTTCATGCGCCACATAT
Source organism: Pleurodeles waltl (assembly GCF_031143425.1). Classification (NCBI taxonomy): domain Eukaryota; kingdom Metazoa; phylum Chordata; class Amphibia; order Caudata; family Salamandridae; genus Pleurodeles; species Pleurodeles waltl. The sequence goes on from NC_090444.1 coordinate 832,718,739, forward strand.
GGAGGAGGTCGATCCCTCAATAGCTGTGTGACAAGATCCTCGACATCTGAATCTTCTTCGTCTACATAAGTCTTTTTCTTTTCTTATCTCCTGAATCCTTATCACTCTTGCCAGCATCCTCTTTCTCGTCTGACTCATCTTCCTCTGCAATAGTAGGAAACAACCTAACACCCTGTAATGTTGGCATTCTCCACTTCTTCTGTTCCCAATCCTACCTTGCTTCTGCTAAGGATTTTTTTACCTTACATATCCTCCTTTGGAACTTCATCTCTTGCTGCTGTCTGGCTACGAGCTCCCAAACCCCTAAAGCCTCAAACTGTGGTGGCCTCGGAAGTGACTTCGTCTCATATAATGCCATTCGCAACTGATCCAAAATTCGCAAATTAAACGTTCCATGCTCTGGGAATGCTAAGGCTCCCTGTTTCTCTTTCAGTTTGCACCACTGCTTTCACCAATGACATGGTGCAACACCACGCTCCTCCATCACAATAAATGCCGGAGAATTTTCCGGTGGGGTAGGCTCCCCAACTGTCACCTTAATGTAGGAATCACCCTTCATGGCACTTCTGAACGCTTTGAAAAACTTCATCTTGCTATCTTTTGTGTATTCGATTCAATAAGGAAATTAATTTTACTCCCAAGATTCCCTTCACTTGCCTTCTCAACCAATTGCCCCTTACGGACGGCTGCCAATCAGCTCACTCTGATGTCACACTCACACACTGCGGCTCACAAATTTTTGCGTCTTGTCCTCCTAATCTTCGATTCACACATACTAATGCAAATTATTGCAGGGACTAACCAAAAACCAATAACCAAAAACAGACCTGCGGTTTTACTACAGGAAGGAAAACAATCGCTTCAGAGACCTTATGGATTTTCACTAATGGCCTTTTCGCTCATGTAGCTATTCCTCCCTCTCCGTCTCCCACATTCGCAAGCAAAATTCGACCCGAGATTTTCACTCTCAACTGATCATTGGGTCTGTCCTGGTGCACATGGGACTCGCCAAATCTCAGTCGAAAAAAATTATTTTACTCGCTTAACTTACACACCGACTTGTCGACCATGCCCGGTCAACCTACTAAACCAGACAGATTACAACATATAACCAAGTGTCTCTTCACTAGTCAATATACTCCGGAGTCTTAGGCCACGCAGGGTCCGTACATCACCAACAACCATGTGGACAATTTTTTAGCACAAAGCGCCACACACATATGAAGTTTGACGACTTCCTTACTCTCACACTGCGGAGTATGCAAACTCCTACTAAACCTCAACTGGAGTACGCAAACTCCCTACTTGCCTCACATACATCACAATTCACCTGGATTTGCATAAGCCTTTGCAAGTGCAATCCTACCACTCTCACACTATCACAAATACGCTGAGCTGAGCTGAGAACATACCCAACTTTACTAGCGGGATCTAGGATCTGGGCTTAAGGGGACATCATCCTTGCTACATTTGCCATTTCAGAAAAACAAAATTCAAATCTCATAAAAATAAAATGAACAACTAATCCTAACTTAAACTACCACCATAACCACCAATCACCACATAACTAGTTCTCCAAGGAAACTAACCATCAAGCTGATACCAGAAACTGCTAGCGCGCCTGGTCCTCGCATCTCCCTTGATTCTCACATCTGAAGTTTTAGCCCCTTGTCATGACTATTTATGAGAGTTTTTCAGTCCATCCCCCTAATTCCTAATTGGTCAATAAATCAGCAGTTAAGACTCTATCCTAAAATATTAATTTTGCAAATCTATGAGTTCTAATATTTCTATGTTCTGAATTTGTTGATTGGTTCACTGTACGATGTCCTCATCGTCTGGCTCCTCAAGTGTTGAAAATGTTGCATCTTCTTCTCCAGTCAGCGTCTCTATTGTTTGAGTCCTGGGAAAGTACATCGAGTCTGCCTTGCACCAAACTGTAACATTTTAGTTTCATCATCTCCTGTACATCGGTACATTGCAGAAAACTCTAGCAAAGGAGATTTTGTTAAGCAGCAAACAGTTAATGGTCAGTTCAATGTACCAGCAACTTCTACATTGTGCATCTCTTAATTCGGCTCCTGCATGAGGCCTGGAAAGACTAGGCCACAACTTCGGCTAAGTTAATTCTACAATGTAATGCAAAACATAGGTTATACATCTTAGTATGACACATTACTACATTATTATTATGCATTTTCATTATTCCACACATTTTAGTACAAGTTTGCATAAGTGGCTGCCATTCCCCGTGGGCACATTTTCAAACGTCAACATTAATTTTTCTCTACGATTAATTTCTTTCTTAACTTTTGTTAAGCATAACCTATAAGCGTTTATTAATAATATCTGCTTCAACACACTTGTGACTTTTTCAAGGCTCACTATGTCAGAGAACGCTAATATCATGAAAACAACATCATGCTTGTAGGTAAGAACAGTCCAGTGTCTTACTCTAGATAAGTACAGCTAAAAGGTTAATAGGAGACGTGCCAATACTCCTGTAGCGATAGCAAGTAAAGTCCATAACAACCAAAAGACCATGATAAGTCCTGCCCTGATGTGTCCGAAGAACGAAGTGGCATCCCGAAAGAGTTTGGGCGATGCAAAAAGTCATGCTTGTCCCATCCCCGCTGCTCTGCATACCACTTTGGCTCCATCCAACTACGTACATTATTTCTTGCTTGGGTTTCATATTTTCCTTCTCTTTCACTTGCGTAACACGTTCCCATGCATTCAAAGCCTCATAATGAGCAGGTCTTGTCAGGGGTCTAACTTCATACAACACTCTCCTTAGGTTCTTGATTTTTGTCATATTGAATGTGAAATATGGGGAAAATTGCAAGCACCTTAAGTTCACTATGATCTTATTAGAATATTTGATTCAAATACAAGTGTAGAAGCTGTCCTTGGTAATCATATATTACACCAGTTTGCCCTTTCAAGCAGCCTCCTCACCGTCAATAAGAGGCATACTCATGTCATTTCTCAACATCACTCTTCTTTTCTTGCAGAATGTCATCTTTACTGTTTGCATGATGCTGAACAGAAATTGGTAACTTCAATTGAAATAACCAGCAGGTCTCAACAAATCACACCTCAGTACTTAACGACACAAGCATCCAAACCTAGCACAGCCCCACTGAACCTACCACTCACAGAGTGTCACCCAACGGCGTAGTGACAAATCCCAGCACAGCACAAACACTAACCAACCCATCCGAGTGACACCTGATGATGTAACTTACAATAGCTCTCATTCCACATCGAGCAGCTTCACACAAACAAAATATCAATATCAAAAATCAAAAATAAGACAATAACTTTTGTCTGTTCCACTATAGAAAACAAAACCAGCAATCACTCTAAGAATCTGGGGAATAGAACCCTTCTGACAGCATCAAAAACATGAAGTGAATTCTCAACCAGTGAGAAATCACCCTGACTAGGTCGGTCTACTCTACACAAAGGATCAAGTTAGTATACTCACGAAAAATAAATTTTAATAGGTCCCTATCTTGGTGTGGTTGATGGCTCTTCACGACCCAACACCTCAACCTTAACAGACAAGTCAAAATCTCTTAACATAACTCTGGATCTATCCTGGGATTTTTGATTATGATGAATCTCATAACCAACTTCTACCCTTTGCAGCAAGTGCCTTAATATTCATAAACAATAGATGCAAAAAAGCACTTCAGTTCTCAGCTTCAACATAGAGTCCTCTTAGACCCAAATTTGCACTGCAACTGAAAACACGACAAATCATCAAAAACTGCAAACACCGCTACTCTCATGAACTCACAATCAAAAACAAATAAACCTATTTATACTCACACTCTTACTGCAACCACTTTTTAGGAATGCTAGAATACTGTTAATACTGTGACTAGGACCATAGAAGCATGGCTATGTAGACAGGACAATTTTGAACTCTATCTGGGGCAAATTATAAATCTCAAAGCTTCAGTGAAAAACAAGGTCTGCTAGTAAATTGTTAGAACACTTTTGCAAATTCGGGTGCATATTCAGATCCTTGAAGTGTTCTCTGATGAATCTTTAGTTCTGACTGAGTTTAACATCAAACTTCAATACATTTCAATAATGTGAGGCGCATTAGGCTCCACAAGGAAGACAGTGAGTGATTGAGGTACAAACCATAAAGGTTTATTAATCATTAGCAAAGTTAGAAATTCAAATCATCAAATTAGTTAGTGATTAATAATTGATCAATCAATTACTCTTTATTCAATCAAAATCAAGATCATAAAAGGAACATTGATGGTCAAAAACAAACATATAAAACAGCGTAAAAACGATTCATTATAGAAAATTACAACAGTTAACAACAATACCAATAGAGTATGAGAGACATAAATTCATACATATTACACAATCATAGAGGCCCTGCATGTAAACTGCGGTTAGATGACAAATCTGCTGGTTTGGCAAAGTCGGTAGGTGCTTGATGACTTCTATGTTGGCTTGCTTTAAAAAGGGTAAAAGTTAATGTTTTTTCAGTTGTACTTAAAATTTCCAAAAAAACATAAAATGAAAAGTGCTTTGTGTGGAACGGCCATCACAGGGACAAATAGGAGAATTCTTCCTAAAATAGGAGCCCTGAACAGGGAAGGTCGTAAGAAAATGCACTGTGCATAGCCTGAACCTAAGCTGCAGAAACCTATGATATTGATTTCCCACCCACATTACGTATGGTGCAATGCCAGGGTTGGTGGAAATGACTGCATAAACTTGGATGGTTTGGGTGCTGGCCTTCCTCCACAGTCTGTCACAACACTGACGTATAACTTTCCCCATCTGCATAGGAGTAAAGCTAGCCTTAGGGCTGCCAGGGGAACTGAAGAATTCTTCCAGCCCCAAGGTGCGGCAAGTGTTGTGGATGTACTGTATTCAAGGGATATCAAGACAATGGTCAAACTGCAGAAAGTCAGTGAGGCTAGCCCAGTTAAAATAGACCTAGCTCCTTGTCCAGATTCAAGGCCACAAAAGCATGGGTTGCATTTTTATGACATTGTTGATATATCTACACCCCACCTCCATGTGGCAGATAAAAGAGCTTGCGCTAGTAGGAACACACAGTAAACTTTTAGGAAAACTGCTCTCCATGGTTTCCATTCCTCCTTGCTCACTGATACCCCTGCCCCTGCCCCATAGGATGCAACTGCACAACACTTAGCCCTGTAGATAGTGATGAGTTCCTTCACTGGCTTCTGTCCTAGGCTGTTAGCGAAATTAAAAACAGCCTCAACAGCTTTTGAGAAGGTAGCAACCCTGCTGTTTTTCAAAGGCCCCATGCAAGATGTTTATCAAACTGGACCCATACATAGACAAATGTGGGAACAGTGGGAACTCTGTCACTATTAACTTTAAAAAAGGAGTTCTCCTTCTTTTTTGCCCCATAGACCTTAACATGGGTTTTGGCCTGAATTACCCTCAGGTGAAGACTCAACATGTAATTAGAGAAACGGTCCAAAAGATGCTGCAACCTACTTGCTGTCCCGGCTATTGAGACTGTATCATCAGCGTAAACTAGTGCTGGGACACTACAACCACTTATGCAGGGTGACAGTCTGCTCCAAGCTCCATCAGCTGCTCCTCGAGGCCATTTATATAAAAGGGAAACCGAAAAGAAGCCATCACACAGCTCTGACGCACTCCCCTAGTATGGTTAAAAGCTGCTGTGTTCTCCCTTGCCCCTCCGGACCTGACACTCGCCATAACTTTACTGTGGAGTTACCTTAAAAAATTGACTATGCTGCTCTACCCCATATCTGAAAAAATGCTCCAGAGTCAAAAGCAGAGCTGAAGTCCATGTATGCCAGATATAGCTTACCCTTTTTTGCGACAGTATACTTTCCTATTAAAAGGTACAGATTAAGGGTTAAGGGTACAGATAAGTTGTATATCCATCAATGAACACAGGTTCTATAAGCCATGTCTCCATGGGCAAACCACAGTGTGTTGTTTAACAAAATTATGCCAATCATTGTTGCCCCATTTGCTGGCCAGACCCGCAATATTCCATGAAGCTATTGAAAAATGCTGATCTCCCTGACTGACAAGATCCACTGTGGGAGTACTACTGTTAGTAGTGGTTTAAGGCAGAGTAACATCTCCGCTGGGCTTCACTGGTCTAGACCCCCCCTGCAAAGTATTACTAATTTTAGTAGCTGGGGGTGATTTTGTCACTGCATCAGGCTGATTACACTGGACAGAAAGTATCATGTCAGCAGACAGTCAGTCCAACTGGTCCAAGTGTGAAATGGGCACTAACGTGGGGACAGAGTGACCAGGCAGCAAAGGGGCCATCAAACCCCTCTGGGGATTATAGAAAAGCCCAAGTGGCAGGGCCTTGATAGCCGATGATGACGGTCTCTCAAAATTTACCTTGGCCAGGATCTCTTTGGCTACCGTGCTGTGTTGAAAGTTGATAACTGCACCGTCGTTTCCATCAGGCTTTGGGTAGTTGCCCACCCAAGGGACCCTACATGCAAAGCTGATCTTTCTATGTAGCAGCTTCTGCTGCCCAGTCTGCCATTAGTCTAGTGGACCACTTTGTTGGCAAATTGGCCGTGCTCTTCCCTTGAGTCACTGCTCAGCAGGGGCACATTCTTCAGGATGACCACATATGGTGTAGCCTGAGGGGGCAGTTGAAGCGTAAACGAATTTGAGGGATTCCAGGTCTTTGAGGGCTTCATGGTCCCTGGTGAATCAGTCCAGGCATCACAATGTCCTTTAGGTTGCGAAGGCACCTCTGAACTCCCCTCCGACGGGCGCTGCTGCCCAGATCCACTTGGCCCTCCAAAAGTTGTAACTGCTAGGGCTGAAGGGCCTGAAGACTTCAGAGTTAAGACAACATTATTTCTTCACTGATTTGTCCCACACGTGATGCTCCAATGGTATGCGGTGCAAGCAGATCACCCCTCAGGCCTTTTAGAGCTGCTTCCCCTTTCTCAAGACGGTCTGATATCGGACCCAGCGCATACGTGACCGAAGACACAACCTTCTTACAGATTTCATCCAGGCTATCAGATGTAATTTGGCCAGAATTACTCGGCAGATAGCTGTGAGGGTCGGAATTAGTCATAGGGGCTGAATTGGGCTGGGTCATCGAATGACCAGGACACTGTGTGTAAGGAAATGCCTCCTTGGCATGGTTACCCCCTGACTTTTTGCCTTTGCTGATGCTATGTTTTGAATTGAAAGTGTGCTGAGGCCTGCTAACCAGGCCCCAGCACCAGTGTTCTTTCCCTAACCTGTACTTTTGTTCCCACAATTGGCACACCCTGGCATCCAGGTAAGTCCCTTGTAACTGGTACCCCTGGTACCAAGGGCCCTGATGCCAGGGAAGGTCTCTAAGGGCTGCAGCATATCTTATGCCACCCTGGGGACCCCTCACTCAGCACAGACACACTGCTTGCCAGCTTGTGTGTGCTGGGGAGGACAAAACGAGTAAGTCGACATGGCACTCCCCTCAGGGTGCCATGCCAACCTCACACTGCCTATGCAGTATAGATAAGTCACCCCTCTAGCAGGCCTTACAGCCCTAAGGCAGAATGCACTATACCATAGGTGAGGGCACCAGTGCATGAGCACTGTGCCCCTACAGTGTCTAAGCCAAACCTTAGACATTGTAAGTGCAGGGTAGCCATAAGAGTATATGGTCTGGGAGTCTGTCAAACACGAACTCCACAGCACCATAGTGGCTACACTGAAAACTGGGAAGTTTGGTATCAAACTTCTCAGCACAATAAATGCACACTGATGCCAGTGTACATTTTATTGTAAAATACACCCCAGAAGGCACCTTAGAGGTGCCCCCTGAAACCTTAACCAACTACCTGTGTAGGCTGACTGGTTTTAGCAGCCTGCCACACTCGAGACATGTTGCTGGCCCCATGGGGAGAGTGCCTTTGTCACTCTGAGGCCAGTAACAAAGCCTGCACTGGATGGAGATGCTAACACCTCCCCAGGCAGGAGCTGTAACACCTGACGGTGAGCCGCAAAGGCTCACCCCCTTTGTTCCAGCACCACAGGGCACTCCAGCTAGTGGAGTTGCCCACCCCCTCCGGCCATGGCCCCACTTTTGGTGGAAAGGCCGGAGGAAATAATGAGAAAAACAAGGAGGAGTCACTGGCCAGTCAGGACAGCCCCTAAGGTGTCCTGAGCTGAAGTGACTCTAACTTTTAGAAATCCTCCATCTTGCAGATGGAGGATTCCCCCAATAGGGATAGGAATGTGACCCCCTCCCCTTGGGAGGAGGCACAAAGAGGGTGTACCCACCCTCAGGGCTAGTAGCCATTGGCTACTAACCCCCAGACCTAAACCCGCCCTTAAATTTAGTATTTAAGGGCTTCCCTGAACCTAAGAATTTAGATTCCTGCAACTTAAAGAAGAAGAGGACTGCTGAGCTGAAAAACCGTGCAGAGAAGAAGAAGACACTAACTGCTTTGGCCCCAGCCCTACCGGCCTGTCTCCCTCCTTCGGAAGAAAACTGCTCCAGCTATGCTTTCCCCAGGACCAGCGACCTCTGAAACCTCAGAGGACTGCCCTGCTTCCAAAAGACCAAGAAACTCCAGAGAACAGCGTCCCTGTTCAACAAAGACTGCAACTTTGTTTCCAGAGGAGCAGATTTAAAGACCCCTGCAATCCCCGCAAGAAGCGTGAGACTTGCAACACTGCACCCGGCGACCCCGACTCGACTGGTGAAGAAACAACGCTACAGGGAGGACCCCCAGGCGACTCCAAGACTGTGAGTAACCAAAGTTGTCCCCCCTAAGCCCCCACAGCGACGCCTGCAGAGGGAATCCAGAGGCTCCCCCTGACCGCGACTGCCTGACTCTGAAATCCTGACGCCTGGAAAAGACCCTGCACCCGCAGCCCCCAGGACCTAAAGGAACGGAACTCCAGTGCAGGAGTGACCCCCAGGAGGCCCTCTCCCTTGCCCAGGTGGTGGCTACCCCGAGGAGCCCCCCCCTTGCCTGCCTGCACCGCTGAAGAGACCCCTTGGTCTCTCATTGAAATCTATTGGAAACCTGACACGTGTTTGCACACTGCACCCGGCCGCCCCCGCGCTGCTGAGAGTGTACTTTTTGTGCTGACTTGTGTTCCCCCGGTGCCCTACAAAACCCCCCTGGTGTGCCCTCCGAAGACGCGGGTACTTACCTGCTGGCAGACTGGAACCGGGGCACCCCCTTCTCCATTGAAGCCTATGTGTTTTGGGCACCTCTTTGACCTCTGCACCTGACCGGCCCTGAGCTGCTGGTGTGGTGACTTTGGGGTTCCTCTGAACCCCCAACGGTGGGCTACCTTGGACCCCAATCTGAACCCCGTAGGTGGTTTACTTACCTGCAAGAACTAACAATAACTTACCTCCCCCAGGAACTGTTGAAAATTGCACTGTGTCCACTTTTGAAATAGCTATATGTGTTTTGTGTGAAAAGTATATATGCTATTGTGATTATTCAAAGTTCCTAAAGTACTTACCTGCAATACCTTTCAAATGAGATATTACATGTAGAATTTGAACCTGTGGTTCCTAAAATAAACTAAGAAAAGATATTTTTCTATACAAAAACCTATTGGCTTGGAATTGTCTCTGAGTGTGTGTTCCTCATTTATTGCCTGTGTGTATGTACAACAAATGCTTAACACTACTCCTTTGATAAGCCTACTGCTTGACCCCACTATCACAAAATAGAGCATTAGTATTATCTCTTTTTGCCACTATCTTACCTCTAAGGGGAACCCTTGGACTCTGTGCATACTATTCATTACTTTGAAATAGTGCATATAGAGCCAACTTCCTACACTGTGTTTTTTATTTAGTTCCCGTCTCCACTCTCCACTCTCTTTCTCTTCGCCCCAGTACATTTTGGCTTCCCCTTTTCCCTGTAGCTTGCACTGGTGGGAAAGTTGCATCCTTTAGCAGGGTTCATCAGCCACAGCAGTAGCCTCAATGGTGATTACAAGGCTGTAAGAAGGTGAGCAAGGACCCCCATGTCGGAAGGACAAACCAGTGGCTGTGAAGGATTTGCAGTAGTGGTGGGGGCAACTATCACGGTTGTAGGGGAGGCTCGTAGTCTAAATCCCAGGAGGTAGATAGTGACAAAGACAGCTCGTCAAATTCTATTTCCTTGTTTTTAACACCCACCATGTGATGTAGAAAGCTGTTAGACCTGACATGCCTTAGGGTGGTCACTCCTAACTTTTTGCCTGCCTCCCTCCCTCCACTTTTGAACACTGTTTTTGCTGGCTTTTAGACTCTGCGCACTTTACCAGTGCTAACCAGTGCTAAAGTGCATATGCTCTCTCCCTTTAAACATGGTAACTTTGGATCATACCCAATTGGACTATTTAATCTACTTATAAGTCCCTAGTAATGTGCACTATATGTGCCTAGGGCCTGTAAATTAAATGTTACTAGTGGGCCTGCAGCACTGGTTGTGCCCCCCACTTAAGTAGCCTAAGTTACCTTGTCTCAGGCCTGCCATTGCAAGGCCTGTGTGTGCAGTTTCACTGTCACCTCGACTTGGCATTTCAAAAGTTCTTGCCAAGCCTAAACCTCCCCTTTTCCTACTTATAAGTCACCTCTAAAGGGTGCACTAGGTAACCCCTAGGGCAGGGTGATGTGTGAGTGAAAGGCAGGACATGTACATGTGTAGTTTACATGTCCTGGTAGTGTAACACTCCTAAATTCGTTTTTACACTACTGTGAGGCCTCCTCCCTTCATATGCTAACATTGGGGCTGCCCTCATACATTGTTGAAGTGGTAGCTGCTGATCTGAAGGGAGTAGGAAGGTCATATTTAGTATGGCCAGAATGGTAATACAAAATCCTGCTGACTGGTGAAGTTGGATTTATTATTACTATTTTAGAAATGCCACTTTTAGAAAGTGAGCATTTTTCTGCACTTAAATCTTTCTGTGCCTTACAATCCACGTCTGGCTAGGTTTAGTTGACAGCTCCTTGTGAATTTACTCACACACACCCCAAACACAGGGTACTCAGCCTCACTTGCATACATCTGCTTTTCAAATGGGTCTTCCTGGGCGTGGGAGGGTGGAGGTGACACAAAGGACTGCCACACCCCCTACTGGGACCCTGGCAGACAGGATTGAACTGAAAGGGGACCTGGTGCACTTCTAAGACACTCTTTGAAGTCTCCCCCACTTCTAAGGCACATTTGGGTATAAAACAGGGCCTCTGCCCTACCACCTCAGACCCTTGCTGGAGAAGACACCTGAACCAGAACCTGCATCCTGCCAAGAAGAACTGCCTGGCTGCTCAAAGGACTCACCTGACTGCTTTCTACAAAGGACTGCTGCCTTGCTGTTGGCCTGCTTCCTTGCCAAACTCTTGCCTTGCTGCAGAAGTGCTCTCCAAGGGCTTGTATAGAGCGTGCCTCCTGCTCCCTGAAGTCTGAGGACCAAAAAGACTTCCATCTTTCAACTGGACTCCTTGTGAGCCGAAAAATTTGACGCACAGCTTGCTCCGCGGTGAAAAATTCACCGCACGCTGATCCGGAAAGACGTCGCTCGACCCCTCAAGGAAAAGATCGACGCGACGCCTGCATGCGACCAGAACTTCGACGCACGGCCCGCCTGGACAACTCCGCCGACTTCCAGAGAGGAAATCGACGCGCCGTGAGCCAGAAAATTCCATGCACAGCCCACCGGAATGACGCGCAGCCAGACAACAAGCCCAGGATTCCATGGACGGACCCCGGGACATCTGGGAATCCCGTGACCCACAGAGACCTGTCTGCACACCGGAAAACGACGCACATTTTCCCTGCGTGAAAAATAACTACGCAAGTCCATGTGTGAAGAGGGGAAACCGACGTACACACCATTTTTCCACGCATCTCATCCTCTGCGGCCCTTTGCGGAGATTTTCCACTCCAACCCAGGTACTTTGTGCTTGAAAGAGACTTTGTTTGCTTTTTAAAGACTTAAGACACTTTATATCACTTTTCAGTGATATCTCTACAATTTCATTTTGCATCTTTTATCGTTTTGACCTGCAAATATCCAGATAAATATTATATATTTTTCTAAACACTGTGTGGTGTATTTTTGTGGTGCTATATTGTGTTATTGTATGATTTATTGCACAAATACTTTACACATTGCCTTCTAAGTTAAGCCTGACTGCTCAGTGCCAAGCTACCAGAGGGTGGGGACAGGATAATTTGGATTGTGTGTGACTTACCCTGACTAGAGTGAGGTTCCTTGCTTGGACAGGGGGTAACCTGACTGCCAACCAAAGACCCCATTTCTAACATTGGTGATCAGCTGTGAGGATAGGACTTGGACTTGTGCAGTGACATACAGTAGCTAAGTATTTCACTACCTACCCACAGTTAAAGGTCAACTTGATTTTTATCTCTTTTTGCAAATTTGTTTTTCCTGACAATTTTCTAAACCTAAATCCTCACTCAACATGTCTCTGACTGGGTCTCAAGCAGGAGATTTTGACCTAGCCCTGTTGGAGACATATACTATCAAACAGCTAAAAGGGTTCTGCAGGGTGATGAGAATACCCACCCAAGGGGCCTCCAGAAAGGAGGACTTTCAAGTGGCGCTGAGGGCCTGGGCAGAAGCCCATTTAGAGGAGGAGGATGAGGAAGAGGAGCCAGAAAATGGCCCCTCAGAGGATTTGTTGCCATCAGTGGGTGATGTTACCACTGCAATTGTGCCCCCTTCCAGACCAGGGAGCAGTGTCTCTGAGCAAAGCCGGACCGCAGAGGAAAGGAGAGAGGAAAGGGAGTTCCAATTGCAAATGGCAAGACTGAAAATTGAGGCTCAACAGGAGGAAAGAAGGGCAGAGAGAGAAGCCAAGCAAGCTGAAGCTGAAAGAGCTGAAGCTGCAGCTGATAGAGCCTTGGCTAAAAATAAACTTTTGTTGTCTCATGAACTGAGTCTCAAGGAGCTGGATCTTAAGGCAAGACAGTCTGAATTCAGCAGTAATGGTGGCAGCATACAGACAGGACCTCCTGGAGAAAAGAAGGTTTGTATAACCAAAAATGTGGTGCCCAGTTTTGTGGTGGGAGATGACATAGATAAGTGGTTAGCTGCTTATGAAGTTGCACTAAGGGCTCATGAGGTTCCTGAAGGACAATGGGGTACAGCTATGTGGAGTTATGTGCCACCATTGGGGAGGGACACACTTCTCACATTGGATAAACCAGATCAAAACACATACCCACTTCAGAAAGCCATTTTACTTGCCAAGTTTGGGCTGACACCTGAGGGATACCGTCAGAGGTTCAGGGACAGCACCAAACAATCCACACAAACATGGGTAGATTTCTTTGACTTTTCCAGTAAGGCACTGAATGGATGGGTGCGGGGCAACAAAGTAGATGATTACAAAGGGTTATATGACTTGATTCTGAGAGAGCATATACTCAGTACTACTTTTACAGAGTTGCGCCAGAACTTGGTAGATAGTAAGCTGACTGATCCCAGGAATCTTGCTGAGGAGGCGGACCTCTGGGTTAGCACCAGAGTGTCCCGAAAGGTATCTGGGGGGGGGACACCCACAAAGGTGGTCAGGGTTCCCAACAGAAGATATAGGGGGAAGATAAACTTACAGATAAGGAACTCTCAAAACCCCCCAAAAGAATGCCCAGGGAGGGGGTGGCAACCATTCCTCTTCCAGATTTGGGAAAAAGCCAGGGACTTATGATAAATCAGGGAAATTCATCCCCAAATGCTTAGAGTGCTACCAGTATGGTCACTATAAGGGTGACTCCCAGTGTTCCAAGAGAGCACTGTCCACTACCGGACAGACACCTGGGTTGACTAGTGTAGCGCTCGGGGGGAGACAGACCCAGATAGCTTTGGGGAGCAGGCGAAGGTTTCCCTAGTATCCCTTAGAGAAAGAGAAATGGTGCCCAAAGCCCACATGCCCCAGAATATTTCCAAGTACAGGCAGTGGGTCACCATTGATGGGCAAAAGGTGGAGGCTCTGCGTGACACAGGAGCCAGTATGACTACTGTCAAGAGCCAGCTGGTGTCAACAGAGCAGATAGTCCATTATACATTTCACCAGGTCATAGTCGCTGACAATCGTGAGAGTCACCTACCGGTGGCTCTGGTTCCCTTTGAGTGTGGGGGGGTCTCTGGTACTCTGAAAGTAGCTGTGAGTCCTGCCATGCCTGTAGATTGTCTGTTGGGCAATGATCTTGAGCATACTGCTTGGAAAGAGGTAGAGCTCAGATCCCACCTGGAGATGTAATGTTTGCCTGAGTGGGTCTGCATGACCACACGGTCCATGGCTGCCCGGGAAGGGAGTCAAGGGCGTCTGGAGCCTGGAACAATGGCCCAGGCAGCTGCAAAGAGGAAGGCCAAGAGGCGTGGGAAACCCACCTCAAATACTCCCACGGTGGTGGATGGGGCCACTGAGGAGGAGGAGGCCCCTGAGCCAGCTGGGGAGGACATAGCTGACCTGGGTAACCTACCTGAACTTGCTGGCTGGCAAGTAGAGGGTGGGCCAACCAGGACAGAATTCTGCAAGGCGCAGAAGGAATGCCCCACCATTGACGGTCTGAGGAAACAGGCCACAGCCCAAGCAGCAGGTGACGCCTCTGACAATCACCATATTTTCTGCGAGAATGATCCCCTTTACAGTGAGCTTAAGGTTCCAGGTCCTGGGGCAGCCCATGTGCTGGTGGTCCCCCAGTGCTACCAGACCTTCCTACTGGGTCTTGCTCACGACATCCCCCTGGCAGGACACTTGCGCCAAGACAAGACCTTTAACAGGCTTGTCACCCACTTCCATTGGCCCAGAATGAGGACAGCCTCAGATAACTTCTGCAGAGCTTGCCCCACCTGCCAGGCTAGTAGGAAGACAGGGAAACAGCTTAAGGCTCCCCTGCTCCCACTCCCGGTCGTTGGCACCCCCTTTGAAAGGGTGGGCATCTACATTGTTGGTCCCTTGGACCATAAAACTGCCTTGGGCAACAGGTTTATCCTGGTTTTGGTGGACCATGCCACCCGCTATCCAGAGGCAATCCCTCTGAGAACAGTGACTGCACCGGTGGTGACCAGAGCCCTGTTGGGAATATTTACCCGTGTGGGATTCCCTAAGGAGGCTGTGTATGACAGGGGCAAAAACATCAAGTCTGCATACATGAAGTCCATGTGGGGTGAGTGTGGGGTGAGCTACTGGTTTACCACCCCTTATCATCCTCAATCCAATGGGCTTGTTGAGAGATTCAACAAGACCCTGAAGGGCATGATTGGTGGCCTAATTGATGCCATGAGGCGTAACTGGGCCATCCTCTTACCATGCCTGTTGTTTGCTTACAGAGAGGTGCCCCGGAAAGGGGTGGGGTTCAGCCCCTTTGAGCTTCTCTATAGTCACCCTGTCAGGGGACCCCTAAGCATTGTTAAAGAAGGCTGGGAGAAAGCTCCCAAGTCACCTCCCCAGGATGTGGTCAGCTACATGCTGGCCCTCCGCAACCAAACACAACGCTTCTGGAAGCAGGCCAAGAGTAACCTCGATGGCCAGTCAAGAGGTGATGAAGGAGTGGTATGAACGGAAGACCACTCTGGTTGAGGTCTCACCTGGAGACAAAGTTTGGGTGATGGAGCCAGTAGAGCCCAGGGCTCTCCAGGACCGCTGGACTGGCCCCTTTGAGATCAGGGAGCGTAAAGGGGAGGCCACTTACCTAGTGGACCTCAAGACCCCTAGGCCCCCCCTAAGGGTCCTCCATCACAACCAGCTCAAACCTCACTTTGAGAGGTCTGAGGTCAGTATGCTCCTGGTCACAAATGAGGGCATGGAAGAGGAGAGTGAACCTCTCCCCGACCTCCTCTCTGTCAAAGAAGGGGATGGGTCAGTGGAGGGCGTCATTCTCTCTGACCCCTGACTAACCCAGAGAGGAGACTGCTATGAGCTGTTAGAGCAGTTCTCCCCCCTGTTCTCCCTTACTCCTGGACTGACCCACCTCTGTGTTCATGACATTGACACAGGTGACAGTCCCCCTGTGAAGAACAACATTTACAGGTTATTGGATAAGGTGAAGGCCAGCATCAAGGAGGAGGTCTCCAAGATGTTGACTTTAGGGGTTACTGAGAAATCCAGTAGTCCCTGGGCCAGCCCTGTGGTCTTGGTTCCTAAGGCTACTGCCCCAGGTGCAAAGCCAGAACTCAGGTTCTGTGTGGACTACCGGGGTCTCAACTCAGTCACCCGGACTGATGCTCACCCCATCCCCCGAGCTGATGAGCTCGTTGACAGACTAGGCGCTGCCAAGTTCTTGAGTACGTTTGATCTTACTTCAGGGTACTGGCAGATCGGCCTGACTGAGGGGGCTAAAGAGAGATCAGCATTTCCCACCCCTGATGGCCATTACCAATTCCGGGTGATGCCATTTGGGTTGAAAAATGCCCCCGCTACACAACGGTTGGTTAACGGGGTCCTAGCTGGTAAAGATGCCTACTGTGCAGCTTACCTGGACGACATAGCTGTCTACAGTTCCAGCTGGGAGGAACACCTGCTCCACCTCAAGGAGGTGCTTCAGGCTCTGCAACAGGCAGGTCTGACCATCAAGGCTAGTAAGTGCCAGATTGGGCAGGGTTCCGTGGTGTACTTGGGACACCTAGTAGGTGGTGGCAAGGTGCACCCACTCCAGGCCAAGATTGAAACTATCAAGGCCTGGCAACCACCTAGAACACAGACTGAGGTGAGAGCCTTCTTAGGCCTCACTGGATACTACAGCAGATTCGTCAAGGGCTATGGTACCATTGTGTCACCCTTGACAGAACTCACTTCCAAGAAACAACCTAGGTTGGTGAATTGGACAGAGGCTTGTCAGAAAGCCTTTGATTCTCTGAAGGAAGCCATGTGCATGGCCCCCGTGCTGAAGGCCCCTGACTACTCCCAGGAATTTATTGTGCAGACAGACGCTTCAGAGCATTGCATAGGGGCTGTTCTAGCACAGCTGAATGAAGAGGGCTCAGACCAACCAGTAGTCTTTATTAGCAGAAGGCTATTACCACGGGACCATAGGTGGAGTGCTATTGAGAGAGAAGCATTTGCTGCGGTCTGGGCACTGAAGAAGCTAAGACCCTACCTGTTTGGGACTCACTTCCGGGTTCAGACAGACCACGGGCCCCTCAGATGGCTCATGCAGATGAGGGGTGAGAATCCAAAACTCTTGAGGTGGTTCATTTCCCTACAGGGGATGGACTTTACGGTCAAGCATCGTCCAGGGATTGACCACGCCAATGCTGATGATCTCTCCAGATACTTCCACCTTAGCGATGAGAGCTCCCAGGAGGTTGGGTAGCTCTCCCCACTTTCAGCTGGGAGGGACACATGTTAGACCTGACATGCCTTAGGGTGGTCACCCCTAACTTTTTGCCTGCCTCCCTCCACTTTTGAACACTGTTTTTGCTGGCTTTTAGACTCTGCGCACTTTACCACTGCTAACCAGTGCTAAAGTGCATATGCTCTCTCCCTTTAAACATGGTAACTTTGGATCATACCCAATTGGACTTTTTAATCTACTTATAAATCCCTAGTAATGTGCACTGTATGTGCCTAGGGCCTGTAGATTAAATGCTACTAGTGGGCCTACAGCACTGGTTGTGCCACCCACTTAAGTAGCCCCTTTACCTTGTCTCAGGCCTGCCATTGCAAGGCCTGTGTGTGCAGTTTCACTGTCACCTCGACTTGGCATTTAAAAGTACTTGCCAAGCCTAAACCTCCCCTTTTCCTACATATAAGTCACCTCTAATGGGTGCCCTAGGTAACCCCTAGGGCAGGGTGCTGTGTGAGTGAAAGGCAGGACATGTACCTGTGTAGTTTACATGTCCTGGTAGTGTAAAACTCCTAAATTTGTTTTTACACTACTGTGAGGCCTGCTCCCTTCATAGGCTAACATTGGGGCTGCCCTCATACATTGTTGAAGTGGTAGCTGCTGATCTGAAGGGAGTAGGAAGGTCATATTTAGTATGGCCAGAATGGTAATACAAAATCCTGCTGACTGGTGAAGTTGGATTTAATATTACTATTTTAGAAATGCCACTTTTAGAAAGTGAGCATTTCTCTGCACTTAAATCTTTCTGTGCCTTACAATCCACGTCTGGCTAGGTTTAGTTGACAGCTCCTTGTGCATTCACTCAGACACACCCCAAACACAGGGTACTCAGCTTCACTTGCATACATCTGCATTTTGAATGGGTGTTCCTGGGCTGGAGGATGGAGGGCCTGCTCTGACACAAAGGACTGCCACACCCCCTACTGGGATCCTGGCAGACAGGATTGAACTGAAAGGGGACCGGGTGCACTTCTAAGCCACTCTTTGAAGTCTCCCCCACTTCAAAGGCACATTTGGGTATAAAACAGGGCCTCTGCCCTACCACCTCAGACACTTGCTGGAGAAGAAACCTGAACCAGAACCTGCATCCTGCCAAGAAGAACTGCCCGGCTGCTCAAAGGACTCACCTGACTGCTTTCTAGAAAGGACTGCTGCCTTGCTGTTGGCCTGCTGCCTTGCTAAACTCTTGCCTTGCTGCAGAAGTGCTCTCCAAGGACTTGGGAAGTCTCAGGACCAAAAAGACTTCTATCTTTCAACTGGACTCCATGTGTGCTGAAAAATTCGACGCACAGCTTGCTCCGCAGTGAAAAATTCACCGCACGCCGATCCGGAAAGACGCCGCTCGACCCCGCAAGGAAATGATCGATGTGACGCCTGTGGTGCGACCGGAACTTCAACACACTGCCCGTCTGGACAACTCCGCCTGACTTCCAGAGAGGAAATCGATGCGACGCCTGCTGTGAGGGAGAAAATTCCACGCACAGCCCACTGGAACGACGCACAGCCTGACAACAAGCCCAGGATTCCACACACAGACCCCGGGACATCTGGGAATCCTGCGACCCACAGAGGAGACCTCTCCGCGTGCCGGAAAACGACGCACGTCTTCCCCGCGTGAAAAATAACGACGCACGTCCGTGTGTGAAGAGGCGAAACCGACGTACACACCATTTTTCCACGCATCTCCTCCTCTGCGGACCTTTGCAGAGATTTTCTACTCCAACCCAGGTACTTTATGCTTGAAAGAGACTTTGTTTGCTTTTTAAAGACTTAAGACACTTTGGGGGTTATTCTAACTTTGGAGGAGTGTTAATCTGTCCCAAAAGTGGCGGTAAAGTGACAGATATACCACCAGCCGTATTACGAGTTCCATAGGATATAATGGACTCGTAATACGGCTGGTGGTAAATCCGTCACTTTTCCGTCACTTTTGGGACGGATTAACACCTCCTCCAAAGTTAGAATAACCCCCTTTATATCACTTTTCAGTGATAGCTCTACAATTTCATTTTGCATCTTTTATCGTTTTGACCTGCAAATATCCAGATAAATATTATATATTTTTCTAAACACTTTGAGGTGTATTTTTGTGGTGCTATATTGTGTTATTGTATGATTTATTGCACAAATACTTTACACATTGCCTTCTACGTTAAGCCTGACTGCTCAGTGCCAAGCTACCAGAGGGTGGGCACAGGATAATTTGGATTGTGTGTGACTTACCCTGACTAGAGTGAGGGTCCTTGCTTGGACAGGGGGTAACCTGACTGCCAACCAAAGACCCCATTTCCAACAAACGCCATCTAGGGTAGTCCCTGAAGTGTGTTTAGAGTCAGCAGCCCTACATTTTCCCCATGATGTGCGCTCAAACCACACTTATACTTGCTGATGAGAAATCCAATGGCTAAGGAATTAAACAGAATTGCTTCAAGAGAAATTGTATATAAAAAAAAATAATCAGTACCTTGGGCGAAGGAGAGGGAGAGGTGGCCCAGCCTAGGCCTGTTTTTCTGGGAGAAGACAGGCCTGCTCTTCCGACACTGCAAAGTAGCGAGTGCTTTGTAGCACATTGCAGCAAGCCTCCTCCACAGGACTCAGGTAATTATTGGGCAGCGAGTACCTTCAGCTGCCAGCAACAAAGCCCCGACTCAGCAAATGCAGATTAATAATCAATACATGAATGCCATAGCCAATGTATAGTTCAATTCAATTCAAAATCATAAAGCAAACTATTCTAAAAAGGAAAGTTTGGTCAAGTTGTTTCCCCCATAAGGAGAGCACCCTACTCTGTTGAGTCAGGAAGGGGGTTCATTAGCAAGTCAGGAAAGAGGGCTCTGAAAGACATCTGAAATCTTGCCTAATCAACATTAGCACAAATCACACAATTGTAACAGCTGATTCACCTACACATGGTTCCAATACAATGGACCAATAAGATTGAGGTAAAAACTGGTAATATAAATTCATTGTTTTTTCAAGCTACTACACAATGAGCATACTCTAAACTTCCTTCAAAATTGGAGCAACGTAACGTAATACATTGATCCAAGCTGTATTCTAAAGGTGTGTTGCAACAGCTTATTTACAAATTTTACAATGATTGTGCAAAAGAAAACGTTTCACGTGGGAGCATAAAACAAAGATACATTATTTGGGATTTCTGTGTCAGCTTCTTCTACAATGAAGAAAGACACATGACATTGAACAAGATGACAATTAGACAGTAACCATTTTAAAATACAGGCCTACATTAGCTGTGGTCAATCAAAACATGAAAAATACAGACTCTGCGGCATATTTATCAAGGTTTTGCATTGCCTTTGCTTCATGCAAGGTGAAACAAGGACAAAACCTAAATGAGATTTATCAATCCATACAAAGCCCCCATGCGTGACCCTGCATGGCTTTATAAAGCTAGAGTAATGCAAGGCAGCACAAATCGCTGCCTTGCGTTACTCTGTGGGAGGGGGAATTCCATGTGTGGAGAGCCGGGTTTTCCATTCATGCTGCTAGAGATTCTGACACATTCCCTGATTTACCAACATTGGTAGACCTAGGAATGCATCAGAATTGTATGCCTCCCCACCAGAAGTGCGATGAGGAGAAATATCTTTATTTCTCCTCATTGTTTCCTCTTTCTCAGTGTGCTGCATTCTGAAGCACACACAGAAAGAGTTAAATGCCTCTCAAGATTGCTTTTGTGCAGGAAGGTCTCCTTCCTGCACAAAAACAATCCTGCCTGCAACACAGACACCCTTGCAACATGACACAAGGGTGCCTGCATTGGTCCTAAAGAGCCAAAACTACACCAGCCCAAGGAACAGCACCGGGCCCGGAGATGTCAATGGGGATTCTGGGGGACAGGGGAAACAATGATTTAAAAAAAACAAAAAATCCGTACCTTTCCCACTGTTACCGCTGCCGCCAACTCCTGCTGCCTTGCTCGTCGTGCCTCTTCTTGTGGTGTCCCAGCATTCACTGGAACACCAGCACAGGCTCCTCGGCAATCCTGGTGCTACTCTCATGCTGAACCTAGCATGAAAGCAGAGCCAGGTTTGATATGAGAGGGTCGGACTGCCATTCAGACACAGCCCGTGGGTTTGTCCAGTTTCTCCAGCCCGGCTGTTCAACACGGCTGGAGAAACCTAAGTGTGCACGGGACGGACGGCCAAACCAACATGCGCACTTAGGGGGACTCCCTCCTCCTCCTCCCTCCCTCATCCCATGACCCAGCCCTGCCCCTCCCTGCAGTGCTGGCTCAGCCAGCAGATGAAACATAAAACGATAGTGAGCTATCGTTTTATTTTGTCTTCTCCTGGCTCTTGGCCTTGTGGGCGACGCTCTTCCACCATTTGAAAGGAAAGGACTGGAATGCGCCATATATTGGTAAAGATGACACATTCCTACCCATTCCTCTTTCATGCAGTGCAGAGCAGCAACGTGGCATGCTCCGATGCGTAATTGTTTTTATAAATAAGGCCCTCAGTATATTTGCGAGTTACATGTAAACATCTATATGAACGTAAAACATACATTTGAAAAAATCGTCATCACCAACTAGCCACATGGAAGAAACATCATCCCCTCTCCCTCCACCCAAAACCAGTGTGGTCTTCATTGTTAATTTTGTAATAAAGGACAAATACGCTGTGTTGACATTTGGCTTGTTTGTACTTTATTTTGGGGGTACTCCAGTAAGCAGATGTCCCATTTTGCTTTGA
Source organism: Pleurodeles waltl (assembly GCF_031143425.1). Classification (NCBI taxonomy): domain Eukaryota; kingdom Metazoa; phylum Chordata; class Amphibia; order Caudata; family Salamandridae; genus Pleurodeles; species Pleurodeles waltl. The sequence goes on from NC_090444.1 coordinate 832,740,814, forward strand.
AACATTCAAGAGAGCTCCCTTTTCCACGTCGTCTATCACTATCACTGTACCAATCACCACCTCCACCACCCAAGGCACATCCCCCACAACTGCGAGGAGGTGACAACCGCTGCGATGAAATGAATCTGGTGAGGCAACACTACTGAGTGGGAGAGTAGCATTTTAGGAGTTAATAATGTGCTGTATACTTATATGTGGTATTGTTGTTTGCGAGAGGCGGCACTCTTAAATAATACCTTGCAGCTTCAGCCTTTGAATTCTTGTTGCTTTCTTTGAAACAGAAAAAAAGCAAACATGTTTGGACAGTTGCTCGGTTTCGTGAAGCGGATCAGCTGTGAGCTGTTTCTCTTGAACGTGGCTTCATTTCCTTCACCGTACACATTGAGTTGCTATCGTTCAGACCTGCAGTCAGCTAGGAAGACTCCCTCAATCTCTTCTCAAACCTTCAGTCACATGTTTGTTTTATTTTATTGATCAATGCTTAGAATACCTCCGCTGGGGCGACAGTCTAATGTGTGTGCTCTTACTCAGGTCCTTTTGGTGAATTTCGTTACTCTTAGAAGAGGCAAAGAGTTGTATCAGGTTAATTGTTGACTGGGTTTGCCCTCTCATTTATGCAGTCATTCGCTCATGTTTCCATGTATTCAATCACTCACCCATCCTTCCTTTCACACTGCCTTTTCTTTCATCCATCAATATTTCACTTATCCACTCTTTGACTCATTCCAACAAACCTCACAACGACACACAAAAATCACTCTCATTTTTTAATACAGTCAAACATATCCGTTTTGCCACTGTTGGTTTATAAATTGGTACTATTAATGATACTTTCTAGGAATCATGACAGGCCAAAAATGAGTCACTGCAGTGAAAACTTACAAAATGCCAACAGGTGGAATGCCACTTTAAAGTGATACCCGCAGAGCCATCAGGTCCATTAATCAAAGAGGATTTTTTTGCCCAAATGAAATGATGAGTCATAGACTCATTAAGAATCAAGTTCAACATAAAAGAGAACCACTACAAATTTTGGACATATCACCAATAAATAGATCCAAAATGAGGCTTTCCCATTACTTTCCCTGAAATTAACTGTGGATTGGCTTTTGTTGAGATGTACTTCCCCTCAACTGAAGCAGTGTCCAAAAACTCCTTACAGTCACTCTCAGCATACTTCTCAGCCGACTTTCTCATTTTATTTGAAACACTTTTTTTTCTCGTGAGCTTTAACATTCTTATATGGCTGTCTCATTTTTGTTTAACAGATTTGAATTTCCAGTCATTACATTCTCTTAATTTCTGATTCATCTTCTTTATGCTTTGAAATGTACATTGCTCTTGGGGAGGTAGTACCTCTCAGTGAAGGAGCAATACAGTAACCATATTTCTCCATGGCAATCAACAAATCATTTAGTAGTTCAGAATCAAACAATAACACGTGCTTGTAATCCGAATGATAATTTGTTATTTTGGAATAAAGATCCTATGTGCGATCAAGGTAAAGGACTCGGCCGAGATATTAACATTTTTTTCAGTGCATTGCGAGTCAGTAGTTATCAAAGTGACTGAGTGAGTAGGTAGATCAGTGAAAAGAGCCTTGGCCTTGACCCACCATTTCATTTAGAGGCTACACTCCATTGCGTTTGCATGACTATCCTTTACTCCTTTAGAAAACGGAAGTACAGTGTTCTGATTTATTTTACATTTTCATATTTTGCCCCCTAGGTAAATATATAGGTGGCTAGAAGGACCCAAATCTGTGACATAATTACGCATGGAATTGTTCTAGTCATGTAGCCAAGCCGTCCTTGCGGCAATACTACATGTAGATGGCTCATCACTTAACCAGAAATACATCAAGCATGAACACCCAGAAACTCTGGTTAGAGATTCACATGCCACGGTTTATTAAATGTCAGTTAAGGTTTTCAAATCCTTCAAAAGGCCATGAATCACATTAGAAGGATAAACCATTCATAAGGCCGATAATCATTGGTCAAGCCAAAAATCATTCACCAGGCCATAAATGATTGCCAAGGACCATTATTCACTGTTGGCTTTTAATGGCAGAACTTCAGTCTCCAGTCCTCTGAGTTGAGAGCTGCAGCTTCTTGGCTTCTCTTGCTAACAATGCCTGACTTCATACCACCCTCAGTCTCTGTCTGGGCTGCAAGTGCTGTGTCTGCATTGCGACAAACGCAGTGTCCCTGCTGTCTTGCATCCCAAGGTCCAACAGTATAGTGACCTTATCATTCTTTAGGTCTTCCAGCTACCTGTGGATGTTTCTGATCCCAATTAACTCTGATGCCTCTGCCACACTGGCTGGGGTTTCCTGACTTTCAGTAGCACCCCCCTTTCCTGCCCCCCCCTCTTCCATGAATAGCCAAACAGTTCTAAGTTGAAAGGCAATCTCCCATCCTTGTGTAGTGATTGCATATGCCCCCACCCCTTCAAGATGGCCATGAACTAGCATTTGCTCGTTGGATCCTTTCCTGTCTCCAGCTTTGCACAGTAAGCCACCGTAGACAAGCGGGCTCGAGCCCACGCCTTGCTGTGGCTGGTGCTATAAGCCCAATATAAGAACCTCTTGACTGCCTCCACTGCTTGATTGCCCTCCAGCTCTTGCTCTTCTGTGACTCACTGGAATGTTGCCAAGCACTTACTGTACTTACTAGCTGTCTTGGGTGCCGATGCCCTGGCCACCAGCATCCTTAGGACTGGTCAGTCAGGGCCTATAGCCTACTTTTTCATCCGGAGACTATTCACATTCTATGATAAAATGCTCACAGGGTGTATCTTATTTGTGTCTGTCATTGCCATTGTATTCTGATCATTCTACTTCCCCGACATGCTTTTGCCACATTCTTTTACAAATGAGGAGTCATTGTTTTTATTTTTCTCCCAAATGCTCCCCACCCAGTGCCATCTTCCCCTCACATTACCCCGCAGTGAAAAAGCCCAATCCAATTCTCCCTGTTTTCACTTTAGGTATTCTCATACTACCCATTTGAGCCCTCTTCTCTTCTGGTGTCTGATTTACTTCTGGTGTGCTTTAATCTGTTTAACTAGATTCTCATTCTCAACTTCCCCTGGCTCTCTCTGTCTGTGCATTTTATTGTCCCACATCATTTTCAGAGTTGCAGGAAACCCTGCCTTTAGGGCCTTCAATGGGATCTGCTCTTTTAAGGAGTAAGACTTCAAATTAGTCAAGATTCCCCCTCAGGTTTTTCTTATTTGGATTTTTTCTAAAAGGATCTCGTTGGATTCTTTGTATATCTGCAGCCAGCTCACTAGAGTCTACCAATGTGATAAACTCCTTGAACAAACTGATGATAAATCCTTTGAGGTTATCTTTTTCAGCCCCTTCAGGGATATTTAGTACCCTTCAATTGTTACGCCTTGTATTATTCTCTAAAGATTCTGTTTTTCCGTGGAGCTCTTTTCCCCTGTTTTTGATGCTTGTATCTCGTCACAATTCCCCCAACCTCTCTTTTAAGCTCCTCGAGCTAGGCTTCCCTAGTACTCATCCTCTCCATTAGAGTATCCATTTTGCCCTCTAGAGCCTCACAGGCATCTTGTACCCTTGCCTAGTTTCTCTCTGAGATTACAAATTCGGGTTTGATCTCTTTCGTCAAAGCAACTCTTTACCCCTAGCTGACCCATGGGATCTATTAATTTCCCCTGTACACCTTGGGGTTGTGACTGCATTCCTTCAGCCTGACCTATTTCTGATACCTTCTTCACTACTGCTTGGAATCTATTATCAATGTGAATGCCCACTATACTTCTCTTTGTGTTCTCTCTACCAGTATCCATAATACAAATATTTTCTTGTTGATAGTCCACAGAGTTGGGTAAGCAGTGTTGGGAGGATAGGGTACGCCTTCCTGCCTGTTTTTTAGGTTAGACTTTAAAGAATGATCTCAAGGATGAAGTAATCTGTGCACTGTTTGTGGGCTTTGCCACACCTCCTGAAGTTCTCCTTTGCTTTTCTCTGTTCCTGGGAATAGGGCTGGGAAGGTTAATGTATCCGGGGCCAGACCAGAATCCTCTGCTTGAGAATTAGGACTTTCTGCTTACTTTTCTGTTATGTTAATAACTCCCTTATTAGCAGTGAGGGGAAAAGTCAGGGCCCTGTTCCCTGTTGCATTATGCCACTTCCCACTTCTGTGAAGCCTAATTTTACAGTTGCATAGTGTGTCTCTATTTTTTGTCTTTCCTGATTCAGCCCCTGCGTCCCCTCCTTCCTCCAGGTACAATATCTTTTTTCCTGTAGTCTCCTTCAGTGTGGACGGCAGTGTAGTTGATTCCCGGGCTTTTCCTCTACAGCCTAACATGGCCCCTCATGTTAGGGTCATGTGGCATCTACTGTCTGCAGTGTCCTTCTGGACAACCACCTGCAAGTTTGCGAGCAGCCGCCAGCTCGTGCTGACACTACCTGGTATTCCCTAGAGGGAGAATTGTGGAGAGGGCCAGCGATCCTTGCGGAGCCGCAGTTCTGCCTTTCTCCCCAGTAGGACCCTGCTGCTGTCACTACAATCTCTCTCCCTAGGATGCTGCTGGACTGCTGCTGTGCATCCAAGGTTCATTTGCTTGCAGGAAGGGTTTGCTCTAGCACGGTGTGAACACCAGAGGAGAAGAGGAGGAGAGCTCCCACCAGCTCCCTTAGCTTGCAGCCATGTGCCACCCATGGTTTTCTGAGTTTCAGTCTTCCAAAAGTATTTGTCCTTGTCGAATGGTCTCAGTGTGTAAAGAAAGAGGAAACAAATCTTGAAGTATTCAAAGCAGTCAGAAGGTGGACTAATAATATTACAGAGACACATCTATTGAAGGAGGAATGTGAGGGAATACTAAAGGAACAAAAACAGATTTGGGACATTGAATGCACTGATCAAATGTGCTGCACAGAGGGAGTAGCCATCCTAATTATGGGCTCCTCAGGCAACCTTGGGAGAATACATAGCAGACTCAGGGGGATGTGGTAAATAGCACAAATTCAGATACATACAGTATTCTATGAACTTGTTGGTTATTATAATCCAAAAATCGATGACCCAGGCTCCCATCAGGCCTTATACTGCTAGTTATTGGAGATAACAGTTCTTATAGTGATAGGAGGAGGCATCAGTATATTGCTAGAGCCAGTTCTCGACAAGTCCACCACAAGATGTACTGAAAACTCCCACAAGATATTGGTACATGTGCGTCGACTGATTAAAGACTTTGGGTTAAATGATATCTGGCAACAAAGGGTTAGCAGGGGTAAAGGCTTAACCTTTCATAATAAGAAATATGGCCACGCCTCCCGAATTGACTTTTTTCTTGTAGACACTAGACTGAGTAATAAAGTCAAAGGGATAACGCACCTTTCCGGAGCACCTGTCAGATCACTCTGCAGTGAGGTTATATCTTCTTCGTGATAAGGTGTTAGTGCCTCCCAGATGGTCTCTGGATAAGATACTGCAGTTGGATCAGGCAGTAGTCAGCCAGCTGAAACAAGACACAGTTACTTCTTTAAAATTAATAACGATTTGGATCTCTCACGTCTAATTTGGGATGCTTACTAAGCATTTGTTATGGGAAGGATAATAAGCTTAGCAGCACATAAACACAAAGAAACTAAGCATAGTTTGAGAACATGGAAGAATTGCAGAAATACATAGACACTTATTGTAATAGACAGGAGCTAAATACACTAAATATTGAGATTAGAGAGGCAAGAGGTGAATTAGCAACTATCTGGAAGGACTTCTGTGGGACTTCTGTAAGAAAATGGAAGGCTAATAAGCTTGCTCACTATGAATATGGAGAAGGCTGTGGGAAACTAGTAGCCTGAAAAATGAAGGGAGAGAATGTTAAAAACACCATTAAGGGAAATTAAGTTAAAGAGTCTGGTAAATTGTATGTAGATGACTCAGATATAGTGCAGGATTTCACACGTTTTTTTTCAGGAACTATATACAGACGATTTAGAACCCTCTGAAGATCAGATAAAAAACTGGCTTAGGGAGGACTCTCTACCGATAGTCAAACTAAAAGGAAAACAGATTCTAATCTAGGAAATAAGTCAGGAGGAGGTGAGAGAGGTAATGAAAGCATTAAAAAAGAGGGAAAGCATCAGGCCATGACCGCTTACCAAACAAGCTGTATATTGCATTGAAAGATTAATTAGCTCCAATACTAACTAAACTACTAGTAGGCATCCTCTCAGAAGTTCACACCTTCCCACAGTCTTGGGATGAGGCCACAATTAGCATAACATTGAAAACTAACAAGGGCCCTAAGTTCTGTGAATCTTATAGGCCGATTGTTGCTAAATTGCGACTACAAGATCTATACGCATATTGTAGCAAGAAGACCGGAGAGCGTGATTGCTAGCCTAATCCACATAAATAAAAATGGGCTTTATAGAGGGACAGGAACTACATGAGTTGACAAATGTCCTGGTGGGCGTAATAGATATGGCAACTGAAGGGAAAACACCATTAACAGTAATAACATTTGTCACCGCCAAGGCTTTTGATAGAGTGAGTTGCCTTTCTTACATGGTGTGATTAAGCAATATGACCTGGAGGAAGAGTTTTCAAGGGCAATTCGTTCAATCTATAAGGAGTCATTTGCAAGTATTGTTATAAAGGGGAAACTGACTAAATACTTCTCTAAAAGAAGAGGGACCTGGCAGCTGTGTCGCTGTCTCCCCTGCTATTAATTTTGTATATTGAGCCTTTATCAAGCAGAATCAGAGAAATCATGATATTGTCCCCTTTGAGTATAGTAGATAGGTGAAAAAAGTTGTGTTATACACAGATGATTTGGTTATATATACCCATAATTTTGCAGGCTCATATCTGGCTATTTTGCAAGTCATGAAAGAATTTGAGAGTGTTTCTGGCTACATGGCGACCCAACAAAAAATAGAGTTAATGACATGGAATACCTAATGTGTTAGTCCCCGGGTAAAAAAGGAAATCAGGTGTCTTGGGGTTCATGTAGTGCATAAATTAAATAAAATGACCCAAGTGAACTTTGATAATCCTATGATGGAGTCTAGGAAACTGTTGAGATCATGGGTATGTATCCCTCTCACGATCCTTGGAAGAACTAATATATAAAAAATGTCGATACTTCCAAAATATACCTTTCTTTTTAATACAATCCTGTTTACTCTTAGAGCAAAGTGGTTTAGAAAACTACAGGGTGAAACTTGTAGTTTTATCTGGTCATTTAAAGGAGTGAGGATTGCCTGGAAAAAACTTTGCAGGAATAAACTTGAGGGAGTCATAGAAGTCCTAGACTTAGTTTTAACTGTTTGACCTTTGAGCTGACAAATATAAGAATATTACTAAGTGGACGGTTCCAGAAGACAACCTTCTTATTTCGAGCTCTGACGAAAAATCTGCCTTATGGGAGCAAACATGTTCTATATATGTTTGGACACCCTAAACTCTTCAAAATTATTAGATTGAAGATCCTGACTGCTGCTTACAGTCTTTGGGTCCAAATCAAGCAGGTGCTAGGGATACCTTATTATAGTGAGCTTGCCCCGATATGGAATTCACGGGACACCCTGGAATGCCTGCAGGACAATATAGCAAGATCTTTGAAAGAAGATGGCATAAATAGATGGGGGCAGATTATCGAGGATGACAGTCTGGCTTTTTGAGAATATTTAATTCAGATTATGGACACTAGGCTATCCAAATTTAAATACTATCAGTTGGCTGGAATGGGAACATGGAATGTGAGGAAAAATTATAGGGTGTCCTCCTCAACAAATAGAGGTGGCAAAATGGTATTGGATGCTGGTGCAAGGCATCAACTGAGCCTTTATCTTGATAGGTGAGATTTGGAGAAAGGACCTGCCGAAGCCGGAGTTAACACACTTTTGGCAAGTATCTATGTCTACTCTCTGGGACTGAGTAAAAGCGGCATCTCTCAGGAAGAATCATCCATTCACATTACACAGAGCTTATTGGACTCCTAAGAAGCTGTCAGGTTTAGGAGATCGAGAGATGAAGACCTCCCTTAAGTGTGGTTTAGAGCGGGCTGATGATGTCCACATGTTCTTGTAGTGTCCCATCATTCAGCTCTTCTTGTGATAAGTGGGTAAGCCTCTAGCAGATACAACGGGTAGAGAAATCAAAGTAAGCCTTGTGCTGGTGAAAAGCATCTTAGAAAGTGATGGGTCTTTAATAAAATTACATAAGATTGAATAATTATGGCTCCGTGTGTCACTATGCTTGATCATTGTTTTCTATCTCTTAAGAAGGCAGAGATATGGGGCCATTGGAGAATTGGTGTAAGGGAAAGTCTCATGAAATAGAAACATCCATAGTGAGAGCGACTATGATGTCCAATAATTACGACCCAAGAACCAACAAGTGAGGAGCGCAGGGCTAGCACAATTGGATGAGGTCTTTGACCAGAAGGAAACATAAAAGGGAATGGAAGGCACTAATTTGTAGTGACTTCTCACCTGAGCTCTGACCACCTGTCACAAATGCGGACAAAAGATATCAGGGCCCACAGCACAGTCATGAATGTGGTAATCTCTTTGTCTGCTAGGGGAGCCAAGCTGCATCGGCAACCGCGTTAGTGCAACCTGGAACGTGCCTTGTTCTTACAGCTACATTTGTGCTCAACTGGCACTTATTTTGATTATGTAGTAATCCCAGCACCCTCAGGCAGTCAGCCATCCAGTTGTTCATGAGCTGTAGCTATGTATGATTATCTGACCATAATGGAAAGAGCCTGTTAGCTAGCCTGGATCTCCACACCATGAATGCAACTAACAAGCGGAAGAACTCCAGTAGACTTATATTTTGGTTACCCCCCCATGCCCAGTGGTATGGGCATTTCATGCATCATGTGGGAACCAGAGTTGCGCTGAATCCTCTGCAACCTTCTGCGTATGCAAACAACTCCAGCTAATCAGCTTACACCCACAGCTTCCTCCAGATCAAGGGTATGCTGAAATTGGTTAGGCAAGTTAGCCACATCCTTAAGTTGTTTTTGACTCTCGCTGGAAGTCTAATGAGGTGAGACTTAATGGTAAAGCCTTTGGAGAGGATCCCCAGGTACTTTGTGTCGGCCCTCCCCAGTGGGATTACCCTCCCTGAGAAGTTAAGTTTGCCCCATGAAGAGAAACGTATTCAGGAAGTGCACTTTCCTTCCCTCTTGGCTTCTCTGGTATAGTGCCCACTTGTAGGAGGCTGGCTTGGTTTGTAGTGGGTACCTAAGGTACTTACACCTTATACCGGGTTCAGTTATCCCTTATTAGTGAAATGTAGGCAGTGTCTAGCAGCTTAGGCTGTCTAGGGGTAGCTGTAGCAGAGTAGCCAAGGCTGAACTAGGAGACATGCAAAGCTCTTGCAATACTACTATAGTCACACAGTACTTACACAGTAAAAGACAATACTCAGTGTTACCAAAAATAAAGGTACTTTATTTTAGTGACACAAGGCTGTCGCGTAGGCTCTCATTATTCTAATGAGACTACTGGATTTCGAGTGGCAGAATCTCCTGTGGTGTGGGAGACTGAGTCCGACCCAATACAGGTGACACCTGTCGCTCCAATCCGGGTTCTGCTCCGCCTAACTAGCAGTGCCACATGTCTACACAAAAGCAGGGATGATTGGGCAGCCGAGTGCATGACATAACTGGTTTCTCAGTGAAGCCGTGGTCACTCAAGTCTCATCCATTTCTCTTAGTTACATTAGTCTCACATACACAATGACAAACAGAGGCAGTAGATATTTCAATAATGCTTTAATAAAGTGACTGCATCTTAGATAGCAAAGTGTGAACTGCAATAACCAGGACGATACAGCATGACAAGATAAAAATTGTGACAAGGAGAGTAAAACATAAAAATAATGCTACCATATTGTCATGAGAGTCAACAGATTAATTCCTACCTAGGCTATAATAGAGCACAGCGTGTTAAGCTCTAATTCTGCCCTACAGGTTCCCCTGGGAAGACATCATCCCCCCATACCGGAGCAAAGGCCTGAAGTCTGCAAACCAGCTGTAGCGAAGCATTTGGCAATCAGCATACAGTTGTGGTTATCTGGCTAGAATCACCCTCTAACGTGCAAGGGAAAAGGAAGTGTTTTTATAATAAAACAGCTGATGTTCTGAGAAAATGTCCCTATGTAAGGATGTGTATTTTCTATGAATGTCAGAGACTAAACTTATACCACGTTCACCAGCAACCTATCTTACTGCAGCCTTGGAAGAAGCACAGAGTGAGCAAGAATGTCTTGTTTGAGAACAGAGTGCTGGCCTAGGCAAAAACAGTCAGATAGAGAGAATATAAAACAAGACCATGAAAGTGGCTACTGTAACAATAATAAAGTGAAGCCGAATAAAATATATCTAGGTTAAAGTGCACAGCGGCAGGCCTAGTATGTTAAAATAATGTGCATGGAGCTATAACTAAAAATGGCTACACAACAAGGCCAAAAATATCTTAGAGACAATACTCCTTCTGGAGGTAAGTATTATACACAATATATACACTAGTAACCAAAATCAGGTAAGTAAACAGTCATAGAATAGTGCACAGTGAAAAACACGATAGATTGCAATGGGCCTAGGGGCAACACAAACCATATACTAAAATAGTGGAATGTGAAAGTCAGATTCCCCCCTAGGCAAGTATAGTGGGTAGAGGGGCGCTGGGAGTGTGAGAAAACACCAAAGGTAAGTAAAGTACTCTACCCCAGAGCACAGGAAAACAGGAGTAAAGTACAGCAAGTTTCCTCAGAGCACCCTACAAGTTGTGATGAAGGATTATGCAAGAACCAAACAAGACTGCAAGCAACCAACAATGGATTCCTGGACCTGAAGACCTGTGGAGAGAGGGGACCAAGTCCAGAAGTCGATGAAGAGTCCAGGAATAACAGGAGCCCCTGCCCACCTGGAAGAAGGTGCAAAAGTAGATTCTCTGGTTGGAACAAAAGTACAGAAATGCACTAAAGAAGATAGCTGTGGGTTCCTGCTTTGTGCAAGAGATGTCCCACGTTGAGTCATTGGATGCAGGCTGTTTGCGTCGCTAGATTCCCCAAACATGCTTTGGTTCACGCAAGAGCGCATTTTGCATCAAAGAGGAGCTGCCCGTACCCAGGAGGGACCTAAGGGTCTCAACTCAGACTGAGGAGACAGAGGGGGCTCTCAGCACTTCAGAGAGCCCTCAGAAGACCAGACAGTACCCACAGGAGTCCCAGGACATAGGGACAAAGGAGTTGCAAAGTGCAGTTGCCGCAGCACTACACAGAAGGATCCCACGCCACCAGAGAGCTACTCAGAGAGCTGTGCATCACAGGATAGAGTGCTGGGGACCTGGGCTATGCTGTGCATGAAGAACTTTTGTCAGAAGTGCACAGAAGCCCAAGGAGCTGCAGAAGACACGATGCACAGGGGTACTGTCTGGCACAGGAAGGCAAGCTCTTACCTCCTCCAAATTTAGACAGCTGGACCTTTGGACAGTCAGGGTCACTTCGGTCAACCACCTGTGTTCCATGGATCACACTCGTTGACAGGAGAGGAGTCCCAGAGTACCGGTCGTATTTGCAGAGAGGTGACTGCGGAAGCAGAGAAGTGACTCCGTAACTCCGTGGAAGAGTCCTTTGGTTCTTCTGATGCAGGGTGAAGACAGGCAGTCCTCAGAGTGTGTACACCTTGGAAAGTGTTGCAGTTGCTGGCTAGAGCTGAAGTTACAGGTCACAGTAGCCTTCGTGGATACTTTGTTGCAGTTACAGCGGTTCCTGGAGCAGTCTGTGGTTGAAACACCCAGAGGAGATACCCTAAATAACCATGACAGTGGGTTGGCTACCTACCGAGGTATGCACCTCTCAGGAGGGGTCTCTGACGTCACCTGATGGCACTGGCCACTCAGATGCTCCCAGAGGGACCCCACACCTTGGAATACAAGATGGCTAATGCCAGGTACACTCTGGAGGAGCTCTGGGCACCACCCCTGGGATGGTGATAGACAGGGGCGTGGTCACTCCCTTTTCCCTGTCATAGTAGGGTTTAAGGCGGTTGATATGAAGTACCATGAGGGGACGTGAGGAAGTGCCAAGGTCTACCAAATAGGTGACCTCACCCTTCTTTTCCACAGTTTGATGTTGTCCACTTCATTTGTTTTGGATTTTTTCTGGTGCCACAGGCTCCAAAACCCACACCTTCTGTCCTGGGTGATACTCAGTCAGGACAGCCTTCTGGTCATGCCATTGCCTTTGAAGTTCTAGGCTGGCCTGAAGGTTTTTAGTGGCCTTTTTCATGCACTCAGCCATCCTTGATCTTAGGCCAAGCACATATTCCACAATGTCATGTTTAAGGGGCTTCAAAGGTTGTTCCCACCCCTCTTTGACAAGAGCCAGGGGACCTCTAAAAGGGTGACCAAATAGGAGTTCAAAGGGGCTTTAGCCCACTCCTTTTTGGGGTACCTCCCTGTAGGCAAAAAGGAGGCATGACAGGAGGACATCCCATCTCCTTCTGAGTTTTTCAGAGAGTCCCATGATCATGCCTTTGAGAGTTTTCTTAAATCGCTCAACCAGTCCATTTGTTTGTGGATGATAGGGTGTGGTCAATTTATGGGTTTCACGACACTACTTCCACATAGCTTTTGAGTATGCAGACATGAAGTTACTACCCTTGTCTGATACTACCTCTTTAGGAAAACCCACCCTGGAAAATATTCCCAAGAGGGCCTCTGCCACTGCAGGAGGTGTAGTGGTCCTTAAGGGGATGGCTTCTGGGTATCTTGTGGCATGGTCCACTACCACTAAGATGAACCTGTTACCAGAAACAGTTGGAGGGTCAAGGGGGCCAACAATGTCAACCTCTACGCTATTAAAGGGCACCCCAACCACTGGCAGTGGGATTAAGGGGGCCTTTGGGGTGCCACCAGTTTTGCCACTGGCCTGGCAAGTGACACAAGAGCAACAAAACTCTTTTGTGTCCTCTGACATGTGAGGCCAGTGAGAGTGAGCGACAAGTCTGTCCCAGGTCTTACTTTGCCCCAGATGTCCAGCCAGGGGAATATCATGTGCAAGAGTTAGGAGGAATTCCATATACTGCAAGGGATTGACCAGTCTCCTGGTAGCACCAGGTTTTGGGTCCCTTTCCTCAGTATAAAGGAGATTGTTCTCCCAATAAACTCTATGTGAGTCACTGATATCCCCATTCTGCTGTTTGACAGCTTGCTGTCTTAGACCCTCTAGTGTGGGATAGGTATGCTGTGCCACACTCAGTTCCTCCCCGGTAGGTCCCCTGCACCCAAGAGCTAAGCTGTGTCAGCCTAGAACTCCTCTGGTGTAGGTTCTGCACAAGGAGTTGACTCCTCATCAAAAGGGGAATCTTCTGGAGAGGGAGGGATAGTGGACAAGGGTTTGCCCTTTTTACCCCTGGTTTTAGGAGGATACAGGTTTCCCTGTCCTCTTTGCTTCTTGGCCTGAGCCTTGGTAAGAGCAAAGATGTCCCCTGGAATGCCCAGCATGGCTGCATTGGCCTCTAACTCCAGGTCAGCCCAAGCTGAAGTTTCCAAATCGTTGCCTAGTAGTGTGTGGACTATTTCACTTGGGCTTCAATGGCAGTCCTGAAGGAGTGTTTGTATGAGCTCCTTGTGGGTGGCAAAAGAAATGCTGCAGCCCATAAAGATCTCCTAGAACCCCAATTCTCTGGGTGCCTAGGCACCTATATTAGGGACTTATAAGGGGGGACCAGTGTGCTAATTAGAATTGGTATTTGGAGTCACTAAACTATAGTGACAAATATGGTACACAGAGAGAGCATAAGCACTGGAGTTCTGGTTAGCAGAATTCTAGTGACACAGTCAAGCATACACATATACGCCACAAACTATGAGCACTGGGGTCCTGACTAGCAGGATCCCAGTGAGACAGTATAAACACACTGACAAACAGGCAGAAATTGGGGGTAACATGCCAAGAAAGATGGTACTTTCCTACCCACACTTTAGGACGGTACTAAACATTTCAAAGTTTATGCATGATATGGACCAGCTCATAGGTAGGCATTTTCAAAATAGTGTTGGTCATCTACTTCCAAACCCAAGCGGTGGAAGTTGTGGAAACTGTGGGTTGCATGGGAAGCAGCCAGAATGCTGACTCTGTCAGCTTTCACAACTAAGATGTCTTTGCCTGCATTCTTAACATTCTCGTCAAAAGTTTTGGATGCCAATTAACACTTGTGCTGTTTGATCCCTTGATTTATCGACCAGCCCTCAAGATGGGGGAGGTGGTGTATGGGTCTGATTAGCCCTGTGTAACAGTGGGCCAGGTGATAATAAGGACCCTGAGACTCGAGTGGGTGAGAGTAACAATTTATGCATAATATGTTAGAGTCTTTGATTTTTCAACAGTGTAGGGTGGTGTCTTTTGTCCAGAAAAAAAACCCGTCTCTCCTTTCTTTTCTTCTCAGCTTCCCTCTTGACCGGCGAAGGATGTTCTGCTGTACTCCCTGACGCACCGGAAAAGGAACGAAATGGAAGGTAAGTCAGGGTCATATAGTGTACCAGGTCTTCGCAGGGTTAGACAAGGGGGAAGAGAGAGAGAGAGAGAGAGAGAGAGAGAGAGAGAGAGAGATAGATCTCCCGGGTGCGTGTGTAGTAGGGTAAGAGCGATGGTGTACTCCGTCACCTCTTGTGTCTCCCCGTGAAGAAGAACTTTAGTTTAGGTGCTCGTTAGGGTATTTTCATAAACAACCTTAAAGTTGGGTGTTTTACAGTCCCTTTCTTTTCCTCTCCTCTCACTTCCCTGCTCCCTCCAAACCGCTCCCTCCTTCCTCCCCGTCCGCACTGTCACTTCCCTCTCCCCTCCTGCCGCAGCGCTCCCGACTTATTTTAAGGTTATCCTTTAAAAAGGACCGTACCTTGGTAAGCCACATCCCTCCTGGGGCGTGGCGGTCTGCGAGCGTGTCTCCGGTTCTTCCCTCTCTGCTTGGGTCGATTGCTTCTTTGGGAACCCTGTGGTTCCTGGTCCTTCGGTCGTCTTCTGCCTCTGCCGCTCTCTCCTCTTCGTGGCTCCTTTGCCTCCTTCTCCTCGACGGATGTGTGTAGTCCGTCCTCCCTTTTTGTGTTCCAGGGAACCCGGATATCTGGGTTCTCGGGGAAAATGCTGGCCTAGTCGTTGCCAAGGCTACGGGGCACGCCGTCTTCAGCTTCCGGGGCACCGCGCGAGCAGCACCAATCGGGGGTGTCCTGAGCCGGGTTGAACGACAACCGGCTACACCCTGGTTCCTTCTTTTGTACAATCCCCATTGTGGGATCCACAAAATGTACAAGTAGTGGAACTTTAAATGGGCCCTCGATGCACCCAAGCTGCAACTCATTCTCCACTTTCTGCCTCATCATTAGGAGTGGGTTATAAATTCTGCTCCGCCAGTGGAGTTGAGCCAAATTCTGCCAAATGCTGCGTGGCAGAGTTTTTTCACATGTGCAGTTTGCCAACAGTAAGTATGAGGAAGAATTGGCATTCCCTAGTAAGATTGTTGGGCTCTAGGAGGGCACCTGGTGAGATTTTCTCACTGTGAACGATCACAGGTGGTTGCAACTGTTTGTGGTGAGAAAGCTGCCATCCGCTGGTGCACCTCATGGTGCTGTTCATGCTGATTTTTTCAGCACGAAAGAAGCTCCTGGTGCTAACAATAAGCATGAGCAGTGCGATGTAGTGATTTCCATCCATTTGTAGAACTATATGGAATCTCGCTGAGTTTTTATGTAACTCCGCAGGATTCCGTAGAGTGAAACTCCATGAGCTCCACCCACCCCTACTCACCACCTCCAAATGCTTCTCTGCTGACTTTAAGTTCTTGCTGAACCAGCTTCCTTCTAGCAGTAGTGGAATCTTATCGCACCTATAGTACCAGTTTAGCTCTTTCCTGAGAGCAACTGACTTTATCAGTGTAGGTGTCTTCTGTATCAGCTCAGTAGCTTCCCACTCCCCTTTCTGCACCATGTCCCCCCTCCCACTTTCTTGGTGGTGCTCAGCCAGGACGAGAGACCCTTCTTGTCACTACTTATTTCAAGTTGGGTTTGTCCTCAGTTGCCCCTTTTCCATTGTTACATTCGCTGACTGGGCGTCCAGCACAGCATCAATTGCAGAAATGCTTGAATTTAGGAGATAGGTTTCTTTCACTCGCCTTTATTTTAACTTCCAGCAGACTAATGAGGTCTCTTTGGCAGCCATGCCTGCAGTGAATGGCTTATATTCCCCGCTAGTATCTGTCTAGGTTTGCCTTGCTGGCTGTGTACCATCATATGTGTGTACCCGGTCACGTCTTAGCGGTCCCCCCAAATGGATGGCGAGGTTTGCATTTTTAACCTGAAATATGAGTCATACTTTAACCATGCATCACCCTGAAACAGTTTCTCCACTTCTTAGATCTTTTACTTGTAAAGCCATAGTGCTGCTTTGCTCTGCGAGAATTTCTAGGCTATCGTGAATGCAATGGTTTGTAAAACATGCCCCAATTATCTATCAGCTTCTCTTTTCTAAACATGTGCCTTTCCTTTCTGTCTTCATCCTTTCTTGTTATGCGTCAGTAAGTCCATACCTGCTGGTTGGATCTATAGGAGTGAAAAGATATAGTTAAACCTTTTCCTCCCTATTCTTTTTAACTGACAGTGGGATCAATCAATCAAGGTTTATGTAGCATGGCTAATCACCAGATACAGTATCCAGGCGCTTGCAGGTCCTGAAGGCTTATTCGAACAGCCAGGGCTTGAGGGCCATTCAGAATTTGGGAAGTGAGGTGATGGTCCGGAGGTGTGTGCGGGAGGCTGTTCCAGGTTTTTGCTGAAACATGAGAGAAGGAGCGTCCTCCACTTCTGCTTCGGTAGATGCGGGTAGTATGGACAAGTGATTAAGAGGCAGAGCGTAGTCTTCTCGATAGTTGGTGAAAGTTCAGGCAGGTCCTTGGTTGGTAAAGCCTTGTGTGCATGGGTCAGCGCTTGAATTGGCATCTCTTCTGTACGGGGGAACAGAAGATGCCTGAGGTGGGGTGTGATGTGGGTTCGTCGAGGAAGGCCAAGGATGAGTCTGGCTGTGGCATTCAGTATGGTCTAAAGTCTGTAGGAGGTGTGCAGTGTTACTAAGTAGAGGGAGTTGCCGTAGTCCAGTTGGCTGGTGATGAGGACCTGTGTCACAATGTGTAGAGGTAGCCACTTGAAGATCTTACGTAGCATGCGCAAAGTGAGGAAGCAGGCGGAGGAGACGCATTGATCTGTGATTTCATGGTGAGCTTGTTGTCAATGATGATTCAGAGATTTCTGGTGTGGTCGGAGGGAGTTGGTGTGGGTATTAGGTCCGATAACCACCAGGAGTCATTCCATGTGTTGCTGCTGTTGCCAAAGATCAGTACTTCTGTATTGTCTGTGTTCAGCTGCAGGCAGTTGTTCTTCATTCAATCAGCAACGATTGTCATGCATCTGTGGAAGCTGGTTTTGGTGGTGGAGGGCTCATTGGTGAGTGAGAGGATGAGTTGGGTTTCATCTGCGTAGGAAATAGGTTGGGAGTGGGGGATCTGACCATGTTGGCCAGCGGGCTCATATTTGCGTTGAAGAGCATGGGTCTGAGGGATGAGGCCTGGGGGACACTGCAGGTGATCTCCTTAGGTTCAGAAGCGGAAGGTGATTGGTAAATTATCTGGGTTCTTCCTGTGAAGAAGGAGGTGATCCATCTGCGAGCGTCCCCCTGGATACCATAGTGGTGGAGTCTTTCGATCAGCATATGGTGAGATACAGTGTGGAAGGCTGCCAGGGGTCGAGGAGGATCAAAGCTGCTGTTTGTCCTCGGTCAGGGAGGGTTCGGATGTTGTTGGTGGCTGTGATCAGGTCAGTTTCAGTGCTGTGATTGCTGTGAAAGCTAGATTGGGAGGCATTGAGTAGTTGTTTCTGCTTCAGGTATGTCATGATGTGCTTGTTGATGATCTTTTCCAGTACCTTTGAAGGGATTGGGAACAGGGAGATTGGCTGATAGTTTTTGGGTTTGCTAGAGTCGGCGGAGGGTTTTTTGAGTAGTGGTCTGACTTTGGTGTGTTTCCAGACATTGGAAATGTTGTAATATTGATAGAGGTGTTGAACAGGATAGTGAGTACCTGGCTGATCCTTTGGTTTCTAAATTTGAAGATGTAGTTTGGGCATGGGTCTGTGGGAGCTCCTGAGTAGATGGATTTCATGGTGGAGGTGATGTCCTGGGAGGATGTTCCAAGTGGTCACTTTGTGGTAAGTGTTGATTACGGTGGTGGCGTATCTGTTGAGGAAGCCCATAGTTGTGTATTTGGGTTTGGTGTTTCTGTATATGGTTGCGATCTTGTCGTGGAAGAAGTGGACAAGATTGTTACACAGCTCCTGTGATGGTGAGATGTTGTTTTCTCTGGCAGCTGGGTTGGAGATTCCTTGACAATGTTGAAAAGTTCCCTGGTGTTGTTGGCACTGGTTTCGATGTTTGTGACGAGGGTTGTCTTCATTGTTGCCCTCAGCAGGTGGTGGTACAGGTTGAGGGAGGTCTTGAAGGCTGCTCTTTTGGAGGTGTCCTTGCTTGCGTGCCATCTCCTCTCCAGCTGTTTGCTGTCTCATTTCGTTGTTCTGAGTTCTTGGGTGTACCAGCTGGGATGATGTTTGCTAGACTAGTCTCCCCTGCCATCATTCCAGGGTCACCCGATGATGTCCTGAAATAACTACTGGGTGCCTCTCCAGCCTCTGCTAAGCTAAGTCCCTTGGCCCACCATACCATTGAGGGGTTCCCCCTGCCCATTTGGCTACTGCCATTCTGTACCCCTCCTGCCAATGTGCTCACTGCTTGTGCTACTGGGCCCACTGTCACTTGTTGCTGTGTGCTGGGGTACCCACTAGTCATTCCTTCTTGCCCTGCTGTTGTGGGATTCTGCATCTGCGATGCCCGCAGTATTTATTGTACATGGGGGTCCCATAGGGTAATCTGTTCACTCAAAACCCCGGTGTGTCTGCTCCACTCTGCTGTGGCATCATATCTCTCCCAGGCTGCACCACAGTAGAATTCTGCACCCAACCTGGCATGTTTGTTGGTGCAATTGGCCCCACACAGCCAAGGGGGCTTCTAGTTGGTAAATGCCTTACCTATTGCCTGTCAAGCCGCGTGCCTTAACTCCACTGGAACATGCGTACTGGTGTGGCTACTGTCTGACTGGGTTGCTTTGGAGCTGTTTAGAACATGGAACCATAATTGGCAATGCCTGGAGGAGGGCCCCGGCCAAACCCCCACTCTCTCCTTGCTGTGCTGCTTGCTACATAGCCCCAAGTCTTCCCGCCTGCACTGTTACAGCACTTGTCTGCTCACCATTCCAGGGCTTCCGCTGGACACCAGCTACTCCACTTATTTCATGCACTGCTGTTTTGTTGGTAGGAGCTTGGATATTTACAAGGGTCAATGCCTGTGGGCTTGCTTCTCTTGATCTCTGTGACTGCTGCCTCTTATATGTGAGGCCAAATGTGCCTACCCTCAGCACCACTATGTTGATTCCCGGTGCTTGGTTTGGGCTCTCATCACATCCATGCGACCCTCACTATTCTGCTCTAGCCGACCTGAATGCCTCTGTACACTGAGTTGCTGCCTTCCTGATGTCGCTTAGTCATTATGCTGTGTCTCCACTTGGTACTGGTCCTGGTTCCATGCTGACTGTGCAGGAGGTCCTTCCAAAACTTGCCCGACAAACCATTCCTGGCTGTGTCCCCCCACCACTGCTCAAGCCATATCTATGATGTGTTACATGTTGTCGGAACGGGCTGCACCCCCGTCCGTCGATTACTTTTTGCCCCGCCTTCTGAGGATCATCCCTCCATCTTGCACATCACAGGAGTTCACCCCCTCATTCTGCCTGTACATGACAGATGTTTGGTATTGCCTTAGGTGGGCCCTGCTCCTCCCACCCCAGCCATTTACACTGTTTGGCAGGTGCCAAAACAGCCATATGTTATACGGCGACCAACCCAGGGCTTCAATGGCTCCCTCTTACTATTACTAACAGGATGGCTGGTGGGACGTCTCCCCTCTCGGATGAGTAAGCTTCCTTGTGGTTGGTTGCTACCTGTTCTCACCCTAAGGGGACTTAGCTATGGTGTTACATTTCCACTTAGGCCTTGCTGAGGCATCCCCTGCATGACGGTTGCCCTGTGACACTCATTGCTGGAGCCCTGGCTGCGATGTTCCTGCAGGATATCCTGAGACTATCAGTCCAAACCTCTCACCAACTTTTTCCTTGAATTCCCGCTTGGTCCTGTGTAGCTCCCACGGGCATAGATTCAGCATGGTGGGTATCAGCTTACTAAAACACTGCTGTTATTACAACACTGCTCGCCTTTTGTGTTGTTTGCCCATCCTGATTTTCCCCTTTGTATGGTACATCCAATCTTGTTCCCAGGTTTTCATGTGCTTTCTACACATGGGCTGTGGGAAAGATGGACCTTCCTTTTGTACCACACCTTCTCTTTGTTCACCCCTTTCCTAGTCCATCATCCTCTTCCTGTTCACCTCCTGCCCTTTGCAATGGGGAAGGATTATGGGGTTTCACTTCCAGTGACCCCCTGATTACCGTTTACCGCTGCCACTAGTTCTGTTGGGCTCTTCAGCCTTAACGGATTGTCAAGCTCAGTCTCTGGCTGTGCCAACAAGACCTTCACCCTATATCTCACTTAGCTACTGTTTAAAGTTTTACTTTTTAATTGTGCACCTATGCAGCCCTGTGCCTTGTGTATGTGAAAGAACTGTGGCCTCACGTACCATTCTGTTTGGTTGTTCAGCAAAACTGACAGTCTTTTCAAAAGGTTTTCTTAGGGCATTTCAGATGGTTTTTGAAGTTTCATATTCTGGCTGCTGAAGGCTCAGGTTTTTTTATTTATTTATTTCACCAGTTTGGATTTCCTGAAAGGCTCTGGCCATGCTGCCTAGTATTACATAAAGTTTCCACAGCCAGGAGACCATTGGAAGACAGGTTTGAGTCACAGGCTGCAACTGGCAAGAGTTCTGTGAAACACCTTGGAAGATTTTTTGTCCTCTCCAACCTTCTTAAGTTGTCTACTTTCTTTATCTCATCACATGGGACACGCAGGATCTCCGTGGTTTGCCTGGTTGCCTGGTGCTTGGGGTCAGGATGTGCCAAGCCCCTTTCTGTGACGTTGCGCGCCCGCTTCGCGGGACGCGCAGGACTTCCTTGCCTGCTGGCGCTTGTTGGGGCGGGACCCTTTGAGCCCCTTTAAATTTGACTTTGCGCCCCCGCTTTGCGGGACGTGCAGGACCTCCGTGGTTTGCCTGGTTGTCTGGTGCTTGGGGGCAGGACGTGCCAGGCCCCTTTCTGTGACGTTGCGCGCCCGCTTTGCGGGAAGTGCAGGATTTCCTTGCCTGCTGGCGCTTGTGGGGGCGGGACCCTTCGAGCCCCTTTAAATTTGACTTTGCGCACCCGCTTTGCGGGACGCGCAGGATCTCTGTGGTTTGCCTGGTGCTTGGGGGCAGGACGTGCCAAGCCCATTTCTGTGATATTGCGCGCCTGCTTTGTGGGATGCGCAGGATTTCCTTGGCTGCTGGCGCTTGTGGGGGCGGGACCCTTCGAGCCCCATTAAATTTGACTTTGCGCGCCTGCTTCGCGGGACGCACAGGATCGCTGTGGTTTGCCTGGTGCTTGGGGGCAGGACATGCCAAGCCCATTTCTGTGACGTCACGTGCCTGCTTCACGGGACGCGCAGGATTTCCTAGGCTGCTGGAGCTTGTGGGGGTGGGACCCTTCGAGCCTCTTTAAATTTGACTACGCGTGCCCTCTTCACGAGACGGGCAGGATCTCTGTGGTTTGCCTGGTTGCCTGGTGCTTGGGGGCAGGACGTGCCAAGCCCCTTTCTGTGACGTCGTGCACCCGCTTCGCAGGACGCGCAGGATTTCCTTGCCTGCTGGCGCTTGTGGGGGCGGGACCCTTCGAGCCCCTTTAAATTTGACTTCTCGCACCCGCTTCGCGGGACGCGCAGGATCTCCATGGTTTGCCTGGTTGCCTGGTGCTTGGGGGAAGGATGTTCCAAGCCCCATTCTGTGACGTTGCGCGCCCGCTTAGCGGGACGCGCAGGATTTCATTGCCTGCTGGCGCTTGTGGGGGCGGGACCCTTCGAGCCCCTTTAAATTTGACTTTGCGCGCCTGCTTCGCGGGACGTGCACGATCTCCGTGGTTTGCCTGGTTGCCAGGTGCTTGGGGGCAGGACGTTCCAAGCCCCTTTCTGTGACATCACGCGCCCGCTTCGCGGGATGCGCAGGATTTCCTTGGCTACTGGTGATTGTGGGGGCAGGACCCTTCGAGCCCCTTTAAATTTGACTTTGCGCGCCTGCTTCGCGGGACGCGCAGGATCGCTGTTGTTTGCCTGGTTGCCTGGTGCTTGGGGGTAGGACATGCCAAGCCCATTTCTGTGACGTCACGTGCCTGCTTCACGGTACGCGCAGGATTTCCTAGGCTGCTGGAGCTTGTGGGGGTGGGACCCTTCGAGCCCCTTTAAATTTGACTACGCGCGTCCTCTTCACGGGACGGGCAGGATCTCTGTGGTTTGCCTGGTTGCCTGGTGCTTGGGGGCAGGACGTGCCAAAGCCCCTTTCTGTGACGTCGTGCACCTGCTTCGCAGGACGCGCAGGATTTCCTTGCCTGCTGGCGCTTGTCGGGGCGGGACCCTTCGAGCCCCTTTAAATTTGACTTTGCGCACCCGCTTCGCGGGACGCGCAGGATCTCCATGGTTTGCCTGGTTGCCTGGTGCTTGGGGGAAGGATGTCCCAAGCCCCTTTCTGTGACGTTGCGCGCCCGCTTAGCGGGACGTGCAGGATTTCATTGCCTGCTGGCGCTTGTGGAGGCGGGACCCTTCGAGCCCCTTTAAATTTGACTTTGCGCGCCCATTTAGCGGGACGTGCATGATCTCCGTGGTTTGCCTGGTTGCCTGGTGCTTGGGGGCAGGACGTGCCAAGCTCCTTTCTGTGACATCACTCGCCCGCTTCGCGGGATGCGCAGGATTTCCTTGGCTACTGGTGCTTGTGGGGGCAGGACCCTTGGAGCCCCTTTAAATTTAACTTTGCGCACCCGCTTCACGGGACGCGCAGGATCGCTGTGGTTTGCCTGGTTGCCTGGTGCTTGGGGGCAGGACATGCCAAGCCCATTTCTGTGATGTCACGTGCCTGCTTCACGGGACGCGCAGGATTTCCTTGGCTACTGGCGCTTGTGGGGGTGGGACCCTTCGAGCCCCTTTAAATTTGACTACGCGCGCCCTCTTCACGGGACGGGCAGGATCTCTGTGGTTTGCCTGGTTGCCTGGTGCTTGGGGGCAGGACGTGCCAAGCCCCTTTCTGTGACGTCGTGCACCCGCTTCGCAGGACGCGCAGGATTTCCTTGCCTGCTGGCGCTTGTGGGGGCAGGACCCTTCGAGCCCCTTTAAATTTGACTTCGCGCACCCGCTTCGCGGGACGCGCAGGATCTCCATGGTTTGCCTGGTTACCTGGTGCTTGGGGGAAGGATGTGCCAAGCCCCTTTCTGTGACGTTGCGCGCCCGCTTAGCGGGACGCGCAGGATTTCATTGCCTGCTGGCGCTTGTGGGGGCGGGACCCTTCGAGCCCCTGTAAATTTGACTTTGCGCGCCCGCTTCGCGGGACGTGCACGATCTCCGTGGTTTGCCTGGTTGCCTGGTGCTTGGGGGCAGGACGTGCCAAGCCCCTTTCTGTGACATCACGCGCCCGCTTTGCGGGATGCGCAGGATTTCCTTGGCTACTGGTGCTTGTGGGGGCAGGACCCTTGGAGCCCCTTTAAATTTAACTTTGCGCACCCGCTTCACGGGACGTGCAGGATCTCTGTGGTTTGCCTGGTTGTCTGGTGCTTGGGGGCAGGATGTGCCAAGCCGGTTTCTGTGACGTTGCGTGCCCGCTTCGAGGGACGCACAGGATTTCCTTGGCTACTGGCGCTTGTGGGGGCAGGACCCTTCAAGCCCCTTTATATTTGACTTTGCGCGCCCGCTTCATGGGACGCGCAGGATCTCCGTGGTTTGCCTGGTTGCCTGGTGCTTGGGGGCAGGACGTGCCACCTCCCTTTCATCTTGTTATGGATGGTGACTTTTTGTGTTTTTGTACTCTGTTATAAGTGACAGGAGACCGTTTTGCCTTGGGAGACGATGCCTAATTTTGTGACTCTTGTTGCTCCACTTACTGGGGTGCCACCGCTTGTTGAGATGGGGTGGAAAAAGGGCCTGCTACCGGGAGTCATGAATGGAGGGGGTTGTAGGCAGGGTAATGTTAACACCACAATGAACTCCTTTCTCGCTAAAGCTGTTGGGGTTGTAACTAAGGAAATTGATCTGGCAGAGAGGAGGTTATCCATGGAGATGGAGGATTTGCGGCATGTTTCAGTAGTTAGGGATCCCTCTGTGGATTTGGAGGAGGAGTGGGTGGTGACCCATCCTGGAGGAGATCTACGTGTTGTGCCAGAGCGTGACCCTGTTGAGATTTTAGGGGATTCTGGCAATCCTGGGCCTTCAAGAAGAAGTAAAAGGCTCTTGCTGTCCTCTCCTGCGACCGGCCCTATGGATAAGTGCAGTCCTCCGCCGAGGAAGAAAAAGTCTCTGAAGAAATCAGTCCATAAAACGAAACCATCTCTTGTGGTTAATTCCAAGGAGTTGTCTGGCGGCCTTGATTCCAGCGAGCAAATGGGTTGTGAGGCAACCAATTTATTGTGAAAGGTTAAGGAGATGATTGAGGGTATGCTGGCTCCTGTGATGGCAAAACTATCGGAGACAGAAAAAGCAGTTTCTCGGTTATGCGATTTAAGAAGCCAAGGGAGCCATTCCTGGGGGGGTCGTGAGGCCCTGTGTTGTCTCTCTCAACCAACCGAGGAGGTGAACCTACTGGTGGAAGATGCTGGGTTCCTGGGAAATATGCCTCAGATACTGGATAATCTGTCTAATTTGGGGGGGCCAAGGTGTCGTGCTCAGTCTGTGCTGGTTTCATCTATTGCCCCACAAATGGGCAGGGGCGCCCTGAATGATTCCAGCCTCAGTAGGCAACCTGGCTATGATTCTGTGATGGCTGGGGGGGTTTGCCAA
The DNA here is from genome assembly GCF_031143425.1 of Pleurodeles waltl. Classification (NCBI taxonomy): domain Eukaryota; kingdom Metazoa; phylum Chordata; class Amphibia; order Caudata; family Salamandridae; genus Pleurodeles; species Pleurodeles waltl. Next base: position 832,765,922 of record NC_090444.1, read on the forward strand.
CAGCCGGATGGGAAGTCTAACCAGAAACTGCTGATTAAAAAGTCTTCGTTGGCCGTTTTGGATCTCCCTCCGGCATGTGCCCCCTATGTGGTGGTGTTGACGAATGTCCCTGTTTTGGCCCCTGGGGTAATTGAATCTACGGCTCAATTAAAAAATAAAACTGGCCATTGGCTGAATAAAAACTGCAATTTTTCATGTAAAGACTTGGTGGATGTTTTGTTTGTTAGAAGAACTGACTGGATTGGGCCTAGGAAAAAAGAGGGGAAAGAGGATTGTGTTATTATAAATGTTAGATATCCGGGCCTGGCTCAACAGCTTCTCTCCTCTTGTAGTGCTGCCTTTCCAAGGGCAGAAACAATTGGTATGGCCCACCTGGGATATTTCTACAATCATATGTGACTGGGGGCTAATCCCTCCCCGGATTTGGGCAGGTTTCCCCCCAGGCCAGAATGCCCTGCGGCCATTTTGCAGGGGTACAGTAAATAATATAAACTCTGACTTGGCTGGGGTGGATTGACAAAGCACCAAGACTTTGACTGTGTTTGGGGGGGGGGGCTCAAAGTGTGATCTTATTTCCTGGAATATTGCCGGGTAGGATGCCAAGTTATCTGACCAGGTTTGGGTTAGGTGTGTGGCTGATGATATTATTATGCTACAGGATACCTGGTCAGATGGGCTAGCTGTGTGGGATGGTTTGATAGATTTGCTATCCCAGCTGTTCAGTCCCTGGCAGGTCATTCTAAAGGGGGTTTGGTTACCTTAATCCGTTTCTCTAAGATAGTGGCAGCTTTTCAAATTAATTGTAATCATCAGGGTATATTGCCTGTATGGGTAATTTTCTCAAACAATTTCAATGTTTTGTTGGTTAATTTTTATAATGCTGTATGGGGTGGGGGTGTCAAATTGGGACTCTCTTCTCCGTCCTCCAGGTGATGAAGTGTAGAATGTAGGAGTTGGGGCTGGAATTATGTGCTATTGTGTCGGGAGATTTTAAAGCCAAGCTGGGACGGCTCAGTACAGTGATTAATCCTTTTGAGATTGACTGTGTGGACTACTCGGCAGAGGATATTCAGGATGCTAGAGGCAGGGTTCTGATTAAGGAACTTAGGAAGGTGGGCCTTTTGAATTTCCGGGACACTGAAGTAGTAGATATTCAACAGCTCCCAACGTTTGTGGGTAGAGGGTCGGGAACCACAATTGACTACATCTTTTTGTCTCCTCTACTGAAAGATTTGATAATGGGAGGAGAAGTGCTTGGGGAATGTATAAGTGATCATAACCCCCTCACAGTGTGTTTTAAACTCCCAGTGGCCCCAAGTAAATCAGGACGGGGTGGACCCACAATAGTGAAGATAAGAGACCAGGGTAGGCGTCTTGGTTGGAAACAGGTAGATGCACAACGAGTTATAGAGAAAGTAGTGGGGGAGCCCCTGTTTATGGATATACTTTTGGGAGAGACTCCGAGCCCCAAGGAAGTCATGGACGCAATAGCTGAAGTAAATATAGTAGTTAGAGACTGTTTATCTTCAATAGATAGTCGTCCCACCAAGCACAGAGGTGGGTGTTTTGATAAGGCCTGTTACGATGCTAGGGCAAATATGAAAATGGCCCTTAAGGAATACCCCAGAGACAGGGCCGCAGTAAAAGCAGCAAGGTTTAAGTATAAAAGGGCCTTGAGGGAGAGTAAGGAAACATTTCAAGAAAGAGCCTGGGAGGATTTGGAGCGTGCTACAGCCATGAAGGATCCTGGTTTGTTCTGGAAGGTGGTGAATAGAGGTTCTTTTGCAACAGAGACATCTGAGGGTCTGGGCTGTAATATTGCCTCTGGCCTGGGTCAAACATTTTTGCAGAATCTTTGAGGGTATCCCCCTAAGAACTAATCGGGATAAAGAGTGTGCTGTCGTCCCTAATTTAGCGATCAGGTTTTCGCTTCAGGAAGTCATTGATGCACTCCAGGGGTGTGCGGATAATAAAGCCCCGGGCCCGGACTCTATCCCTATGGATCTGTACAAATCTTGTCCTCATTTATGGGCACCTGTTCTTTTAAATGTTCTCAATGCGGCAGTTACCGTGGGAATTCCTGCTTCTTGGAGAAGGGATTGAATTATCCCAGTCTATAAAAAGGGGGATCGGAATGACCCTAAGTCCTACCGCCCCATTTCCTTACTTGACTCTTCTGAGAAGATTCTGGGTCGGATTATTTTAAGGCGTATTGAGGCTTGGATGGCAGAGAAGGAAATTTTGAGCCGGGACCAGTACGGGTTTAGGGAGGGTCTTCCCACTCGTGAACAGTGCCTAAATCTTCTGATGATGATTGGGAAATATACGCAAGCCAGGAAGGGCACCCTTTATCTTGCCTTTATGGACCTCGATTGTGCTTTTGACAAGGTAAATCGGTCCATACTGTGGGAAAGGATAAGTCAGTTAGGGATGGATCCTAATATTGTAGAGCTGCTCCGGTACCTCCACTCAGGATTGGTTGCAAATGTGAGGGTGGGGATAAACAGGGAATGCTCAGATGCTTTTAAGCTTACTAAGGGCGTTCGACAGGGGTGTGTGTTGGCCCCTACTCTGTTTCTTTTATACACAAATGGACTGTCAGATTTTTTGGTGGAATAGGGAGTAGGGATGTCCCGAAGGTGAATGGCTCTAGTGTCCCTGTGCTGACATATGCTGATGATGCGGTCCTTATGGCCAGTACTATGAATGGTCTCCGTAAAGTAGTTAGAGCTTATGTCTCTTACATGTCAGGCTTGGGTCTAGAGATTAACTATAAGAAATCACATTTTATGGTATGTGGTAAACCTTTGAGTAGGGTGGGGGATCTAAAGGTTGATGATCAAATTATTAGCAGGGTACATGAATTCCCATATTTAGGGGTGATCTTTGATGATAAAGGGTCATGGAAACCCTGTATTGCCAGGAGGACTATGCTCTTCCATGCCTCAGTTGGTGCCATGTTTGATTTTTCTGTCAGTGTGGGAAGTAAACCAATTAAGCCCATGCTTGAAATCTACAGGCAAAAATGTCTCCCTGTCCTCTTGTACGGTGCAGCACTCTGGGGGGATAGGGATACCCGCACCCTCCTCGTTGAAGAAAATCGTTTTTGCAGAAGATTATTGGGTGCTGGCCAAAGTACCTCTGGTTTTTGCCTACATTTAGAACTAGATCTTGAGTGTGTGCAAGACACTATTCAGCTGGCTCCCCTCTTGTTATGGATCTCGATTTGGAGTAATGAATATGCCTCTTTTAATAGAGAGATCTTAAGGGACTGTTTGGCCTGTGATAATGCTAAATATATCCCCTGGCTGATGTATATAAGAAAGGTAGCTCAGGAATTGGGGCGGCCAGACCTGTTTAACACTCCTGAGGGGCTGACTAGCTGGGATAAATATTGGATCAAGGAGAATCCGGGGGGCTAAAAGAGAGGGGATGGAACAAGAAAAACAATCAGTCAGGGACTTTGGTATGTTAAGGATGGGGGTAGGTCATGAGCCCTACCTTTTCGCAATAAATGATCTGAGAGAAAGGACTCTAATTACTCGTTTTCGCTTGGGGAGCATTAGAAGTAATTTCTGTTTCCCGTTAGGTCAGTATGGTGGGACATCTATCAGGCCTTGTCCTTGTGACGGGGTGTCCCTGCAGACCTTGCCCCATTTTATACTATTTTGTGTCTTTTATGCACCTTTTAGAAGTTGTTATTTATTACCCCTGCTGAGGCCAAAGGGTTTCGTGCAATACCGTCCGGCTTTTTTGTGGCTGCAAATGGCTTCAGATGCATTGGTATGGAGGGGGTGGGACTGTTCCTGAGGGGAGCCATTACTTGACGCAGCAAGGTAGAGTTTTTTTAAGGAACTTTTAGATTGTTATTTTAGGTAATACGGTTTTATCTGTTTTTAATATTATGATCATTGATATTTACTATGTTATTGTTATTATGGCTTATTGTTATTTATGTTTTGTAAGGGTTGATTTATTTCATACCGAATAAAGTTTCTTCATCACATGTGTTGATTTTTCCCACCGTATGTTCCATAGAGTTAACATGCACCTTGTTACGCAGGAATTCCCTAATTTATGCATGCAAAGCAGGGAACACGCTATTGAGAATGCTTGAAAGTCCGAAGACTACGTGTTAGAATTGGGGTTTCTGGTTGGCTAGGGTATGCACCTCAACCAGGCAGAACCCACCACTCTAGTCAGGGCAAGGGAGTTACACACCGCAGATAATCCCTGCTCGCCCCCTTGGTAGCTTGGCATGAGCAGTCAGGCTTATCCCAGAGGAAATGTGTAAATTGTTTGCACAACACTAGTGAAGACACCACACCACAAAGAAGACTTCACACCAAGTTATATACAAATATACTGTATTGCATAAAACATCATTAGACCAACAATGACATAAACCAGTAATACTCTTCTAAGCAAGTAGCTGTCAGGCTATCACATAAATCCATAAAACCTGCTAAACAATCAGTTGTCAGAACATCACACAGGTTACTAGTACTCTGTGAATGCCAGCAGTAGTCAGGTAAACACATAGGTTATTACTATTCTGCAATACAAGCAGTAGTCAGGCCATCATTATCACCAAAAAGGCACATCGTACATTATCATGAATGCCAAGACATCATCATGAATGGACCTAGCATGAAAACATTCCCCTCTGTGTATATTATGGCGCCTAAGAGAATATGCGACCCCTCCCCAACAAGCTAAGCACAGCATATATCCCACACCAGGGCACACTGAGAATAATGCACAAGGAAATGTACCTCTTACAAGAATCATCCGAAAGTAGTTTCTATATGCAGGTCATCGCACACCTGCGCTGCTTCTACACGATGGATGGTATCACAACACACCCCGTCCAGCGCAGGAGCTCCTGCACTCCTATCATAGAAAATGAGAAAATGTGGTACTTTCTCGGTAAAGTGGGGCGCAAACACCACTGCCCGCCTATTAGGGCATTTATGGCAAAGGTAGCGGTCCAACAAAGGGAAACTCCTTGTCAGGGCTCTGATGGCAACTCCACTCTGAGCTGCCATCAACCGGGTCCCTCACTTGTGTGCATATCTCCCCTCTGCAGGTACTGCAGAAATGGAAGGAGGGAGGAAACACACTGTAGAATAGGCGGTAAGACCCCTCCAGGTCCCCTGGAGGAAAGCAATCCAACGCAGCCACCCGTGGACATGTGGTGCGACTGCCTTCTTCTGCTCAGCTCAGCTTCCTTCCGCAGTGGGCCATGGCTGACACTCAGGCAGCCTGGCTTCTCCTGTCTACAGCCGGATCACCTGAGAAGGACTGCAGCAGGGCAGGTAGCCCGGTTTACTGGCCCGATGCAGGAGGCTGCTGTAGTGGTGGCTTCTCTCCTGGGGGGAGTACACCTGGCTGCCACAATGATGGGGCTCTCTCTCTCCTTCCAAAGGCAGCGCGGGCCGTGGCAGTGACTGGAGTTCAGAGTATGTGCTGGCTTGTGCCCCTGGGGCACCCCAGGGAATGCGCTCAACCACGCTAGCTCCCGGGCTCCTCGTGACCTCTCCTGTTTCGTGGAGGGTGGGACCATACACAGGGTGACACAGTGGTGCTTCCTTGCACCAAAGCAGACCAAAACAAAGCGTTCTTCACATGCTGGTACCATGGAGCAAGGAGCTCTCTACTCATGCTCCCCTCTGCCCACAGAGATAAAACAGCGCTCCACACACGCTGTGTGAAATAAACACATAAAACGCTCTCCACGCCCTCAGACAGCAATGAATAGGGCCACAAGGCACTTTGTCACGCACTGTTGCCCCTACAAGTGCTCTCCACGCCCTTCACAAGGGGTACTCCACTCATGCCAAGCAGAATGTAACAGCACCAGAGCATCAGAATTGCAGGTGAGTACACCCCCCAGCCCCTGGAAAGAGCTGTGGGGCTCAAGTTTGCAGGGCCTAAGCAAACAGGCACAAGGGCCCAGGAGATAGGAGTGGCAGTCCTTCTTGTGACCTACCAGGTCAGTCCAATAGCTGAGCAGTCTCAAGGCGGTTCCTTGTGAGTCCCTCCAGCAGCATCCACTGACTGGTCCATAAAGTGTCCATCAGTGTATAACAATGTGGGGGACAAACCCCTGTACTTATACTCATTCTGCTCAGCTTCCACAAAAGTGGGGAGAGGGGTTCCAACCACCACCAACCAGTTCCAGGAATTTCTCCTTCTCCTTCAACACTGGCTCCACACATCAGTAGTGGGTAAACAAGCCTTTTTTTTAAGGCCAGGGCACAGCCTTTACAGCCTTTACAGAGATCAAACTCCTCCAGCCAAGGAAGACCATTCAGTATGCAGATGTACTCCTGATACACCCCCACCGAACCTGTGTACTGTCTGTCTGAAACGTGTGCACAAAGCCCAGCTCTCACTCTATCCCAGACGTGTATTGGAGTCAAGCTGCAAAAGCACTAGCTTTATAAGCACAGAGAAATGCCCACTTTCTAAAATTGGCATTTCTACAATGGTACTAAAAAATCCACCTACACTAGTAAGCAGGCAGCATTTATCACTACCATTCCAAACATTCTAATCATGCCCATGCTATTCCTCATAGATCAGAAGATACCACTTAGACATATGTCAGGGCATTTCTAATGCAAACTTATGAGTGGAGCAGCGCTTACAGTAGTGAGAAACTAAATAGGATGTTTGTCACCAATAGAACATGTGGTACATAAAGACACATCTCCTACCTTTTACATATACAGCACCCAGCCCATAGGGCTATCTAGGGTCTACCTTAGGGGTGACTTAGGTGTAGTAAAAAGGGTGTTTAGACCTTTAGTGTCTTTAGGAGAGGGAATATTAGAGATTGCTTTCAAGCATCCAGGAAGGTGGCTCTGAGGATGGAGTTGTTCAGTATCGGGGTCAGGGCTAAGCTCATGTGGTCCAGTCCTTTGGCAGCAATGTGGTGAGGGCAAGGTCCAAAGGTGACCCAGAATTTTGGACCAGATTGTTGTTGCGGTTCCCTGCATGATGATGGTAGGCAAGTTGGCCATAGAGAGTTTCAGGGGATTTGTGTCAATAGGTAGGAGGGCTTCAAGGGTGGATGAGTCTGACTTGGGCTTGAAGTTGTTGCGGATGCTTCTGACCTTGCTGCTGTAATAAAAGGGAGAGCTGGGAGCAGAGGTCTTGTATGGGGTTTATTCTAATCAAGCTGCCTGTGGAGATGGAGAAATCCTTCACAATGGCGAAGATTTCCTTTTCATTTTGTGCTGTTCTCAATGTGCTTGGTGAAAGCTGTTTGTTTGGTGGATCAGATTTGTTTGTGGTAGAATCTAAGGGCTGACCTGTAGGTGCTTTTGAGGTGTCATTGTGACTCAGCTTCCATCTGCGTTCAAATTGCTTCCAGTGGCTTTTGTTGAGTCAAAGTTCTTCAGTTTACCAACTGTCTTGCAGCCTAGTCCTGCATGCCTTGTTAGTTTTGAGTTGGGCCAGGGTGTGTGTGCAAGAGTTGATCCAGTCATTAATGTTGGTGATGATTCTTGGGAGGTTGTGATAGTGTTGTGATTGGTGAGCTAAGAGCTCCAAGGACCAACTTTTATCAGGGATCTTGTCACAGTTTTGTAGTGCAGATTTGTAGGGTGCTTTCTGCAGTGGTGAGGGAGAGGCATGATGAAATGGGCAACTGGGTGGTCACTGCATGTGAGGGGTGGGTGTAGGAGGCTAGCCTGGTTTGTAGTGGGTACCTTGGGTACTTACACCTTATACCAGGTCCAGTTATCCCTTATTAGTGAAGTAGTGGTGTTTTTGCAGCTTAGCCTGATAGAGGTAGCAATAGCAGAGCAGCTTAGGCTGAACTAGGAGACATGTAAAGCTCATACAATACAACTTATAGTTACACAGTACTTATACAGACAAGTGTTACTAAAAATAAAGGTATTTATTTGGGTGACACAGTACCAAAAATATCTTGGAGTCTATACTCCTTCTGGAGGTACGTATTATACACAATATATACACTAGACACCAAAATTAGGCAAGTAAATAGTCATAGAACAATGCAAACTATAGGAAATCCTACAGAATGCAATGGGAGAAAATAGGTTGAGGGGCAACACAAACCATATACTAAGAAAGAGGAATGTGAATCACAAATGCCCCCCTACACAAGAGTAGTGTGTGAAGAATCGCTTGGAGAGTAAGAATACAGTAAAGGTAAGTAATTTACCCCACCCCAGAGCCCAGAAAAGCAGGAGTAAAGTACTGCAAGTTTCCTTAGGACACACTACACCTCGTGATATGGATTACTGCAGTAACCAACCAAGCCTGCAAACAACAACTGCTGGATTCCTGGACCTGAAGACCTGCAAAGGAAGGGGACCAAGTCCAGAAGTCAAAAGAAGTTCCAGGAAGGACAGGAGCCCCTGCCAACCCAGAAGAGGGTGCAAAAGAAGAGTCCTCGGTTGAATGAAGACTGCAGAAATGCACCCTAAGAAGAGGCCAGCGGGTTCCTGCATGACGCAAAAGATGTCCCACGAGGTGAAGATGGATGCAGATGTGATTTCGTGTTAGAAGTCGCCAACAAGTCTTGGTTACGACAAATATGCGTTTTGCTTCAAAATAGTGCTGGTTGGACCCAGCAGGGACCTGGGGGGGGGCCTCAACTCTGTGTGAGGAGGAAGAGGGGGCTCTCAGCACTTTAGAGAGCCTTCATGGTGCTTGGCAGCACCCACAGGAGTCCTAGGACACAGGGACAAAGGAGGTGCAAAACGCGGTTGGTGCAGCACAACAAAGGAAGGTCCCACACCGCCGGAGAACAACTCAGCGAGTTGATCGTCGCAGGATGGAGTGCTGGGCCAGGCTGTGCATAAAGGAATTTTGCAAATAGTGTACAGAGGTCTCAGGAGGTGAAGAACATGCAGTACACAGAGGTACTGTCGCTCTCAGGGAAGGCAAGGTTTTACCTCCTCCAAATTGCATCAGCAGGACCTCAGGACAGTCTATGTTTATGTGGGCCACCCTCTGTGTCCTTAGGAACACCCTTGTCGCTGTGAGAGGAGTCCAAGAGTACCAATCGTCATCTTAAAAGGTGCCTGTGTGAGCAGGGGAGTGATTCCATCACCCCACGGGAGATCTCTTCAGTCCTTCTGGTGCAGGATGAAGACAGGGAGTCCCCAGAGCATGCACGCTGTGGAAACTGTTGGTGGCTGGAGCTGAAGTTTCAGAAGAAAAGTATCGATTGTGGATACGTTGTTGCTGTTACAGCGGTTCCTGGAGTAGGCTGAGGTTGATCCGAGGTGTCAGAGGATGAAGCAGTAGTTGCAGAGGATTCCTGAAGGAAACTTGCAAGCAGAATCTGAAGAGAACCCACAGGAGAGACCCTAAATAGCCCTGAGAGGGAGATTGGCTACCTTATCATCAATGGACCTATCAGGAGGGGTCTCTGACATCACCTGCTGGCACTGGCCCCTCAGAGCCCTCCCAAGTGCCGCCACACTTTGCAAAGCAAGATGGCTGAAGTCTGGGACACACTAGAGGAGCTCTGGGCACCACCCCTAGGGTGGTGATGGACAGGGAAGTAGTCACTCCCCTTTCCTTTGTCCAGTTTCGCACCAGAGCAGGGGACAAGGGTTCCCTGAACCAGTGTAGACTGGCTTATGCAAGGAGGGCACCATCTGTGCCCTTCAAAGCATTTCCAGAGGCTGGGGGAGGCTACCCCTCCCCAGCCTGTAACATCTATTTCGAAAGGGAGAGGGTAAAACACCCTGCTCTCAGAGGAAATGCTTTGTTCTGCCTTCCTGGGTCTGAGCTGCTCAGACCCAGGAGGGAAGAACCCTGTCTGTGAGGTGGCAGCAGCTGTAGCTGCAGTGCAAGCCTCAGAGAGCTGGTTTGGCAGTACTGGGGGTCCATAGTGGAGCCCCCAGGATGCATGGAATTGGCTCCCCAATACCAGATTTGGAATGGGGGGACAATTACATGATCTTAGACATGTTACACGGCCATATTCAGAGTTACTATTGTGAAGCAAGCACGTGTGTAATGGCATTCCCTGAACTATGTGGGGGCACCTTTGCTAGTGCAAGGGTGCCCTCATACTTAGTAACTTTGCACCTAACCTTCAGCAAGTGAAGGTTAGACATATAGGTGACTTAAGTGCAGTGAAAATGGCTGTGAAAGAACGTGTGCATTATTTCACGCTGGCTGGAATGGCAGGCCTGTGGAAGGGTTTGTCTGAGCTGCCTATAGATGGCAAAAGAAATGCTGCGGCCCATATGGATCTCCTGGAACCCCAATGCCCTGGGTACCTAGGTACCACATACTAGGGACTTATAAGGGGGGGGGGTCCAATGTGCCAATTGAAATTGGTAAATTAAGTCACTTGCCTACAGTGACAAATTTAAAAGCAGAGAGCATAAGCACTGAGGTTTTTATTAGCAGAGCCTCAGTGACAGTCAAGCACTATACAGCCACATACATTAGGCCATAAACTATGAACACTGGGGTCCTAACCAGCAGTATCCCAGTGAGACAGGCATAAACAAACTGACATACAGGTAAAAATGGGTGTAACATGCCAATGAAGATGGTACTTTCCTACAGTGTGGCTATGTTAGCTGTGATGCAGTTCAAATTAATGAAGATTGTACACAGTAGATTTCCTGCAGTGTGGGTTAAGCCATTCACCTGCTGGGTCAGTTTGAGGGTGGACAGGTTCTCCAGGACGTTTTTCATGCTGAGGTCATTGAGGTCCTTCATATGGTAGTTTAGGTTGCCAAGGAAGATAAAGGGCCTAGAGATGAGGGCTATAGGGGCAATAAAGCCCACAATGATGCTGCCGAAGTTGGTGTGTGGTTCGTGAGGTCGGCACATGACAGTGCCACTCAGGGAGTAGTTGTCGGTGATGTGAAGTTTGAAGGCCAAGTGTTCCATGCTGTTGCTGGTGTTCATGATGGTGGTGGAATAGTAATGAAGAGCTGGTGGAGGGGAAGAAGGTAGTGGCAGACCGGGGCTGTGGTGTGTCTATATCCCCCTCACATTGTGCTCTATTTCTTTTAACAGGAACAGGTCAAACAATGCAGAGGTCCTGTTTTTTAAGAGTATTTTTTGTAGGAGTGAAATCTTTCAGTATAAAGCATTTTTTATCAGTGGAGTAAAACTAAATGAAGATCCTCCTCCCTTCAGAATGTGATGAGAGGCCCGAGACTCCCATATAGCACAGATATTCATTGGCCTTTGGCTGCATGGGGGCAACTGAAAGGTTGGGGGTCCTCTGATGGGGTTGACTTCCCCTGCGCTGCATGGGTATCCAGGGGCCTGTGTTACAGCAGGGCATTGGCCCTTCTGCTGTAAAAAAAATTGCAGGCCGCGTAGACAAGCATCACGATTACCATTTCGGCAGACTCTCCGTATTATGTAAGACGGGCCATGCTTCCTAGTAGAGGTGAAACACATGATTGCGCATCTAAATAGGACGTGTTAATGGCTCTCCTTGTCTGAAGCAATATAACCGACATCAAAAGGGCAGTCACGGGTGTGTCTGCTGATGATCGCTTTCTGTTAACAATAAGCAGCCTTTCTGTCTCCAAACACAACAGCGGCACCCTGTGTTGACAGGGCAGAACACGGAAGCACTGCTGGCAAAATAAAATCACAGTCGGCTAAACGGCTTTTCCAGCTTGAATGTCTTGCAATAACAACATCCTAGAAAAGAGAGCAACTTAAATTAAAAAAAATCAGGTCATCTTCCAGTCAACTAGGCTGAAATTATTGTAATACTTTTTATATGGCAAGCATTGTTGATCCAGAGAAACTTGCTACGGAGCAGTTAGTTGCGCAACACGTTTGACCACCTCAGGTTTTGACTGCAAGTCTTTTTGGTTTTAGAAATGTTTCATAGCGCTAAACGGGTTTGAACTTTTTGAAAGCCCTGTTTTAAAACCAGATATGTAAAGATTGGCTTGGTGAAGGATCATGCACTTGGATCACTGCCTACCAAAGTATACATCATACATGTCAGCGACCATAGCTTTATAACTCCTAAACCCGTATCCTATGTTTGACATTGAAAATAAGCCTGGCGATTAATTATTCTGTTGGTATTAATTGTCCAGTAAGCCCTATTTTCCGTTTGTGCAATTGTGGATTTGAAAACAATACACAGAATTTAATATTTGCAATGTATAAAAATATATGCGAATGGTGAATACAAGAAGCAATTGCTTACTTTTTAAAATGAAAAGTGTTGGATTAGGCCCTCTGTGAAGAGTCACCCAGATTTGTTGGCTTTAGGACTCTGTAAAGTCTACCTCTGCGAGTATCAGTGGGGAATTGATTGTGCTTTTCTTCTTAATCATGGTAAAATTGGTATAAACCAGATTGGATTATTTAATTTACTTATAAGACCCTAGTAAATGGTACTCACGAGACCCTAGTAAATGGTACTGTAAGCACCAAGAGCATGTAAATTAAATGCTACAAATGATCTGCAGCATTCATTGTGCCTCCCACTAAAGCAGCACTGTCAACCATGTCTCAGGCCTGCCACTGCGGCCTGTAGTACAGTTTTAAACTACAATTTTCAGCTGTCATAATAAACCTTTTAAGAGGGCTAAATCTTTCTTTTTAATACTTATATGTAACCCTTAATGCAGGTACTAAAGGGCTCATAGGGCAGGGTGTGTGGCATCTAAAAAGCAGGACATGTTTACGTTTTACATGTTCTGTGTGTAAAAAACTCCTAAAGTTGTTTTCAACTCTGGAAGGGATACCTCTCCCACAGAGTAACACTGAGTTATCTTGTTACACTTTTAAGTGATAACATCAGTTTTGGAACAGACAGAGGAATGTTTCTTCCACTCATTTAATTTGTAATTAAAAATCCTTGTTACTGGTAATGTCAGGCTTTAAATTACTATTCTGAAGATGTCACTTTTTAGAAAGTTGGAATTTTGCTGCTTAAATCAAGTGTGCCTTTCTGCCGGTCTCTTGGGTCACTTGACTTTGAATGTTGGAGTTTCTGACTATTTTTCTCCAGAAAACTAAAGAGCTGCTTCTGAGCACCAAATCCAGGTCCCTTCAAGACCCTTGCTCGGCCAAAATCTTCCATCTGACATCTGACCCTATTGCCAACTTTCTGCACAATACTTTTAGGAGTGTTGTTCAGTCTGGTGTCTTTCCTGCACCCTGGAAAAGACCTATAGCCACTCCCTTATTGAAAAAATCTAACACTAATCTGGACAACTTGAAGAACTACAGACCAGTTTCTCTGCTCCCTATTCTGGCCAAAGTTTTAGAAGCATTTTTAAATCTGGAACTGGTCAACTACATAGAAGCTTATGACTGCCTGGACCCCTCACAAAATAATTTCAGGGCTGGTCACAATACTGAGACTGCATTGGTGGCAGTAACCAATAACATCCACCGCCATGTTGACCTGGGGGGTGCAGCCATACTCCTAATGTTCGATTTGTCCGCTGCATTTGACATGATCTGGCCAACTCGTATGATACAGTGGCTGGAGGAGATAGGGGCCAGAGGTGTCACTCTTAGTCTGCTCTTTTCCTTCCTTTTAGACAGGTTTACAGGTGGTCAGCTATGGTGACTTCGAAGCGGACACCTTTATTCTTCCTTGCAGCATCCCTCAAGGCTCCACTTTGAGCCCAACTCTCTTTCACATCTATGTAGCACTTTTGGTGGCTCTGGTGCGGTCTTTTGAATTTGAGGTACAGTCATATGCCGATGACACCCAAATCATCGTGTCAATTTCCAACAATGTGACCGAGGTTGCCGAATCATTTTGGAACTGTATGTCAAGTATTGAGAAGTGGATGAACAACAATGTGTTAAAACTCAATGCTGGCAAGACAGAAGTCTTGGTTTTCGGTGCCAATGATTCTCTCTGGTCCAGAAATTGGTGGCCTGTGGAGTGTAGGTTTCTTCCTACTCCTGTGATCTCTGCTAAGAACTTGGGTATGCTGCTGGATAACTCCTTGTGTTTTGACATTCAGGCTAACCGCACGACTGGCACCTGTTTTCATATTAACAAAACTTTGAGGAAGAATTTTTCTTTTATTCCTTTAGAATTGCATCAGACAGTTGTCATTGGCTCATTACTTCACGTTGGGATTATTGCAGCTCTTTATTTGTGAATGCCATATGTGACAGTGTTAACAAAAGGTTGTCCAGAACGCAGCAGCTCGTCTCACCTTGAATATCCCTACACGTTTGTCTGTGAGAGAGGGGCTGCATGCTCTTCACTAGCTGGCTATCAGAAAAAGGATTGTTATCAAAGCTCCCTGCATGGTGCACAAGACCTTCTACTACCAGAATACGGAACAACTTAATGCAATGTTTCAATGGTATTCTCTTTCTAGACCTCTTAGGTCTTCTCTGCACAAACTTGATGTTCCTAGATTGTGTGAAGCTAGATGGGCTAGAAGGGCCTTTGCTGTATGTGCGACTCAATTATGGAATACTTTGCCACCCCACATTGTGGGCACTAAAAGGTTCTCTATTTTTCAAAAACTTCTAAAAACTTGGCTTTTTACTTTGGATAGACTTGCTTGAGTGCCTTTTGCCGTCTGCTGGGTCTCAGTTTAGCGCTTTGATGCCCTCAGGATTAAATGCGATCCATAAATGCTCCTAACATAACATAATGACTCTCTTGTTTTTAGTTGTGCATTCCTTCAGGACATGGGGACAAAAGAGACCTGGGTGTGGAGGGAGTATGTCTTCATGACAGGATGGCTAAGGAAGATCTGAGCTTTACCTTGATTACACATCAAAGGCTCCTGCCGGCAGAACACTCAAAGGATGCTGACAACAGGCCTGCCCTTGCCTTTGTCACCCCTGGCAGTTTGTAGCTAAACCTAGGGGAAGGTAAAGAACTGACCAGAGCCAGTTTGGGAGTAGGCCAGGAATTTTCCCTATATAAAGGCTGGCACTAGGTATAAATGTAGCACCTTCAGAACCTCTCATAAAAACACTCCTAGACCTGTGGAAGATTCAGAAGACAGACTGCCTTGCTGTCTGAAGAATAAAGGCTGGGCCTGCTTGCCTTGGACCCAGGAGTCCCTCAAGTGAGTCCAGGGTCCATTTGGATGATCTTCTGTTTGAGGTACAGGGGCACAACAAGCTTCCTAAGGCCTCCCTGCAACTGCCCAGCTGACCAGCATCAACTAGACCTGCCTGACCCCTATTGTGTGCTTCTGCTGGAGTGAGTCCTGATCCTCTAGAGTTGCCCCCAAGCCCTGAACCCTTGACTGGCACCAGAGTGTACTCCAAAGCTACAGAAATCTGCACTTCAGGGAAAAAACCAGCAGTCTGAGGCTTTTCACAACTGTGAACAGGCCCATTTCATCACAATGAAGTTCTGACAGCGACCTTCTCTTTGAGCCAAACGGCAACCGTCCTTGTCATCCATCAATGCGAAGCTTCAGTAACGACAGCTCCTTGCGCTGACATCAACCTCCTTGCAGCCTTCATCTATTTAAAGCTATGGCTGTACCTCTCCATGTGACTTGGACTTGGAGGTGAACTCTTCGCCGCAGTTAAGCCTGGTCCCCCTATCTGACCCTCTCTCCATTAAGGTTGCCTGAACTTGTGACTTTGATCCAGTTCAGCGTGACCAGACAACTATGAGTGGTGCTTCTTGGTGCTTTGTTTTATCTGAAATTTTAAGAATTCATAACTCTGGTTCGTTCTACTGACTGGATGTTTGTCATTTTGGTGTCATTTTATTTACTAAAATGTACTCTGTGTATTCTAAATTTGTTTTGCATTTTTCTTGTGTTTTCACTTTATTACTGTTTGAGTGTTGTATAAATACTTTACACATCACCTCTAAGCTAAGCCTGACTGCTCTTGTGCAAAGGTACCAGAAGGTGAAGCACAGGTTTATTTAGGGGGTCATTCAGACCTTGGCGGATGGCGGAGGCCGTCCGCCAAGGTACTGCCGACAAATGACCGCACCGCGGTCAAAAGACCGCGGCGGCCATTCAAACATTTCCGCTGGGCCGGCGGGCGCTCTCCAAAAGAGCGCCCGCCGGCCCAGCGGAAATGCCCCTGCAACGAGGACGCCGGCTCAGAATTGTAGTAGTTGCAGGGGTGCGACGGGTGCAGTTGCACCCGTCGCGTATTTCAGTGTCTGCAAAGCAGACACTGAAATACTTTGTGGGGCCCTCTTACGGGGGCCCCTGCAGTGCCCATGCCATTGGCATGGGCACTGCAGGGGCCCCCAGGGGCCCCGCGGCACCCCCTACCGCCATCCTATTCATGGCGGGTTTCCCACCATGAACAGGATGGCGGTAGGGGGTGTCTGAATCCCCATGGCGGCGGAGCGCGCTCCGCCGCCATGGAGGATTCAATGGGGCAGCGGTAAACTGGTGGGAGACCGCCGGTTTACCCTTTCTGACCGCGGCTGAACCGCCGCGGTCAGAATGCCCTTGGGAGCACCGCCAGCCTGTTGGCGGTGCTCCCGTGGTCGGTGACCCTGGCGGTCACCGTCCGCCAGGGTCAGAATGACCCCCTTAGTGTCTTTTCTGGTTCACCCTGGCAAGGACTGTGTTTATTACTTGAATGGAACTCTCACGCCCTCAACTAATAGCCCAATTTCTTACAATAAGTGTATGGTTCCAAAGTTATTTTTAGGAACTCTCCAACAGTGCTACTGAACTCTGGAGCTGCAAATAGCAAACCGACCTATATTTGATTCCACCTCATGCCTCTCTCCCATCACTTTGTCTGTCTCTTTATCTAACTCACACAGGTTTGTTCTCAGCCTTCCTTTTGTCACTGTTGTCTTAGTTCACACTGTCTCAGAGACAAAGTCTGATGTAAAATGTAAGTCCGGACCCCAAGAATGAGAGCTGGTTGGCACAAATTAAGCACTGTCTATAGCCCTGATTTGACAAACCAGGGCAAAAAGGTGACAGCAGCTTCCTAATAACACTTTCCCCAGAGAGGGAGTCCTGGAATAGTTAGGAACACCAAGCGTGACTCCTGTGTACATTATATTTAGTGCCACCTGGCCATTAGTTTGCAATTGATTTGCCATTGTATTGGCAAGGGTTCAAAGTAGGCCTTGGAGGATTTAGGTAACTCTGCATCAAGTTTGCAATGCATAGTTCCTCCTAAATTCTGCCTATCGATTCATGGTGAAATTATTCTACCGTTTTTGCATCGCGATGTTCACCTGAATAACACAAGGCTCTACAATGTGTGCTTGCGAGTGTGAGCAACATTTACCGGCCCTTAGTGTGATTTGCAAACAACACTGAACCGTCCGGTGCCTTTTGGTAATACTGGCAGGCACGAGCAGTCTGGCCTGACTCTCTGGTAGATTTTCTACTTGAGAAGCAGCTAAATAAACTTGAAAATACCTTTTGGAGTGAATATTCTTCTTGAGTGAACGATTCAGGTATTTTTTTGGTGAAAAGAAAATTTTTGGTTTACTTTTTGTTCAATATGAAGAAAGTGCCACAGAGAGTCCAACTACCTTATTCCTATCCAGAAGGCTCCTCCCAGAGCTTTTCCACCTCCTGCTCACCTTTCATTTGAATTTTGAGGCGAAAGGATCACTCTTTTTGTCTGCAATTTCGTCTGCATAAGTACTATTTGATCAATAAAAATGAAAAACTATGCCCTCTATGTCCCGGGAATCCAAGACTTAGATCATGTCATTTTTGTCTGTCCAGACTTTGTTTTTTTGGCATCACACCAAGTAAGTTCAAGAACTTTAGATAAGGGTATTGTTTGATAGAGGGCATGCCCCAGTATATATTTGTACCATTTATTCTATTTCTTAATTTGATTGTGGTTGTGGTGGGTGACCTGGAGTTGCATTACAGCCTAATTTTATACATTCAATTATTTAGCTTTCAAAAGTGAAAAAGGTTGCACAGTTAAGTACATTTTCTTCATGTTTTTGAAATTTGCACTATTTATTTATTTAATCATATGGGCTAGTCTTCCCATGGGCCTAGCCTGTACCAGGCATTCTGTACATGAAATAACTGTTTCTATGGTATGTTTTGTCTTCAAACACCTATAATTTAGGCCACGGATGGCACTGGATCTAATGAGGAAAATGTGTTTTTTATATTTCACAGTTTTCTTCTGCATAAATGTGGTGGGGTAGTAATATTTTGATGACTTGGAACAGTTGTGTGGTGTTGGAAAATGTTTATAGCTTTTTGGTGTTGCTCAATTAATTGTAGTATTTTCTTTATTGTTTACCATGCCTTTCTTTGTCTGGCCAGTGTATATGTATGTGTCTTATATTTGCCTCTGCCCGCTTTATAACCTTTCCTACTATCAAAGCATGTGTGGAGTTTGAATAGTAAATTCACACTTCAAAACGATCAATGGCAAGTCCTCATAAATATAGGTATGTTATGTTGTGTGTGTGTTTGCGATAGGCCAGCATTTTGTCTTTGTTCTCCATGCCATGTGGCCATTTTGTGTAGTCAGTGCCCATAAGACTGCATGTGATTGTTGTCCATGCTTCCTTGCTTGTTGTTCTTTGACCATGTGGCTATTTTGTGTAGCCAGACAGTATGTTAAATCAAATATTTCCAAGTTTTCAAAGACATTTTAAGGGGTATTGGTACAAGAGGGCTATGCCTTTTTGTTTTTGTTCATTTTTTAACTTTATTCCCTGATATCAGTTTAATGTGCTCGAGGCTCATTGTACTATGTATTTACAGTGTTTATGTGATATTATATAAATTTTTTCCATTTTAACCTGCACCTCCTTGCCTCCCAAAGGATTTCTCATAATCCTTAGTGAGACACCAGTAATTACTTTTTTAAATATGATTAGATTTATTTCCTGCATCCCTGTCTCTTAGGCCATAAATGCACACTAGCATCCACTTTTTATAAGGCTTATTCAATTTTCCTTGCAACCTCAACCTGCCATAGGTTTTAGAGTTGTAGGCCGTAGGTGCACACCGGCATTCACTTTTTAAAGGGTTATTATTCAAATTTTCCCAGCACCTCCTGTCTGTTATAGCTCTCGTAGGCTGTGGGTACACATCAGCATTCCTTTTTAAGGATTATTCCCTTTATTCCTGCATCACCTGCAGGTTTCTTAGGCCATAGGTGCACACCAGCATTCACTTTTTTAAGGATTCTTATTCCATTTTTCTCTGCATCCCATGTCTGCCATAGGTTCATCAGGTGATAGGCACACACCATTGTTCACTTTTTTTAAGGGTTATTATTCAATTTTTCCTTGCATCCCCAGCAAGTCATAGCTCTCTTAGGCCATAGATGCACACCAGCATTAATTTTTCTAAGGATTATTCCGTTTTTCCCAGCACGCTCTTCCTTCTAAAGCTCTCTTAGGCCATAGATGCACACCAGAATTCACTTCTTTTTAAGGATTATTATTCAATTTTTCCTTGCACCCCCTTCCTGTCATAGCTCTCTTACACCATGGGCGCACACCAGCATTCACCTTTTGGAGGACAATTGAATTTCTGCCTGCACCTCCTGTCTGTCATAGCTGGTGTGCAGTGGGTGCACACCAGCGTTCACTATTTTAGGATTAAATCAATTTTATTGGTTTTCATTTAAAGTAGAATCAAAACAAAACAATATATGGTCTCGCCTACATCTACTGGCCAGTGAGGAAAAGGAAAGAAGACGATTAACAACTGGGAAGGGTAAGTTGGGGACAAGAAGGTGGAAGGGAGGGTTGGTGTTAAATGTTCTTAGGAGCCATAGAAAGGGGGGGCAAGGAAGGAGAAAGGAAGGTGAGGTGCTCGCAGGCATTGTTATCTCCCAACCCAGTCTAAATGAAGAACCACAACAGAGGGATGATCAAGTCTAGCTGGAGGTTCCCGCTGTGCTGTAAGGCATAAAACTCGCTGATCTGCAAAGCCAATCAGCTCTCAAAATCTCTGTGCCAAGAGCCGAAGGCATGGACCCCATATTTTCTCAAACTGAGGAAGCTTATGCTCGACAAAGTTTCTCCATACCAAGGAGGTCCTAAAGCTTGTATAGCCAGTCTGTGTGCATTGGCACTGCCTCCGTGCCCAACTTTTACAGGAGAACCTGTTTGGATGTGCATAGGGTCAGGGTGGTGGCCCTCCCGCTGGCTGACCACAAGGGGTAGATCAGGGCATTGGGGAGACCCAATAGATTGAAGCTGACATCACTACCTCGCTGCCACTTAGCAGTGCGTGCCAGCGTATAATGCCAATAATGTGAGATTTTAATGAGGGGTTCTTTCCCAGAGGCACTGCATCCAGAAGTTCAGGCACAATGTAAGATATTTGACCAAACCTTATCCGAGAACAGGCGTTCACACTCCAATTCCCAACATGAGCGGGCGGGTGAGGTGTTAGCATTGGGGAGGGTATGGAGGAGGGCATAGATATCAGAAAGGATACGTTTGTCATCATGTCAGGTGAGGTGCCACTTCTCAAAGTGTGTGTGAGAGGTCTGCCTGCATAGGGGCTTGAGGGCCGTGTTGCGCCAATATCCAGTGTCAGGTAGAACATAGTCAGCTTGAGTTGGGGTAAGTTAAGTAAGCTGCTGAGGTCAAACTGGTCCACCCCAGTCCACTTACAGTTAGCCTCATACCAGGAGGCGAACAACAGTTTGTGCAGTGCCGGGGGAAGTCTGGGTTCCCTCTTACAGGTGTGAGCAGTGAAATGGGTGTGGAGAGCTGTTTAGCTAAATAGATCTTGTCCCATGTCCCAACAGTCACCCTCACCACCTGGTAAATGCATACCCTGGTGAGCGATGTTTCTTGAGAACCAGAGTATTTTCCATATGTTCATGCCTGCTATAGCCTGGTCTATAGAGCACCAGTGTTTCTCCAAACTCAGCTGCTGCTATTCCACCATGAATCATAGCTATGCCACCTGGTAGTAGTGCACTGAGTAGGGGACACCCAGCCCTCCCACCACCACCAGCAAGTAAGCTTGCCTTCTATCCTTTTGTGGCTGCTTACTGCCCCACATAAATGTTTACATAAGCTGTTGGAGCTTCTGTAAGATGTGTGTGGGTGGTTGGAGAGGGAGTTTCTACATTAAGTAAAGAATGTTGGGAAGAAGGGACATGTTGATGGCTGCAATCTTCCAAGCCATGAGCTAGGGCCTGCTCACCAGGACTGAACTGTGAAATGGGCGGTGGCTAGCAGGGCTGCCTAGTGGTGGTCCCCCTTCTTGTCAAGAGTGGAGAACATTTGAATGCCTAAGTATTGGAATCTTTGAGTCACCCAGGAAAAGGGGAAGAGGGTCTTGAGTTGAGTCCTCTAAACCACCGGGAATGTGAGATTGAGGACCTGGGTTTTCCATACATTAATCTTAAAGCCAGATACTCTGACAAAAGTCTCAAGCTCTTGCAACACCTGGGGCAGGGAGCAATGAGGGTGAGTGATGTCCAGGAGGACGTCATCTGAGTAGAGGGCTATTTTATGGACCTGGCCTCCCATAGTAAAACCTCAATGAGAAAATGCACCCAGATTCATTCAGCGAGGGTCTCCATGTAAAAGGTTAATAAAGGTTATGAAAATGGACTCCCCTGACGAGTCCAGCTGGAGGTTGGGAAAGGCCTGGACGACAGCCCATGAACATGCACAGAAGCAGTGGGGCCTGCATAACTGGACCATACCTACCTGTGGAAACACAGGCCCGGTTTGCCGTCTCTAGGTCTAGCTGGAGGAAGGCCCAATGCACTTGGTCAAATGCTTTTTTCAATACCAATCGAGATTAGCAAGACAGGGATATAGGATTGATTTGGGTTATCAGTAAGGTGGAGGTTGTGCTTGGTGTTATCGCTACACTTTCTTCCAGGAATAAACCAGGCCTTGTCTGGGTCTATCAGCCCTGGCATTTATTACCCTAAGCAGGCTGTGAGTATCCTAGTAAAGATTTTGACGCCTACACTAGGAAGCGATATTAGACAATATCAAGAACAAAAAGTAGGTCCTTCACAGGCTTGGGTATGACCGTAATAATCACCGTTTTCATTGTGTCAGTGAGGGTTTCCTGTGCACTAAAAGACTTATACAGCCTTGGCAGTACGGGTGGCAGTTGAGTGGCAAAAGCTTTATCGAATGTGGAAGTAAACCCGTTCTGGCTGGGTGCTTTATCCAACTGAGGTTTCCCTAAAGCCCAAGGACTTCCTCCACTGTGATGTGCCTGTCTAGGAGGAGGGTGTCCCTTTCAGGTAAGATGATCAGGGGAGCTTATGTGATGTATTCAGAGGCCTCAGAATGACTGAGCTGTTTCTCTGACTATAGCTCGGTATGGAAGTGCTTGAATTCTGCCGCTATGCCTTCATCCTTAAATACCCTGTCGCTGGATAGACCCAAGATCTCTGTTGGACTGGGGCTCTCAATCAATGGCTGAGAAGGTGCCCAGCTTTATTACTCCCAGCATAGTACTTCTGCCTAGTGTGGAGTAGGGTGTGTTCCGTGGCATCTACATTAAAAGCTTTAAGTTGCTTCTTGGCCAACGTGAGTTGACGTCTTATCTTACGTGAACCTGTTTGTCTATGGGTCGTCTCTAAGGTCCTCATCTGGTCCTCCAGAGTAGTCTGCTTGTCCCACCTATCCTTATTAAGTTTTGAAGCCACCATTCTAAATGCACCCCCAACAACTGCCTTGAGGGTGTACAAGAGTAGTGCTACTGAAGTATGGGGGTTGTCATTGGATGTGAGGTAACCCTTTACGGTAAGCCTGTATAGGTCCGCCAGTCTGTTTGTGTTGTGGCCGGCAGGAGGGATTGGGTGGCTAGGAAGTAGTCAATCCTGGCATATGTTTGTTGTGGCAGAAAAAAAGGTGTGGTCTTTTGCTGTAGGATTCCAGGACCTCCAGACATCTGCCAGACCCACCTCTGTTAATCACTGTTGGCTTTTATATGTGAATGCTCTGGTTTGGCCTGCCCGTTGGACTGAGCAGTCCATGAGGGCATTGGGAATCAGATTGAGGTTGCCTCCAATCAAAACATCAGCACCTGGAGACATAAGCACCCTCCCCACTGCTTGTTGAATAAAGATTTCCTGATGATCATTGGGTGCATAGATGCAGGCCACAGTGAGGATACAAATGTGGAGAGAACATCATAAGGTAAGGAGCCAACCAGCTAGCTCCGAGTGTACTTGAAGCACCTGTCTCTGGAAATGCATAGCCAATAGGATTGCCACACTTGCTTTTTCTTAGGACCGAAAGAGAAGTACTGTCTTTCAAACCCCTTGAATTTCACACAGCCTCAGTTTTGCTGTAGAAGATGAGTTTCTTGTAAGAGGCACACATCCCAATGGGAATAGTGCAGGATGTTTCACTGGGGCATTGAGGGCCCAGACATTGAGGCTTATTACCTTAACCACAGTTACAGAGTGGGGGCCACAGGGGAGGTCACCTTGGTTCAGCATGTCCGTACAACCAGTGTGCAGGAGGCAAAAAGTTGGGAAGAGTTGAGAGCATTGAGTGAACGGGAGAGCAATCAAACTTGGGCAACCAATTGCTCTGAAGCGTAGATTCCAATGTGTGGTGTGAACACGGACCATGTCACTGGTGGGAATCTGAAGTGGAGGATGAATAGCTGGCCGGAGTTTTGCTCATCCCCGAGATGGGACCAATTTGAGCAGGTGGCATATGAGGAAGTTTCATCAGGTTGCAAGCTGGGGAGCCCAAGAGCAGGGTGGAGATACCCCCCTTTGGTGGAGTTGTTAGCAGTCAACCCTCCTTGGGCTGAAGCAGGAGCCTCATTGTTGGCTAACATCAGTCTGAGGTATGGTCCTGTGAAGGGTCCTGCTGATGCTGTTGCTATAGAGCAGATGGCTCTCCATGTCTCTCAATGGCTGAAGGTTTGCTGTTCATCTTCCACGCCAGGGGCCACCCCATGGCACAAGCAGGTAGGGACCGTTGCTGCTGTGACAGTGGGGGGCCATCCTTCCTTGCTCTAATCCCAAGATCAGGTGGGGTTTGTCCAGGTTGCGCACAACATGCGTCTCGCCCTTCCAAGCAAAAATAAGACAGAACTGATGCCTCCATTTATGTTTGACTCCTTTCTCTAAGAGCAGGGTGGTGGCTGGCTTCAGTTCCCTACGCCATTGCAGAATGATGTGGGAGAGGTCTTGATGGATTCGGACTTTTGATCCTTCAGAGTTGTTCGATCCTTGATCCCTCAGCGCAGACATGATCAATTCCTTCTGACAGTAGGTCAATATATCATGCGGGGTCCGAGGGGCACCAGAGGGGCGGCCTGCACTGTGATTGTGGTCCTAAATGAATTCCTTGACTAGGAGTTCTGGTACTATATGGCGGAAAAGACGGAAGCCATAATCTTGAAGCTTGCCAGAATCCATCTACAGAGGGACCCTTTTTATCCAAATATTGGATCTGTGGGACCTGTTCTCTTGATCCTCCAGATGATAATGGAGATCCGCACTCTGATCTTGAACTGCAATCAGCTGGCGTCAGTATGCATCCAATTCTTCCTCCCTAGCGTTGCTGCCCTGTTCCAGAGCATCGACCTATTGGCCCATGTCGCCAAAGTCACGGTGAACCTCCTTGATATTTCAGGCTACATCCTGCTTTAGGACCACTATGTCATTGTGCAGTGTGAGGAAGAGGGTTTCCATAAACCTGCATGTAACAGGAGCGTCATTGTCCCCGTTGATCTCTTGGGAGGTGACAGAGAGAGGAATCTTGGAAAAGCCACAAGGTCTCAAGTTGGATCCGTATGTCTAGAGACAGCCTTAGAAAGAATGTCCTTCATGGTGTTTTCTTTCTTGCCCCAGTGGGTCGTCATGGTCGCAGGCTAACCTCCCATGTTGTGGGGATATTCGCTGAGAGGGGGACTGAATGACATGGTCATCCTACGCCCCTTCAGTGCACTGAGTACAAGGGGGATGGAAGCATAGGGAGTCACCTCACTGGTTCACCCGGTGGCAGGGCAGGTGCACACCTGTGGCTGTAGCAAGCACTACCCCAGACCCCCAGGACAATACCAGCTGTGGTTCAGGGTCCGCAGATAAACTTTGTGCCAGAACATGCACTCAGGGCAGGGAGGTCTCTTCCTCCTTGAAGGATAGGGAAAGGGGCCTCCTTCAAGATGAAACTTATAGGCCCTGCATTGCTTCTTTGGGCAAGTGAAGGTACTGTCCAAGGACTGCCATCCTGCCCCTCACTTTGGCCTGATGCACAACAAAGGGAAGGTGCAACTCCAGCACCCTATAAGTAGTGCCAGCGTCTCCCCCTCCAGTGTCACCAAAGGTACCCTGTCCTGGGGTTGTCAATCAAGGTGCAGCCCCTCGCAGCTAGAGGAGAGCATCAAATTATACTGTCACTGAGCACATTCGTGCCGGCCCCTGCCAGGTTGTAGGAATGGGGTCCGCCTTAGTTAATATTGTCCCCAGCACCACTTAGCAGATGGCAGCTGCCTGGGTGGGAGTCTGGCTCAGTCTAGGATAGAGACGGGGGATGTGATGACCCTAGGCGCTGTTGCATACTCACCAGCAGCCACCAGATTGTGCCCACCTGTGCATGTTCAGACTTCAGTCCCCCAAGGACTGAGTGGTGTCACGGATTACTCTCGCTGTGCTTCATCCTTGCTGGCCTCTATTCTGCATCAACAGGAAGAGGACCAACAGTCCAGCCAGTGCTGACCTGGGGCACTACCTAGTAGGGGTTGGCCTCCCGGGGAGGCTGGCCCAGGCTTGTGAAGACATTGTTCTCAGGACAGGCACAGGAATGATCTGCCCAGGGTGGTTGTGGGCGCTGGGTTCTACCTTTCTCAGCTGGCGGCCAGGCTCCCTTGAAGTTGTTAGGTCCAGTGGAAGTCCATTTTGCAGGGCCGGGTGCACACCCTACCTCTAGCCCCCATCGAGCTTTGCACACTTACTCCATACTGCTACAGGCTCGGGCGGGCAATTTTGATGGCTTCTGGCTCCTTCGGTTGCCTGACTGGGACTACCCTCACCACATTGACAATGATTGCCTGGATAGTTACTGGCGGGCTTCCACAAGCCTGTGCATGGTGGCTACTGTCTTGCTGGACGGATCTGTCAGGCAGCCGCTCAAAGTCTGAGGAATAGGGGATCTCTCCCAAGTGCAGCCCCAGCAGCAGGCCACAGTCACCACCTGTCACCCACTCCTCAGGCCTTCAAGCCACTTGAGCATGGTGGAGCTGCGAGAGAAGGCTTCTACACAGGTGCCTTCTTGGATATGCCACTCAGTATTCAGTTTTTTAAGAATTATTTAATTTTTCCCTGCACCCCCTGCCTGTCATAGTTTTCTTAAGCCATAGGCACACACCAGCATTCACCTTTTTATGGATTATTACATTTTTCCCTGCACCCTCGTGTCTACCACAGGTGTCTCACCTTAAAGGCACATAAAGCAAATGTTTAAATCTGTATGTTGTTGTTATCCTGCCTGAAATATTGTCATATGGTTTGGATTGGAATGGATACACTACTGATTGTTAATTATTTGGGATAACCTTACTATTGTCTGTGAAGAATTCAAACTGCAAAAATGCCGCCTTTCACTGAATGTTTTCCTTGTTTGTCTGCTTAAGTGCACAAGAATCATCACCTACAGTACTGCCAGACAGATGGGCAACACAAAGTGACACTAACCAACCACCTGAGATGGCCCCAAAGAAAGGTGTTCCTGCCAAGAAAGTGGCCTGTGAGGAGGAGAAGAAACAGATTGCCATCACTAGCATGCCACCCTCCACCCTTTTCAGGAAAAGTGGTGTGCCTGCCACACTGTCCTCTGGACAGCAGGCTCAGCGCAGCACTCTCTCATTAGCGGAACCACCCCAACGTAAGCCCAAGGACGTGTCTCTCAGCGAGACAGTTACTGGAATCATGGCAACAAGCAGTGGAGTCTGAATTGGATTTGTCTCAGGGTGCTCAATCATTGCAGGAAACTGAGCAAAGTGTACAACAGAATCCGCTGTCAGCAACAGTTCTTCCAGAAGTAAGAGCAGAAAAGGACATTGTTTTTCCTGCTGAGCAAGATGCAGCTCTTCAACCATTGCCTTCTGTATCTTCAGCAAGAAAAAGAAAGCTTACTCCACTATCTTCTCCAAGCCCCCTTTCTCATGAGCTGGACAAATATTGGACCCTGGACAAGTCTGAGACCTACCGTGAGAGACAAGGGGAAAGGAAAGTTTCTGAGAGCCATAGAATTATGGAAAGTGACAGTGATGTGGATGAGCCAGTAATTATTGGTGTTACATCTGGTCAGAGCGTTGTGGTACTGGTTCCACCACCACCAGCTTCCATATTTGTAAGGGCCCCATTGAGGCCTGCATTCACTACTACCTCAATCAAAGTATGTCCTGCAGAGAGGCAAATAACAAACCCGCCAGCCCCCCAGTTCTTCAGGCATTGACAATGGCACACTAAAAATGTTCTCCTCCCCAGTTTGGGACTTCTTTACGATTAGCAAGCAGAAGAACATCATTGCAATATGTTCTATTTGCCACACAAGTGTTCATCGAGGTAAGCCTGGTTCACCCTAAGGTATTGGAGGCCAAATGTCCCATAAGAAAAAACATCACACAATCCAGCTGGAAGAGCACCTTAAAAGGTAGCTGGTGGTGCTGGTGGTGGTGGGGTAGGAGAAGCAGCTCTGATCATGGTGATCGAAGAAGTTGATGGGGAAAAAGAGGATGAGAGCCTGACAAAAAGCAATCCTGTCCCCTGCAGTGTGCCAGCATCACCCTCATCAGCAACCTCCAAATGGCACAAGACTCAGATGCAGACACCACTGCATACAGTGATTCCCTCAAAACACACAGTGAGTCTACCAGCTCCTGGATCACTCTAGAAGTTGTCTGTGTCAGTGGGACCACAAAAGAAAAAAATCCAAGGTACTATTATGGGTATGTTTAGGCAGGAGGGGACCTACGAATGCAACCTCCCAATTGCACGTTTGTATACAATGGGAAGCTGGCTAAATGCAAGCGCTGAGTCGCCTTCCTTTTTCTTTTGTAGAAAGAGTGGGATCTTTAGAATATGTGGTGACCATCTGTCTAAAATGGAAGGTTTTCAGCCAGACCTATTTTGCTAGGGTTGCTGTTCCAGTGCTCCATCAAGATGTGCTGCAATTGGACAAGCATTGCAGCAGAGTGCTATTCACACTATCCTCCTGACAACAGACATGTGAACCAGCTGTCAAGCAACTGACTACATGTGTATCACTGCATACTGGATTCTTTTTGTGAGGGTAAGGCAGCAGCTATCTGCAAATCTCTGCACTAAAGAAGGTTTTAAGTGTGTTTGGTGGCATGCAACAGTAATGATGTTTGCTATGGGAAAATCCCATACAGCTGCAAACATCTTGGAAGACTTTAACACCAAGGTATTTGAATGGCTGTGACAAGAGGTCTCAGAGTTGGATTTGTTGCCACAGACAATGGCAGTAGCACAGTCAAGGCCATGGCAGATGGATATTTCAGAGTCCTTTATTTGGCGAATTGCAGCAACCTGATTGTGCATGACTTTCCAAAAAAAAGAAGACATAGTTGTAGGATGTTGGCCTGGTTTGTAGTGGGCACCACAGATACTTACACCATATACCAGTTCCAGTCATCCCTTATTAGTGAAATGTAGGCAGTGTCTAGAAGCCAGGCTGTCTAGAGGTAGGTGCAGGCAGAGCAGCCAAGGCTGAACTAGGAAACATGCAAAGCTTTTGCAATACCACTGTAGTCACACAGTACTCATACACAAGAAAGAAATACTCAGTGTTAACAAAAATAAAGGTACTTTATTTTAGTGGCACAAGGCCAAAAATATCTTAGAAGCTATGCTCCCTTAGGAGGTAAGTAAAACACATAAAATATACACTAGTAACCAAAATCAGGTAAGTAAACAGTCATAGAATAGTGCAAATAGTGAAAATCACCATAGGCTAGAATGGACCTCGGGGCAACACAAACCATATACTAAAATAGTGGAATGCGGAAGTCGGTTCCCAACCTAGGCAAGAGTAGTGTGTAGAGGGGCGCTGGGAGTGTAAGAAAACACCAAAGGTAAGTAAAGTACCCTACCCCAGAGCCCAGGAAAACAGGAGTAAAGTACAGCAAGTTTCCTCAGAACACATTAGGAGTCGTGGTAAAGGATTATTCAAAAACCAAGCAAGACTGCAAGACACCAATGATGGATTCCTGGACCTGAAGACCTGTGGAGAGAGGAGACCAAGTCCAAGAACAGATGAAGAGTCCTGGAAGAACAGGAGACCTGGCTAACCCGGATGAAGGTGCAAAAGTGGATTCTCTGGTTGGAAGAAAAAGACAGAAATGCACCAAAGAAGACAGCTGAGGGTTCCTGCTTGGGGCAAGAGATGTCCCACGCCGAGCTGTCCGATGCAGGCTGGTTTTCGTCATTGGATTCCACCAACAAACCTTGGCTCATGCAAATATCACGGTTGGCGGGGAAAAGGTGCTACCTGGGCCCAGAAGGGACCTTGGGGTCTCAACTCAGACTGAGGAG
This sequence comes from Pleurodeles waltl, assembly GCF_031143425.1. NCBI lineage: Eukaryota > Metazoa > Chordata > Amphibia > Caudata > Salamandridae > Pleurodeles > Pleurodeles waltl. Next base: position 832,795,361 of record NC_090444.1, read on the forward strand.
AGAGAGGGGGCTCTCAGCACGTTAGGGAGCCCTCAGAAGACCAGGCAGCACCCACGGGAGTCCCAGGACATGGGGACAAAGGAGTTGCAAGTCACGGTTGTCGCAGCACAACACAACGGGATCCCACACTGCCGGAGATCAACTCAGGGAGCTGAAAGTCGCAGGATAGAGTGCTGGGGACCTGAGCTATGCTGTGCATGAAGCCTTAGGAGCCCTAGAAGCTGCAAACTACACGGTGCCCAGGGGTGCTGTCTGGCTCGGGGAGGCAAGCCCTTACCTTCACCAAATTCAGAACCTGGACCTTTGGACAGTCTGGATCAATTCGGTCCACCACCTGTATTCCAGGGATCACGCTCGTCGCCAGGAGAGGAGTCCCAGAGTACTGGTTGTCATTGCAGAGAGGTGCCTGCTGAAGGACAGAAGTGACTCCATCACTCCACAGGAGATTCCTTTGGTCCTTCTGGTGCAGGATGAAGACCGGAAGTCCTCAGAGCATGCACAACCTGGAAACTGTTGCTGGCAGGAGCTGAAGTTACAAAGTTGCAGTAGTCTTCTTGGATACTTTGTTGTAGTTGTAGAGTTCCTGGAGCAGCTCTATGGTTGATCCGATGGTAGAAGGTGAAGCAGAGGATGCAGAGGAGTCCTGCTGGAGTCTTGCAAAACCGAATCTGAGGAAACACCCAGAGGAGAGACCCTAAATAGCCCTGAGATGGGGACTGGTCACCTAACCAGGTAAGCACCTATCAGGAGGAGTCTTTGATGTCACCTGCTGGCACTGGCCACTCAGATGCTCTCAGAATTCCCTGACCATCCTGAAAACAAGATGGCAGAACCCAGGGACAATCTGGAGGAGCTCTGGGCACCACCCCTGGGCTGGTGATGGACAGGGGAGTCACTCCCTTTTCCTTTGTCCATTTTCGTGCCAGAGCAGGGACTGGGGGTCCCTGAACCGGTGTAGACTGGATTATGCAAAGAGTGCACTGTTTGTGCCTTTCAAAGCATTTCCAGAGGTTCTGGGAGGATACCCCTCCCATGCCTGTAACACCTATTTCCAGTGGGAGAGGGTGTAACACCCCTCTTCTAAAGGAAATGCATTGTTCTGCCTTCCTGAGATTTCGTCGCTCAAGCCTCAGGAGGGCAGAAACCTGTCTGTGCGGTGGCAGCAGCTAGGGCTGCAGTGGAAACCTCAGAGAACAGGTTTGGCAGTACTGGGGGTCCATGGAGGAGCCCCCCGGGTGCATGGAATTGCCCCCCAATACCAGAATCAGATTGGGGTAGAATTTCTCAATCTTAGACACCTCACAGGGCCAAATTCCGAGTTATCATTGTGAAGCTACATATATGTATTGAAATACATGTAGTGCACGCTTATAATGGTGTACCTGCACTCACGAATTCCGGGAAATTGGTCCTGGACAATTTGGGGGTACCTCTGTTAGTGAAGGGGTGCCCTCACACACAGTAACTTTGCACCTAGTCCTCAGGAACTGAAGGTTAGATATATAGGTGACTTATAAGTTACCTGGTGCAGCGAAAATGGCAGTGAAATAGTGCCTGCACTATTCCACTCAGTGTGCAGTGGCAGTACTGAAAAAGTATTTGTAGGAGCTCCTTATGGGTGGCAAAAGAAATGCTGCAGCCCATAAGGATCTCCTGGGACCCCAATGCCCTGGTACCTAGAGACTTATAAGAGGGTCTGTGTAGGAAAGTACCATCTTGCCTGGTATGTTACCCCCATTTTTACTGTATGTATGTTTGTTTTTGCCTGTGTTACTGGGATCCTGCTAGCCAGGACCCCAGTGCTCATAAAGCATGCCCTGTATGTGTTCCCTGTGTGGTGCCTAACTGTATCACAGAGGCTCTGCTAATCAGAACCTCAGAGTTTATGCTCTTTCTGCTTTTAAAATTGTCACTGCAAGCTAGTGACTAATTTTACCAATTCTCATTGGCACACTGGAACACCCTTATAATTTCCTAGTATATGGTACCTAGGTACCCAGGGTATTGGGCTTCCAGGAGATCCCGATGGGCTGCAGCATTTCTTTTGCCACCCATAGGGAGCTCAGACAGTTCTTACACAGGACTGCCACTGCAGCCTAAGTGAAATAACGTCCACGTTATTTCACAGCCATTTTACACTGCACTTAAGTAACTTATAAGTCACCTATATGTCTAACCCTCACTTGGTGAAGGTTAGGTGCAATGTTACTTAGTGTGTGGGCACCCTGGCACTAGCCAAGGTGCCCCCACATTGTTCAGGGCAAATTCCCCAGACTATGTGAGTGCGGGGGCACCATTACATGCGTGCACTACATATAGGTCAACACCTATATGTAGCGTCACCATGGTAACTCCGAACATGGCCATGTAACATGTCTAGGATCATGGAATTGTCACCCCAATACCATTCTGGTATTGGCGGGATAATTCCATGCATCCCCGGGTCCCCAGCATAGAGCCCGGGTCACTTTCTACTTCCTGCCCTTCATCAGTTGCCATGAGCAGGGTGAGATCAGCCCTGTCATAGTAGGGTTTCAGGCAGTTGACATGGAGCACCCTAGGGGGACTTCTGTCAGTGCCAAGGACTACCGAATAGGTAACCTCACCTTTTTTCTCAACAATTAGATGGGGTCCACTCCATTTGTCCTGGAGTGCTCTTGGGGCCACAGGCACCAATACCCACACCTTCTGTCCTAGGTGGTACTCAGTCAGGACAGCCTTCTGGTCATGCCATTGCTTTTGCAGCTCCTGTCTGGCCTGAAGGATTTTACTGCCCTTTTTCATGTACTCAGCCATTCTTGATCTTAGGCCAAGTACATAATCCACAATGTCCTGTTTAGGAGCTTTTAAAGGTTGTTCCCAACCCTCCTTAACAAGAGTAAGGGGACAAAGAGGAGCTCACAGGGGCTAAAGCCCACTCCTTTTTCGGGTACCTCCCTGTAAGCCAAAAGGAGGCAAGGTAACAGGACATCCCATCTCCTTCTGAGTTTTTCAGGGAGTCCCATTATCATACCTTTGAGAGTTTTATTAAACCTCTCAACCAGACCATGTTTTTGTGGATGATAAGGGGTAGTGAACTTGTAAGTTACACCACACTCATTCCACATTGCCTTGAGGTATGCAGCCATGAAGTTACTACCTCTGTCTGACACCACTTCCTTAGGGAAGCCCATTCTGGAAAAGATTCCCAGGAGGGCCTTTGCCACTGCAGGAGCTGTAGTGGTCCTTAAGGGGATGGCTTCAGGGTACCTAGTGGCATGGTCCACTACCACCAGGATAAACCTATTGCCTGAAGCTGTTGGAGGTTCAAGGGGGCCAACTATGTCAGCCCCTGCCCTTACAAAGGGCACCCCAACCACAGGAAGTGGAATTAAGGGGGCCTTTGGAGTGCCACCAGTCTTGCCACTGGCTTGGCAGGTCACACAAGAGCGACAAAACTCTTTGGTGTCCTCTGACATATGAGGCCAGTGAAACAGGGGAACAAGCCTGTCCCAAGTTTTACTTTGGCCCAAATGCCCAGCCAAATGAATGTCATGTGCCAAGGTAAGAAGAAACTCTGTATTGCAAGGGAATAACCAATCTCCTGGCAGCTCCAGGTTTAGGGTCCCTTGACTCAGTATACAGGAGGTTGTCTTCCAAATACTCCTTATGGCTATCACTGCCATCCCCATTATGCTGTTTGACAGCTTGCTGTCTCAAACCCTCTAGTGTGGGACAGGTCTGCTGTGCCACACTCAGCTCTTCCCTAGCAGGCCCCCCTGCACCCATAAGCTCAGCAGTGTCTGCTGCCAGCTCATCTGGTGTAGGTTCTGCACAGGGAGAGGATTCCTCTTCCTCAAAAGGGGAATCTTCTGGAGAGGGAGGAATAGTGGGCAAGGATTTACCCTTTCTACCCCTAGCTTTCCCTGTCCTTTTTGCTTTTTGGCCTGAGTCCTGGTTAAAGCAAAAATATGTCCAGGAATGCCCAGCATTGCTGCATGAGCCTCCATCTTCACTTCAGCCCAAGCTGATGTTTCCAAATCATTGCCTAGTAAGCAATCTAAGGTAATTCAGTGGCTACCACAACTTTCTTTGGACCAGTAATCACCCCACCCCTCCCCCCAGTTGAGATTCACAACAGCCATGGGCTGGTTATGTGTGTGATTGTGAGCATCAGTCACTTGGTACTGCTGACCAAGTAGGTGTTGATCAGGGTGAACCAGTTTCTCTATAACCATAGTTACACTGGCTCCTGTGTCCCTGTAGACCTCAACCTCAACACCATTGATTAGGGGTAGTTGCTTGTACTTACCCATATTAAGGGGACAAGCAACCAAGGTGGCAAAGTCAATGACACCATCAGAGACTAAAACAGCCTCTGTCGTCTCCCTAACAAGACCAACCCCAACTACACTGCCAATAATGAGCCCAGCTACACCCTTGGAATGGCTATGTGTAGTAGACTTCCCACCACCACTGCTATTACTAGGGGCACTAGAGGTTGCAGTTGGGGTTGTGGTGGTGGGAGGTTTGGTGTAGAAGAGGATTTGGAACCACCCCCCCCAGAGGATTTTTGTGGGCCTGATGAAGACGCAGAATGTTTTTTATCTTTGTCCCCTCCCTTGTCAGAAGACTTACCATCCCTCTTCTTGCCATCCTTGTCACCCCCTGTATGAACATTTCTGTTCACTCTTGTTCTGACCCATTTGTCTGCCTTCTTTCCCAATTCTTGGGGAGAGGTCAGATCTGAGTCTACCAAGTACTGGTGCAACAAATCAGACACACAATTGTTCAAAATATGCTCTCTCAGGATCAGATTGTACAGGCTTTGATAGTCAGTCACCTTTCTGCCATGTAACCAACCCTCCAAGGCCTTCACTGAACAGTCTACAAAGTCTGTCCAGTCTTGAGAGGACTCTTTTCTGGTGTCAACTTAATCCTGCATTGTTCAGTGGTTAAGCCAAATCCATCCGAGAGTGCATCCTTCAAAACTTTGTAGTTATTAGCATCACTTTCTCTGACAGTAAGGAGCCTATCCCTACCTTTTCCAGTAAAAGATAGCCACAAGATAGCAGCACATTGCCGTTGAGGGACCAACTGTACCATGCTGGCCCTCTCAAGTGCAGCAAACCACTTATTAATGTCAACCCCCTCCTTGTAAGGGGGGACTATCTTATGCAGGTTTCTGGAATCTTGCTCTCTAACAGGATTGCTATCAAAAACACTGCTGCTGCCACCATGGGGAACTAACCCCAACCTCTGCCTTTCCCTTTCCACATCCAGAGATTCGATGTCTAAGGCCAGCTGCTGCTGTTTAAGCTTCAGCCTGGCCTCTTCCAACCTCATCTTTCTGAGTTCCCTTTCCATTAAGTTACCCTCAGGGTGGGAGGCTTGGGAATTGTAAGACACAGAAGAAATTAGGGAATTGGCAGAGAGAGACCTGTCCCTAACTGGCTGGACTCTAGTAACCTGGCCTTTAGGAGTGACAGGTGCCCTACTAGTGTGTGACCCCCCTCCTACTACCAGTGTCACTAGGTGGCCTGCTAGCTGACAGGCTTTTGGAAGAACCCTCCCCAGCAACCTCAGGGGACTCCTCTGAGTCTGACTGGTACCCCCCTCTTCTACCTCCTGTTCCTCGGATGGGCCAGACTGGTTCTGATCATTTTCTAGGAGAAGGCTAAAGAGAAAGTCTTTGGTAGGATTCTTACCGATGTTTAAACCTCTTTCTATGCAGAGACCCCTCAAACTTTTAAAGCTTAAACTCTCATATGTTGCCTGAACAACTGTGGGAGCAAGCTATACTGCAGACATGATAGAAAAGGTTTAGGACAGAGAGAGAAACACATTTTGGGAACTTTTAAAAGAACAGAGAAAAGCTTTTTCAAACTTTTTGAAAACTTTTAAAAGTTTTCAGAACTTTTCAGAAACTTTTTAGAAAGTTTTAGAGAAGGAAAGTAAAACTGTTTAGTTCAATGTGTATGTCTTGAAGTATTTGGTATATGTTTTTCCTATGAAAAGCACCAATGACAAAGTGGTAAAGCAGTTACAAGTACTTATCCCACTGCTGCACCACCAATGTAGGAGGCTGGCCTGGCTTATAGTGGGTACCCTGTGGTACTCACACCTTGTGCCAGGTCTAGTTATCCCTTATTTGTAGATTAGAGGTGTTCTAGCAGCTTAGGCTGATAGAGGTAGCTATAGCAGAGCATCTTAGGTTGAACTAGGAGACATGCAAAGCTCCTACTATACCACTTATATCACTTAGCACTATATCGTAAGAAAACACAATACTCAGAGTTACTAAACATGAAGGTACTTTATTTTAGTGACAATATGCCAAAAGTATTTCAGAGGATATACTCCCTTAGGAGGTAAGTAATATACACAAAATATACACACACAAACCAAATCAGGTAACAGTTAGAAAAGTAGTGCAAACACTGTAGAACACAATAGAATGCAATAGAGAGAAATAGTCCTAGGGGCAACACAAACCATATACTCCAAAAGTGGACTGCGAACCACGAATGGACCCCAGGCCTAGTGTAGTGTGTAGAGGGTCGCTGGGAGTGTAAGATAACACTAAGGGTGTCCAAGATACCCCACCCCAAGACCCTGAAAAGTAGGAGTAAAGTTACCCTACTACCCCAGAAAGACGGTAAAGTCGAGATGGGGGTTCTGCAAGGACAACAACTGACTGCAAAGCACTGAAGATGGATTCCTGGACCTGAGGACCTGTAAAGGAAGGGGACCAAGTCCAAGAGTCACAAAAGTGTCCAGGTGGGGCAGGAGCCCACTAAACCCAGGATGAAGGTGCAAAAGGGCTGCCTCCGGGTGGAAGAAGCCAAAGTTTCTGCAACAACAGAAGGTGCAGGAACTTCTCCTTTGGTCAGAAGATGTTCAACGGCGTGCTAGAGGATGCAGAGTTGTTTCCATGCAGAAAGACAGCAATCAAGCCTTGGTAGCTGCAAGAGTCGCAGTTAAAGATTTTGGGTGCTGCCAGGGCCCAGGAAGAAACAGGAGGTCGCCCGTTGGAGGAAGAGACAGAGGGGGCACTCAGCAAGATGGAGAGCCCATGCAGAAGCAGGCAGCACCCACAGAAGCACCTGAACAGGCGCTCAGGAGATCTGAGGATGGCTGTCGACTCAGCACAACAAAATGGAGTCCCACGAAGCCGGAGTCCAACTCAGCGAGTTGGGTAATGCAGGACAGAGTGCTGGTGACCTGGGCTAGGCTGTGCACGAAGGAAGTCTTGCAAGAGTGCATAGAAGCCCTAGCAGCTGCAGTTCACACAGTACAAAGGATTACTGCCTGGCGTGGGAAGGCAAAGACTCACCTCCACCAAATTTGGACAGAAGGGCCACTGGACTGTCTGGGACACTTGGACCCAGCTCCTGTGTTCCAGGAACCACGCTCGTCAGCATGAGAGGGGACCCAAAAGATTTCTTCTGAGAGAGGGTGCTACACCCTCTCTCTTTGGAAATAGGTGCGAAGGGCCTGAGAGGAGTAGCCTTTCCTGGCCTCTGGAAATGCTTTGAAGGGCACAGATGGTGCCCTCCTTGCATAAGCCCGTCTACACCGGTTCAGGGATCCCCCCAGCCCTGCTCTGCCGCGAAACTGGACAAAGGAAAGGGGAGTGACTACTCCCCTGACCAACACCTCCGAGGGGTGGTGCCCAGAGCTCCTCCAGTGTGTCCCAGACCTCTGCCATCTTGGATGCAGAGGGGTGAGGGCACAATGGACAGCTCTGAGTGGCCAGTGCCAGCAGGTGATGTCAGCGACCCCTCCTGATAGGTGGTTACCTTTCTCTGTAGCCAATCCTCCTCTGTGGGCTATTTAGGGTCTCTCCTGTGGGTATCTCACCAGATAACGAATGCAAGAGCTCACCAGAGTTCCTCTGCACTTCCCTCTTCGACTTCTGCCAAGGATTGACCGCTGACTGCTCCAGGACACCTGCAAAACCGCAACAAAGTAGCAAGAAGACTACCAGCAACATTGTAGCGCCTCATCCTGCCGGCTTTCTCTACTGTTTCCTGGTGGTGCATGCTCTGAGGGCTGTCTGCCTTCACCCTGCACTGGAAGCCAAGAAGACATTTCCTGTGGGTCGACGGAATCTTCCCCCTGCCAACGCAGGCACCAAACTTCTGCATCACCTGTCCTCTGGGTCCCCTCTCATCCTGACGAGCGCGGTCCCTGGAACACAGGAGCTGGGTCCAAGTGTCTCCGACAGTCCAGTGGCACTTCTGTCCAAATTTGGGGGAGGTAAGTCCTTGCCTTTCCACGCCAGACAGTAATCCTGTGTACTGCATGAATTGCAGCTGCTAGGGCTTCTGTGCACTCTTGCAAGACGTCTTTCATGCACAGCCTAGCCACAGCCACAGCCTAGCCCACGTCCCCAGCACTCCGTCCTGCATTGCCCAACTCGCTGAGTTGGACTCCGGCTTCGTGGGACTCCCAGAAAACTCCCCTTTGTGTGCTGTCCTGTTGTCCTTTTGTTGTGACTCCCTTTTGTTGTGCTGAGTCGACCCCCATCCTCAGATCTTCTGAGCACCTGTTCAGGTGCTTCTGCGGGTGCTGCCTGCTTTTGCGTGGGCTTTCCATGTTGCTGAGTGCCCCCTCTGTCTCCTCCTCCAAGGGGCGACCTCCTGGTCCTTCCTGGGCCCTGGCAGCACCCAAAACCTTCAGCCACGACTCTTACAGCTAGCAAGGCTTGTTTGCGGTCTTTCTGCGTGGAAAAAACTCTGAATCCTCCAGCATGCCGTGGGACATCTTCTGACCAAAGGAGAAGTTCCTGGCACCTTCCGTTGTTGCATAATCTTTGGCTTCTTCTACCCGGAGGCAGCCCTTTTACACCTTCATCCTGGGCTTAGTGGGCTCCTGCCCCCCTTGGACACTTTCGTGACTCTTGGACTTGGCCCTATTCCTTTACAGGTCCTCAGGTCCAGGAATCCATCTTCAGTGCTTTGCAGTCAGTTGTTGTTCTTGCAGAATCCCCTATCTCGACTTTACAGTCTTTCTGGGGTAGTAGGGTAACTTTACTCCTACTTTTGAGGGTCTTGGGATGGGGTATCTTGGACACCCTTAGTGTTATCTTACACTCCCAGCGACCCTCTACACACTACACTAGGCCTGGGGTCCATTCGTGGTTCGCATTCCACTTTTGGAGTTTATGGTTTTTATTGCTCCTAGGACTATTTCTGTAACGCCGCACTCTGACGCGGCTTCTCTTTCTGTCCTCGCGGGTGGAACGCGCTACAGATATTCGGAGCGCCGTTCCCCGCATTTTTTGGACTATGCTTTCTGGGAAGCATATATTTCGCTTCCGGTCGCGCTACACTTACTTGTAGCCTTTTTTCTTCTTTTGTCGTTGGTGGTGGGTTTTTGGTTGGTCCTTTTGCCTGTCTCTATCCATGTTGTGTCCATCTTGTCTTCTTTTTTTCTTTTATACTACTTCCTTTTTCATATACTGGTCTATGGGCTTTTCCCAATCCAAGATGGTGTTACTTCCCTTTCCTGTGATGTCACTTCCCTTTTCTCAGTATATAAGTCAGTCAGTCTTGTTCCTCCTTGCATTGCAAACACTTCCTTCTGGTTGTGCTGTTCGCTCCTGTTCTTTGTTCCTTCTTTTTGCCTTGGGAGATTTTTGCCTGTTCTTTGTTCCTGCTTTTGTCTTGGGAGATTTTTGCCTGTTCTTTGTTCGTGCTTTTGACTTGGGATATTTTTGCCTGTTCCTTTTTTCCTGCCTTTTACCCTGGATATTGCCTATTTCTGTTTCCTGTTGCCAAGTCCTGTTTTTTCTTGCTTTCCTTCAGGAGTTCCTGTTAGAGGTTTCTTCCCCAGTGTTGGGGTTTTTTCCCTCTGGGACTCCTTCTGGAGGGTATGGTCTGCTTTGGTGTAGCCTGTCAAGCGGCACCGTGGCTACTAGAAGGCGTCACCCTTATCTGGGAGTATCCAGGACCTGTAGAAGACTTGGGGGGTGATTCTAATTCTGGCGGGCGGCGGAGGCCGCCCGCCAGAATTCCGCCCCCATAATACCGCTCCGCGGTCAGAAGACCGCGGAGGGTATTATGAGTTTTTCCCTGGGCTGGCGGGCGGTCTCCAAAAGACCGCCCGCCAGCCCAGGGAAAAACTCCCTTCCCACGAGGATGCCGGCTCGTAATCGAGCCGGCGGAGTGGGAAGGTGCGACGGGTGCAGTAGCACCCGTCGCGTATTTCAGTGTCTGCAAGGCAGACACTGAAATACCTTGCGGGGCCCTCTTACGGGGGCCCCTGCCGTGCCCATGCCATTGGCATGGGCACGGCAGGGGCCCCCAGGGGCCCCGCGACCCCCCCTACCGCCATCCTGTTCATGGCGGCTTTCCCGCCATGAACAGGATGGCGGTAGGGGGGGTCAGAATCCCCCATGGCGGCGCAGCAAGCTGCGCCGCCATGGGGGATTCTGAGGGCAGCGGTAAACCGGCGGGAGACCGCCGGTTTACCCTTTCTGACCGCGGCCAAAGCGCCGCGGTCAGAATGCCCTGCGGGGCACCGCCGGCCTGTCGGCGGTGCTCCCGCCGATCCTCGCCCCGGCGGTCGAAGACCGCCGGGGTTAGAATCAGCCCCTTGGTGTATTCGCCAATCCGAAATCCAGAGGTGAGAAGTCCAGCGCAGTACGTGACAGATTGCAACGCCAAAAGATTCTGCGTTGCGAGAGCGCCATGGAAAATCCACAGGGAGAGGCGTCAGAAAATGCTTAAGCTATGTTACAGACTGTCCAACAACAAGCCCAAGAGTTACAACAGTTACGGGCAGAGAACACTGCGCTACAACAGGTCAAGTCTTCCCGATCAGTGGACATACCACCCGTATCTGCTACTATTCCTCAATATTCCGGAGATCCTTTAAAGATGAAGGAATTTTTGGACGCCCTGACGGTTTTCTTTGCCTTTCGTCCTCTCCAGTTTTCTTCGGAAAAGACTGAGGTGGGCTATCTGATCAGCGCCTTGTCTGGTCCAGCGCTTGCTTGGGCGACTCCTCTGGTTTCTGCAGATGACCCAGTCCTGGCTAACTATTCCTCTTTCCTGACTGTTTTCAAACAAATGTTTGAGACACCTGGGGTAGAAGCAGCAGCTCAAGAAGCCTTATGTGACATTCAGCAGGGTAATCAGGATGTACTGCAGTATATAACCCGCTTCAAACAGCTGACAGCTGAAACCTCCTGGCTAGAACGCACCTTCGTAACCCTTTTCCGCCGAGGCCTGCATAAAGAAATTAAAGATGAGCTTGTACACTCTTCTCCAGCTTGTTCTTTGAAAGAATTAATGGATCAATCTATGAACATCGAGTATAGACTTCGAGAGCGCAAGATTGAAAGACGTAGAACTAGAGCTCCATACCAGTCCGGTACCTTCCGTGCTAGCAGTCGGCAAACGGAAGACAGTCCATCTGAAGCCTCTCCACCTCCCCATGAAGAGCCCATGCAGATAGATCTGGTTCGTGGGCCATTGACGGAGTCAGAAAGGGAGGAACGACGATGAAGGGGACTTTGCCTATACTGTTGTAAGGCTGGCCACCTGATCCGTAGTTGTCCGGTACGTCCCTCAAGGCCTGCGGGAAACGCCAGCTCCCGTCCCCTGTAAGGAGGAAGGAGACGGGAGGAGCTGAAATACCATCAATATGTTCCTCCAAAGAAAGCATGTCCACCCTGTTTATCCTCTCGGTCAAGTTACAAAGTTCACAAGATCAAGAAGAACATCTTCTGGCTCTCCTTGATTGTGGAGCCAGTGGACTCTATCTGGATGAGACCTGGGCTACGAGTAAAGGAATTCCCCGCATTCCTAAAGAAACTCCTGAGCAGGTTCACACGGTGGATGGCTCTCCGTTAAACTCAGGACCTGTGGTGGCCTCAACTCCTACTCTTTGTTTGACATTTGGGGGGCATCAAGAACATGTTGCCTTTGATCTCATAGCCTCACCAAATCACATCATGATTTTGGGAATTCCCTGGTTAGCCCGACACAACCCCTATATCAATTGGGAAACACGAACTATATCCCTAACATCTTCATTTTGTCAACAGAATTGTTATTCCACTACTTGTTATTGGACTCCAAAAAGGTCCTGTTAGTCAACTAAGGATAACACTAACTCTATCAATATTATCCAGGGAGTTCCAGATTGTTATCAGGAATATATCAGGATTTTTCAGAAACCTAGTAATCCTATTTTGCCACCTCATCGCAGTTATGACTGTGCTATTCCTTTAATTCCTGATGAAGTTGTCCCCTTCGGTCGAATGTGTTCTCTGACAGACCAAGAAAAGAAGTTGCTAAGGGAATATTTAGACGACAACTTACAAAACGGTTTGATTGCTCCTTCCACGTCCCCCGCTGGGGCTCCTCTCTTCTTCGTCCCAAAGAAGACTAAGGATCTGCGTCCTTGTGTGGACTTTCGTGAACTCAACAGAACAACGATGTGGATATCGATTAAGGATCGATATCCACTGCCTTTAATCAGAGATATATTGGATGCCATTCAAGGAGCCAAGATATTTACTAAATTAGACTTACGGGGTGCCTATCATCTCCTTCGGATCAAGGAAGGAGATGAATGGAAGACTGCTTTCCGTACCCCTTTTGGGCACTATGAGTATTGTGTTATGCCCTTTGGACTGACCAACGCCCCTTCTGTTTTTCAACGATTTATGGATTCAGTGTTCTCTGATGTACTCAATCAATATGTAGTCATTTATTTGGATGATATCTTGATATATTCCCGTGATCCTGAGCACCATGTAGATCATGTCCTACAAGTCCTGGAAAGACTCAAGAAAAAACAATTGTTTTGTAAACCAGAGAAGTGTGAGTTCCATAAATCTGAAGTAAGGTATCTCGGGTTTTGTATTAATCAACACGGAATATCCATGGATCCTGACAAGGTCAGTGCCATATTAGATTGGCCTTCTCCAACGTCCATTAAAGAAATGCAATGTGTACTTGGTTTATCAAACTTTTATTGTCAGTTTATTCAGAACTTTGCCCACCTACAAAGTTTCATAACACAAACAATTAAGAAAGAGAACCTAAAGAAGGGTTTCATTTGGACCAAGGAGGCTGAACGCGCATTTCAAGAATTAAAGACAGCCTTTACCCAAGCACCCATGTTGCGTCATCCTGACAATACCAAGAAATTCATCATCGTGACTGATGCCTCAGACAGAGCTATTGGAGCAGTTCCGCTGCAGAAGCAAGACAATGATGGATTGGAACATCCTATCTTTCATCTGTCGCATATTCTATCAGAGTCTGAACGAAATTATTCTGTACTGGAACGAGAACTACTCGCTCTCAAAGTAGCTTGTAAGGAATGGAGGCATTTCCTGATGGGTTCCAGAGAGCCTTTTGAAGCTAGGACTGATAACCGGAATCTCCAGTGTCTTCGGAGCTTTCAGTGTCGCAACAGTCGTCAGGCTCGATGGGCTTTCTTCTTTAGCCAGTACGATTTCGTGATCACGTACATACCTGGTTCCCAGAATTTAGTGGCAGATGCCTTATCCCGCAGATATCCTGACATAGCCCAGAACTCCTCTCCACATCTTATTGAGTCTAGCAGGATCATCGGAACTACTCAATCTTTTCAAGAATGCATTCAATCCGAGTACCAGTTTCTGTCTGCTTCAGAAAGGGATAGAGTGACTCCTTTTTTGCAGAAGGACAACTACTTCTATCATCAACATGCTCTTTTCCTACCTACCAAAAAAGTGCAGACAGAAGCCCTGCAAATGTGCCATGATTCTCCTATAGCCGGTCATCGAGGTATCAGGAAGACCCAGGATCTGCTTCAGCGATCTTCTTGGTGGCCTTCGCTAAAGACAGACACTGAAACCTATGTGTCAGCATGGCCAGTCTGTGCCCAGACTAAGACACCCCGAACTAAGGTAGCAGGTTTATTAAGACCTTTACCGGTTCCATCCGCTCGATGGTGTACTCTATGCACGGATTTCGTATGCTCTCTACCTACCTCCTCTGGTAACCAAGTAATCATGGTAACCGTAGATTCATTCACCAAGATGGCCCATTTTGCAGCCTTGAAGAAACTGCCAACGGCCACAGAAATTAGTCGCATTTTTCTACGGGATATTTTTCGCCTCCATGGTCTTCCTCAAGAGGTCATTTCGGACAGAGGGCCTCAATATGTATCACGTTTCTGGAGAGCCCTTTGTGCCTTCTTTAACATTGAGATATCTTTATCCTCGGGTTTCCATCCACAAACGAATGGGCAAACTGAACGAGTGAATCAAGAACTTCAGCAGTATCTGAGATGTTACTGTAATGCCACACAAAGCAATTGGTCGGAATATCTTGCTCTTGCCGAGTTCTCCTATAACAACACATAAATAGTGCGACCAAGACCACACCCTTTTATTGTACTTATGGATTTCATCCGAGGACACTACTGTTTCTCGAACATCCTCTTCTGTGCCTGCAGTCACTTCTTTTTCACAACAGATCCGTCGAGTCCAGGGCCTACTTCACACAACTCTCCTAGCTTCGAAACAAGCTATGAAGCGAAAGGCGGATCGTTATCGGCAAGCCGCACCTTTGTATCAAGTGGGCCACAAGGTATGGCTTTCTTCCAGATTTCTACCATCCCGGTTTTCCACCAATAAGTTCAAACCACGTTTTTATGGACCCTTTCGAATTTCGCACATCCTGAATCCTGTAGTTGTGCGTCTCCGCTTATCTCATACCTGGAGGGTTCATCCTGTTTTCCATGTGTCCCAGTTAAAACCCTTTGTTCCTGATCCTTACCATCGCCAGTTCCAACGTCCACCTCCTCTTTCTATCAATGGACAGCCTGAGTATGAAGTCCAGGAGATCTGTGATTCCAGAATTTTTCGCCGCAAACTACAGTTTTTGATCCATTGGAAAGGATACCCCCTCAGTAACTGTTCTTGGGAGGATGCTTCCTCCGTCCATGCTCCCCGTTTGGTTCGCCTGTTTTTTGACAATCATCCGGACAAACCTGGTGCCTCGGGGAGGGGACCTACTGTAACGCCGCGCTCTGACGCGGTGCCTCTTTCTGTCCTTGCGGGTGGAACGCGCTACCGATATTCGGAGCGCCGTTCCCCGCGTTTTTTGACTATGCTTTCTGAGAAGCATATATTTCACTCCCGGTCGCGCTACACTTACTTGTAGCCTTTTTTCTTCTTTTGTTGTTGGTAGTGGGTTTTTGGTTGGTCCTTTTCCCTGTCTCTATCCATGTTGTGTCCATCTTGTCTTCTTCGTGTTTTTGTCCCAGCATGCTCTGTTTTTCTTTTATACTACTTCCTTTTTCCTATACTGGTCTATGGGCTTTTCCCAATCCAAGATGGTGTTACTTCCCTTTCCTGTGATGTCACTTCCCTTTTCTCAGTATATAAGTCAGTCAGTCTTGTTCCTCCTTGCGTTGCAAACACTTCCTTCTGGTTGTGCTGTTCGCTTCTGTTCTTTGTTCCTTCTTTTTGCCTTGGGAGATTTTTGCCTGTTCTTTGTTCCTGCTTTTGTCTTGGGAGATTTTTGCCTGTTCCTTGTTCGTGCTTTTGACTTGGGATATTTTTGCCTGTTCCTTTTTTCCTGCCTTTTACCCTGGATATTGCCTATTTCTGTTTCCTGTTGCCAAGTCCTGTTTTTTTCTTGCTTTCCTTCAGGAGTTCCTGTTAGAGGTTTCTTCCCCAGTGTTGGTTTTTTTTCCCTCTGGGACTCCTTCTGGAGGGTACGGTCTGCTTTGGTGTAGCCTGTCAAGTGGCACCGTGGCTACTAGAAGGGGTCGCCCTTATCTGGGAGTATCCAGGACCTGCAGAAGACTTGGTGTATTCGCCAATCCGAAATCCAGAGGTGAGAAGTCCAGCGCAGTACGTGACAATTTCTCCCTATTTCATTCTATTGTGTTCTACAGTGTTTGCACTACTTTTCTAACTGTTTACTTACCTGATTTGGTTTGTGTGTGTATATTTTGTGTATATTACTTACCTCCTAAGGGAGTATATCCTCTGAGATACTTTTGGCATATTGTCACTAAAATAAAGTACCTTTATTTTTAGTAACTCTGAGTATTGTGTTTTCTTATGATATAGTGCTAAGTGATATAAGTGGTATAGTAGGAGCTTTGCATGTCTCCTAGTTCAGCCTAAGCTGCTCTGCTATAGCTACCTCTATCAGCGTAAGCTGCTAGAACACCTCTAATCTACTAATAAGGGATAACTGGACCTGGCACAAGGTGTAAGTACCACAAGGTACCCACTATAAGCCAGGCCAGCCTCCTACAGTCCAGTATGCAAATCTGGCGTGAAATAAGTGGTCACTAGACTATAGTGAGAAATCTGGAAACAGAGAGAGAGCATAAGCACTGGAGTTCTGATTAACAGGACTCCTATGACACCGTCAAGCATACTGACAACACAGTAAAACATACTGACATATAGGCCACAAACTATGAGCACTGGGGTCATGACTAGCAGGATCCCAGTGAGACAGTAAAAACACACTGACAAACAGGTAGAAATTATGGGTAACATGCCAAGAAGGATGGTACTTTCCTACAATAGTCAGCAACATACTGGCCATGTGAAGATAAATGTGAATCATTCACTGTGCTAACAGAGTATCAGTTAAAGCTCTCATACACGAGGTGCCAAAACATTACAACTCGGCTTGTTACATGTTGCAACATTTGTTTGAGCAGTACAGTCCGATCACTGACTATATCTTTCAAAGAGGAGGAGATGCAACTTGGAAAAGCATAACCACGAAGATGGAAAAATAGGATCAAGTCAAATGCCTGACACAAATGTTATTTCCTTTTGGTGCTTTCACAAGTCAGCAAGGAGGACAGTACGATGAGCCAAAAATCATGTTGTTGCATCTGCTACACAATGAGTTAAAAAAGGTGTCTCAAAGGCTCTCTGGTGTAAACTAAAAAACTTATACATTGGTTCAGAGCTTAATCTTTTCTGTGACCGCAAAGAGTACACCTGTGCTACAATACTTGATCCACAGTACAAAAAATACTAGCCACTTTCATTCCTATTTCAGAAGGGGATGTTTTACACGACAGGACTTGGATCATTGAGCAAGCAAGAGACCTGGAAAAAGAATAGCTAAAAGTTAGATTTGTGGTCAAAAGTTCTGGCATGCAGCCTTCAACATCCAGAGAAGGCAGTGGTCTTGTCTTACAGTAGTCAACACCAGCAAAACCAGCAACAGAGGAATTAGACCCACCCTTTACAATGGCTTGGTTTCAAGTGGCAGGGCTTATGTCAAGTGCAGAGGTGAAGGCAACAGAGGCCGAGCAAGTGGAAGCTCCAATGACCATTCAGAGGATGGTCCAAGACAATGTGGATGAACCAAAAAAGGTCTACCTGGATCAAAACCTATTGGTCTATTGGCATGAGAAGATGTGCTAATGGCCAGAGCTCAGGCTGGCAATAAAGTATCTGGCTTGTCCTGTAGCCAGTGTACCTGCTGAGTGTCTGTTCAGTGCAGGTGGTGCAGTTGTCACAGTCAGAAGGACCAGTCTCGCGCCTCAATTTGTGGAGAGATTGACCATGAATAAAATGCACCAACACTTCATACCACAATATTATACTGGTCCTGAAACACCACAGAAACAGCACAGAAGGAGGATGAGGATGATTAGTCAGCCTCAAGTGTGTTAGCTGACTAATTTTTGAGCAAACCCCCCGAGTTTGAGGACAAGCTCTACTACCATGACTGAGAATGCCACAATAGAACAGTTAAAGTATTATTCAAGTGATTTGGAAAAAGAAAATGGATATAGCTAGAGGGACATTTACATATTTATTGTATGACTTGTGCAGCCTCACCATTTAGTTGCATGTGGGCTGGATTGGAGTTGGACCGTTGTGTACAGACTAAGCCTCCCTATTCACGGAAATGTAGACAATGCTTCCCATCACTATCCATTTTTTTTTTCATTACCTAACTGTGCTACCCCGGTAAAGATAATTAATTTACAAGACTACTATTGTTTCTTGTTTCCATGGGAAAAGAGGGGATACATTAGGCAAATGTGTACCATCATGCTTGGAACAGGTAACTATTGCTTCAAATAGTGACATATATTGAGTGAGTGTGAATGATGATGATTCATGTGGTGGCAGACAGCCAGGGTGTTAATTTGTAAACATGATTGTGCCTGAATGTTATTGCCCCCTTTCACGTTTAGCTACATTTAGGTGCATGATCCACTTCCTTATTTTACTTTTGTTTTTGGGTTCCTCAGAGATCAGTCAGTTTAGTTAATAAATCTACCCAAATGCTCAAATTATTTTGCTGTTCTTGTCCATCAACAACAGTGCACTACAGATCTATCCCTCTCAATCTGCTTTGGACGGGAGTTGGACGAAGTCAGGACTTCAGAGTCAGGACTCAGGGTGGAACTACCTCAACAGTCAGAAGAAGTACATTATGAACAATGCCTGACTACTTCAAAGGGAAACCAACATGACTCTAAGAGGCCTAAAGACCCCTGTGCACTGGAGAGAGGTGCATTGATTTGGGAAACGCTGGGTAGTGCGCTGGCTTAAATGGCAAACTGCTCTGATTAAGTGGTTATGGTCATTGGGCTGTAACTGGAGACAGACATGACCCATGATGCAGCTACTTGTCTGGTATTGGATTAAATTTATCTTACTTCTCAGTTAGTCTCACATGACTCATAATAATTGCACTGTATTAGCCTATGCTCTTGCTATGCCTCTTGGTCCACTCCTCCTGAAGCCTACCTTCTCCTTGACTCTAAAGTACCTTACCAGACCGGTTCAGCCATGCACCCAATATGGACATTCGAGAAGAAGAATGCAGATACACTGCCCTCTTTGGCATTTATGTTGAGTATCATTTTTCTTGTACAAATAATAGGTTTTAGAACTGTGTGGGCTCACTCCTCCCTAACTTGTATTTTTCAAACCTAGATGACAGAACAATTAGATAATAACTTGGGTTTCTGGGGCTGAATGACTGTTTGCATTGCATTTAACTGAGCTGTATTATCCCTTTATTCCCTTCCACAACAGATTTGATGGTAATTTGCTGCTCATTGACCTGCTGAATATTGTTGTTGTGCAGTGTTTGTCTTTGTCACACTTTTCCCCATCCATTTATCAAACTCCTAACCCTCTTCCACCAGGATGTGTGATATAGTAAGATCTGACTTATGAATTTACGCCATAAATGAATCACACACTTGGTATTGGTGGATGTGGTGAAAGAGACACCATCTCACCGTGAAATCTTCTTCCTACCTGAGCAACAGCCCATGCCAGTCCTACTTACCCACCCAGGCATGAAAGAGATAACATCATCACAGTGTACAGTCTTAACAATGCCTGTTCCACAATGGGTAGTACCAGTGTGCACTATCTGGCCTGATTCACAAAGGTAAAGTTGTGCTTTTGCTGTAAGTTCACTCTTGCAGTTTAACTAAACTATCAGAGCTTTACCATTGAGTAGTTACCTTACAAGTGGTAGCTAACTAGAAGTAGCAAGTGTAACTCATTTGAAAGTGATAGGGACTACTTACTACTCACTTTACTAACTATAAAGTTACTGATGGAAAAGTTACTAGTTAAACTTACACTGCAAGAGTCTGTAAACTAAACCAATAGTGTAACATTACCTTTGTGAATCAGGTCCCCCTTTGTTTTACTTACAAAATCTATGCAACATGGATTAACCAAACCTTTTCCCCCGAGTCCTAACTGCTGACTAGAGGATTTTACAAGTTTAGTTTTATTATTTTTTCATATATAAATTAGACCCTGAACTGCTCAGAATTTACTACTGCTAATTTTTGCAATAAGAGCTTTTTGTAATTGTGGTCTGCTCTCAGTCTTTGATAACTCACCAATTATTTGTTTTATTTCAGTCTAGTTGCCTGTGATTAATAATCTTTCTGAATTACCTAACAGTTGGAGGTCATCTAATGTTGAACAAATGGGAGTGGGACCTCACTTTGGGCCTGATTTAAACTTTGGCGGAGGGGGTTAATCCGTCCCAAATGTGACGGATATCCCGCCCACCGTATTACGAGTTCCATAGGATACAATGGACTCGTAATACGAAGGGCGGGATATCTGTCACATCTGGGACGGATTAACTCCCTCCACCAAAGTTGTAATCAGGCCCTTTATGTCTTCCCTGTGAGCACAACACTAAAACCACCACCGTTATTAAGAAGGCCCTTTTGGGAAACCCTGCAATAGGGTTTGGGAAGATTGCGAGAGGTATCAATGGTTAATCAATTCAGGTAAGAATTTGAAGAACTAGTTAAGAGCTTTGGGCCTGGTTACGTCCTTGGTGGATGGGATACTCCATCACAAATGTGACGGATATCTCATCCCCAGTATTACAAGTGCCATTAAATCTTATGAAATTTAGAAAATGGTGGCTGGGATATCCGTCACATTTGTGATGGAGTGTCCCATCCGCCAAGGTAGTAATCAGGCCCTATTTAGTGAAGTTGTCCTTTGGAAAGAGAGATACAATTATGTCCATGTGTACGTTGACAGACCCGTTACTAGCCAAATAGTTACAGAGGGTTGGACAAGGGCAGTAACTAAAATAACTACTATGCTATACAGTATAATTGATTGTTAGCTGGGTACTGCAAAACCTCATCAAGAGAAACACAATTAAATTAAACCACTCTTCTGTTTCTGAACATGCCACTCTGGTGGAGGGGTATAGTTAATTACTGGACTGCAGGGAGAGGTAAGTAACCTACTGAATAATAAATACATGGTAAGGGACTTCAGGTAGGGAAAGCCTAGGGGGAAAACTTAACGTATAATGTGTGACAATTTTCAAGGGCAGCTCCATGTCGCACTCTCTTGTCAACACTCAACAATGCTTTACTACGCTAGCTAGCAATGAAAAGACAAAGAAGACAAAAAAAGTAAAGCCCTTTTTTTTTTTACAGTTTTCAAACCCATGCTCTATCCACAATAGGCCCACCCCTCTCCCCAAGCAAAAAAAGTCCCAAAAGCCCAAAACCCTTTCTAAAACTTATGTTCCTTCCCACCCTCTCAACGTACAATATACCCTTCCACCAAAACAAAAACAAGATAAAAAATGGCTTTTAGGGCATCCATCTCCTTGACCAATGCATGCTGCCCACACTGGAGCAGTGCCATGTTGCACCTCAGATGGGAAAGCTCACATGGGAGATGGTGGAGGAGGCGTGGTGGTACAGGCAGCAGTGGATCCGGCTGCAGTTGGCAGTGGTGGTAGTGGCATTGGAGGCGGGCCTAGCTTGCCACCCAACAAACTTGAGGCTTGTGCCGCCTCCTCTTCTTCATCTAGGGCATCCAGACGATGATACACAACAACCTTTGCTTCCAAGTTCTGCTGCCACAGCGGGTGGATAACGTTCGCTGTGATGGGGCCAGCAGTTGCCATCTGTTATCACCTCCAGGAGCAGGAGCAGCTATATTAGGAAAATACAAACAAAATACAAAAACATGAATTATGATGCTCCTCTCAAACACTTGTTTATATTGTCTATAGTGGCACAATATAGTAGCAGAACATTGTTGGTCCCGTAGGGCCATTTAAATTTAATTTCAATGTGATGACTGATAATACTAATTAGTCACACAGCCAGGGCTATGTTTCTATCCCCATACCTCATATCATAGCTGGGTAATCAATCGTGGCACTGACTGCAAGGTATAATTAAGCAGGGACACCAACATAATCCAAACATAGGCCCTAATTATGACAATGGCAGTAAATGCCGCCTACCACCATGGCAATGGCCGCCAAAAGACCATCGCTGCGGCTAACATCCGTCTGCCAAAATATGACGACAGCTGGATTTCCACCACAAGAAGGGCAGAAATCCGGCTGTGGCCACACTGGCGGATGGAAGTAAGGTGGCGCTGCTACCACCAGCAGCACCACGCCACGCCAGTAGACCGCCGCCAGCCATACTGTGTCAAATAATACTGCCTGGCGGTGTTCTGCTGGTGGGCGCTGCTGGCGGTAGCAGCGCCCCGTCCCGTCCCCTGCCGGAAGACCCCCTGGATGCAGGTAATTCGGGTTTCCTACAGGGGAGAGGGTGGGGGGTGTTGTGTGTGGGTGGGGGTATGTGCATGAATGTATGAGTGAATGCATGAATGTGAATGTGTGTGTAGTGTTGTTTGTGTGTGTGTGCATGTGTGAGAATGCATGTATGAATGGAAATGTGAGTGTGTGTCTGCATGTCTGTATGAATGTGTGTACGGATGTGTGGATGAATAAATGGATGCATGCGTGTATGAATGCGTGTATGCCTGTGTGAGTGCGAGTGTGAATGTGAGGTGTGTGCCTGCGAGTGTGCGTGTGTGGGGTAGATTGGAAGAGGAGAGCGTGTATGGAGTGGGGTTGAGGGTTGTCTGGGGAGTGTTAGGGATATGGGTGGGCCTCCTACCAGTGACAGGGAAAGAATTCCCTGTCGCTGGTATGGCCTACTGCCATGGTTTTCGTGGCGTTACGCATGCAACAGAAACCATGGCGGTAGGCACAGTAGCGGCCACCGGGTTGGAGATTGTTATCTCTGACCGGCGGCTGCTACCGCCATGGTGGTCAGTGTGGTATATTGGTCGGTTGGCTCAACCCAACCCGCCAATGTCATAATGTGGCGGTATGTACCGCCAGACTATTGGCAGTATTACTGCCACATTTACACAGACCACCGGGGACATAATGACCCCCATAGCATTTGTTTAAAGCAGTTTATATATGTGTTAAAAATGAATTATCTCCCAAAAATGAGCAAGGCGTACACACACACACATATATATATATATATATATATGCATATATAGTGTTTTTTTGTAATTCGGTGCTAGTCCAATCAGTAGTTTTTGTGTTATTAAGGTAAAAATAAATTATATATCTAGGGATGTGGAGGGTTTGTGGCTGCGACAAATCTCATGGTGAGATCAGATGGCTGCCAACATGTCAACCAGGAAGTGTTGGCAGCCATTTTGGAACTCGGACTAAGCCGCTTCCCAAGAAAAAAGTATAACAAAACCAGAAGGGAGCAGCGTAGGAATACCCTGACCCAGTACGTCTGGGGGTGGGATCGCAAAAATGTTTTTTTTTCACCACAAATTCACAGAGGATCCGCAAATTCATAACAAAAAATGTTTTAAAAAATCAAGCACGGGCTTCCGCTGAGTCGGTCTCTTTGAGTATTTTTTTGTTTGAAATGTGCTGGGTGCTTTTTAATGAAAAACCGATAACCAGTGCTTTTCTGTTGTGGCCCTCAGACCGCTTTTGTCACCTCATCCATTTCCATCCTTAAATTTAAAAATGGTCTCCATCCTTAAATATACAATATCTGGCGCAGATATGTAAAAATACTTTGAATGTTGTGTAGGAAATCCTGCTTAATACGTGATGTAAACCAGTGAACAAACTAATTTGAGACCAAAGGTATGTGGGCCTCATATTGTGTGGAACCTATGTATGTGGTGAGATAGACCGCAACAGACACATTGTTGTGTGGAGTCCATTTACATGGTGAGGTGGAACGACCGTCTGTCCTCTGAGTGAAAGGGTCAACTTTAATTTGACTATACTCTCCTTAGGGAAAGGCATGGTTTGTGTTTTAGGGCATTTTATTAATGGCGAAACAAAGGACAATGCAAGCAGGAGAGATGAGAGGTGCATTGGGAAAAGTCTGTAAATAAAAATTAAAAACTGTTCTTCGACTAGTTCCACAACTTTATGCGGTGTCTTCTACCCCAGTAAAGCTACACCAGAGTTCTCTTCTCCGAGTTATTTCAGATGTCACCCTGCTATTGGCTAATTGACTCGAAGGCTCACGTGTGGTTAATTTACTGTCAAGTATTTTAAACTTTTATAGTGCAGGCCATGGCATTTTCAAGCAATGAGCATAATATTTCAGAGCAAAATTGCAATCAACAAAAGAACATCAGTTTCTCCTTGAAGTTTCTTCATTATTGAGGATGTTTTGAGGGTTATAGCATTTGGAAAGAGGTCGCGAATTTAACACAAACATGATTTAATTGAAGATGAGGGTTTCATTTATTACTTTGGTGTGACTAACCACCTACAATTCTGAGCTACTGGACACCTTTTGTTTGTGCTCATATTAAGTAGGGTGTAGTAAGCAGTTATGTGCTGAATTGTAGCGTGGGTATATCGCTTCATGCACCCAGCTTGGGCACAAAGCTCTCAGATTTATATTGGGTTTACATCAGAGGCATTTTACCATGTCAGCTATAAACGTTATCAGTCTATCTGAAATTGTCTGTGGTAAATCCCGCAGTTGTTGGTGGCAGCATTGTGTCCTGTATGCATGGAGTAGCTTGACTTGCTTCCCAGTGATGGCAATGACAGCTGCAGCACTGCAGACATTGCTTGTGGGTGACATATTGTGCCGTTGTTTCTTTTTCCTTTGAGGGTTGAGGATTGTGGATAGTATTGCTGTCATTGCCATGTGTTGGAACGCAGTTGAAGCATCTAGTTGGTGTGGCATGTGCTACGGTTTTCTGTGGAGGTGTTCTACTGTGAAGTGGGACTGTGAACTTTTGATGTGTAGGGAGTGATGCATTGTAGGAGTTGCGGTGCTTGGCATTGTGATTGGTATCCATGCATTAGGGAGGGACTGTGTGGGGATAGTGGCAGTGGGATGGGGTGGCATGTGGGGCAGAGATGTGGGGTGATTGGGGGGTGCAGAAGTGTGAGATGGGCGGATTAGGGAGTGATGGGTAGTGGGGACGCATGCTGGACAGGAGTGGTTGGTGCCTGGGGAGTGCTGTTGACTTGCTAGAGTCGAGTCCTTCGATGTTTCCAGTCAGGCCCTCAGTATGGATAATGTCCAAGAACTTCTCCTCCCACAATGTGAACTCAGGAGGAGGAGATGGGGGCCCACCCCCAGTCTTGTTGATGTCAATCTGGTGACATGATGCCATGGAATGCACCTTCCCCTGTAGGGCATTCCACCTTTTCCTGATGTCCTCCCTTGAGTGTGGATAGTTGCCCACTGAGTTGACCCTGTCAACAATCCTCCGCCATAACTCCTTTTTCCTGTCTATCGAGGTTTGCTGGGCATGAGCTCCAAACAGTTGTGGCTCTATCCTAACAATTTCATCTACTGTGACCCTCAACTCAATGTTTGTGAAATGTGGGTGCTTCTGACTGGACATGGTGGTTGTGTTCTGGGTGGAGGTTGTGTTGTGTGTATAGGGTGCAGTGTAGGGTGCTTGGTGGGGTGGGAGTGTTTGGTTGTGTGTTGTGGTGATATTTGGTGTTTGTGTGCAGTGGTGATGTGTGTATTGTGTTGCTGGTGCAGTTGTGTGGTGTGTGATGCATGGGAAGTGTGTTGGTGCCTATGGTATCAAAGTGCAGTGTCCTCCGATGGTGTGCTTGATGTCTCAGTTAGTAGTTGTGGTTACAAAGGATTGTGGGGGGTGTTATATAGTGCAGTGAGCAGATGTGTGTGGTGTGTGTTGGGTGTGGGGTATTCAGACTGTCCAATGTGGTGTCGGGTTCCGGTGGAGGAAATTTTTAGCCCGTGGCGATTCGCACCACCAATGGTTTTCTGACATGCAGTGACCACCATACTGATTTGTGGGTTGTAATATGAAGGGTGGGGTGTTGTTGGAGTGGTGGTGCTGGTGGTGGGACCGTCTCTCTTCCGCCCTCTGTTGGCTTGGTGGTTTGGGATTTGTAACTGTATTTGGGCGGTCTTCAGTTTGTGACCCGTAAAACGGCGGTCACTGTACCGTCATCACTGGCGGTCTTTGGCAGCCAGCAGCGTTGCGGTCTTTGTCAAAAGACTACCAAACTCATAATGAGGGACAAGGTCCTAAGTATAACTACTAACCACTAGATAGTTATAGATAGGAGACATGCAAAGCTCATGCAACACCACCACTGTAGTGAAACACAGTACTTACAAACATGAAAGAAAACGCTCAGTGTTACAAAAATAAAGGTATTTTATTTTGATGACACAAATACCAAATATACCATAGAGGTTATTCTCCCTTGGGAGGTAAGTACTACACAAGATAAATACACTAGTATTCAGAAACAGGCATAAAACAGTTAGAAAACAGTGCAATATAGTGAATATCACAATAGAGAATAATGGCTCTAGGGGGAGCACAAACCATATACTTAAAAAATGGAAGGCGAGAGTCGTCCCCCACCTAGGTAAGTGGAGTGTATAGAGGGACCTGGGAGTATGAGGAAAGGCCAAAGGGAAGTACCACAACACCCCCCAGCGACCAAGAAAGCAGGAGTAAGTCACTGTAAATTCCCCAGAACACCCACTTGGAAAAAAAAAATGAATAATGAAAAGCCCAGAAGAGACTGCAAGACCCCAATAGTGGATTACTGGACAAGAGGACCTGTGGAAGAAGAGGACCAAGTCCAACAAGCACAGCAGAGTCCCGGAAGGGCAGGAGCCCCTCCTCACCAGGCAGAAGGTACAAGAGATGAGTTGACGGTGATGAAGGTGAGTCAGCACTGCAACCAAGAAGACGGAGTCGAGTTCCTGGAGGATGCAGGTGATGTCCTACGCTAGAAGGAGGATTTCAGTCTGGTTTGCGTCTTCGGATTCCACCAACAAGCCTTGGCACATGCAAAACTCGTAGTTGGCGGAAAGTGGTGCTGCCGGGCACCAGGAAGGATCAGGTGGACTCTACCCAGGAGAGGAGTCAGAGGGGGGCCACAGAAGCACAGGCAGCACCCACAGGAGTCCTACAAGACGGGGATACAAAAGTTGAAGTAGCCCGCTGAGCACTATGAAAAGGGGTCCCACGCTGCAGGAGAACCACTCAGGGAGCTGTGCATTGCAGGATGGAGTGATGGGGGCTGGAGCTTCAAGATGCCTGAAGATCCCTTAGAAAAGATGTCATCAAGCCTTGGCAGCTGCAAATGATGTGCTGCACTGGAGTACTGTCCTGCATGGGCAGGCAAGAGCTTACCTCCACCCAAGTTGGACAGCTGAAAGAGAGGACCATTGGGAGTACTTCAGTCCACCACCTGTGTTGCAGGATCCATGTGGCTCAGCAGGAGAGGGGATCCACACAGCCAGTCGTCATTGCAGTTGGTGCCTGTAGATGCAGTGGAGTGACTCCTTCACTCCAAGGGAGATTCCTTCTTCTTTCTTGTGCATGCTGAAGATGGGCTGTCCTCAGAGGATGCATGACCAGGGAAATGTTTCAGTTGCTCTAAGGAGGAGTGGGTACAGTGTTGCAGGCAGTGTCTTGTTGCAGCTTGTCAGGTCCTGGAGCATCCAGATGCAGTTACTTCGGACAGAATTCAATGTGGAGGTTTGCAGAGGAATCCTGCTGGAGTCTTGTAAACTGAATCTGAGGAACCACCCAATAGAGAGACCCTAAATGGCCCTGAAAAGGGGATTGGTCACCTAGCTGGGTGACCACCTATTTGGCCACTCAGATGCTCCCAGAGGTCCCTGCCAACCTTGAATCCAAGATGGCAAAACCTAGGGTCCCTCGGGAGCAGCTCTGAGCACCACCCCTGGATGGTGATGGACAGGGGAATGGTCACTCCCCTTTCCTGTGTCTGGTTTCGCACCAGAGCAGGGACTAGGGGTCCCTGAACCGGTGTAGACTGGTTTATGCAAGGAGGGCGCCAAATGTGCCCTTCAAAGCATTACCAGTGGCTTGAAGAGGCTATCCCTCCCAAGCCTGTAACACCTATTTCCAAAGGGAGAGGGTGTAACACCCCTTTCCCAAAGGAAATCCTTTGTTCTGCCTTCCTGGGCTAGAGCTGCTCAAGCAACAGGAGGGCAGAACCCTGTCTGTGAGGTGGCAGCAGCTTGGGCTGCCCAGAAAACCTCACAAGGCTGTAGGAGCAATGCTGGGTGTCCTCTAAGGAGCCCCCAGAGTGGATGGAATCATATAACCAATGCTTGCAAAAGCAGTGGGGTATGATTCCAACATGTTTGATACCAAACCTGCCTATGTTCGGAGTTACAATTATGTAGCTGGACATAGGTATTGACCTATGTCCACTATACGCATAAAAGTGGTGTCCCTGCACTCAGGAAGTCTGGGAAAATGATGGGACTGGAGATTGTGAGGGCACCTCTGCTAGTGCAGGGGTGCCCTCACACACAGGTACTTTGCACCCTGCCCTCTGGGCTAGAAGGCCTGCCATAGAGGTGACTTATAAGTGACCTGGTGCAGTGAAAAGTGGCAGTGAAAGGGTGCTTGCACCTTTTCACGCAGGCTGCAATGGCAGTCCTGCAGAACCCTTTGCTTGGGTTCCCTATGGGTGGCAAAATATGTGCTGCAGCAGATAGGGATCCCCTGGAATACCAATCCCCTGGGTACCCAGGTACTATGTACTAGGGACTTAGAGTAGGGCACCAGTGTGCCAATTGTGGGGTGAAATACAGAGTTTTGGGAATAGAGCATAATCACTGGGGTCCTGATTAGCAGGATCCCAGTGAACACAGTCAAGTACACTGACATCAGGCAGAAAAGGGGAATAACCATACCCAACAAAGAGGGGACATTCCTACAGGGTTTGGGTGGTTATAAGGGCTTAGCTGTAAGGCCTGTCTGCAGGCCAGGCCTTGCGACCAAACCCCACTGCATACGGCTGGAGGCCATGTGTGGCAGGGGTTGGAATAATGTATAGTAATTAAAATTGCTTTGCGTTAAAAAAACAGAAATTCATTGAAAAAAGAAAATATTACAGGGACGTTATAGTTAGGCTCTGAATTCACTTGTACAAAACCATAGAAACTCAGCAGCTACAGTTAGGGTTTTTTAAGTAACTATAACTTGTACCCTAAGGTAACTATAACTTGTGCCTCCGCCATGCACAGCTAATTACTCCACATATTATATCATTGATGAGACCTTGTATGGCATCTTTGAGATTATCACTGCAACATTTGCAATCAAATTATTGATAAGAAAATTGTGAATGGCAAGGATGCAAGTTATAGTTACTAAGGGCAGAGGTTTAGTTGTGAGGAATAAAAATGACTTACAGGGGCAGTAGAACCATCTGCCATGGCGGCAGCACTGATGCTGTTTGAGGTAGTGACACTGGTCACACCTGTCGTGGCGCTGGTGGCAGTTGGCCCAAATGCCTTCTGGAACTTGGGTGCTTACGAAACAAGATAAAAAACAGTGATTGGTGGTACTCTGTACAAAAAAACATTTTGACAGGCATGGCATTGTACTTTTTAAATTAGTTAGCCTATTCCTTGTTTCATAATCCTAAATTCTCAAACAATAACATTTTGAACTATGCATGCATTCCAGAGAATTATCTTTGCTTCTCCATCCTCTTTGGATGAGTCAGGTCGGCCCCCCCTTTACATACTGCACATCTGGGATATTAGGACTATGAGCTACATAAAGCCACAGAGAAGAAAATGAGTTATGCAACACCCCTGATATTGTACCATTTTAAGAGTGGATGGCATGATGAGATGACCATCATGCTTTAAATCAGCCTAAGCAACCACTATAAAAAGACAGTGGACGCATCTGCAAGTATTCGCTGATTCTAAAAGTGCAAATATTTAAGTGAGCCACACACACTGTTATTTAAAAACCTCTTGCATGAATGCATGAACATGGTACTGCACTCATAAATAATTTTTGGATTTGAAAGGTAATCCAATGGTTACTCAAGTCTACAGTGTCAATGAAAATCTTGCTATGTTACATCTAACCACGGCAGACATGTTCCAAAATATAGGCTCTCATTACAACCCTGGTGGTTGGTGTTAAAGTGGTGGTAAATGGGCCAACAGGCTGGCGGTAAATACCACCAAACTGTGACCATGGTGGTGAGAACTCAGATAGACAGCCATTTTACCACACCGACGCCAGGGTGGAAACAACAGGCACCACAGCGGTAGCTGCCTACAGCCAGGCGGAAGTCAATGTTCCGCCCACCATATTACAAGTGCACAATCTGCCACCTTTTCCGGGGCGGTACCAACGACATCAAAAGCCTGGCGGAAACACTGCACTGAAGGGAATGACTCACAATTGGAGCCCAAGCAGCATGTCTTCCCCATGCTCTTCTACGTGCTGCTCCACCACGAACACCAACGACGGCGAAGACGACTACGCTGAGTACAGCCCCCTAGCACACAAGGGAGGGGGGAGAAAAAGGGGAGTGACACACACATGCAACACACACACACCCACCCCAACACCATACACACATACAGCTGCAGTACTAAAACATATTTACCCCGAACCTCAGATGAATAATGCAAGGACAACAGGAATTTGCTAAAGTGAGTGTAATAAGATCAACACAGTAGAAATAAGAAATATGCAATGCAACAGATATATACAATTGTACAGTTCAAGGGATACTGCCCAGTCCTCAGTGTGCGTGGGTCACAGGGCCACAGGCCAAAGTCCAAGGCCCCCCTTGTCACCTGCATCAACATAGAGAGAACACTGCAGGGGCATCAGTTGGTAAATGGGCAGGCACCTCATGGGGACGGGGGGCACCTCAGCCGGGAGACGAAACAAGACCACTGGCACTGGAGGGGCAACATGCCCTGTGCGTGGTCCTGGGGAGTGCAAGGCCACAGTCTCTCAGGTGGGTGACTTGCCCACATGCCCTGGAAGGTACAACATGCCCTGTGCTTGGTCCTGGGGAGTGCAAGGCCACAGTCTCTCAGGTGGGTGACTTGCCCACATGCACTGGAAGGGGCAACAAGCCCTGTGCTTGGTCCTGGGGAGTGCAAGGCCAGGTTTCTGGAGTGGGTGTCTCCCACACTGGTTCTGGAGGGGGCCTCATGCCCTCTGCTCTTGATCCTGGGGAGGGTGGGGTTGGTGGGTGTATTACCCTTTCTGCTTGGGCTCAGCTCAGTATTGTGCGTGCCTGCGCCCTGTCTCTCCCTCCCTCTCATGGGTTTCTACTTATCCTCAGCCTGGTTTTGTGCATGCTTGTTTCCTGCCTCTCCCTCCTTCTCACTGCTTTGTCCTTGCTCTCACTGAGGGTTTGTGCATGACTGCTGCCTGCCTATCCCTCCTTCTAACTGTTGTACCCTTGAGCTCTGCCCAGTTTTGTTTGTACCTGCCACTCACTTCTTTCCACTGCTTTCTCCTTGCTCACAGCCTGGTTTTGTACAAACCTGCTGCCTGCCTTTCCTTCCTTCTCACTGTTTCGTGCTTGCACTCAGCCCAGATTTGTCTGTGCCTGCTGAGTGCCTCTCTCTCCCTCTGACTGCATTTTGCTTGCCGTCAGACCAGTTTTGTGTGCCTCTGCCTCTCCCTCCATTTTGTTGCTTACTTGTTGCTCTCAGCCCGGTTTTGTGCGTGCGTGCTGCCTGCTGCTCCCTCCTTCTCTCTGCTTTGCCATTGGACTCAGTCCGGTTTTGTGCGTGCCTTCTTCCTGCCTCTCCCTACGTCTTACTGCATTCTGCTTGTGCTCAACCCGGTTCTGTGCATGCTTGCTGCTCTCCTTTCCATCATTCTCACTGCTTTCTCCTTGCGCTCTTCTGGTTTTGTGCATGACTACTGTCTGCATTTCACTCCTTTTCATTGCTTTCTGCTAGAGCTCAAGCCGGTTTTGTGTGTGCCAGCTGCTTGCATCTCCCTCCTTCTCACTGCTTCTCCGTGCTGTCACCCCAACTTTGTGCATGCTTTCTACCTGTCTCTCCCTCCTTCTCACTGCTTGACCTCAGACTAGATATGTGCATGCCTTCTGTCCTCCTTTCCCTTTTTCTCATTGTTTTGTATAGCGTTCAGCCCAGTTTTGTGCATGTGTGCTGCCTGCCTCTCCCTCCTTGTCACTGCTTTCTGCTTGAGCTCAGCCCAGTTTTGAGCATTCATGCAGCCTGCTCCTCTCTCTTCACTGCTTTGTCCTTGTGGTCAGCCGGTTTTGTGTGTGCCTGCTGTCCTTCTTTCCCTTCCTCTATCGGAGTTGTCCTTGCTCTCAGCCCTGTTTTGTATGTTTATTCTGTCTGCCTCTCTCCGACTCCATGCTTTTGCCTTGCTCTTAGTACGGATTCATGTGTGCCTTCTGCCTGCCACTTCCTCCTTCTCACTGCTTTGTGCTTCTGCTCACCCCAGTTTTCTGCGTGCCTGCTGCCCGCCTCTCCCTCCTTCTCACTGCTTTTCCTTGCTCTCAGCCCACTTTTTGTGTGTGCCTCCTGCCTGTCTGTCTCTTGCTCCTTCTCACGGCTTTCCCCTTGCTCTCAGCCCAGTTTTGTGTGTGCCTGCTTCCTGCTTCAAACCTCTATCTCACTGCTTTTTCCTTGTGTTTAGCCAGGATTTGTGTGTGCCTGCTGTCCTCCTTTCCCTCCTTCTCACTCCTTTGTCCTTGTGCTCAGCACAGTTTTGTGTGTGAGTACTACCTGCATCTCCCTCCTTCTCCCTGCTTTCTCCTTGCTCTCAGCCACCTTCACGCATGTGCCTGCTGTCCTCCATTCCCTCCTTCTCACTGCTTTACCCTTGCGCTTAGCCCCATTCTGTGCATGTCTGCTGATTGCCTCTCCCTTCTCATTGCTTTCTGCTTGAGCAGAATCCAGTTTTGTGTGTGTCTGCTTCCTGCCTCTCCCTCCTTCTCGCTGTTTTCTTCTTGCTCTCAGACCTGCTTTGTGCATGCCTACTTTCCTCCTTTCCTTCCTTCTCACTGTATTCTCCTTGCGCTCAGCCCAGATTTGTCTGTGCCTGCTGAGTGCCTCTCTCTCCCACTCACTACTTTTTTCTTGCCATCAGACTGGTTTTGTGTGTCTCTGCCTCTCTCTCCATTTTGTTGCTTTCTTGTTGCTCTCAGCCCCGTTTTGTGCGTGCGTGCTGCCTGCTGCTCCTTCCTTCTCTCTGCTCTGCCCTTGGACTCAGCCTGGTTTTGTGCGTGTCTTCTTCCTGTCTCTCCCACCTTCTTACTGCTTTCTGATTGTGCTCAACCCAGTTTTGTGTTTGCTTGCTGCTCTCCTTTCCATCCTTCTCACTGCATTCTCCTTGCGCTCATGCGGTTTTATGCATGACTGCTGTCTGCATTTTACTCCTTTTCATTGCTTTCTGCTAGCGCTCAAGCCAGTTTTGTGCGTGGCAGCTGCTTGCATCTCCTTCCTTCTCACTTCTTTCTACTTGCTCTCACCCCTGTTTTGTGCATGCCTGCTGTCTGCCTCTCCCTCCTTCTCACTTCTTGCCCTGGATATGTGCGTGCCTTCTGTCCTCCTTTCCCTTTTTCTCACTGCTTTGTCGTAGCGCTCAGCCCAGTTTTGTGCGTGCATGCTGCCTGCCTTTCCCTTCTTGTCACTGCTTTCAGCTTGTGCTCAGGCCAGTTTTGTGCATTCATGCTGCCTGCTCCTCTCTCCTCACTGCTTTGTCCTTGTGGTCAGCGGGTTTTGTGTGTGGCTGCTGTACTCCTTTCCCTCCTTCTCTCTGAGTTGTCCTTGCTCTCAAACCTTTTTTGCTCATTTCTGCTGCTTGCTTCTCTCCTTCTCCTTGCTTTTGCCTTACTCTAAGTCCTGATTTGTGTGTGCCTGCTGCCTGCCACTTTCTCCTTCTCACTGCTTTGTGCTTCTGCTCACCCCAGTTTTCTGAATGCCTGCTTCCTGCTTCTAATCTCCATCTCACTGATTTCTGCTTGTGCTTAGGCAGGATTTGTGGGTGCGTCATTTTCCTTCTTGTCACTCCTTTGATCTTGTGCTCAAAACGGTTTTGTGTGTGCGTGCTACATGCATCTCCCTCCTTCTCACTGCTTTCTCCTTGCTCTCAGCCCAGTTTCATGCATGTGCCTGGGACCTCCTTTCCCTCCTTCTCACTGCTTTAACCTTGCACTTAGCCCCAGTCTGTGCCTGCCTGCTGATTGCCTCGCCCTTCTTATCACTGCTTTCTGCTTAAGCAGAGCCCAGTTTTGTGTGTGTCAGCTTCCTGAGTCTCCATCCTTCTACCTGCTTTCTCCTTTCTCTCAGACCTGCTTTGTGCATGACTGCTGTCCTTCTTTCCCTCATTTTCACTGCTTTCTCCTTGCACTCAGCCTGGTTTTGTCCATGCTTGGCTCTCTCTACTTCTCACTGCTTTCTACTTGTGCTCAGCCTCGTCTTGTGCGTGCCTGCTGCCTGCCTCTACCTCTTTCTCACTGCTTTCTCCTTGCAGTCAGCTCGGTTGTATCTGTGCCTGCTGCTGTCTTTCTGTCCTTCTCATTGCTTTTTCCTTGAGATCAACCTGTTTTTTTTGCATGCCTGACATCCTCTTTGTCGTTGCACTCAGCCCGGTTTTGTCTGTGCCTGCCTCACCCTCCTTCTCATTGCTTTATCCTTGGCATTAGCCCGGGTTTGTGCATGCTTGCTGCCTGCCTCTACCTCCTTCTTACAGCTTTCTCCTTGTAGTCAGATTGGTTTTATCTGTGTCTGCTGCCTGTCTTTCTGTCCTTCTCATTTCTTTTTCCTTGTGCTCAACCCGGTTTTGTGAATGCCTGAAGCCCTCCTTTCCTTGCTTCTCACTGCTTTCTCCTTGTGCTCAACCCAGTTTTGTGCAAGTCTGCTGCGTGCCTCTTCCTTCTCACTGCTTCCTGCTTTCACTCAGCCCAATTTTGTGCATCCCTGCTGCCTGCCTCACTCTCTCGTAGTGGATCCCATTTAGTTTTAATGGGAATCATGATTTAGCTTAACCTTCTGGGTTGCAGGCCTGTGCCCCATCACCCAGTGACTTTTAACCTACTTAGCTTGCTCTGTTTTAGTACATTTATTCAATTATTTCTTCCAAGATGGCTGCCATGTTTATAGTCAGTGTCAGCATCAAAGATAAATGAGATACGTAGATATTCACATCATGAACTTTCCCACTTTCGTGTCCCAGTAACATAATGCACCTTTTCAGGGAATTGTTTATATAACTGCCACCCCAAGAATGCCTTCTTATCTATTGTTTGGGAATATACCTGCATCAGGGGTCCTAGCAGATCTATATAAATACAGCTCACACAGACAGGATAATCAGAGGGATTCCTATCAGATGCCGTCAACGCTATCCATGCTACACGTCGCCTTGATGCTGACCCAGTCTTTGTGTCCCCATGGAGTCTGATCTAGAGACCTCATTCCAAGGTAACGAGGGTTGGGGGCTCATCTCATTGACATGGTACTGACAGATTAGGTTTAACAAACCTAGCTCTCTTTAGGTTAGAGATTAGGTTCATCATGCTAGGTTATTAGGGCCTATTTCAAATCTATTCCACATTTTATGTTATTGCAAGATGGTGGGGGCCTTTGTATTCATGGCTCTCATTTTTACCTTTCTGTTTTGTGCATTGTTCATTATCCTAAGCATTGCAGCCCAAGTAATTCACAGTAGATGGCAGTCTTGTTAATAAAACCTATTGAAAACTTCACTGCTTCTTTTTCATTGCCTGTGTTTGACTGAAATATGTTGGCTATGTGAGAAAGGGGTAATCTCTGTTTAACCACAACCTGCCTGAGATGTCGCTATCTTGAGTCCATGCATAAAGGCTACAACAATCACCTTTCACTGGCTTGGGTTTTTGGTGAGATACTGCTTGTGAGCAGGGAGGGTTGGGACGATAGTTGTGACTTGTTGTAGGACTGGCCTAGTCACCTACAAACAAAAGTGCTGTCATTGTTAAACCAGCAGTCTTGCCTAGAGCAAGAGTCAAACTACAACACTCTTTCTCACTGCTTTCTGATTGTAGTCATCCCAGTTTGGTACGTGGCTGCCGACTGCCTCTCTCTCCTTCTTACTGCTTTCTGCTTGGGCTCAGCTCAGTATTGTGCGTGCCTGCGCCCTGTCTCTCCCTCCTTCTCATGCGTTTCTACTTATCCTCAGCCTGGTTTTGTGCATGCTTGTTTCCTGCCTCTCCCTCCTTCTCACTGCTTTGTCCTTGCACTCACTGAGGGTTTGTGCATGACTGCTGCCTGCCTATCCCTCCTTCTAACTGTTGTACCCTTGAGCTCTGCCCAGTTTTGTTTGTGCCTGCCACTCACTTCTTTCCACTGCTTTCTCCTTGCTCACAGCCTGGTTTTGTACATATCTGCTGCCTGCCTTTCCTTCCTTCTCACTGTTTTGTCCTTGCACTCAGTCCAGATTTGTCTGTGCCTGCTGAGTGCCTCTCTCCTCCTCTCACTGCATTTTGCTTGCCGTCAGACCAGTTTTGTGTGCCTCTGCCTCTCCCCCTCCATTTTGTTGCTTACTTGTTGCTCTCAGCCCGGTTTTGTGTGTGCGTGCTGCCTGCCGCTCTCTCCTTCTCTCTGCTTTGCCCTTGGACTCAGTCCGGTTTTGTGCGTGCCTTCTTCCTGCCTCTCCCTCCGTCTTACTCAGAGGTCTTCAAACCTTTTGATGCCGGGACCCCCTCTTAAAAACAGTTAGGTGTAAGGACCCCCTCCTGATACAAATTTCTAGAACCTGGTACTCCTCATCATCAACAATAATAAACATCCCCATTTCGCACAGCAAATCATTTTTACTGTGAGGAAATAATATTAAACAGTGTTTAGCAAATCAAAGATCAGTGAGTGTGGGGGCGTGGTCAAGGGAGTGGATAAAAACAAAGGTCCTCATTTATTAGGAATTGACATGGGGCAGAGCTGCAAGTCTTCTTGCTACACTGCCACACTCCAATATAAAAGGGCAGGAATGGACCGTATTTATGAAATACAGTGCATTTCTGTACTTTCCCCCCGCGCTGGCGCACAATTGCTGCCTAGTGCCAACATAGGCAGGATTGTATTTGTGCAGGAAAGGGCACCTTCCTGCATATAAACAATCCAGAAAGGCATTGTACCTCTTTCTAAATATGTGGCAGATAGCAGCACACATGGAAAGAGAAAAAAACAAGGAGAAATTAAAACATTTTTCCTCATTATGCATGCTCTGGGGAGGCGTAAGGTTTTGGTACTGCTCCAGTTTACGTGATTTTGTAAATCTGGGGCAGCGTCAAAATCCATCTGTGTTGCATAGGAACACCCACCACTATGCCCGTGGAACACCTCCTTGACACAAAGTAAGGCAATGCGGCGACTTGCACTGTCTTGCCTTACTCCATATCTACAAGGCCATTCAATCCACTCAGGGTGGCTTTGAGTCAGCTCATAGGTATGATTGAGAGGCGTGTGATGCTGGAACGTCAAAAAAAGTGATGCTCCAGCAGCGCAAGCCTCTCATAAATAAACCCAAAATATTCTCTACATTTTTTTAAGTCTTTCACCGCCAGGTAGCTACATTTAAAATAATAGCCAGCTGAAATGAAAAATAAATAAAATAAAGTTGTTACTCATTGGGAAATGCACTGTAGTGCATTATGAAACCTCTATTAGTTAACGCACTGCAGAGGTCTGTGTTTAACCGGAGAGCAACAGAACTAAATCTTTGTTAGTACAGTTGAGAATAGTGACTTGTGTATTTTTAGTGCCATGAGGTCACATCCTGTGACAGAAAGCACTGTGAATATATAAAAAGGCATTATTTTATACTTGCATTGCACACAGTATAATGTAGGCCACTACAAAAAGGTTTATTATAAAACTGTGCTTCCAAAATGTGGATTTAAGTACTATCAGAGCATATGCAATACCTTTTTTTTAAAATAGCTGTCCCTTCAACACCTCCAGGTGAAGTGAGTGCTGTGTAAATACAATTACAATTAATTAAAAGCATGCACTCACAGCTCAGTTAACTCTTTGCACTACCCCTCAAAAAAAATAAATGTTTGCCTCACAAAGCTTTTATCATTTAAAGCTGTTCCCAAGCACCCTTTACATTTACAGATCAGCTCGTAGAGCACATTTGCTTTTCATTCAGGAAGCAGAAGCCCTGGGCTGAAAGTCTCCTTCGCTGTCTGTGCGGCTTTCACAGCACAGGAGACTCAAATTAAAGTTCAGCTGAGGCATTTTAAGGATCAGCTGGGGGAATGTGCGACCCCCTTTCCAGGTCTCCACGGCCCCCCTGGGTGTCCCGACCCCCAGATTAAAGACCTCTGGTCTTACTGCATTCTGCTTGTGCTCAACCCGGTTCTGTGCATGCTTGCTGCTCTCCTTTCCATCATTCTCACTGCTTTCTCCTTGCTCTCTTCTGGTTTTGTGCATGACTACTGTCTGCATTTCACTCCTTTTCATTGCTTTCTGCTAGAGCTCAAGCCGGTTTTGTGTGTGCCAGCTGCTTGCATCTCCCTCCTTCTCACTGCTTCTCCGTGCTGTCACCCCAGCTTTGTGCATGCTTTCTACCTGCCTCTCCCTCCTTCTCACTGCTTGACGTCAGACTAGAT
This sequence comes from Pleurodeles waltl, assembly GCF_031143425.1. Classification (NCBI taxonomy): domain Eukaryota; kingdom Metazoa; phylum Chordata; class Amphibia; order Caudata; family Salamandridae; genus Pleurodeles; species Pleurodeles waltl. The sequence goes on from NC_090444.1 coordinate 832,833,583, forward strand.
ATGTGCATGCCTTCTGTCCTCCTTTCCCTTTTTCTCACTGGTTTGTCGTAGCGCTCAGCCCAGTTTTGTGCATGTGTGCTGCGTGCCTCTCCCTCCTTGTCACTGCTTTCTGCTTGCGCTCAGCCCAGTTTTGAGCGTTCATGCAGCCTGCTCCTCTCTTTGTCCTTGTAGTCAGCCGGTTTTGTGTGTGCCTGCTGTCCTTCTTTCCCTCCCTCTCTCGGAGTTGTCCTTGCTCTCAGCCCTGTTTTGTATGTTTATGCTGTCTGCCTCTCTCCTACTCCATGCTTTTGCCTTGCTCTTAGTACGGATTCATGTGTGCCTTCTGCCTGACACTTCCTCCTTCTCACTGCTTTGTGCTTCTGCTCAGCCCAGTTTTCTGCGTGCCTCCTGCCCGCCTCTCCCTCCTTCTCACTGCTTTCTCCTTGCTCTCAGCCCACTTTTTGTGTGTGCCTTCTGCCTGTCTGTCTCTTGCTCCTTCTCACGGCTTTCCCCTTGCTCTCAGCCCAGTTTTGTGTGTGCCTGCTTCCTGCTTCGAACCTCCATCTCACTGCTTTTTGCTTGTGTTTAGCCAGGATTTGTGTGTGCCTGCTGTCCTCCTTTCCCTCCTTCTCACTCCTTTGTCCTTGTGCTCAGCACGGTTTTGTGTGTGAGTGCTACCTGCATCTCCCTCCTTCTCACTGCTTTCTCCTTGCTCTCAGCCACCTTCATGCATGTGCCTGCTGTCCTCCATTCCCTCCTTCTCACTGCTTTACCCTTGAGCTTAGCCACATTCTGTGCATGCCTGCTGACTGCCTCTCCCTTCTCATTGCTTTCTGCTTGAGCAGAATCCAGTTTTGTGTGTGTCTGCTTCCTGCCTCTCCCTTCTTCTCGCTGTTTTCTTCTTGCTCTCAGACCTGCTTTGTGCATGCCTGCTTTCCTCCTTTCCTTCCTTCTCACTGTATTCTCCTTGTGGTCAGCCGGTTTTGTGTGTGCCTGCTGTCCTTCTTTCCCTCCCTCTCTCGGAGTTGTCCTTGCTCTCAGCCCTGTTTTGTATGTTTATGCTGTCTGCCTCTCTCCTACTCCATGCTTTTGCCTTGCTCTTAGTACGGATTCATGTGTGCCTTCTGCCTGACACTTCCTCCTTCTCACTGCTTTGTGCTTCTGCTCAGCCCAGTTTTCTGCGTGCCTCCTGCCCGCCTCTCCCTCCTTCTCACTGCTTTCTCCTTGCTCTCAGCCCACTTTTTGTGTGTGCCTCCTGCCTGTCTGTCTCTTGCTCCTTCTCACGGCTTTCCCCTTGCTCTCAGCCCAGTTTTGTGTGTGCCTGCTTCCTGCTTCGAACCTCCATCTCACTGCTTTTTCCTTGTGTTTAGCCAGGATTTGTGTGTGCCTGCTGTCCTCCTTTCCCTCCTTCTCACTCCTTTGTCCTTGTGCTCAGCACGGTTTTGTGTGTGAGTGCTACCTGCATCACCCTCCTTCTCACTGCTTTCTCCTTGCTCTCAGCCACCTTCATGCGTGTGCCTACTGTCCTCCATTCCCTCCTTCTCACTGCTTTACCCTTGAGCTTAGCCCCATTCTGTGCATGCCTGCTGATTGCCTCTCCCTTCTCATTGCTTTCTGCTTGAGCAGAATCCAGTTTTGTGTGTGTCTGCTTCCTGCCTCTCCCTTCTTCTCGCTGTTTTCTTCTTGCTCTCAGACCTGCTTTGTGCATGCCTGCTTTCCTCCTTTCCTTCCTTCTCACTGTATTCTCCTTGCGCTCAGCCCAGATTTGTCTGTGTCTGCTGAGTGCCTCTCTCTCCCACTCACTACTTTTTTCTTGCCATCAGACCGGTTTTGTGTGTCTCTGCCTCTCTCTCCATTTTGTTGTTTTCTTGTTGCTCTCAGCCCCGTTTTGTGTGTGCGTGCTGCCTGCTGCTTCCTCCTTCTCTCTGCTCTGCCCTTGGACTCAGCCTGGTTTTGTGCGTGTCTTCTTCCTGTCTCTCCCACCTTCTTACTGCTTTCTGATTGTGCTCAACCCAGTTTTGTGTTTGCTTGCTGCTCTCCTTTCCATCCTTCTCACTGCATTCTCCTTGCGCTCATCCGGTTTTATGCATGACTGCTGTCTGCATTTTACTCCTTTTCATTGCTTTCTGCTAGCTCTCAAGCCGGTTTTATGCGTGGCAGCTGCTTGCATCTCCTTCCTTCTCACTTCTTTCTACTTGCTCTCACTCCAGTTTTGTGCATGCCTGCTGCCTGCCTCTCCCTCCTTCTCACTTCTTGCCCTCAGCCTGGATATGTTCATGCCTTCTGTGCTCCTTTCCCTTTTTCTCACTGCTTTGTCGTGGCGCTCAGCCCAGTTTTGTGCATGCATGCGGCCTGCCTTTCCCTTCTTGTCACTGCTTTCTGCTTGTGCTCAGCCACATTTGTGCATTCATGCTGCCTGCTCCTCCCTCCTCACTGCTTTGTCCTTGTGGTCAGCCGGTATTGTGTGTGCCTGTGGTCCTCCTTTCCCTCCTTCTCTCCAAGTTGTCCTTGCTTCCAGCCCTGTTTTGTACATTTCTGCTGGCTGCCTCTCTCTTTGTCTTTGCTTTTGCCTTGCTCTAAGTCTGGATTCCTGTGTGCCTGCAGCCTGCCGCTTCCTCCTTCTCACTGCTTTCTTCTTGCGCTCAGCCCAGTTTTCTGCGTGCCTGCTGCCTGCCTTTTGCTCCTTCTCACTGCCTTCTCCTTGCTCTCAGCCCAATGTTGTGTGTGCCTACTGACTGTCTCTCGCTCCTTCACACTGCTTTCCCCTTGCTCTCAGCCCTGTTTTGGACATGCTTGCTGCCTGCCTCTCCCTCCTTCTCACTGCTTGCCCTCAGCCTGGATATGTGCATGCCTTCTGTCCTCCTTTCCCTTTTGCTCACTGCTTTGTCTTAGCGCTCAGCCCAGTTTTGTGCATGCTTGCTGTCTGCTTCTCCCTCCTTGTCACTGCTTTCTGCTTATGCTCAGCCCAGTTTTGTGCATTAAGGCTGCCTGCTCCTCTCTCCTCACTGCTTTGTCCTTTTGGTCTCCGGGTTTTGTGTGTGTGGCTGCTGTCCTCCTTTCCCTCCTTCTCTCCGAGTTGTCCTTGCTCTTAGCCCTATTTTGTAAGTTTCTGCTGCCTACCTCTCTTCTTCTCCTTGCTTTTGCCTTGCTCTAAGTCTGGATTTGTGTGTGCCTGCTGCCTGCCATTTTCTCCTCATTGCTTTGTGCTTGCACTCAGCCCAGTTTTCTGCATGACGTCTGCCTGCCTTTCCCTCCTTCTCACTACTTTCCCCTCGCTCTCAGACCACTTTTGTGTGTGCTTGCTGCCTGTCTCACGCTCCTTCTCACTGCTTACCCCTTGCACTCAGCACAGTTTTGTACATGCTTGCTGCCTGCCTCTCCCTCCTTCTCACTTCTTGACCTCAGCCTGGATATGTGTGTGCCTTCTGTCCTCCTTTACCTTTTTCTCGCTGGTTTGTTGTAGCGCTCAGCCAGTTTTGTGCGTGCATGCTGCCTGCTGCTTCCTCCTTCTCACTGCTTTGTGCTTGGACTCAGCCCGGTTTTGTGCGTGCCTTCTTCCTGCCTCTCCCTCCTTCTTACTGCTTTCTGATTGTGCTTAACTCAGTTTTGTGCATGCTTGCTGCTCTTCTTTCCATCCTTCTCTCTGCTGTCTCCTTGTGCTCATCCGTTTTTGCGCATGACTGCTGTCTGCATTTTACTCCTCTTCATTGCTTTCCGCTAGCACTCAAGCCACTCACCTACTTAATGGAAGACACGTCCGACGATCTGAGGGGCCCAGCGGAGCCTGTAAAGCAGGGCTAGGCAGGTAAGACTGAGGTCACCGCAACCAAGGCCCACATAGTGGCACACATGCCTAGGGGCCCACCAGCAGTCTCTGAGTCCTCTAGATCTCACAGCCTGACCCTTGATCAACAAGGTTGGTTCCAGGCCTTGATCAGTGCTTAATTTGAGCCGATAGTTTCTGGTGCTTGGCACCGGCATGGTGATGTCAGTCTAAATTAGAAATGAGCACCACAGCTGTTTATGAATTCAATATACATTAATAAAGGACTAATAAATGGCACTGAAGCCACCCTTATTGTTTTGGGCCACCTGTAATTGTCACACTTGTAGGAGTGTGATGATTAATAGTTGTGTTGGTACTGTCATTGGCAGGGCTGGTAGGGATAATGGATGGTGCCAGCTGCCATGGCCTTCTGACAAGGGCCCCAGCACTTAATGTTTTTTACAAATTTAGCACTAGCTTTGATACAGTGGAACTCAATCCAAAAGCAGTGAGCAGACAGCAGGGCTGGCTTTAGTATTTGGGGCACCCAGTGCAACAATCTTTTTGGCATCCCGCCCCTAGTAACCTCCTTCTCCACAAATTCCCTCACTACCACCCTTCAACTGTGCCCTTCATCTCTCTAGTGCCCCTCTCTGACATACAATTCCCTTTTTTTAATATCGCTACTCATAGTTTACTTACATTTAGGGGCTGATTTAAGAAAAGTGGTGCTGCACCCAGTGTAGAGCCACTTTGCTTGCGCCCCTTAGCGCCCCATACCGCCACCGTGTGTGTGCCTTATTTAAAATATGGCGCACCATGACACAGGGTAGGGGTCAATAGTGTCAGAATTCCTGACACTGTTGATGTACTCTGCAGGAGTAGCGCCAAAATTTGGTGCCTGCTCTGAGCAGGCATTAAAAGTGCTGGAAAAAATGCCCTGAGGAAATCGCTTAGATTTCCTTGAGCCATTTTATCATTTTATCGCCCCCAACCTAAATGGGGGAACACCCCCCTTGCATACATTATACCTGCCGTAGGCATAATGTGCCACAAGGGTTTACAAAGTGCCTGCATTGCACCACTTTGTAAATATGGTGCATGTAAAAAGCAACTTTAGCGCCACCTTAGCATCCAAAAATTGATGCTATGGGGGAGCTAGGGCCTCTTAAATCCCGTCCTTAGTTCTGTCTACACAGTACACATTCAGCAGGCACATTAACCCTCTGAGCTACTTTATGATGCATCAATATTGCCTCTAGATAAATCTTCAGCTCTCGCCATCCGAAACATTAATCACCAGAGTTATCTTGAAACTTTTATTGTTGCCTGAAAACTCCTGGACACACAATAAATTAGCAGAATGTGCTTTTAAACCTATAATTTATTTTTAAACGCCTACCCCACACAGGTTGGTGCCAGGTGCGGCTGCACCGGTCGCGCCGTCCTAAATCCGGCCTTGATAGACAAGAGTCAGTGAATAAGTGCGACAACCAAAGTGAGAGAGCACGAGCACCAACAGCCGTTTCTGTGGTCTTCAAGAATAACTTTAGAACCGGTGCCGCTCTCTGACACCCATGACGCTGCCTGCACAGAAACCATGGTCCCCGCTGAGTGTAACGACTGTGACCTACAACGCAAGTCTGACACCGCTGCAGCGCCAGCGAAGTCCCTGCCAGAGCGTGAGCCCAGGGTGCAGTGTCACCAACGTCCATGGCACCCGACTCCCCTGCAGCACCTGTGGCCCCATGGTGTGATTGTGACACCACAAAGTCAATGCCTCACGTCTTGACCTGCTGGATTCATTGACCCCGCCTTGTTGCAAGAAACCACCACCCCACCGTCAATGCTGCATCACCTCCTCTACAACCATTGGGAACCGCTGCCTCACCTCCCTTCCCCGTGGCAGTAAGGAACTGATGCCACACTAACTCCAGCAATGCCTCACCACCTAGACTCCGTGCAATGTCTTTGTTTCCTCATCGCTCTCTCGTGGGTGGCGCTGGACTGTTGGAAGCGACTCTGGTAAGCAATTTTGATAGTTCCAATTGGAGCTACTGTATTTATAAGCGTTATACTATACAATTTGTCTTTGAAAATGTGTACCTTTTCCTGTGTATGTTGGATTTTTGTTGTTTTGTTTTTGTTTTACTCAGATAAATATTGGCTATTTGGCTAAACTGGTGTGGAGTACTTTTGCGGTGTTTTCACTGTGTTACTCTGTGTGTGTGTGTAGAAATACTTTACACATCACCTCTGAGATAAGCCTGGCTGCTCCTGCCAAGGTGTCAACAGGGTGAGAAGGGGTTATCTTAGCTGTGTGGCTCCCTTACACTGACTAGAATGAGGGTTCCTACTTGGACAGGGTGCAAACCACTGCCAACTTGAGACCCCATTTCTTACAAGCCTAACCTGGGAGTAGTAAGATTTTGGCGCATCCCCACGTTTATATGGTTTTGTAAATATAGGGAAACATCAAAATCCATGGGTGCTGCATGTTAACACCCACCACAAAGCCCATGTAAAGCCTCCTGAGTGCGGAGTAAAGCAATGCAGCAATTTGTGCTGCCTTGCCTTACTCCATATCTATGACGCCATTCAAAGCCATACAAAGTGGCTTTGCATGGCCTCATAGATATATTTTTGTAGTCTGCACTGACGGGGCATATCACAAAGTGATGCTCCGGTGGCTCAAGTGGCTCATAAATATGCCCCTTTCTTTAGTGAAGAGCAATTCACCATATGTACCAGCATTTCCCTTAGAAGAGTTAGTCTGTGTGTCTAAAAAAGGCTGATAATTTATTCTAGATTCTGTATCCAGATTCCTCAGAAGTCCACTACCTTCATGTGCTAATCGATTCAGATTTGGGTAGCTAGGATTGCATTTCTCGTGGGAGTGTCTGTGCCAGTTATGGCTCTCCCTCTAAAAGGCTTTCTCGTCAATATTATCCTTGTGCTTTGATTTAAGAGACTCTGCATTTCTAGCTTGTATATGTTGTTTACTGAACATAAGAGGCCAGAGAATTCTCAATGTATCTGTTTTAAGTTATTTGGATCACAATGACTTTTTCAGCTCTCTGAGGGTGCCTTGATGGTTCAGGTATTGTAGAAAAACCCTTCTCAGGCTATACCTGCAATCCAATCTGGTTCACTTACCAAACACTAAAATCCTGGAGCTGGAGCACAGTTTAAAAAGGTGCACCAACCTTAGAGAACAAGTTTTTGCTTTCTCTCTACCTACGTTAGTGGAGGTATTTTGGACATTATCATTACTACTGTAGAACGTTCATGGGATGGGGAGGGATGGAATTACAGAGAGGCTATCAGAGTGAGCCGCTACGAACACTATCATTCCACCATTAATCTAGAATTCTTCCTGCCTCACTGCCCTCTCCTTCTGGCATTTGGTCAATAGAGTGACACTAGTGAATCAATGACAACATTTACTGTTATAAATGGCCTGCAAAAAGAAAGTCACTTAAATCTGTTAGGCTTCCACCTATTCACTTTTTATATTTCGTTTTTCCCATTTTTATTATGAATCTTGGTCCACCACTCAGCCTTTGCAGCTCACCAGGGACCGCTTTGCCTGCCCAGAAGTTATGGGGTGTGGCCCTTTAGGCCTGGAGTGCAAAGCAGTGCTCCTGGCATCCAGACCTCTTTCCTCTTAACCCCACTCCATATTCTATAGGTTTGTCAACCTAGTTCTCTGAAGTAGCTCAGGTGATGTATGTTATAATAAACTATATACATTAAGCAAGGTGACTTACATTTCTAGAACTCTGCTCTACAACTAAATTCTAAAGGAATTCTATACTTATTATGTGTACTACAAGCAAATGATCCAAAGCACACCAAAGAAGAGTGAAAGAATATTAAGTTAGTTATAGTGAGGCAAGGAAGAACACAATGGGTCCATCCTCTTCATATTTGGGTGTCACAAGTAACTTAATCACTTTTCAGTAAAAATAGGCATAAAAAGAAAATGTTTAAGCGAGATTATCAAAGGGGAGGGCACTTTCAAGCCGTTATTGATCATGGTGGAGTCAGAGTATGGAGTGGGAGGGCTCATTCAATAATTACCTGGGAGTGCTCACTCCTTTGGATTATTTTGCTATTGTAAATCAGACCCTTGAACTTTGGAGTGAAATTCCCAAAATTATTTTTTCAATGGTGTGTTTTCCTTGGTACTGGTTAGGTGAAAGTTTACCAGAAGCATACCTTGATGGATTTTTTTAGCGGTAAAGCTTTACCATGTGTTTCCCTATTGAAATGCATTGCAGTCATAGAAAAGAGCATCTAGAAAGAGTGATAATAGATTTCAGTCACAATGTAAATAATTTATTAGTGGTACGTTTTAGAAATTATAGTCAGTTCCAATTGTTTTAACACTATGAAAAGTAGTCATTCTATGCTGGGATTTGATGAACCATCTTTGAGAGAAAACAACTTTTCTCTCATGATTTTCTAATGGAAATTATGACTAGTCCAGAAGCTAAAATGAGAACATGTTTTCTATAAATCCATAAGTATCTCCCTCAACCATGTGAGAAAAATGTCTGACATGATAAGTAACACAGGTAATTCCAATGGCAGAAGTAGTCTATCATTTGGCACCCACTGGTCTACTGTAGCTTCAGAATTGACAGCACTGGTGACCTGAGCCCTGTTTATAGTGACGTAAAGCCCCTAAAGTCCAGCACCATCATATGTCGGCCCCGTCTCCATCTTGACTAATGGAGGTTAACATCTTCCCCCTCACAAACAATGGAGGTCACCATGTTTCCCGATTTATGCAGAAATACTTTAATGTCTGCCATTAAATGCAGATGTTGCCTGACCTTATCTTTCTAAGAACTGTGAAAGCGTCAACCCATTTGATGACACAGATACAATAATTAATATGACATACATCTAGGTCAAGTGTCTACTTTTCACCATGTCATGGTTAAATAGGAACAGACAGACATATAACCCAACTTACATAGACTGAATTGACGTCTTTTTTTAACTTATATGTTCAAATGGAAGCATCTGGAAAGCACACCTTGATGAACGTAATCTATGTCAGACATTTCTATTTCACAAATTCCAATTTCTGATAACATTTAGTATATAAGGACTACCACTTGTCAGGAGAAATGCTTCGCCCCCAGATTATTGCCCGAGATTCTGCCAGAGACAGTCTCACCTGTTTCCAGCACACTTCACAATTTGCAGATGCTACATCTCTCCTGAAGCTGATAAAGCCAAGTCCCAGAGAAAGACCTCAGCGTGTGTTTGACCTTCGGAAGGAACACTATCTTCATGCCTCTCTGATAATGACAGCCTGTGCTGTCAACAAGTTATGCTGTGCATCTCTTCTCCCTAAGAAACTCTAGACTGCAAGTTACTTTTCCGCCCATGGCCTCTAAATATAGTGCATAGATGTAGGTGTTAGGTTTTAGATGACATTTTGACAATGCTAGAAATGTTCATTTTATTCCTGTTATTTAAAACATGCCTTCTTGCTCTTTTTATATCATTCTGTGTAGTTGTTTTAGATGTACTGAGAAACAGATTGTTCCTGTAGTAATAAATACTTTTTGATTAAAAGTTTGCATTATTCTTGGTGCAGTGTGTGTGACGCTGTGAATAACAAAATAAGGTTTGTTAATGTTTTTTACGGTGCCCAAGATCCCGTCAGAGGAGTTTTAGTAACACAAAAGCAATACTTCTATTTCAATTACACATTGAATAGTGTTCTGCAGGGCTACAATAACCTGTTTTTCACATTCATTGCTGGTGTATTGAACCAAGTTCACTCATGTCACCCAGGGGTGGAAAAGCACATCTTGTAGAGTTACGCCAAAGTCCTACCTTATACAACAGGACAAGAAGGGCCAAAAAAAAGTCTAAAACATTATATCAATTTAGCAGCAACATAGCATTAAGAAAATTGTTTTTTTTTCATCAAAGTATATATGTAATTGTACAAAATATCAACAGTATTTATGATATAAGGGGTCATTATGACACCGGCGGTCGGTGTAATAGTGGAGGTATTACCGCCAACAGGATGGTGGTACATACCTCCACTATTATGACACTGGTGGTTTGGCCAAAGCCAAACCGCCTTGTTAACACACCGACCTCCATGGCGGTAACGACCATCTCCAGCCTGGTGGTCTTCACTAGGCCAACCATGGCATTTTGACACCGGCAACCACCAGGGCTTCCGTGGTTACTGTACCACCACGGAAACCATGGTGGTAGGCACTATCAGTGCCAGGGAATTCCTTCCCTGGCACTGATAGTGGTCTCTTCTACCCTCCTCCCCCTCCCAGAGTACTTCCCTACCCTCCACCTTCCCTTCCCCCTCCCACCCCCCACATATACACACATACATGCACATACATACACACCCATACACACATGCATACACACATTCACCCACGCATGCATACATTCATACACACTCACAGCAACACTCACAAACATACATCCAGGCAAACACGTAATCACACGACACAACATACACGTACATACACACCCACTCATGCACACACGCATGCACGCATTAAAACACAGTCATACATACCCCCACACACGCACACAACACCCCACCACCCCCTCTCCTGTTGGAGAACAGCGACTCCGGCAGGAGACGGGACGCAGTGCTACGTCAGCATCTGCCAGTAAAACACCTCCAGGCCGTATCATGGAACATGATACGGTAGGCGCTGTTTTGCTGGTGTGGTGCTGCTGCTGGCAGCAGCGTCACCTTACCACCGTCCGCCACCATGACCGTAGCCGGAATTCGGCCAGCCTTCTGGCAGAAATACGGCCACGGTCATAATTCCATGGATGGTATGTTGGCGGCCGTCGCCTTGGCGGTAGGCGGCATTTGCCGCCAATGTCATAATGAGGCCCATAATGCTTAATATTACAGAATACAACAAGAACCACAAATCATCTAAACATCTTAAAAAACCTAAACAATTAAGGTTACCAGACAGCTCCATGAGACATCTCATCACCCATGCTAAGCTTTGCTTTTACAAATCATTTTTAACTGGTGTGTTAGACCAATTGGCCTAATTAAAATGAAAACAAACCACAAACTGCAAGATTGCACTAATACATTGAATGAAATCCCAGAAATGGAAAAGGTGTGTATTGTTGATTTGCAGTCATCTGATTACAATATGCAATAAAAAGGCCTGTTGCCCTTCCATAGGTATTACATTTGTATACATGTTGGGATAATATTTCACACTGACTGTCCCTTACTCTTCCTCACTCAATCTCTGTGTGGTTCAGCAACAAACTTTACTGGCTTTGTTGGTGCACACCCTCGCCCCAGAAGGACAGTGAGAATCTGTTAATATGGCAGGAGGTCTCACTCTCTCTCTCTCTCTCTCTCTCTCTCTCTCTCTCTTGCTCTCTCATAGAGTCAGTACTGCTCACAATCATGCTGCAGGCAGAACCTGCAGAACCTTGAGAGGTGTTGATCTCATTAGTGGCCAGAGGGCAGGATCAAGTGCTACTGCAACAAAGGATAGCAAAGGGGTGACTAGCTTAATTCAAGGGCTGGGCCAGGTTTGGAGTGCAACGTCTAGGAGAAAACATAATTGGACCACGCTATGTACCTTCTCTTCAGCTATCATCTTGTGGTGTGAAGAGAAAAATGGAGAGATAAGAGTGCAAGATGACACTGGATCTAGCCTGGTGTACATAAAAAAGAAGGAGCACAGGAGAGCCGTGGATGTGGTGTTTGTTTCACTGTATGACAATTAGATTGGTCACAGTCACTCTAGGCAGATCAGCCAGATCACTAGGGTGGGTCAGGTGGTCACTACAGAGCTGTAATAGGTAGAACATTCATGTGCTACTAAAGATTGAGAGCCCTGCACCCCTTGATAGCACCCTGATCATGGATAGTGGTGCTTGGTGAGGCCGTCACGGCCTGCACTGCACAATACAATTAACTAGCACACATGAAGGGCAAGTTTAAGTCTGAATTTTCATATCCCACCCACATGAGTTTTGTATCACACAAATGGGTTAAATGTTGCCCATTTTATTGACAATAAGCCCAATCTGGCAGCACTGACCACAGTGTTCTAATGAACAACAAACATCATAACACTGAATACTCACAACTGAGTTAGACATTCCTGATTATTGCTAGAATAAGAACTTTAGAGTAGAGAGCATTTCCTCTGCAGTATATTGCAGTAAAGTATTAAAATAAGGTGTTTAATTTAGTCATGAAAATTATGGTTAGTGCTACAGAAAACTAACATGAGGGCAAAGTTTCCATAAACCCTCAGATATCTTCTTCATGTGAGAAAAAAGTGACATTCTGAGTGAAACATGTACTTCGAAATAGCAGCAGCCGTCTGTCAGTGAACTCCCCAGTGTTCTACTTCAGTTTTACCATTTAACAGGACAACAGATTATTTGATTCAGAGTTGCTTAGTGCAATTTGATGATAGATCTCATAAATAAAGTGAACATATGTGTGCTCCTAAAGGTAGTCAGAATGAGTTGCTGTTAGGATATACCATTTTCCTTTGTACTTCTCCCACTTCTATTTTGGGTTGAGCATAACAGGCAGGAAAGGTGTCTGGTTGCAAAATACCTATTGCCTCCTTACCAAGAACTTACAGTGAGCTTAAAGCCAACCCACTGCTTACCACTGGTTGACTCTGTCACCTTGATTTGCTTGCTTCATTTGTCCATCTTGTGTTTGTCTCTCCTCTGGAGCACATCATCTTTACTTGTGCCCTTCCACTGTCCACCTTTAGGGAACTACTTTTCTCTTTTTGCTTAAAAACTCGAAGAGAGTGCATGTGTTTTCCAACTGTCTTCTTTATGTACTTATTTCCCCTTGTGCACTGTTACTCTCTCCTGATTGTATGCTTTTCTCTCCCCTATAATCGGTGTTGCACTTACCCGCCTGCTTCTCCCTTTGTTCCCATGTTGTTCTCTTCCTTGTGTGCATCTTCCCTGCCCTCCATGTTCCTTCCTCCCTTGTGCATTACTTTTCACTAACTACTTGCACCCCCTCCACCCCCCCAATGCATGCCCTGCTCCCCAGTTGCCCCATTTTTCATCCCTGTTTTTATTTTTTTATTTTAAACAATTTATTTTGGAGGGCTAGGCAGCAAGTTGCTGCTCGTCTTTCACTTTAGAAATAAAAGTGTAATACTATATTACTCTTTAGTTCCTCGTAAGAAACCACCGCTGTGCCCTCTGTCTGATGCGCTCTAACTTACATCGTCGGATCCCTCCAGGCAGAGCACACAGCGACAGAACACTGACACAAGCATTCTAAAGTAAGGGAACTTGTGAACATAACATACTATCTCTCTCTTTTCTTTAACAAAATCCCACCACAGTCACATTCTAATGACTAAAGACTACCTTGTACAAAAAACTTATGTTAAAACATTAAAGCCTAAGAAGAAAAAAAAGCACAAGTAAAACCATGAGCACTATACAATAAGCCATATAAAGTCATCATGGGCACATTTTGTACAAGTATCACAATTGTAAATGTACACTAATATCTGTAAACCTCCTTGAGTTTCCATGGTACACGTTCTCACTGGCAGACCTTCGTGGATTGTGCTGTTCCATATTTTTAAACTTTGACATGTTGTTCTCATTTATCACTTGACTGGACAGCACATTTTCTCTGGTTCCAAACTCATTTACAACGTCATCTCTAACTTTAACAACTTACCCAACATTTCACCAATGGCCACCCTCCACCATAACAGCATTGCCACACACCTTCTTAAAAGTGATCGGTTCACCATAACTGGCATCCCCTTATTTAACAAATGTTTGATGTTTAATGCTAACACATACCAAGGTTAAAAAATGTGAACCTTGGTAGATTTTTTTAGATTGTACCTGTTTTTCATTTTTTTCTGTGCTTCCTTTGCTCCTCCCAACATTATTCTCTAGTCCACGTTATCTGTGACCTTACTTTCTACTGCTTTGGCTAACCAGGCAGGATATAGTTTAGAGGTGGAACATCTTCCCCAGAGAAGTTCAAACGGGGATATTTTAGTGAGCGAAAGCGGAGATGTGCAATAAAACCACAGCAGACTTCACTGCCTCTCCCACATCATACCTGTTATCCTTAGCCCACTTAATACATTCCACCACCACTCTGTTCATCCTTTCTACCAAACCATTGGTTCGTGGATGGTAGAGTGAGCTCTTCAAATGTTTCACTCCAGATTCCCCCAGGAACGCTTCCATTTCACGATTGGCAAATTGGACTCCATTTTCAGATACTATGTACTCCAGAAACCCTTCTCTCATGAAAATATCTCTGAGAAATTGTATAGCACTGCCTGCCATGGGATTAGGAAAGAAATAAACTTCTGGCCATTTGCTATGGTAATCCATCAAGACAAAGTCATAGCATAACTGATGTGGGAGAAAATGAAAAGGCCCCACCATGTCAGCGCTAACCTTCATCCAAGCTTTCTCAGGCACAGGAATAGATTGTAAAGGTGGTGTCACTACCTTAAACCCCTTCTCTGCTCTGCTACACACCACACACCTTCTCACCACCATTTCCACGTCTCTGTCCATAGAAGGCCCCCAATATTGAGCTCTCACTCATCTCTTTGTCGTAGTTGAGCCTAAATGTCCTTCATGTGCATAGTTAACCAACATAGGACAAATGATATCTGGGGGACACATTTATCATTCCTTAACACCACACCGTCTTCAATAGATAGTAAGGTTGAATCTCGGTACTTAAACTCCTTTCCTTGGGCCATCCATTGACAATATACTTCTTAACTCTACCAAACACAACATCATTGCTCTCTGCCATTTTCCTCAATGTTCCAGTGTAAACTTTGCTCTCATCAAGATCCACTGACGCTATAAAACAATCTTCCTTATCGTCTTTTAAATGAGTTGCTTCCTATTCACAAATAGGTAACTTAGACAAAAAGTCTGCTGTGATATTTTCCAGGAATTTCACTTGGAAATTATATTGGAACAATTTCGGGGTGAAATGTGCAATGTGTAGTGTGGTGTAAATGTACAGCAGAGGCTTATGATCAGTTTGTATTACATATTTCCTGCCCCACACATAACTCCTGAATTTCTCACTCGCCCATTAACAGGCCGGCAATTCCTTCTCAATCACTGAGTAATTCAGCTCAGGTTCACGTAGTACTCTTGAAACATAACTGATGACTGTTTCCTCCTCTCTGGAACATTGAGTCAAAACTGCACCCAGCCCATACTTAGTGGCATCCACCGTGATGATGCACATTCTCATGGGGTCATATGGATTTAATGTTCAAGCATTGACCAATTCCTGTTTAGCACTGTCAAATGTGTTTTTTTACACTCACTATCCAACACAAAAGGAACCTTGTTTTTTAGCATATTTGACAGAACTTTCATCTTGGTGGCAAAACTGGAATGCATCTGGCATAATATTCGCACATCTCAATGAATGTGCGCAATTCCTCCTTGTGTCTGGGATTAAGAGAGTCTATCACAGCCTTACCAACCCTAGCCTAGGTGCTATTCCTTTGCTTGACACACAGGGTCCCAAAAACTCAATTTCTTTTTTTCAAAATTCACACTTCTCCTTCTTAACGATCACCCCATTTGTCTGAAAAATATTGAAAATTGATCTAATAATCTTGTTGTGGTCTTCTGAACACTTACCATAAATCAAAACATCATCTTGGAATGCTAAAACACCTTTAACATTTTCCAACAACTTGTGCATTATGTGCTGAAAAACCGACGCAGCAGATGCCATGCCAAACACATCCTACAAAATTGGAAAGTGGCAAACAGTGATTTGAATGCTGTATAGTGCCTTGATTCTTCTTCCAAAACCACCTGGTGGTAAACTGACGTCAGATCAATTTTAGAAAAACACTCTGCACCTTTGAGTTTCTCTAGAAGTTCAGTAATCTTGGGTAGAGGACGTAAGTCCACCCAGATTTCCTTGTTAAGACTCCTCAAATCCACACACAACTGCATGTCCCCATTTCGTTGCCAAGCAACAACTAAGGGTGAAAGCCAAAAACTAGATTCAATGGGTTCTTTTGAACCATTCTTTTAAAGCTGATTCAGTTCAGATTTGTGATCATCTCTCAAACTGAATGGAACAGACCTGATTTTATGTTTCACAGGAATGGCATCTTGCTAAATTTTTATCCTATGTTTAAAACCTACAATTTTCCTCAGTCCTTCTGCGAAGACACTGGGAAATTCATCCTCAAAAGGAACCAAATTTGTGTAATCCTTAACCACTAGAACTTGTTCTCTAGTATAGGGTTTCAGTATCATAGCAAACAAACAAACCAAGAAATTCTAACCCTTAAAAGCCACATGTATTTTTACTTGGATCTCGCACCCTTTGAACTCTAAAATGTCTTTAATGAAACCTTCCAGTTCTATTTTCCTTCCTTCATGAGAGACAGGTGCCCTGTCTGAGGGAGTGCAATTTCCTTTCATTCCAGGTGTTGTGAAATAGTTCTGATGTAATCATTGTAATACGTGGACCTGAGTCAACCAATAAGTGTTATATTTTATCTCCCACAGCAATGTTTACATAGGGGGTCACACATTAATTTTAGTCTCCACAAACAATCTCACCTTTGTGACTACTACAATCATGTTCTCAAAAGCTTTAGTCGAGAATAGAACTCTATTTTCATTGTCTTCATCCACTACGCTATTATTTGTGTTTGCCTATTTTGTGTAACACTTTCTACATGATACATTCTTTGCCAGACAACCTGTTCCTTCCCTGTTGTGTGGTGCATTATCACACCTAAAACATATGTTAGTGCACTTAAAGAAACGTTTCTCAGATTTCTTTTGCTCATTTTCCTTTGTTCCTCCTGACTTTACTACATTAATATTGACATTACCATTCTCTTTTACAGCAGGACTTGCACTGAGTTCCCTCAGTGATATTTGTGCCAATTCAATACGCTTAGCAACTTTAATGACTTCTTCCAATGATGGATTACCCAGGCTCATAAGTTTTTGTTGAAGGTGTTTGTATGAGCAAGGACAAATAAATTGATCCCTTATCAATTGGTCTTGAAAATCCCTGAACTCACATTGCAAAGACGATTTCGAAGTGCACTAATATACGCATCAACATCCTCATTTTAGATTTGTGCATGTTTGAAGAAGTTATGCCTCAAAACCACCAGACTAGGTTGCATATCAAACCTTGTAACTAATTTCTTACTGGCAGTTTGTTAGTCATTCAATTCTTCTTCATTTTGCACCAGATCAGGTAGATATTTAAAAGTCTCTCTACCTTCATAGTCCAAAGAATGTAATACCAGATATTTTTTTGCTTTCTGGTCTGTAACGTGATGCACCAATAGCACCAAGATATGTTTCAAATCCATCTAACCATTGTTTCCATGGGATGAGTGTGTATGAGGTGTCCCTAAAAACGGTGGTGGTACCATCTACTATCAACGTAAGTAGTTGACTGTTCAATTAGCTTTGATGTGACAAACTCTGTGCCTCAAAATAAACAATTTGTCTCAAAATAGGCTTATTTGTTGAAAGTGCGCATATCACCGCTGTCACACGCTTCTGGGCTATCATTCCATGGTTATGCTGAATGTTTTCTTATTGTCTTAATGGCGAGTGAATTAGCGATGAATCCAAAATGATCAATACAAAATGTAAATCAAGGTGTGCACATCACCATTGGACTGTAACCTGTGGTGTGACAGCCAGACTCATGTAATTTTATTTTTGTGCCATTTTAAGTAATTTCCAAAAATTTTACAAAAAAACTTCCCTTGCTTTTTGTTTTATTAGGGGTGTGCACATCACTACGGTTGTGCACAAGATTAACCCGTTTTACACTTTTATCTGGCGATTTCAATGTTCCCTCAAACAATCCACGTTGCAGATGCTGAGAGCGTCTAAAGTTATGCATGTTACAGCTCGTAAGCCAGACTCAATTGCGAACTCCTCTAAATGGCTGCCATGCATGTGCACTGTTGTACACTTTTACCACACTTCCAAGATGGCACCTATAAACACTCACTCTGTGTCTATCGTTGCAACAATGATTGGTGGAATCACATATGCGCAAACTGTGAGATGGGATCCTTCCGAAACAAAACAGTTAATACTGTCCCAATGGCTTCGTTGCCCAACGCAATGTGCTTTTGGTTTTGGGGCACATGTACAGAAAGCAGTAGCTCTCACCTTCTTGTGGACGTGAATACATAGAGCTCACTGCGTGGGTCTCTGCCGGTGGTTTCAGCTGTTCGCCAAAAATGAGATGTTATGATCTCCCTCAAAGAGTCACGGACACATGGAGAAACATTCGGTAAGACTTTGGGGCATATTTATACTCCGTTTGCGCCAAATTCGACGCAAAACTAACTCCATATTTATACTTTGGCGTTAGACACGTCTAGCGCCAAAGTTCATGGAGTTAGCGTCATTTTTTGGCGTGAACACCTTCCTTGCGTTAATGAGATGCAAGGTAGGCGTTCCCGTCTTAAAAAATGACTCCCAGGCATGTGCGTGGTATTTATACTCCCGGGCAAAAATGACACCCGGGAGTGGGCGGGGCAAAAAACCCCGCATTTGCGCCTCTTTTTAACGCCTGGGTCAGGGCAGGCGTTAAGGGATCTGTGGGCTCAGAATGAGCCCAGAGGTGCCCTCCCCTGCCCCCAGGGACACCCCCTGCCACCCTTGCTCACCCCAGGAGGACACCCAAGGATGGAGGGACCCATCCCAGGGAAGAAAAGGTAAGTTGTGGTAAGTATTTTTTGTAAAACAAATTTGTGGCATGGGGGGCCTGATTTGTGCCCCCCTACATGCCACTATGCCCAATGACCATGCCCAGGGGACAGAAGTTCCCTGGGCATGGCCATTGGGCAAGGGGGCATGACTCCTGTCTTTGCTATGACAGGAGTCATGTTAATGGCGTCTGGGCGCCCAAAAAAAATGGCGCAAATCGGGTTAAGACGATTTTTTTGCCTCAGCCTGACTTGCCCCATTTTTGGACGCCCAAACGCCATTTTTCCCTACGCCGGCGCTGCCTGGTGTACGTGTTTTTTTTTCACGCACACCAGGCAGCGCCGGTTGGCTAACGCCGGCTAACGCCATTCAATAAATACGGCGCCCGCATGGCGCTTCAGAATGGCGTTAGCCGGCGCTAATTTTTTTGGCGCAAAACTGCGTTAGCGCAGTTTTGCGTCAAAAAGTATAAATATGGCCCTTTATTTCTCTTTAGTTCCTCGTAAGAAACCGCCACTGTGCCGCTGTCCGATGCGCTCCAACTAACATCGTCTGAATCCTCCAGGCAGAACACACAGCGACAGAACACCGACACAAGCATTCTGCAGGAATAGAACGTGTGAACATAACAAGTACATTTGTACTTTTTCATTTTCGTATTTGTTTTAATTACCAATCCATCTCAAATTGGTAAAAACAAATAATGGTGCACAGGCAACAGGCATGGGTCATGACGCATGCATGCGCATACAAAGTGACCCAAACATCATGCGCCTTTTTAGTTCTGAAAGGCAATGCTTGTTCCCTTTTTTTTAGCAGTTGCATCGAATTTCATGAACGGTACACTGAAATCAAAGTCATTTTTATTTAGAGTTAAATACAGCAAAATGATAATTCATGTTTAACAATATATATATTTATTGCTTATGAGATTGACTCCATATAAAGCACTACCTACATAGGTCATTAATCTGAACATATTTAAAAATATGTAACACTGTAAATCATACATAACGAACGAAGCAACAAAAACTGTTATAAATAACAGAATATTTAAATGCTGAGAAAACTTAAAATATTAAGGCAGTGAATTAGAGGAACGTTTTCAGGTAATCATGTATTTCAAGAACCTGCAGCAGCACAGATGAGAGCCATTTTCATGTGTATATTCAAATTTCTGCACAAGAAAATGAATGATTCGAAAGCTGTGTTTTCCAGCAGCAAATCTCCCAGTTTAGGCATATTCTGTGAGCTAAGGGAACACTGACGTTTTTATAGACATCTGTGAACTTCACAGGCATCTGTCTGGTAAGTGATAAGTGGGTAGATACTGTAACGGGGCTTATCTCGGGTACTAGCTATGGTTTTCCTCGACCGACTAGGAGTCGATTATATTGTAGCATTTTGAAAGTGTACAGCAGCCTGATATACAATGTTCTGTTGGTCACATGTGCTAGGTCAGAAAAACCTCCAAAAGCTGTTGGGCTGGGTATTGGGAGTGCTGGATCCTGAGTACCACTGCCTGTAACCAAAAGGGACATACAGCCGGAAGACAAAAGGGAGAGAGACACACAATAGAGTAACAAGAAATGCACTGTGGGACTCCATCTTTCCGCCTGTGCATGGTCCATTACATTTGCTTAACCCCTAGGGTTTGTTTTCTTTACACCAAATATGTAGTACAGATCTGGAAATGTATTTCAATTCCATCCTACTGTATTGCTTTGATAAGTAGGTAAAGATTGAGACCTCATCTGACCACCCACACCTAATATCTCCTCTGTAAACTCACTGAGTCACCAGTTATACATGAACTGACTTCCTTCTTGCTTGTATAGCGCAGACCTAACGGGAGGCAAAGAAAGCAAGCAAAACCTTGACAGAGAAAGGCACTACCATCTGCTTGTCTCCAAAGGTCTTATTTTCCTTACTGTGAAAGTACAGTACAGGGCACCATGTGCCTGCCTGCTTGCAACCCAGAAACAAATAGCAAAGTGATGGCAGGAACGCCTGAATTAATCTCAGCCACTGACAATCACTCCAGCATTCCAGATGATTAGTTTTCACCTATTATGCCTACTATGCCATGCTCTATTAGGAACAGTCCAGTCTGAACTGTCATGAAAGGCCCCATCCCGATGGGAACACAAGCAACCCCAGACTAGTCTCAGCGTCATTAGGCCTTATCAGCAATTTGTAGCTTGAGTGATGCGTCACAGTGAGCCTGAGACCTATGTCTGGACATGCTTGTCACAATTAGAGTGTCTTTTCACAACAAAGTGATGGATGGAATGCTTGAAATAATCTCAACCACTGGCATTCACTTGAGCTACATTTGATCCATCATTTTTTGCCCTCATACTACTCTTGACAGAGCTCCACCATGTACAAATCAGTCTAGGTTTTGCTCCAATAGGAGCTATCTAGCCTGAACTGATAGGCGAGGTACTCTCCAGATGGGAACACAAGCAAACGCAGACCCATTTTGGCCTACCTCAGTGAGGTATTGCTAGGGACCTGTCGCACACCAATCAAGGGATTTACATCTGGGCATATTCACAATCTGTAACAAATATTATTGAGTAGAAGGTGGTGCAGCTCAGAACTGGCAGTGATACAACAGGTGTTTTTTTACTATTGGAATGTAAAGTGCAGACCTGGGAAAGGAACACATAAAGAGAAGCTGATGACTTCACAAACAAAACACGTCAAACTGACATGCTACTAGTATATGATATTATCTCCAACAACTGCAACATACAAAGACAAGGACATACTGAAATGATAATGTGTGAAGCCATAGTGGCAGCCTTTCGGCACTGTGATGGCTGAAAACTCCTGTTGAAACTGTGCTACTGCAGCTACTATATGTGCCACTACTGAAGAAATCAATATTGTTGTCATGCAACATTATTGCACCCAGAAACTGCTGTAACCATTGTTCTTGTTATAAGAGATTAAATCTATGACTGTAGTTTTTACTTGGCATAATGGAGTACTTCAAGGGGATTATAGTTTTATGTCTCATGGATACTTGTGTCAGTGATGCTGCACTTCCACCATTTTGACAACTGTTACTAGCACAACACAAATACTGTGTCTACTGTGGATATTAATGCTATTGATAACTCCATATTACCACAATTACTACTTGTGTGACAATTAAAAACTACTGGGTAGCTGCGAAACCACACGACTTTCGTCAGTAGCATAACTGTGGAAGCCATCCACCGTAAAGGTGATCACTAAGGTGGCGGTTGCTTTAGCTGTGTAAAAAATACTTTTCTCTTAGTCAACAGGGGAAGGTAAAACAACAGGGTCTGTATTAAAGCAAGTGCCCAGGTGCAACAGGTATTGTGTGCGCTCTTGGGCCCATATTTATACTTTTTGACGCAAAATTGTGCCAGCGCAGTTTTGCATCAAAAATATTAACGCCGGCTAACGCCATTTTGGTGCGGCGTGCGGGCGTCATATTTATACTTTGACGTATGGCGGCGCAAACAACAGGTGGGAGTTATTATTTTGACCGCGGCGTCAAGTCGTAAATGAAAACGACGTTAACGCGGCGGAAATGACTGTGGGTCGATTTACGACACCGCAAACCGGATATGCGCATTTCTTTGACGCAATAGCATCAAAAAAATCAGCAAACACAGCCATTTCACCAGAGGAGAGCCAAAATGGATCCCAGATGCCACTACAGACCCCAGGAAGATGACAGCAGACCAGGAACTAGCCATGAGGACCCACACAAGAACCAGGACACTTTTAAGAAGAAAAGAAAGTGTCACTTTAGTGCAGAGGAGCAGGAAATTCTGGTTAAAGAGGTGACGGAACACTAGCACCAACTGTTTGTCACATCAAAGTTGCCAATCAGTAGGAGAGAGGCCATATGGCAACAAATTGTCGACAAGATTAACAGTGTGGCTGAAGTACGCAGAACAGTCATCGAGTGCAAGAAACGCTGGCATGACTGCAACCGCAGGACCAAGGAAAAGATGGCCAGGAAGGCAGCACTGCAGACTGGAGGTGGGAGTCCAGCACACCAGGAGGCCCTGGACCACATGGAGGAGATGGTCGCAGCTGTCATCCCTGAGGAGATTGCCACAGGGATTCAAGGACAGGACAGCGCAGACTACCGGGAGACAACGCACATGCAGGGTAAGTCGCATGGGGAATTAAAATGCAATAATGTCATCTACAACCGGGAAAGATACCGACCTCTAAATGCATGGAAGTCATCTAATACATGGAGTGGCATGGGTAAAGGGGCAAGGCAGGGGGCATGGCCCATTCTGAGAAGAACTGGGGCACACCATTACACAACACCAACAACAGTCCCATGGGGGCATGCTGTCATGCCAACGATGGAGCAAAGGGAAAGCCACGCAAGGAGGGAAGGCCACTACGTCAAACTGACATCCCGGCACACGTCAGCCAACATACCCCCTACATTAACTAGGGCCCTATTAGCAATCCTCTAGCCATACCGACAACTGGAATGTAACTGCGACAACAGTTGCCACTACCACCTCTGCTCTGTGTGCAGCTCAAGTAGCCAATGGCAGTAACCTCCCCATGGATCATACACACCTAAATTAGGGGGTGAGGATGACAACTGCAACAATCCCCAGAAACAAGACAAAGGCCCCAGTACTCTCAAATGTCAATGCCCATAGTTGTCGCAAACATCAGCCAATGTAAACAACAATAGGAGCTACACAGCACTAAGGACACACCCATGCTGCATATGTCAGGGTCCATCCTGTGCCTGGGTAACAAGGCAACATCCCAAATGTCATACTGCTCAGACAACAGCATTGAGGAGGGGACACATGTAACTGGTCACTGAAATACACCTGCACAGTCAGAGGAGGAAATAGGACACTGATACGACTATCAGGGCAATCCAATGTAACACACATTCCCCAACATCAGCAGGACACATTAACAATGTCAACATCCATATCGGATCATAACATTGCCATGCATAGGATATGCCACATGTCAATGACATTTAAGTGGATGTGAACGTTCAGAGATTGGGGCAGGTCCAGATTGTTAAGTGTGCTGCCAGGGCCATCAGTACACCCACAGCCAGTGAAAGGTCTCACCATGAGAATGGATGTACACGGAGGATTGAGTAGGAAAAGAAGGTGGCAATTCTCTATTTGGCATAAATCAACACCTAGAGGCGATGAGGCTGACAAGTCTGATAACTCAATAACATACATGTGACACACAGGTGGGCCATAGGCCTGGAAGAATGCCCATGTGAAGGACTGGAGAAATTAACACAAAACAAGATCACAAAGTGAATTCATCAAAAGGCAGGCACGTCACATCAAAATTGCCACAACACAGACACACTAATTGTGCCCTGTTTCATTGCAGAGGAAGATGGATCTCCTGCCGATATGCCTGTCCCAGATTTCCCTGATGACATGGATGACGAGCCGATAAACATTCCCCAGGAGACCATCCAAAAGGTCCTTGAAACCCTCCAGACCCCACCTTCTGTCACAAGGAGGAGTACAGAACAAGCAGACATCGCAGAGGACCCACCCACCACCCAAAATGTAAGACCTGCCAGCTCCAATACAGCTGAAGACTCAGACGACACTGGCACCAGCTTTGAGAGAACTGTAGTTGGAGTACAGCGGGAGCTGGCCAAGGAGGTGCAGGTGGGGATGCAAACTATGGCAGCCAGCCTTGAGGGGATGCGTTCGTGCATGATGTCGTCTGCAGATCAGGCAGCAGCTATGCAAGCCCTAACATCTAACTTACAGGAACTGCAGAAAACCCAGAAGGAAATCAGCACAGCTGTAATACAGTTGACCTAACACCTACAACAGCAATCCTGTCAACGCGTGCACGAATGCAACATTGAACCCCTCAGAGCCGACCTTGCTGCCTACCATCGTGATGTGGCTGCTATTCTCAAGAACCAGCAGATCCTCCTTGCTGCAGTACTGCCCTTAAGACCTTCACGGGGAGCAGCGACTGGGATGTCTGACTCCACGTCTTCTAACACTGAGGTGTGTGTTGCCCCTTCACAACCAACAACAGCAAGGACAGAGGAGCACACATCAGAAGGAGAAGACATGGAACAGATCACATTCACAAGGAAAATGACCCGGAAGCACTAGTCCCTGCCACATGGTCAGCATTTACCAAGGTCCTGCACTTTGTAACTTGCCAGTCTTGCCAGTCTTGCAACAACTGTACTCAAGCACTGTTCTGCAAACCACTGTATATCTTGTCACCCAGCCCAGTGATTGTCTCTCTCCAACTCATTGGCTAATTCTGTCCCTCTGCACTGTCTGAAACAGCAACCCTAGCATGTCAAAAGAATTTTGTTAAACCCTTGTGTTAGATCACAATGTAAGATGTCACTATAATGGACTCACAATCATGGACAACGTACAGATAGCACTACAGCACTTTTCAATAAATAGCACTGTTAGTGACTTTAAAACACACTTATCAACAGAAACACATTGGGATCCATATTAACTGTGATTGGTGGTTGCAACAAAGGGTCGATACTTTGCAAGGTAGCTCTGGGCTAGCTGCCAATCGTACAGCTCAGTTGGGATTTGTTTGTAGCATAGGACACAGATGTTATAGTACCAAATTGATGTACACTGAATCCAAACCCACGATCAAGTACCATTCAACACATACTATTAAGGGGTAACCAAATATTTATTAAATGCTAACCAGAGATGAGGAAACTGAGGGAAAAATCTTACCTACCCTAACCTACCCTGACTACTCATTACCCACAACTGTCCCTAACTAACCTAAGCTACACTTATTTATCACATGTAACGAAACGTTCTAAACATCTACCCCCACCCCCCTTATGAGACGGGACACATGGAGGACAACACATACTAACCTAAACACATACTATACTATCCTAAACAAATATATATTTTTTTGTATTTTTCTTTTTAAATTATTATTATTATTTTTTTTTTTAACACACAAGAACTTCAACATAGCCCCCCACCCACCCACCCACACACTTAATAAGTAAAAATATAAAGAATGAGGACACCCCACCCACTAACACTAACTAAACTAATAGCCTATACTAACCTAACACTAAGCCCCTAAGCCCACTAACTATAAGAACAAGGAAAGAGGAGGGAGGGGAGGGAATCATGTCCATCAAAAAAGTGTCTAGAGGTTGGCCCTCCGGAGGGTCCTCTTAATGTCCTTGACCCGCCGTTTAATGTGCTGCATGTCCCGGCTCAGGTGGCTCAATGTCCCGGCTCAAGTGGCTCAACTTGCACAGCACTTTGTCCATCTTATGTTCCATTTTGTTGAAGGCTGCAGGGTCAACAGATGGAGCAGTGGCAGTCTGGGTACCAGTGGAGGAGGTCTGTGTGGGTGTGGTGCCAGGCCTAGTGGGCTGTCCTGCACCAGTGGCAATGCTGGGGCCAGGAAAGTCCAGCAGATGTTGGACCAACAGTGGCAGCTGTGGGTGGGGCCACCTGGCTCTGATTGGTGGTTGTGCTGGTGGTGGCCGTGGTGGGCATAGTAGGCCCACCCTGTGGGAAGGCTCGCCATGCCCCGGAGGCCCGTTCAATGGATATTCTTGCCGGGCCATCCTCCGGAACCCCGACTCCACCAGCAGGATGTGCTGATATCGCATGGCCCGGCGCTGAAATTCACGGACCTGGTCTGGAGTCATGTTTGCAGCTGTGAAGACAAATGCAAATATTCTACATTAGTACCTGCATTGTGTGAAACGGCACAGCAAGTTAATCAGACATTACATCTACTGTACTTGTAACAGCTCATATCACAATACAGAGCATTGAATGTCTGTGAGGAAGTATATGGCAGGCCAGACTACAAAGGTCACATCACACAAAGCACATCCATAACCTACAAGATGGGTAATAACTGGCTTTGACTTGCAATCTGAGTTCTGACAGTTATCATCTAAGAATCATCCTGCATATCCTCTGCCAAGACCTGGGCTACAAATGTCAGTGTACGGAAAGCAAAACTAAAGCCACATGGTCTGCAAGTTGTAACTGGACTTGCCAGTATAGTAACAAGTGCCAAACCTGAGTGTGTATACTAGTATGCAGCCAAACCGTCACTTATTCACATGTATGTGTAACATACTCGTAGCATCAGTACTAGGTACCCAATTCAAAAACCCATGGCCATGTTTGAGGGGGGGCAGTGGATACACAACTATAATTTGCCAACAACATGTACACCGAGGAGTGTATAGGAAACTCCACACATGTTTGTCTCTACAGACACACCACAGGTAAGGTCTATCTACAGCAAACCCTAGAGCACTCATAGGGTCAGACATGTCAGGAAATGCAGAACTTATACTTCCAGTGAGGCCTGACTTACATCAGACACAGAGTTGCTAGAACACCCATGATCATGAATTGCATGCACACCTAGGCCATTGCACTCAGGTTCCACAGACTTGTTGCCCTACATGTGGAAGTACATGCTGCTAGGAGGTTCAACCTACTGTTTCAAAATTACGTAGGTAAATAGGGAAGCAGATGTCTATTGGAAAGCTATTAGCTCTACCAATCTTAGAGAATGTGGGTCTGACAGGCTGACTAAATTGGGGCTGATTTCCATTGCGACTCTTGGTGATACAAGTGTCATACACATGACTATCCCCTGTACTCACAGTGGGGCCTACAGGGATGTCCTACAATCCCTACATGATACCATTGGATACGCATTGGCAAACTCAAAACATGTGAGAACTGCATTCCCACTCATGGAACAAGAGAAAAGCTTGCCCAACGCATCACACCTTGCTATGCGTCCAACTCACACGAGTCCATAACTAGCAAACACAACACATAACAGACATATCAACACTTACTGGAGTGGTCGGGGTCCTCAAATGTTGCCACCTTTCCCACAGTGTAGGGTGCTGTTCCACCTGTAAGGTATGGAAGGAAGAAATGTGCTCAAAATCTGTGCACAGTGCAACAATTTCATAAACATTTACAATGTGTAGGCTTAATAATGAAATGGCAGCCATTCAGACATGATGGTACTGGATCTGATATATCATGGCCAACTTGTACATAGCATGGGTCTCCTGTGACAGTTACACACATATCTGCACACATACATTGGCCCTAACTATCATGTGGTTGCAAACATGCCCCATAATTGTTGAGCACTAAAAAATATGTAGTGTAATCGTCTCATAATGTGCATCCAAGAGAGACATCTAAAGCCTGGTTACTTGAGGACTGCATTACCAGTCAAACATGCCTTGTGGCCATGACACATTTATTGCACATAGGCCCAATGTACAGAGGGAGGGGCAGTGACTTTTGTAAGCCATCCTGTTGTTACAGTATAGTCAATTGATGTGGCCCAGCTATGGTGATTTGCACCAACCATGGAGATGTGAGGCCATGTGCATACACTTGGACTGCCATCCATATTTGGATTGTGGCTCAACTAATTCCAACAAACATCTTAAGATGTTAGCTGAGGGCACCTTACACCTTTTCACGATGTTTTCAAATCAAGAACTGACATGTATCCAAAAAGATCAAGGAACACAATAATCCCACACATTCATAGTACTTCTGTGAACGCTTTCCTTTCACACTCACCAGACTCACATGAGACATATGTCTGAGCCACTTTGCTATTATCAATTTACGTGAGGGCAGCACTCATTTTCAGCATCATGTAGTGATTCTAAAGTCAGTCTAGCAATTGCATCAACATAGTTGGCCTAAATGTTGGTACATCTGTACTTCTGTGTCAATAGTACCCTATATAGACATGATTGGCTCCTATTTTGTTAGCTGTTCTGACAAAAAGGCCGCTCCAATTTCCTTCTTGGAAAAGTAACCTGTAAGTTTGCTGAGCACGTGCTACCCGACAGCTAGCAATTGTGATCCTTGCCATAGTGCATCAATGATCCCCTTATATTTCCCCAGCATTACACACAGTCAGCAAGTTAGCTGGCAGACATTGCACTAATCCCCTGATGTCACTACAGAGCATTTAATCGTGCACTTTAACATAAGTCGTACTCACCAACAGTGCCACCAATCATGATTCCTAGGTGGTCCAAGAGATCCTGCTCCCTGGTGATGAGGTCAGCCCACCGGTGCTTCAGCTGGTGGTCACTCCTCTGGCTGGCATACACACGCTGCAGGTGATGCAGCACTTTTCCCCACCGGATTCTGCGCGCTTCTGTCGGATACCCCTGTATCACCCTGCCCCCTGCCTGGATCATGAGCGGCAAGAAATGCGTCACCAGCTAGATGAAGCCCGCCAACTCCTCTTCCCCATCCTGCCAAGACGTGGCCTACCAGACATACTTATAAGTGATGATATGGAATAGGGGTAAAAGAAATAGAAAGGGGAAAAGGGGGAAAGTAGGGGTACAAAGACAGAAAAAAAGTAAACCTAAACACTAAAAGAGCCCAACTATCCCCAAACTAACACTACCCACAACAGACTCCCACAAACAAGAAAAACACAAGATAAATGGACAAATGTAGACAAAACACAGTACTACAGTATACACAAACAATATTTATTTCTCAAATGGACTTTATAGATAGCACACAGGACAAAAACAGCACAAAATCTCAGGACAACACTCTCTACATAGCCACACAGTCTAGAAGGATCATAGACTGCAAAGTGAAAGTGAAAGTACACCCACTGTACATGATCTGTAAACAGGATATCCTATTACATCACTTCCTGTATGAAAAGTCCCGCCTTTTTCGCATTATGCGTCAATTTTTGTTTACCAAAACTGTATTTGCGGAATTTGTTTTTGACGCACAGACATGAATATTAACCCGCATCCACATAATGATACATGGACTGTACAAATATCTGGATGCGGGCTACATTTCACTCCTGTGCGTAAAAAAAAATGACACAAATACAGGTTTGGTTGTCAAAAAACGACGCACAACGATAGGGACGTCAAAATTACAGTGCATTAACTGGTTTGGGTCATTTTTACTTGTTTTTTGGTTATTTTACATTTGGAACAATTCAGAGATTGGCTAATTGAAGACAGTATGGTGTTGATGGTGTATGTTCACATGTGTGACATCATACTGCAGCGGAACATCATCCACTACAACCTTCACAGTATTTTTACAGTTGGCTGACGCAATAGGTGGTCATAAGTGTGGCCTACATATATGTGTTGCACAAATTGTGCATGTTTGGCATAAGGAGAGGATAGCAATGTGACGCACATATGTACAATACCTAAATGCCTTTGGCTCAAAGTGTGTGCTTTGACAACTAATGTGTTGGTTGACCAAGTGTGTGTGTATCACATGAAGCATAATTGTACATATGGTTGTATGAATGTGACGTCCATGTGCCCAATCCTTAGATGCAAGTCAAATTGAAAATGAGCAAGGGCATGTGTTAGTCATACATGTAACAACAACCGTAAAGTGTACTTCCAAGTTTAAGGGTCACGTAGACACCACATGTGACATAGCATGCACCAGATGGATGGCAGACGCTTGTTCATGTCAATGGTCCACATTTTCTACATCCTATGTCCTACAGTATTGGTAAGAGTTTCCTAGGCTCTAGTTGGTGAATCCCACAGTGAGTCATACACATGCATTGAGGAAGTGGGTACCATGTTGTTTGCACTGACAGACAAGGGTGAATCCCATATGTATGATGACACCACAGTTGAGGCCATAGAAGTGAGCCCCAGCTATCAAGTGACTGTGGTGGACCAGCATACAAGACAGCACGTCTCCACATATTTACAGTGATCAATTGCACATAGGTGTCTTGTTCATGTGTGTGGTCCAATGATGATCCTGTAGATTGTTTGGGGTGTAATTTGTCACAGTTCGGTCCAGGACTCATCATGAGTCAGTGGCAGCTATTCCTGTATCTACTGAGTATCCTTGGTTGATCAATGTGAGTAAAGTAGATGTGGACATGTGAATCAACATGTGGATGGTCCCACCCTGTCACTAAAGACGTATAATGAGACAGTCAACAGGGCAACCTTGGTGTGCTGAGTGAGATAATGTCTCAGGTGTAATGTTCCGGCAGGTGTCATTACAACATTTGTACACAGGTTGGCCTCTGCACTTCCCACTGCATCTGGGAACATCACAGCCTCTGTGCTGATTATTCTCGCAGCTATTCACCACACACGGCCCATCACTATGTTGTGCGCACTGTGATGCTGTGTGTGAACTGTCATGGTCCTGACATTTGTGTATTAATCATGGA
This sequence comes from Pleurodeles waltl, assembly GCF_031143425.1. NCBI lineage: Eukaryota > Metazoa > Chordata > Amphibia > Caudata > Salamandridae > Pleurodeles > Pleurodeles waltl. The sequence continues at coordinate 832,864,382 of NC_090444.1, forward strand.
CATTATCAGAGGTTGTTGGTTGTGCTGAAAGCCCCATACCCAATCCCTACCTACGGCGCTGGGACACTGTCACACTTTGTCATTCATGCATAAGTGCAACCCAGACAAGGGATGGGCCATGAATTTTGCTTTTCCAAGAGGATGTAACTCAAATGGTAGAGTTAAAAGGCAGATCATGCTATACAATGTATTTGGTTATGCATGGAAGAAGCCCATGCCCAATGCCCCCTGATAAATGGGAGGTTTGCTAATGCAAGTGTGGTACATATGTAGACACAGGGATACTTTAGTGTGACGCACAGACAGTTGCCAGTCAGGCTGACAGAATGCAAGGTGATTCAGAATCCAGTTACTTGACAAGTTACATAATCAGTGGTCTGACTGAGACTGTTTTGAGGACAAACTAGACAGTTGACATGTCAAACTGTGTACGTCCTGTGTTTTTGAAGGTGACAAATGAACCCAAGGGCTGTGTTACACGGCTTAATTAGTATCAATGGTTGACGGTGTATTAGACATACTGGCAACTCCTATGCTGTTCCAAGCATCATCAGGGGCAGTGCTTTTTTAAATGGGTGGTGTGCATGAAGGTGATTACAGGTGTGGGCTGCATCTGTTTCTCACCAGTCCTGTAGGTGAGACTTGCATTCTAAGGGCCAACAGACATTTTCACAAGGGGAAGCAATCTACATGTGCTAACAGGGCTTTGAAACTAGAAGACAGTGTATACATTTGGGTTCTATGACAATGGCATACCATAGGAAAGGGTGTAGCACACTGGTTTGCTAATGTTGGTCTGTGTGTGTAGAGGAGGTATTATCAGGGTACACATCTTAGTATTCCAGGGACCTCTTCCGACAGGTGGGTTGTGACCAGGTGCATGGGTGTGTCATGAGTTATGAAATGGGCGGACATGTACATGGCTGTCATGTGCGCAATGCATGTCATATGTGTGGCACTTGTGCTGTCTATGTTCTGCTTCTAAGGAACTCTAGTCACAGATAGTGCTTGCAAATATTGGATGCAGTTGGACTTACTGCTGTCAAGAGTCTGGTCATGCATTCCTGTTACTGATGCCAAAGCACATTGACTGCCTCATGTATGAGGCTTGTTTTCCCCTTATTGATTGATGGTGTCTTAGTTGTGTGCCATATGCTGCGTTGGACCTTGCTTTCAACATGTATGTGTGAAATAGTTGTGGTCCTCTGCTATTGGCCTTCAAAGGAGATATTTACATGATATATGTCATTAAGAGTGTGTGTGTATGTGACCATTGTATGTTAGGCATCACATTAGCTCTGGGATGTTCCGTGTCCTACTCAGTATCTCAGCAATGCTCCATGAGGCAACACTCTTATTCTGATAAGTAGAGATGAAGGTGTGCAAAAAGGAATAGCCAGACCATGATATGGTGATTAGAATAGGTGTTTATTTAAATTCGTTAACTAAAGTGGTGAAGGTGATCATATTCAGAAGAAATTATTTACAATCTGTTGCTGCCTGCGTATACCAGCAGCTGTGTTCTGTATTTCCCCCTCCTGTTGCAGCCCAGCATCCTCCTCTTCCTCCTCTTCAGGCATATGTGGCTCTGGTTCCAGGAGGGGAATGTTTCTTTTGATACAAATGTTGTGCAATATTGCACATGTGAGGATGATCCTACAGACCATCTCAGGGGAATATTGGAGGCTACCACCAGTGATGTCGAGGCAGCGGAACCTTGACTTGAGGATGCCGAAGGTCCGCTCGACAATGCTGCGTGTCCTCCTATGGGCTTCGTTGTATGCACACTCTGCAGCAGTACTTGGGTTGCCAAATGGTGTCATAATCCATGGCTGGATGCAATACCCCTGATCAGCTGCAACAGAAAATGAATGGGATCATGTTGATGTAGCTGGCACTATTGAAAAGACCTTTCATAGCAGTAGTTGCCTTGTGTTGTCTGTGACTCTTTTGTGTACTAATGTGGCATCCTATGCTTGTAGGCTGTACCATCTGCATTGTGTTGTTTCCTTGGATGAATGAGTGTTTGTCTGCTAACCGTTTGTCAGCAGTATGTTTTGGGATTTGCAGTACAGTGTGCCATCCCTAGCATTGTGACTTGTGATACAGGTGTCCGTGTGTCTTCACTGGGGGTGAGATGATAGTTCCATGCACAGTTTAAATTGAATGTGTTGTTAACACGTTCATATCAACGTACCCTGGACATCCCATACCTTGAAACTTATGCAATGGATTAATGTAAAGGTCATTGGTACACTTACAATTTGCAAGGTGACATTTTGGCAACCACACTCATTGACGTCTTAACATTAGGCTGTACAGTAATTTCCGATGTGTGACAGTTCCATTGGTGACTTAAGAAACATGGCTAGCGATGTCATGACCTCAGTGTGTTCCTGTTCACATATTGCTGTTGTGGTGTATGTGTTGTGTGTCCTAGAGGGTTGCTATGCAGTGTGTATATAAGTAGGTTTTTGTACTTACCAGCAAGTAGTCCATTGCCATACCGTCCATTCTGGAAGTGTTCATTGATGGTGCAATGATGGAAGATGTATGAGTGATGTATACTCCCAGGATATTTAGCCACGATGTTGGTGATCAATCCCTGGTGATCGACTATGGCCTGCATGAATGATGGAATGAAAATGACGTTAACGCGGCGGAAATGACTGTGGGTCGATTTACAACACCGCAAACCGGATATGCGCCATTTCTTTGACGCAATAGCATCAAAAAAATCAGCGAACACAGCCATTTCACCAGAGGAGAGCCAAAATGGATCCCAGATGCCACTCCAGACCCCAGGAAGATGACAGCAGACCAGGAACTAGCCATGAGGACCCACACAAGAACCAGGACACTTTTAAGAAGAAAAGAAAGTGTCACTTTAGTGCAGAGGAGCAGGAAATTCTGGTTAAAGAGGTGACGGAACACTAGCACCAACTGTTTGTCACATCAAAGTTGCCAATCAGTAGGAGAGAGGCCATATGGCAACAAATTGTCTACAAGATTAACAGTGTGGCTGAAGTACGCAGAACAGTCATTGAGTGCAAGAAACGCTGGCATGACTGCAAGCGCAGGACCAAGGAAAAGATGGCCAGGAAGGCAGCACTGCAGACTGGAGGTGGGAGTCCAGCACACCAGGAGGCCCTGGACCACATGGAGGAGATGGTCGCAGCCGTCATCCCTGAGGAGATTGCCACAGGGATTCAAGGACAGGACAGCGCAGACTACCAGGAGACAACGCACATGCAGGGTAAGTCGCATGGGGAATTAAAATGCAATAATGTCATCTACAACCGGGGAAGATACCGACCTCTAAATGCATGGAAGTCATCTAATACATGGAGTGGCATGGGTAAAGGGGCAAGGCAGGGGGCATGGCCCGTTCTGAGAAGAACTGGGGCACACCATTACACAACACCAACAACAGTCCCATGGGGGCATGCTGTCATGCCAACGATGGAGCAAAGGGAAAGCCACGCAAGGAGGGAAGGCCACTACGTCAAACTGACATCCCGGCACACGTCAGCCAACATACCCCCTACATTAACTAGGGCCCTATTAGCAATCCTCTAGCCATACCGACAACTGGAATGTAACTGCGACAACAGTTGCCACTACCACCTCTGCTCTGTGTGCAGCTCAAGTAGCCAATGGCAGTAACCTCCCCATGGATCATACACACCTAAATTAGGGGGTGAGGATGACAACTGCAACAATCCCCAGAAACAAGACAAAGGCCCCAGTACTCTCAAATGTCAATGCCCATAGTTGTCGCAAACATCAGCCAATGTAAACAACAATAGGAGCTACACAGCACTAAGGACACACCCATGCTGCATATGTCAGAGTCCATCCTGTGCCTGGGTAACAAGGCAACATCCCAAATGCCATACTGCTCAGACAACAGCATTGAGGAGGGGACACATGTAACTGGTCACTGAAATACACCTGCACAGTCAGAGGAGGAAATAGGACACTGATACGACTATCAGGGCAATCCAATGTAACACACATTCCCCAACATCAGCAGGACACATTAACAATGTCAACATCCATATCACATCATAACATTGCCATGCATAGGATATGCCACATGTCAATGACATTTAAGTGGATGTGAACGTTCAGAGATTGGGGCAGGTCCAGATTGTTAAGTGTGCTGCCAGGGCCATCAGTACACCCACAGCCAGTGAAAGGTCTCACCATGAGAATGGATGTACACGGAGGATTGAGTAGGAAAAGAAGGTGGCAATTCTCTATTTGGCATAAATCAACACCTAGAGGCGATGAGGCTGACAAGTCTGATAACTCAATAACATACATGTGACACACAGGTGGGCCATAGGCCTGGAAGAATGCCCATGTGAAGGACTGGAGAAATTAACAGAAAACAAGATCACAAAGTGAATTCATCAAAAGGCAGGCACGTCACATCAAAATTGCCACAACACAGACACACTAATTGTGCCCTGTTTCTTTGCAGAGGAAGATGGATCTCCTGCCGATATGCCTGTCCCAGATTTCCCTGATGACATGGATGACGAGCCGATAAACATTCCCCAGGAGACCATCCAAAAGGTCCTTGAAACCCTCAAGACCCCACCTTCTGTCACAAGGAGGAGTACAGAACAAGCAGACATCGCAGAGGACCCACCCACCACCCAAAATGTAATACCTGCCAGCTCCAATACAGCTGAGGACTCAGACGACACTGGCACCAGCTTTGAGAGAACTGTAGTTGTAGTACAGCGGGAGCTGGCCAAGGAGGTGCAGGTGGGGATGTAAACTATGGCAGCCAGCCTTGAGGGGATGCGTTCGTGCATGATTTCGTCTGCAGATCAGGCAGCAGCTATACAAGCCCTAACATCTAACTTGCAGGAACTGCAGAAAACCCAGAAGGAAATCAGCACAGCTGTAATACAGTTGACCCAACACCTACAACAGCAATCCTGTCAACGCGTGCACGAATGCAACATTGAACCCCTCAGAGCCGACCTGGCTGCCTACCATCGTGATGTGGCTGCTATTCTCAAGAACCAGCAGATCCTCCTTGCTGCAGTACTGCCCTTAAGACCTTCACGGGGAGCAGCGACTGGGATGTCTGACTCCACGTCTTCTAACACTGAGGTGTGTGTTGCCCCTTCACAACCAACAACAGCAAGGACAGAGGAGGCAACACACACATCAGAAGGAGAAGACATGGAACAGATCACATTCACAAGGAAAATGACCCGGAAGCACTAGTCCCTGCCACATGGTCAGCATTTACCAAGGTCCTGCACTTTGTAACTTGCCAGTCTTGCAACAACTGTACTCAAGCACTGTTCTGCAAACCACTGTATATCTTGTCACCCAGCCCAGTGATTGTCTCTCTCCAACTCATTGGCTAATTCTGTCCCTCTGCACTGTCTGAAACAGCAACCCTAGCATGTCAAAAGAATTTTGTTAAACCCTTGTGTTAGATCACAACGTAAGATGTCACTATAATGGACTCACAATCATGGACAATGTACAGATAGCACTACAGCACTTTTCAATAAATAGCACTGTTAGTGACTTTGAAACACACTTATCAACAGAAACACATTGGGATCCATATTAACTGTGATTGGTGGTTGCAACAAAGGGTCAATACTTTGCAAGGTAGCTCTGGGCTAGCTGCCAATCGTACAGCTCAGTTGGGATTTGTTTGTAGCATAGGACACAGATGTTATAGTACCAAATTGATGTACATTGAATCCAAACCCACGATCAAGTACCATTCAACACATACTATTAAGGGGTAACCAAATATTTATTAAATGGTAACCGGAGATGAGGAAACTGAGGGAAAAATCTTACCTACCCTAATCTACCCTGACTACTCATTACCCACAACTGTCCCTAACTAACCTAAGCTACACTTACTTATCACATGTAACGAAACGTTCTAAACATCTACCCCCACCCCCCTTATGAGACGGGACACATGGAGGACAACACATACTAACCTAAACACATACTATACTATCCTAAACAAATATATATTTTTTTGGTATTTTTCTTTTTAAATTATTATTAATATTATTTTTTTTAACACACAAGAACCCCAACATAGCCCCCCACCCACCCACCCACACACTTAATAAGTAAAAATATAAAGAATGAGGACACCCCACCCACTAACACTAACTAAACTAATAGCCTATGCTAACCTAACACTAAGCCCCTAAGCCCACTAACTATAAGAACAAGGAAAGAGGAGGGAGGGGAGGGAATCATGTCCATCAAAAAAGTGTCTAGAGGTTGGCCCTCCAGAGGGTCCTCTTAATGTCCTTGACCCGCCGTTTAATGTGCTGCATGTCCCGGCTCAGGTGGCTCAATGTCCCGGCTCAGGTGGCTCAACTTGCGCAGCACTTTGTCCATCTTATGTTCCATTTTGTTGAAGGCTGCAGGGTCAACAGATGGAGCAGTGGCAGTCTGGGTACCGGTGGAGGAGGTCTGTGTGGGTGTGGTGCCAGGCCTAGTGGGCTGTCCTGCACCGGTGGCAATGCTGGGGCCAGGAAAGTCCAGCAGATGTTGGACCAACAGTGGCAGCTGTGGGTGGGGCCACCTGGCTCTGATTGGTGGTTGTGCTGGTGGTGGCCGTGGAGGGCAAAGTAGGCCCACCCTGTGGGAAGGCTCGCCATGCCCCGGAGGCCCGTTCAATGGATATTCTTGCCGGGCCATCCTCCGGAACCCCGACTCCACCAGCAGGATGTGCTGATATTGCATGGCCCGGCGCTGAAATTCACGGACCTGGTCTGGAGTCATGTTTGCAGCTGTGAAGACAAATGCAAATATTCTACATTAGTAACTGCATTGTGTGAAATGGCACAGCAAGTTAATCAGACATTACATCTACTGTACTTGTAACAGCTCATATCACAATATAGAGCATTGAATGTCCGTGAGGAAGTATATGGCAGGCCAGACTACAAAGGTCACATCACACAAAGCACATCCATAACCTACAAGATCGGCAATAACTGGCTTTGACTTGCAATCTGAGTTCTGACAGTTATCATCTAAGAATCATCCTGCATATCCTCTGCCAAGACCTGGGCTACAAATGACAGTGTACGGAAAGCAAAACTAAAGCCACATGGTCTGCAAGTTGTAACTGGACTTGCCAGTATAGTAATAAGTGCCAAAACAGAGTGTGTATACTAGTATGCAACCAAACCGTCACTTATTCACATGTATGTGTAACATACTCGTAGCATCAGTACTAGGTACCCAATTCAAAAACCCATGGCCGTGTTTGAGGGGGGGTGGTGGATAGACAACTATAATTTGCCAACAACATGTACACCGAGGAGTGTATAGGAAACTCCACACATGTTTGTCTCTACAGACACACCACAGGTAAGTTCTATCTACAGCAAACCCTAGAGCACTCATAGGGTCAGACATGTCAGAAAATGCAGAACTTAGTAAACAACATATACTTCCAGTGAGGCCTGACTTGCATCAGACACAGAGATGCTAGAACACCCATGAACATAAATTGCATGCACACCTAGGCCATTGCACTCAGGTTCCACAGACTTGTTGCCCTACATGTGGAAGTACATGCTGCTAGGAGGTTCAACCTACTGTTTCAAAATTACGTAGGTAAATAGGGAAGCAGATGTCTATTGGAAAGCTATTAGCTCTACCAATTTTCGAGAATGTGGGTCTGACAGGCTGACTAAATTGGGGCTGATTTCCATTGCGACTCTTGGTGATACAAGTGTCATACACATGACTATCCCTTGTACTCACAGTGTGGCCTAGAGGGATGTCCTACAATCCCTACATGATACCATTGGATACGCATTGGCAAACTCAAAACATGTGAGAACTGCATTCCCACTCATGGAACAAGAGAAAAGCTTGCCCAACGCATCACACCTTGGTATGCGTCCAACTCACACGAGTCCATAACTAGCAAACGCAACACATAACAGACATATCAACACTTACTAGAGTGGTCGGGGTCCTCAAATGTCGCCACCTTTCCCACAGTGTAGGGTGCTGTTCCACCTGTAAGGTATGGAAGGAAGAAATGTGCTCAAAATCTGTGCACAGTGCAACAATTTCATAAACATTTACAATGTGTAGGCTTAATAATGAAATGGCAGCCATTCAGACATGATGGTACTGGATCTGATATATCATGGCCAACTTGTACATAGCATGGGTCTCCTGTGACAGTTACACACATATCTGCACACATACATTGGCCCTAATTATCATGTGGTTGCAAACATGCCCCATAATTGTTGAGCACTAAAAAATATGTAGTGTAATCGTCTCATCATGTGCATCCAAGAGAGACATCTAAGGCCTGGTTACTTGAGGACTGCATTACCAGTCAAACATGCCTTGTGGCCATGACACATTTATTGCACATAGGCCCAATGTACAGAGGGAGGGGCAGTGACTTTTGTAAGCCATCCTGTTATTACAGTATAGTCAATTGATGTGGCCCAGGTATGGTGATTTGCACCAACCATGGAGATGTGAGGCCATGTGCATACACTTGGACTGCCATCCATATTTGGATTGTGGCTCAACTAATTCCAACAAACATCTTAAGATGTTAGCTGAGGGCACCTTACACCTTTTCACTATGTTTTCAAATCAAGAACTGACATGTATCCAAAAAGATCAAGGAACACAATAATCCCACACATTCATAGTACTTCTGTGAACGCTTTCCTTCCACACTCACCAGACTCACATGAGACATATGTCTGAGCCACTTTGCTATTATCAATTTATGTGAGGGCAGCACTCATTTTCAGCATCATGTAGTGATTCTAAAGTCAGTCTAGCAATTGCGTCAACATAGTTGGCCTAAATGTTGGTACATCCGTACTTCTGTGTCAATAGTACCCTATATAGACATGATTGGCTCCTATTTTGTTAGCTGTTCTGACAAAAAGGCCGCTCCAATTTCCTTCTTGGAAAAGTAACCTGTAAGTTTGCTGAGCACGTGCTACCTGACAGCTAGCAATTGTGATCCTTGCCATAGTGCATCAATGATCCCCTTATATTTCCCCAGCATTACACACAGTCAGCAAGTTAGCTGGCAGACATTGCACTAATCCCCTGATGTCACTACAGAGCATTTAATCGTGCACTTTAACATAAGTCGTACTCACCAACAGTGCCACCAATCATGATTCCTAGGTGGTCCAAGAGATCCTGCTCCCTGGTGATGAGGTCAGCCCACCGGTGCTTCAGCTGGTGGTCACTCCTCTGGCTGGCATACACACGCTGCAGGTGATGCAGCACCTTTCCCCACCGGATTCTGCGCGCTTCTGTCGGATACCCCTGTATCACCCTGCCCCCTGCCTGGATCATGAGCGGCAAGAAATGCGTCACCAGCTAGATGAAGCCCCCCATCTCTTCTTCCCCATCCTGCCAAGACGTGGCCTACCAGACATACTTATAAGTGATGATATGGAATAGGGGTAAAAGAAATAGAAAGGGGAAAAGGGGGAAAGTAGGGGTACAAAGACAGAAAAAAAGTAAACCTAAACACTAAAAGAGCCCAACTATCCCCAAACTAACACTACCCACAACAGACTCCCACAAACAAGAAAAACACAAGATAAATGGACAAATGTAGACAAAACACAGTACTACAGTATACACAAACAATATTTATTTCTCAAATGGACTTTACAGATAGCACACAGGACAAAAACAGCACAAAATCTCAGGACAACACTCTCTACATAGCCACACAGTCTAGAAGGATCATAGACTGCAAAGTGAAAGTGAAAGTACACCCACTGTACATGATCTGTAAACAGGATATCCTATTACATCACTTCCTGTATGAAAAGTCCTGCCTTTTTCGCATTATGCGTCAATTTTTGTTTACCAAAACTGTATTTGCGTCATTTATTTTGACGCACAGACATGATTATTAACCCGCATCCACATAATGATACATGGACTGTACAAATATCTGGATGCGGGCTACCTTTCACTCCTGTGCGTAAAAAAAAATAACACAAATACAGTTTTGGTTGTCAAAAAACGACGCACAACGATAGGGACGTAAAAATTACAGTGCATTAACTGGTTTGGGCCATTTTTACTTGTTTTTTGGTTATTTTACATTTGGAACAATTCAGAGATTGGCTAATTGAAGACAGTATGGTGTTGATGGTGTATGTTCACATGTGTAACATCATACTGCAGCGGAACATCATCCACTACACCCTTCACAGTATTTTTACAGTTGGCTGACGCAATAGGTGGTCATAAGTGTGGCCTACATATATGTGTTGCACAAATTGTGCATGTTTGGCATAAGGAGAGGATAGAAATGTGACGCACATATGTACAATACCTAAATGCCTTTGGCTCAAAGTGTGTGCTTTGACAACTAATGTGTTGGTTGACCAAGTGTGTGTGTATCACATGAAGCATAATTGTACATATGGTTGTATGAATGTGACGTCCATGTGCCCAATCCTTAGATGCAAGTCAAATTGAAAATGAGCAAGGGCATGTGTTAGTCATACATGTAACAACAACCGTAAAGTGTACTTCCAAGTTTAAGGGTCACGTAGACACCACATGTGACATAGCATGCACCAGATGGATGGCAGACGCTTGTTCATGTCAATGGTCCACATTTTCTACATCCTATGTCCTACAGTATTGGTAAGAGCTTCCTAGGCACTAGTTGGTGAATCCCACAGTGAGTCATACACATGCATTGAGGAAGTGGGTACCATGTTGTTTGCACTGACAGACAAGGCTGAATCCCATATGTATGATGACACCACAGTTGAGGCCATAGAAGTGAGGCTTGTTTTCCCCTTATTGAGTGATGGTGTCTTAGTTGTGTGCCATATGCTGCGTTGGACCTTGCTTTCAACATGTATGTGTGAAATAGTTGTGGTCCTCTGCTATTGGCCTTCAAAGGAGATATTTACATGATATATGTCATTAAGAGTGTGTGTGTATGTGACCATTGTATGTTAGGCATCACATTAGCTCTGGGATGTTCCGTGTCCTACTCAGTATCTCAGCAATGCTCCATGAGGCAACACTCTTATTCTGATAAGTAGAGATGAAGGTGTGCAAAAAGGAATAGCCAGACCATGATATGGTGATTAGAATAGGTGTTTATTTAAATTCGTTAACTAAAGTGGTGAAGGTGATCATATTCAGAAGAAATTATTTACAATCTGTTGCTGCCTGCGTATACCAGCAGCTGTGTTCTGTATTTCCCCCTCCTGTTGCAGGCCAGCATCCTCCTCTTCCTCCTCTTCAGGCATATGTGGCTCTGGTTCCAGGAGGGGAATGTTTCTTTTGATACAAATGTTGTGCAATATTGCACATGTGAGGATGATCCTACAGACCATCTCAGGGGAATATTGGAAGCTACCACCAGTGATGTCGAGGCAGCGGAACCTTGACTTGAGGATGCCGAAGGTCCGCTCGACAATGCTGCGTGTCCTCCTATGGGCGTCGTTGTATGCACACTCTGCAGCAGTACTTGGGTTGCCAAATGGTGTCATAATCCATGGCTGGATGCAATACCCCTGATCAGCTGCAACAGAAAATGAATGGGATCATGTTGATGTAGCTGGCACTATTGAAAAGACCTTTCATAGCAGTAGTTGCCTTGTGTTGTCTGTGACTCTTTTGTGTACTAATGTGGCATCCTATGCTTGTAGGCTGTACCATCTGCATTGTGTTGTTTCCTTGGATGAACGAGTGTTTGTCTGCTAACCGTTTGTCAGCAGTATGTTTTGGGATTTTCAGTACAGTGTGCCATCCCTAGCATTGTGACTTGTGATACAGGTGTCCGTGTGTCTTCACTGGGGGTGAGATGATAGTTCCATGCACAGTTTAAATTGAATGTGTTGTTAACACGTTCATATCAAAGTACCCTGGACATCCCATACCTTGAAACCTATGCAATGGATTAATGTAAAGGTCATTGGTACACTTACAATTTGCAAGGTGACATTTTGGCAACCACACTCATTGACGTCTTAACATTAGGCTGTACAGTAATTTCCGATGTGTGACAGGTCCATTGGTGACTTAAGAAACATGGCTAGCGATGTCACGACCTCAGTGTGTTCCTGTTCACATATTGCTGTTGTGGTGTATGTGTTGTGTGTCCTAGAGGGTTGCTATGCAGTGTGTATATAAGTAGGTTTTTGTACTTACCAACAAGTAGTCCATTGCCATACCGTCCATCCTGGAAGTGTTCATTGATGGTGCAGTGATGGAAGATGTATGAGTGATGTATACTCCCAGGATATTTAGCCACGATGTTGGTGATCAATCCCTGGTGATCGACTATGGCCTGCACGTTGATGGAATGTGTGTGCTTCCTGTTGCTGTAGATGTGTTCAGTTGCAGCAGGTGGCACACGGCGTACATGTGTGCAGTCAATTGCACCAAGGACGTGTGGGAAGCCACTGACGAGGTAGAACCCCTGTTTTGTTTCCTGCTGCTTCTGCAGTGTGTTAGGGAAGCAGACGTGGCGGGGTGTCAGTCGAATGATGGCATCCAGTACTTTGGGCGAAAAGGCAGAGAATGATGGTTGTGATATTCCGCCAACCAGGGCACCAGTTGTTCTGAAAGAGCCACTTGCCAGCATATGAAGTATGGCAAGTAGCTTTGTTTCTGTTGGGATGGTGCGGGGTGTCACCAAAGTGGGGGCCAACTGCTGTTCAATGTTGCGCAGCAGCTGCTGAATGGCCTGCCAGTTCAACCGGTACCTCTGTATGATGTCGTGTTCCCTGAGGCCCTGAAGGGTGGTTCTTGGGTGGAATATCCTCTCCTGCCTTCTGCGCTGCCTTTGGGGTCCCTGCTGTTGTTGTTGTAGCTGCTGTTGTTGCTGCTGGGCTCCGCGTCTGCGTGCACGCTGGATTAGTATCACCTCCAAGGCTCCCTGTTGCTGCTCTGCTGCTCTGCTGTTTGTTCTGTGTGTTCTGATTAAATACAGGTGTGTTTGCCCCATTTAAACGCCTGCCCTGACCCAGGCGTTAATTTTTTACGCAAATCAGGCTGTGCGTCATTTTCTGGCTCCGCTTCCCGGCCGTGCGTCATTTTTGCCTGAAAGCATAAATACGACGCACGGCCGTTTAAGCCATTTTTTGGACGGGAACGCCTACCTTGCATATAATTAACGCAAGGCGGGTTGCCGCATCCAAAAAATGACGCACGCGCCGGAATGTTGTCGTCCGCGGGCTCGGGCGTCAAAGTTTAAATACGGGGCAACGTTTGCACTGATTCTGCATCAAAATTTTTGACGCACAATCAGCGCAGACGGAGTATAAATATGCCCCCAGGTGCCTCTGGTATTACAAAAATGGTGACAGAGATATGTGCAACCTCTTCTGTAATACTGTTAGCTCTGGTGCTAAATGTCCACTTGTGAATTCTCAATGGGGCATCCCATCATTTACATGGGGCCGTGGCTCCATGCAGAGAAGAAAACCTCTCCAGCATATCATAGAGCTAGATGCAGAGGAAAAAAGCCTTCAGGAAGGTACACTGGCATGGTGCCACATACTATAGAAGGAGCAGCCTTGAAAGGGGAAGAACAGGTTCCTGGGACCCCCCCCCAGGTGCCCCACTGTGAAATTCAGGCTAGGTTGCTATCTGCACAGGGTAAAGGATTTTCAAACAGCCAGTCCACTTTTTATTATTGCATTGTTTCCAGTGCTGGCTCCAGTTAGTGTTGTTAGTGATAATAGTGCATTCAGGGGCATATGTATACTCAGTTTGCGCTGAATTAGCACAATTTTTACGCTAATTCAGCGCAAACCTAACTCCATATTTATACTTTGGTGCTAGACACGTCTAGGGACATCATGTGAGTCCACCCTAAATGAACTCTCCCAGATGCCAAAAGCCAACAAAATAAAGAGGATGGGGAACTAGGCACACAAAGGTTAAAAAAGGGTGGGAAAACACAAACTATTGTGGACAATAAGGGAAAAATACAGAATTAAATTCATCCAACTAATTGACTGATTTACAGGTGAGCAGTTTTTACATGTCAATACTCTAAAATGGATACATAAGCAATAAGGAAAACAATGAAATACAAAGTTGTCAGTCCATCCTAACCTGAGGTATATGAAAACACAAAGGAAACACTAGCAAATCCCTAAGGTGGGGTTAGACTCACTCAACGATCCAGGTAGTAATAAGGTAGAGCACAAACTTAGGTGATGTCAAAGAGTATTTCCTCAAGAAGTGAGTGGATAATGCCCCTTGTCAAGACAGAAGCTCTTTTCATGGTCTGACTTGCAAGACAATTATGTGAGGATCACCAGGAGAGGATCTTTTACTTTGTCCACATGTTGAGGAGTACATGTTTTGATTGGGCAGAAGTTAGGTTCTTACACAAAAAAGTGTTTTCTCTCCACCCAGTTGTAATGAGTTTGTATATATACCCAGCTGCCTGAGTTTTAACTTTCAGGGTCACACATATGACACTGCAGTTTTAATAAAGTGTCTTAGAGAACTAAATAATTTATGTTGTTTTTCCTTGACAGTAGCACAGATTAGAGGAGGACAGCCATTAGCTTACATTGATTTTTAGGTCTGGCTTTGCGGTAGACCTTTTAACCTACACTAATATTATTCTACAGTTCTTTGCTTACACACAAATACATATTCATTCCCATGCCAGTTACTTGTAATGCTGCATGTTACCATACAACATTCCTTTAAAGCCAGATCAATTGGCATTGCCATTGCTTGTTAATGTTTAAGAAGGGGCAACTGTCCAGTTGGGTATAACTCTTCACACCCAGGTGCCCTGAACATATCTCCCTCAGACAAGGACATAAGGATAAGATGGAAAAATTGAGAGGCACATACTAGAGTGACTAGAGACAGAACTGTCTGGGTGTAACGAATAATTGAGACAAATTGTTCATAGTAAAAAAGCAGCAATAGTAAAGACACTTGTCTTTCATCATCAGTTTTGCTCTTTGAGTGGTGCAGCAGACATGCACCATGCAGATCTCTGGCACAAACTCAAGTTCAAGCTGCATGCAAGCGGATGTACCTTTAATCCTGGATTGAAGTGTGGCACAACACATCAAATACAGTCCTGAAGCACAATTGGCCCCACAAGAATGATGGAGAGCAATATATTTGCAAATCATAAAGGTCTATTAACAAATTAGCAAATTCAAATCAAATCATTCAAATTAATTGTTACTCAGTATTCAATACATGAATACGTTAGTCAATATTCTTTAAATTAATTCAAAATCAAATGTACAAAACAAACTGTTAAAGTTGTCATATAGCAATTCAAAGAAGGCACAGTATCAATTAGGAAGATGTATCTAATTTGCTAATCTAGAGAAAGCGGGAAGGTTGGGTTGAAGTTAGGCAGATAGTGTAAACAAGTAAAGCCTCTAAAGCAGGGATACTCAAAGTACGGCCCGCGGGTCTCATGCCGCCCCTCTGACCTTTACATGCGGCCCCTGGGGCAACAGGAGCACTGGGCAGCTGCTTGCTCGACTCCGCACTGACAAAAATATTAAATACAAACTCAATCTTTTATTTCAAACTTAATTGGTGTTAAAGAAAGGAAGGGACTCCTGCACTTAACTTTGGAAATGCCTTCATTTTTAAAGACATCTTGCAGCGTAAGTGTAAAACTAAGACAGTCTCTTCAAAAATAATTAAGTGCATTTAGTTAACATGCAGAACCTTTTTGCCTTAGTACAATTTATTTTATCAGTGCATTGAGATGTATTTATTTTAAAGTGATAGTTAAAAAACATAAATTTGGAAACATTAATTATTTCCCTTACCCTGAGAACACCACCAATAGTAAATTAAAGAGGCAAGTCACTTGGTATGTGCACTTTATGGGTGGCCTGGGTTCCTATAATACATAAACAACATTATTGTTTATTAAATCAAACATAGAAGCAGGTTATGTGCAGCGCACACCATGAATCATGTATTTCGAGGTCATCTTAAATGTGATAATGCAGAAAAAGGAGTGAATTGAGACTAAACAATTGCCTAGGATCACACAATTTGGAAAAGTCAGTAAGCTGGGATTAATTCCAGGATTTCTGGTTTCCCATTGTTTATTTCAGCCACTAGATGTATAACCTTTGTTTCCCCTACACCTACCTTGCCACCAATCCCCCTAATCACCCCACCTGACCTCCACTGCCCTGGCATCAATGCAGCCCCCAGGTACGTCACAGACCAAACTTTTGGCCCCTGGGAAAATGTTTGCGAGTACCCATGCTCTAAAGGCATAATCAAATATAGATTCAGTTGGGTAAATGAGAATGGATTTTTAACTTTTCCTGGCAGGAGCAAAAGACAACAGCTGTCAAAGGAGCAAAGTAAATGTCTCATCTAAGGAGAGTAGAAAGGGCATCTGATACAACACTTTCGGCAAAGCATAGTTTAAATCATAACTTCTATGGTCAACATCATTCCCTATGCCTCAGACAGAAGAGGTGACTCCAAGAGTCAGGATGCTAGCTTCCTGTTACAATTAAAGGAGCCACAAAATCCGAAGAAGTCAGTCTTGGTGAATTGGTAGTCAAGAATGCCTATCCACTGCTGACTGCCAATGTGCAGCCTGGGAGACCAAGAACTTACCCTCACATTGCACCCAAGTTTGCTGGACACAGGAGAGTTGACGGAGTGCATTTTGGTCGCCCAACTCAGGAGTTATCACCACTGGTTTTGATGTAACCGGAGACCACTAGCTGGCAACTAATTTTTGGCTGGCCTTCAACCAGACGTAGAGGGACTTCGAGCCCTGGTGGCCAAGGTCCCCCCACCAAGACCGTGGACTAAGTAGTAGCCCCAGGAAGACTTCCATCACCAGATCAGCGTTATCAGCATCCTTTGGCATCTTCAGCATCCTGCATTGGTACCATTCTATTACAGTGCAATGCGGTTCACCTATAGAGCCTGGAACTGGACTAGAGATAGATTTGACTGTAAGGTAACTGTCCAACCAGTCAACATTGACCTCTGTGGCCTGCTACCTACAGGAGCTCGTCACGCAAAGCGGGCCAGAGTGGTAGTTTACAACTGTAAATTACCTCAATTTCCACTTGGATGACCCCAATGACACCAAGTCCACCATACTTCTCAAGGATATGAGCCTCATAGGACTCGCTCAACTGGTCACTGACCCCACACAAAAAGCTGGGCACATACTCAACCCCATCTTCACCTCCAGTGACAGAGTAAAATGTAGCCATGCCACAGTGGCCCAACCACAGCATTGTCCCTTTCACTATCTCTGGCGCACAGGATACTAGCACTAAATGCCACAGCCCCAACCATGGCAGCTGGAGCAAGATTACAGAAACACAGTGGAGCAGGCTCTCTGTACTTCCCAACCCAAGGCCTTATTTGGCCTCAGACAGGCCATCCAGAATTTCTCCACCTGGATCATCAAATACGCCAACAGAGTCGCCCCTTTGTAGCCTGCCAGTGGCAAAAAAACTTCAAGAGAGCTGGTACACCCCAGAGCTCAGAACCACCAAGCACAGATGCTTCCTACTTGAGAAACAATGACTGCAACTACCAGTGGCAAATCAAGGAAGCCAAGAGTGCAACAATCACCACCCGCAACAACACAACAGCCAACTGCACAAAATAACTATTCATAATAGTTAAACAATACTCCAACCCGACCACCACGATCCACCAATCCCAAGAACTCTGCAACATCCTCTCGGACTCCTCCCACTACAAGGTTGCCACCATCTACAACAACTTCGACACCAACCCACAGTCCTTAACCTCAACTCTCGACCTCCCAGTGTACACCAACAGAACTATCATCACATGGACACCGCTCACCACCCAATCCACCTTGGCCATCATGACATCCATCCACTCTTGGGCACCCACCAACCCAGGCCCCCACCACTTGTTCAACCTCTGAACCAACCACATCAGCAAGGAACTCACCAACATCCTCAACACCTCCATCACCATGACAGTCTTCCCATGAAAACTAAAATACACAGAAATCAAATCCCTCCTAAAGAAACCCTCTACCGACCCCAGCAAACTCAAAAATTACAGACCTCCCTCTCTACTACTCTACACTGCCAAAGTACTCGAGAAGGCCATCAATGAACAGCTCACCGTGTACCTGGAACAAAACAACCTGCTGCACTTCTCCCAATCAGAATTCTGTGCCAACCACAACAATGATTCAGCACTCTTTGCAGCCACTAATGACATCAGAGCCCTCCTCGATGATGGGGAAACTGCTGCCCTGACCCTCCTCAACCTAAAAGCCACATTTGACACCATTTCCCAATACACCCTCATAAACAGACTCCACAGCATCGGCATACAGGAAGATACCCTCAAATGGATCAACTAATTCCTTACAGAACATACTCAGAGTGTCCGGCTGCCTCTCTTCACCTTCCCAAGGATCATCCCTCAGCTTCACACTGTTCAACACCTACTTGAGCCCCCCAGCCGATGTCATTAGATCTCACAGACTCAACATCATCTCCTATGCAGACAATACACAGCTCATCCTATCGCTCACTGAAGACCCCTTCACTACCAGAACTAACTTCTGCAATACCATTACCAATGTTGCAGAATGGATGAGAACAAACTGTCTCAAACTCAACTCAACAAAACGGAAGTGTTGATCTTTGGGAAGAACACATCCATATGAAACCACAGCTGGTGGCCAGCCAAACTCAGACCCACTCCCACGCCAACAGATTACGCATGCAACCTAGGCATCATCCTCAACAGTGATCTGACCATTAGGTGTCAAATCATCGCAGTTGCCTCCTCCTTCTCCCGCACCCTCTGCATGCTCCACAGACTCTTCAAATGGATCCCAGTCAACACAAGGAAAGTCATCACCCAGGCCCTCATCCCCAGCCGCCTCAAATATGGCAGTGCACTCCATGCCGGCATCTCTACCCAACTCTTCAAAAGATTGCAGACAATGAATAATGCAACAGCCAGAATCATCCTGGATCTCCCCAAAAGTGCCCACATCACCCACCTCAGAAACCTCCACTGGCTCCCCATCCAGAAGAGATGCCAGTACAGTCTCCTCACACAAACACCTACAAGCCCTACATGATCAAGTTCTGGCCTACATCAACCAACTGAGCTTCACCAAACTGCTGGACACCTGTGATCCTCCTCGTTCACTCTCCCATACACACAGCTGCAGTGGTGGATTTTCCTTCCCCTACACTGCCGTCAAGGCCTGGAACGACCTACCCCTCCTTCTCTGAACAGCACCCTCCCTTTCAGACTTCAGGAAGAAACTCAAGACCTTGCCATCTGATGGAAACCTCGCACCCTAGCGTCAAAATACCACAAGGGGTGACAGTGCAGCGCTTTACAAATACAGATTGATTGAATGATTGATATAAAAGTCTTCAAAGATTCTAAAATGAACCACTAACTGCAGTAGGCGGCAAAGCTTGTTTGTGTTTGGAATGAAAAGCAGTGATTTATTATTTGGTAATAGTTATATGTCCAGAACCCTCCAGTGGATTGTTTTGTCTTTCAGGTGTCATTTTAAAGGTAAAAATACAACCTATTTTTATAAACTGGTGTCTAATTTTTATTGAGTCTGGTTTCCTTCTTATTCAACTGTTTTGGTAGTTCTGAAAGCTTTACTAATGTCCCTTTCATAAAGTCTCACTGCTCAGAGCCACAGCTACTCAGGGTTGAGCTAACATTTTACAAATTAGTCTGACTGAACCCAGCATGTCTAGTGAGGTTATTACACAGTTAGGTCTTAAAATAATACCATATAATAAACCACTTTCCTCACGCAATGTAATCTCAGCTGCTTGACATTCAGCTAGATATCTGCATCAGAATGAAACAGCTCATTCAGGATGGCCCCTATTGCAGATAGTGGGCTCAGTATTCAGCTCTCCAAAGAACAAACACAGATAAATATTCACACAAAACCTAAACAAGAGAATACGTTTTAATTAAAGTAGGCTGCTACAGCTTGGGTCCTGAATCAAGAAAGAGGGAAAATGCACAACAGACAGAAAAGCATTGCAACTTAACATAAGCAATTTTACAATAACCATGATCAACTTTAATGGAAACTCACACCTTGTGCTAAATATACGTACTGTAGATTGATGTAATTGTTTGTACAACGTATTAATATTGAGAAAATATCTCCAATTCTTCCCTCTGGTGACTCAAACAGTCATCACTCATTACATTCATAATCCCCTTTGATACTGTATTTCATACACCAGTTATTGACGTTTAATGCATGTCTATCTAGACTTATATAAATCCCTTAACTCACCAATACTGTGACTCTGCAACTCATCAAACTCTACTTAATCTCGCTTTCTTTTTTACCATTCCCTTTTGTCAATGGTTCCCCTCCTTTACATTTTGAACAACTCTTTGCTCTTGTTATTTAAATTCCCTTAATGAAAATAATAAGAATATTATAGAAGAGAGTTAGTATAGCTCCTAATATTCCGCTGTCAGTACCAATAAGCCATCTGCAAATAATTGCTTCCCTATTTCTTCCCATGCACCTATCTCTTCCAATTCCTTCAACTCTTTGAAAACATCTGATATATTAGTGATAAACATATTGCTATCAGTACTTTTGTTAGATACGTAAATGCAGCACTATTTGATGTGTAGCATGCGGTGGACTCCACCCAAAGTAGACAGCTTTCTAATCTTAAAGCCATTGAAAACTACTCATACAGAAGGAATCATTACTCCAGAGATGTCACCAAATGCTTGTGAAGCAATACTCTTAGCTCTTCCATGAAGCACTATTCTGTTATCATCTGTCTCTTCTAAGGGAAAAACTCAGAAACACTAAAGCTGCAAAGCAGCTACATATCCCATTAGCACGAAGTTCAAAATAAGCATTCTTTCCACACACATAAGTAACTACTGGCACAACAGGATCTTTTTCATTTTATATCTGATCCCATAAAACGTAAAATTGTTGCATACACTCGCTTCAACCCACCATGTGACTACTTCTAACCTTTTCCTTTCTCCTTATAAAACAGAGCTTTCCTTCCTTTGCCAATCCAAATTTAGCTTTGAATGTATTTCAGTAACTTTCCAACTTTTTTCTTCCTTTTCACAATCTTCCTTAGTTCTTCTCATGGCCTTCAACTCCATCTCCTCTCTTCTTTCTTCCAATTCTTCTTAGATCTAGTAAACTTACATGCAATTCTTTCTTGAAGTAAGCAGGGAACATTAACTTCTGTGAGAGATTTAAAATAACCCTTCAGCTTGTCTGTATTCCTAGCATTAAAATATGGATTACAATTCATATACACTGGTACTAAATCAAAAAGCAAATACAATTTGGAAAAATAATAAGGCCCTTATGATAAAGAAGACAAAGAGTTATGCTACACAACAATGAGTAAGTTAGAAGCAAATGATAATACTTGATTGATTCCCCCTGCTGTTGATGCAGGAAAATAGGTGCAGATATTACAGCCATGTGTGTGTGTAGGACAGTGCAGCCTTTTGACATGGTCACCCCCACTTTTTTCCAGGTATCTGATACAAATTTGAGTGTAAGTGCACTGAGATTCTGCTAAGTAGGTTCCCAGTGCCAGACCTCTTTCCTTCAAACTGTGAAATTGTTACCCTATTGGCCATAACTTTGGCACCTTATTAAATGGTACCCCTGGTACCTATGGCATGGGTGCTAAAGATGGTCCCCAAGGGCTGAAGCCTGTATTGTGCCACCCTCAGGGACCTCCCTCCCTAGCATATGCAGACTGCTATTGCCGGTGGTATTCCTTGGTGCAGCTAAAAAGGAAAACAAGACATGGCACACAGCCTGTGTGCCATGTCGCCTAACACTGCAATCAATATATATAAATCAACCCTACAGTAGGCCTTACAGCCCTAAGGCAGGGTGCATTATGTTACATGTGACAACATATCTGCAAAAGCGGATATGCCCCTGCTTTGCCTTTTGTCGATTCTCAGACCTAGTGAGTGAACAAAGAAGCCATTTTTAAGTACATGTGCTTGACACTGGTCAGTACAAATTCCCCAGCTACATGATTACCACTGAAAATAGGGATGTTTGGTATCAAACATCTGGCATTAATTAACCCTCACTGATGCCGGTGATGGTTTCTTAATACATGCACCAAGGGCACCTTAGAGGTGCCCCCTGAAAAACCTACCACTACCTGTGTGGTGGTTCACTAGTTCTTACTAGCCTGCCACCCCAAGAGTGAAAATCTGTTCTCAGGCGGAGAGAAACAAAGCTTGCTGTGGCAGGGGTGTTAGCACACCCCTCCCAACAGAATGACATGTGAATCTGTATTCCAACGCCGGGGGCTTCAAAGAAGCCCACCGCCCTTGATTTATAAATCTGGCTTCCCTCTAAGGAGAGGATGCCGACCCCCCCTGTCCCAGGGCCCATTTGGCACCTGGCAGGTGGGAAAATTAATAGTCAGGGTGGCGTGCCTAAGGTGATCTGCCTGATATGGACACAATTTTTTTAAGTCTGCCATCTTGGTGATGGCAGAACTAGTAACTCTGGGACAGGGTTATGCCCACTTCCCACAGGAAGTGTCATATAGGGGGTGTAGTGACCTCAGGGGTTGGTAGCCCATTGGCTACTACCTTACATTCCCTGAAACACTCCTAAATTCAGAATTTAGGGGAGACTTTGGCACCAGGAAATCAGATCCTGCTAACCTGAAGAAGAAAGACATCACAGAAACACAAAAGGAAAGAACTGAAGAGCAGTGACGGACTCGGCGCCAGCCTGTTTGCTGACTTTGACAATTGCGATAAAGATGCCTCGTCCACCAGCTGCTGAAACTTGCAAAAACACGGGAAGACTGCCAGCCTCCACCCCAGCACAAGGTACTCCCATGGAGCAGAAGAGCTGCTTCCCTGCACCTTTGCAGACACCTAAGAAACACTGAAGAGGAGTCTAGACTGCCAGAACCTGATGCCAGACAGTACTACTGCTCCTGTGCCCCCTAGCCCAAGTTGAAGTGCGCCAATGGTGCCAGCATGGTGCCCAGCCTCTCCAGAGAAAAAGTCCATTGTGGGTTTCCCCACTGCGACCTTCACACCGACACCTGCAGCCTATTTGTGCAAGCCACCCTCAACCGCGACCACTTCCAGTGATGGTAACTCAATGGTCCACTTCACCACCTCTGCACCCCGACACCCCGCACCGAGGAGAAGAGGACCACTGGTGTCTCTGCATCCCCCAGACTCATATGACTTGACTCCACTTGTTGGCTCATCCGGACTGGTCCCAAGCCCACAACTGCAGCCTGTTTCTATGGACCCCCTCCACTGTGACCGCCACCGGTGACTGACACCCGATGGTCCAAGGACCGTCTGCACCCAGACGTCCCAGATCGAGGAGAAAAAGATCACTGGTGTCCCTACATCTCCAAGCATTGCAAGAACTGAGCCCACTTGGTGGCGCACCCTGATTGGACTCCTAGTCCTAACCTGCAGCCTCTTTTCAACTGGACAAATCCCCATTTACTAACATTGGGCACCCAACGCTGTACTACACCTCTGCACCAGGCCGCCCCAGTGCCGCACGATGTGACCTGTTGGTGTGACTTTGACCCTTACCCAATACTTACCTTAAGTCCAGAAGATTGGTCCTGTAAGTTACTGTACCGTACCTGTTTGCCGTATTTGTTTTCCCTCCATAGGATAACATTGTAGCTTTCAAGAATCGCCCTATGTTGAGTTTTCTAAACTGTCAATATTTTTCCTGGAAAAACTTCCTTACCTGGCTGTAATAATTTTGGTGCCAAAACATATATAAGGCTGTTTGTTATTTTTCTAAATTGGTGTGGTTCTCCTTATTGAGTTTTGTGTTTCATTTATTGATTGTGTGTGTATTTGAAGATGCCTAACACTTAACCACACCACCCCCTAGAGAGCACCTTGGGATTGCTAGAGAAAACCCTGGTCACTAGTAAGGGAACTCCTGGACTGTTTGCATGTTATACCTCATTTTGGAATACCATATAAAGAGCCAGCTTCCTACAGCATGTATGACTCGTGCATATTCATGAAAACGATTAAAAAATACATCATCAGTGAAATTCCCTTCAAAACAGTCTCTATCGAAAATCTTCTTATTAAATCTATGCTGTTCTTCTAGGCGAGTAGAATTAGGTTTCGTTACAGTGGAAGCATCCTCACTGGAAGCAGTTAAGCCTACTAATAGATCATTCATTAAGATGAGTAAGACAATTGCTTCTGTTGTTGATATCACTCTATAAGTGTTTGGTGACTGAGACACCATGGTTTATTTTGGTTCAGATCAAAAGAGCACAAAAGTCAAAAGCAAAAGCAAGTTCTATTTATCAACTTCAACTTTGTGCAAATTGACAAACATTGATTAGTTTAAAATTAGTATATGAATTCAGGTAACTTTAAGAGTTGTCCCCAATGCTACAACAGTTTGTACTAATAATAATAACTCTACTCCTTTACTGGAGCCTAGGCCCTAAGAAGTCTAATGAGTTTGCACCAAAGTTTCAGGTAACTGGAAATGCCATTTGAAACGAATCAGTCAAAAAAAAAAAAAAATGAATCAATCTTCAGTGTGTTAGCTTTAATCATGGAGGGATTGAATCACTTTCCATAGATTTTCAGTCTCATGGGTTGTAACCACAGTAGGTCCATTCAGGAGTCAGGTACCTTCAACTTGGCACCTCTGTTCTCTTTAATCTCCTGACCACTCAATCAATCAATCAGTTTTTGTAAAGCACGGCTACTCACCCGTGAGGGTCTCAAGGTGCTGGGGGGGACTGGGATGCGGGGGGAAGGGAGGTGCCTCATCCGCAGAGCCATGTCTTGAGGTTCTTCCTGAAGATGGTGAGCGATGGGCTTTGTCAGAGTTCTAGGGGCAGGTTGTTCCACCTCTTTGCTGTGATGTAGGTGAAGGATCGTCCTCCGGCAGTGGTTTTTTGAATACATGGGATAGTGGCCAGAGCCAGTTGAGTAGAGCGCTGGTTGTTCACCGTCATTGTGACTTTGTTCACTTGTCTCAGTTTTCTTATTGACTGTTTCTAGGATGGCACAACAGCTCTCAGTCCTTCATCCTTCCTTGGCCACCTCTTTCTTCTCAGGCCCCTCAGAGGCTGAGCTGTTTGGCCATACTTTAGGCTGAGTTATTCTTTGCAGTTTTTTCTGCTTGGTTCAGTATGGATGGCTCCTCTTGGCTCATTCACTATGTGAGGAAAGTGGTGTATTATATGGGGTGGTTGTGCAACATCACCGTGTAATACACTCATGATACCGACTTGGGTCCAGTCAAGCTTTAAACCTTAGCTCAGCCCTGAGTAGCTGTGGCTTCAAGCAGCCAGGCTTATACAAAGGAACAAGTGTACAGCATTTAGCAGTACCAAAATACAAAATAAAAAAGTCACACAACACGAAAGAAATCTGACACCAACTTTTAAACAAAGATCTTATTTTCATGAATTTTTAAACACCAAAAAAAAGTTGATGAGAGGGTTCCAGAGTTATAGAATTTTAGGCTGATTGAAAATCACTGCAAAGTTCCAAAAAACATTAGTGACTGCAAAGTTTGAAAATTTTGAAAAACATTTATAGAGTTGTTTTTAGCTACTCCAGGCCCTCTTTGGGCAATCAAACCCAGCATGGGGAAGGTCAAGAGGGCCACAAAAGGAATTTTAGGACAGTTACCTTGTCATCTAAGTAGTCCCAAGTCCAGTTCTAGGCTCTGTGGGTGAACTACCATAGACTTTAATGGAGTTGTCCTGACAAAAGGGAAACAGGATACTGAAGAGGCTGTACAATGCTTAGGATAGTGACCGGTTAATGGGGATCTTACAGCTCTATTCTTTGCCCACAGTCCAGGTGGGGTGACTTTGGCCCCAGGGGTCGATGTCCATCAAAGTGCTTTTTGTCCAGCAAAAGTCCAGTTGCCACTGGACTACTGATCTCTGGTCACAGTAAAACCAGTGGTTCCTTATGGTGAAGGATGGTGTCTGTCTTGGGTGACCAGTTTGCACTCTGACAACTCTCCCAGGTCCAGCAGACTTGAGTGAAGCACTGGAATTTGATTGTCCAGCTGCACGTAGGAGGCCCAAAGTGATCAAGTGATTGTGGCTGCTGACTGGACAGCACAGGCTTCTTCAGGTTTTGTGGCTCCGGCGCTGTAACAGGAAGCTACCTAACTGGCTCTTGGATGTCATCTCTTCTGCTTGGGGCTCCGGAGTGATTTTTCCACACTTCAGGCACCACAGGCACATTCTTCTCTTTTCTAGCCCAAGGATCAGCAAGTGCAGTCCCGCCATTGGTGCAGCCTCTCTTGCCAGTTCCATGAAACAGTAGGGCAGATCTTCTTTAGTTCACTCTGGCCCAGATGTGATCTGAGGTCTGGGTGCAATATTTATGTCTAGGAAGTGTCTTTAGGTGATTCAGCGGTTACTAGCCAATGGGCTACTAAGACCCTTCATGTTGATGATGGATTCCTGCAAGGTGTGGCATCTAGCCATCCCAGTTTGTACATTTCTGCCCAGTCCCAAGATGTTAGAAACCCTCCCTTGATATGTGGAGCTTGGTAGCCCACCTTAGAGATTTGACTATCTGAGGGCTACAGGCCCAAGAAAAAAACAGAAACAGCTTGCCAACTGGTCTCCACTCTCTCCCCAATACCAACCCGCCTAAATTGACAAAAGACCTGCCTCCTTAGTGTGTGTTTACCATTTGCCATCTTCTAGCAGCAGGTTTCTATTATTCTCGCTCCTAGAAGTCATTCACACTTTTCCCTAGGAGGGCAGAAGATTGTTTTGTGACCTGCATGGCCACTGGAAAACCTGGGCAACAGAGTGTTAACTTTATAAAAGTTGCATTAAATTAATGGTGAGACAAAACACACCGTATCAACCAGTCCTTTGCACATAAACACACACAAAGTGAATTCTTTACCAGCAGAGAATCACCCTGGCTAGTGTGGTTTACTCCTCCATGCAAAAGGTTTAACCGAACACTAATTCAGTTAGTATACTCTTACAATAGTAGTTTACTAAGTTACTATCTTGGTGTGGCCTATTGCGCTTCACAGTCCACACCCCAAACCTAACAGACAAGTCACAAGTCTTCATAATCCAATAACCAAACTTCAACTCTTTGCAGCAAATGCCTTTCTCTTCAAATGTACAAGCAATACACACAAAAAAGCACTTCATTTTTTAACTTCAACACATAGCCCTTCTAGATCTAATTTGACAACATATCGCCAAACACGCACTAACTCATCAAAGCCCAGAAACACAGCAATGCTAAAAAAACACAATCCAAGATGCATAAACATCATTATAGTCATTCTCTTAGGACATTGCAACCATTTCAGGATTGCTCGAGAACCACCAATACTTTGATCTGCATCATGGAACCTCTGGGACATGGGCGGCATTGGGGAAGATTCTGACTGCCTCTGCGGGACTGTTAGACCTGATAGACATAGGGTGGTCTTCCCCAACACTTTTTGCTGAATTTATTTTTGTTGACTTTGAGACTCTGCACACTTCACCACTGTTAACTAGTGCTTAAGTACTTATACTCTCTCCTTTAAACCTGGTGAAATTGGGTTTCATTCAATTGGCACATTTCATTTATATCTAAGTCCCTAGTAAAGTGGTACTGCATGTAACCAGGGCTTGTTAATTCAATGCTACTAGTGGGCCTGCAGCACCCATTGTCCCACCCACCTAAGTAACTCTTTCAACATGTCTCAGGTCTGCCGTTGCCATCGTAAACTTGCCAGGCCTACAATTTTCTTTTTGATACATATAAGCCACTCCTAGGGTATGCCCTAAACAGCCCACAGGACAGGTTGCAGTTTATTTAAAAGGAGGTTGGATATGAACTTTTAACTTTTACATCACCTGGAAGTGAAAAGCTCTTACATTTCTTTTTCACTACTGCCAAGCCTACTTCTCCCATAGGATAACATTGGATTACCTTATTTCATTTTTAAGGGATAATCTTCAAGTGGATGCTGGTACGAAAGTCAAGTTTGGTTCCTAATGAACTGCAATGTAAAACCTTTTTTAATGGTAAAGTTGGACTTTAAGTCACAGTTCTTATCATTTTATAACCATTTGATGCCTACAGCCTGGATTCTAGGTGATATGTGTAGGTGTAACTCAGAGTTGTTCTTCGTGTATTACTTCCAGACATTGAGACAAAATAGGAATAAGTGTTGGCAGGATGGGCCACCTCTGACTTGATAGGGGGGTGGGTCTGTTGCCTACCACACTGCACATGACAAACACTCTGCCTCAGCACACTTACTAATAGCTTCACGTTAGTCTTTTGTGTCGACAGACAAGCTGGGGCAAGGGCAGGGAGGCAGGGAATTCCGGACACTTCTGTAGAGGGTTAGGACTCTAGAAGGTTCTTCCACTTCAATGTGGGTACCCTTATAAATAGTACACCCTCAGACCAAACTCTTCATATAACCTCTGGACCTGTGGACTCTGTCAGGAAGAAGGACTGCCCATATGTGAAGTCTGCCCTGCTGTCCAAACCCTGCTCTGCTAACCAAGAACTGCTTTGCTGCTCAACATCTGCTGGTGCCTGCACCAGTACTCTTCTGCTTCTGTGAACTACCCTGCTGAATCCAGCCTGTCTGTGTGAAACTAGAACTCCAGTAAATCTCCAAGGGTCAATCGGCTGGCACCCTTTTCAAGCCACAGGACATAACAGCCTTCTTTGACATCAACACATCTCCATGCACCTGGATGCAGTGCAATTCTGCCTGCCATCAACTCTAGTCCAGCACTACGCAGCTCATCCTCAGCACTGATGCATCTCAGCGCAAGTGCTAGCAAGTCCTAGTGGCTTCTTTGGTGCTGACAAGCCTTAGACTGTGACACCGGCCCAGCACAACGCATCTCATCCCCTGTGCAGATGCATCACAGCGCAAGTCTCTGCAAGCCCCACCAGCTTCTCTATAATGACAAAGGACTTCACAGCAGCTCTTCGTTGAAAGTCATTGACTCCACCACTGAACAATGCATCTTGACGCCGGACCTCACATCCCAACTCCTCGTCAACTGCTTCTTGATTCAAGGCCTCGCAGCTTGACACAAGGACTTCACAACTTGACACCCAGGCCATAAGGTATTCAATCCTGTATCCATCCCACGCTTAATAGCAGTTGGCCTGAACTTGTGCTTTGGACCTGGCCTACCATAACCAGATAACCGCAGTTGGCGCTTTTTGCTTCTTACTACTTGATTCCATCAAAACCTTTAAAATTGGATATCTCCATTTCTTACGATTGTATTTTTGTGATTTTGGTGTCAATATATTTTATTTTATTCTATATTTTCTACATTGGTGTGATTTTTTTTTTTCACCTTTTGTTTTCATTTTATTGCTGTGTGCTACATAAATTCTTTACACATTGCCTCTCAGTTATCCCCAATTGCTTTTGTGCCAAGCTACCAGAGGGTTAAGCACAGGTTAATTTGAGGTTTGCTTGTGTTTCACCCTGGCTAAAATTGTGCTTACTGCTTGAGTAGAGTTTCACCCCCTCACAGGCACAGTCTAACTGCCAAGCCTCAGTGGGAACCATCCTTCGCTACCAGATTTGATGCAGCGGATTTGCACCATGCAGATCTCTGGTGCAAACTCAAGTGCAGTTTGCACTCAAGCAGATGGACCATTAGTCCTGGACTGAGGTGTGAACTACAAATCAAATAAGTTAACTTTGGTGAACCATGTTTGGCCCCACAAAAATGACAGTGAGTGATAAATTTGCAAACTATAAAGGCTTATTAACAGATAAAACATTTACAAACTCATATCTGTCAACACCAGGACAGTGCACGCTCTACGGGCATCTAGAATGCAAAAAAACAACATTCGCAAGATAATGTAATTTATGCATTGTCATGATATGTTATTGTTTAAACTTTTGCATTGCAGAATTCCATCCAAAAGATTCATTTTTAAGGTGCTTAAAAATACTGTACATTTGCAATGTATTGCTGCAGACATTCAGAGTGTGTTAGGGTGTGGTCCCTTTCCAGGGTCTTTTAGAGACTTTCCCTGCAACATGCCTGGGGGTGGTTCTAGGCTGGGCCAAGACTCTATAAATGAGAGTCAGCCCAACTTCCAGTGCTCACTATTCAGAGGTCCCGGTGCAGAGCAGCAGCTTCTTCCTGAGCTCCTGTCCCGGCGGCCTATTTGGATTTTCCAGTCTTCTGCACTCATCTCTCATTGGTGATCACTGTTTCCAGGCGGTAAGACGGTGTTTGGACATTTTCCAACACCGTAATTGAGAATTTTCATATTCTTGATTTTAATTCTTAAATGAATAACAGATTACTTGTGCGCTGCCATTTTTTGGAATTTGTATGGTGGTTTGCAAATAGGGAGGATGCGCAATTTATTCCATAAAGATTTGACTTCGTTATTACATTGTTGTTCATTGCGCGCTGATATTTCTTGACATTTACATGATGTTTTACGAGTTGGCAAGACGTGCAACTCGTTTCATGAGCATTTAATTTTGTTGTTCATTGCGCGCTACCTTTATTTGACATTTACATGGTGGCTCACTTCTTGTGTGTATTTCATGCTATTCATTGTGCGCTACCATTTTCTGACATTTACATGGTGACATTCGAATCGGCAACACGCGCAATTCTTTCCTTGAGTGTTTTTTCATGTTATTCATTCTGCGCTACCATTTCTTGGCATTTGTATGGTGGCATTTGAATCAGCAAGACGTGCAATTCTTCCCTTGTGTATAAATAATGTAAATTACTGTGCGCTACCATTCTAAGACATTTTCTTGGTAGCATTTCAAGTTGACACGTCGCGTGATTTATTCCTTGAATCTACGTTGTGTGATTTCATGGTGCACAATCCTTTATGGTGTTTAATACTCATATAAAAATCTGCAATGTGCGCAATTCAGTTTCCAATGTTTTTTCTGAGATGACACAACAATACCAGAGTTCTAGATGTAATGCTGTGTGTTCCTGATATGTATTCTTAAAAGGAGATTCATATGGTTGTTTAGAAATTGCTCAGAGTGTTTCCTGATTCTCATGCTAAAGAAAGTACTTGAAGCTGAAAGTCCTATTTAACTTTTCCTGTTTCCTCCTCAGGTATTCGGTCATCTAAAGCCTAGTCAGTTTTAGGACTATTCTAGGGTTGTTCATGTTTTTTCGGAAAAGACGAAGCTTAGAGTTGTAGCATGGTACTGATTTCATGAGATGTAATTTTGATGTTGTGTTTTAACCTTTTGCTTCCTACAGGTCTCCTTCCCAGCTGTTCCTGTCCTAATCCCCTTTTCCCCACTTGGACTCTCTTAGACTCTGTGATAAATCTAATCAGAGTATTGGAGCTGTCTTGTGGTGGAAGTGTTGGGAACGTGCACAGACCCCGAGGATCTGGTGACTCTGACAATATCATTCAAATTAATTGTTAATCAGTAATCAGGACGAACTTTGTGCTGTTTGGGGGGCCTGCATTACAAGCCCCAGACTCTTTTGCGGCTCGGAAGCCGCCGGCTGCCATTTTTGCACCCAGAGGTGCAGTGAAAAAGTTGCTTCACTCCCGCTCCATGGGACAAACTCTGTGCTGTTTGGGGGCCCGCACTAAAGGCCCCAGACTCCTTTGCAGCTTGGAAGCCGCCGGCTGCCATTTTTTCACCTGGAGGCACGGTGAAAATTTCACTCCACTCGCGCTCCACGGGACGAACTCTTTGCTGTTTGGGGGGCCCGCATTACAAGCCCCAGGCTCCTTTGCATTCGGAAGCCACCTGCTGTCATTTTTGCACCCAGAGGCGCAGAGAAAACGCACTCCACTCCCGCTCTGCGGGACGCGCCTAGGTGCTTGCACAGGCCAAGAATGGGCCCGTCTGCACCCGTCTGCGACTGGAGGAGGCTGGACTGGGCCCAGTCTCTTTGTTGTTTTGTAGCGGAGATTTCAAAGGTTCCTCCTCTCCCGAATTGGGAGGCTTTCCCCCTCTATGATGTTAGCAAGCATGGGTAAAACAAAGGCATCCGTTTTGGAAGATATTGTCCCGACACCAACCAACAGGAAAAAGCCCACCCCTGGGAACCGGGGTGCTCCTTGGCTGATAGGGGAAAAACTTAGGGGAGATGGCAGGAAATATGTTCGGGAGCCCCCTGGACCCTGGTATTCTACCCTTTGTAGTGACAAAGTATTCCCAGAGGTTATGGGAGATACCCTCGAAAAAGGGCTTTAACCGTTGGTGGACTTATTGACTATTATAGATCTCTCTTTAAAGCACCTCCTAAAATCTTCTCTCTTTAGCTCACCCCCGTTGGAGTCAGTTGACGTCCCACGACCTGCAAATCCAGTGGCTGACCAGCATGCAGTGGCTCAACGAAAGAACATTCAAATTGAATCAGGGGGCTTAACTAACCCATTAGCCATTTCTAGGGGAGGGTCTATTAACAGCATTGAACATGCACTCAAACCAACACATGTAAGCTTGGGAACTGGGGAGAGAGATCAGGCCCTTGGTGTTGAGGAGTGGCAAAGCCCCAGGCCCTCCAAGGTTAAGAAACCACTAACCCTCCAACTCCCACCTCACTGCACCCCTATGTAATTGTTTAAAAAAATGTCCCACCCTGCCTCACCATGTTAGTGAACAGGATTGTCAACTGAAAAATAAAGTGGTACATTATTTTAATAAGTCAGCTGGAAGGAATTGTACTGTACCATCTTTGGAATAATATTATTGGAGTTCGAAGGGTACACTGGGTGGGCAATAGAATGAAAAACTGGTGGTGACTGTGTGTTAGTAAATTTCCAAGATTCCAGTCAGGTGGTGTGGATACTGAATCAGTGCAGTCCCTTACAGGACAGCGATGCCATCACTCAGGCTGTACCGCTGGGTTATTTCTATCAGACCCTCAATACTGTATGTAGCCAAACAGGACCCCCCTCTAGACTCTCCGTACCTATGCAGAATCGATATGGCCTCAATGAGGTAGATAGAGAAAGTGTGAATGGAGGGCTTTTGCCCTGGACTGAGTGCCCCCCTTGACACAATCAATAGCTATTGAGTCAGATGGTTCTGAAAACCCTATCCCGCGAAGCAGGTCTTCTGGGGATGGGTCTGAGGTGAGGAAAGCAAGGAAGGGAAATCCAAATATATTTAGCCTGGAGTCAGGCAACATACCAGACGAAATAAAGAATCTTAACCTGAAGATGGGGCATGAGGGGGTGAAAGGCCTTTACGTCAAAATTGGCAGATTTTATTTTGGAATATAGCGGGCATTGGGGAGAAGTATCTTAAAAAAGAATGGTTGGAGACAATAGGTAATAGCCAGGTTGTTTACCTGCAGGAAACGTGGGCCAACAGCAGGACCCATATTAATGGGCATCAATCAGTTACAACATTGGCAACCCGAACGCCCGCCGGGTGCAGCAATGGAGGCCTGCTGACTCTACTTGGTATTATCATAGGAGCCAAAGTAATTGACAGCAGGAAGGACTCCCTGTATTATCAATTAGTACTGTTAAATGTAAGGATAGCCGACTGATGCTTTTGATTAACTTTTATCCCAACAATTTTATGAAGTCCAATGTCGAGATTTTATTGGACCTATTGAAGGCCACTGAGGAAATGCTATGCCACCTAGAGAGGGATTATATAATTGTGTGGGGCGAGGACTTTAATGTTTCTCACTGTGCTACAGGATAAGATCTGTGGAACATCTGATGAAGAGGATGGCAGTTATCCCCATGTTGCCCATAATCCTTGTTGTGACAAGTTAAATAATCTTATGAGGTTGCATGACCTGGTAATGACAAGTGGTTTCGCTCCAAAGACAACTGGTCCAGTTACCACTTTTACCGGGAGAGGTTGCGGGTCTGATCTCAAGATCTTGGTTGCATAACCTGGAGAGTTTTCAGGTGGCCCGAGTGGTCTCAGTGATCACAACCCACTTGTTATAAAGATCAGATTTGGACTCAAACTGAGAAGCCCGCAGGAAAAAAGGAGCCCTATAGAGTTCCACAAGAACAAGGGAGTGTTAGCTAAATGGCAAAAAGTGGACAAGGAACTCTCCTTTTGGATATTGTGGGTAAAAACCTGTCTGATTGCAAAGTCTGTTTAAATTTAGAGTCATCTCCTGCTCAGATCTTGGGGGCCTTTACAGACATTTGTGTAGCTGTTAGGATTCATTTAACTCTTCCGAGTCAACCCTCCATGGTGAAGCCAGTAAAGTGGTTTGACAGAATCACGAAGCAACGCCCATTCCAATCTTAAGAGAGAGCTAAAGAATGTTCTGAGAGATCAAACAGAAGTAGTTAGATGCAGGGCTCAGTATAAGAAGGCAGTTGCAGCAAGGAAAAAGATGATTAGGGAAGATGCTTGGGAGAAGTTAGCAGTTGCTTTGGCGTCCAATGATGGAGCGCAGTTCTGGAAGGTTGTTAATACCCCATATTTCACCTCTAACCCCCACACGGCTGTTGAGGTTTATATCCCAGAGCATAGCTGGCCCACACATTTTAAAAAGATGTACGAATGTCACCCTGGGGAGTGACAGTACCACTATTATAGATTTTACTAATCTTAGGTACAAGGGGATAGAGATATACATTCGGTCGAGGTGGCGGTGGCAATCATTGATTCACTACCCAACAAAGCCCTGGAGCCTGTTGGTGTACCAGCCGACCTCTTTAAGCATAATGTTAATCTGTAGGCACCAATTTCGGCTAACATGTTTAGGGCTTCATCAACTTCGGTCCCTGCCCCATCTTGGTCTAGTGCTCTTATTGTTCCAATCTTCAAAAAAGGAAATCGGAACGATCTGGCCTGCTATCGCCCAATCTCCCTAATTGATGTTAATGCAAAAATCTTTGGGAGAATTTTGCTGGCCCATCTGGAAAGCTGGGCAACAGATAACAACATTTTAGTTGGCTCACAGTATAGTTTCAGGAAGGCTGTAGGAAGAGTTGACCAGTGTTTAAATATCCACCTGATCAGAGAAAAGTATGTGGGGGCGAAGCAAGGGTGTCTCTATCTGGTGTTTATGAATTTGCGTGCAGCATTTCCCAATGTGGTCAGAAATAAACTGTGGGGGATGCTGATTAGTAAAGAAGCTGACTCTAAGCTAGTGTTCCTGCTGGCCCAACTCCATAATAACGTGGTAGCTAAGGTCATATTTGGGCATGAGGGGCAATGCACAAGCCACTTTAAGGTAGGGAAAGGGGGGACACAGGAATGTGTTTTAGCACCTTTTTTGTTTACATTTCATATAAACGGCCTAGAGGAGGCTCTGCTTAATGAAAAAGCGGATCACCCCAAGATCAATGACAGACCCCACCCAGTCTTAATTTATGGCGACAACTGTGTGCTTATGGCCAGGATAGGGAGGGGCATGCAGAGACTCTTGAACAGATTTGTAGCATTTATGTTGACACTGGGACTGTCCACTAACAGATCAAAATCCTACACTATGATATGTGGCCGTCCAAAAAGTAAAGCTCCTCAGTTTTATATTGAAGTTAATCACCTGACTAGCATAACTACTTTTACTTATTTGTGGATCCCCTTTGATAATGGGTCTAATTTGAAGCACCTAGGAGAAATTAAGGATGCTCAATACATTCAGGCAGTGGCAGCCCTACGTAAATGTATCCTAAAATTGGGCTGTGCACCTCTAAAACCCATTACACTGATCTATAAGGCTAGGCCCACGGCAATTGCTACATACGGTGCCGGGTTATGGGGTTATACGGGTGCAACCTCCTTACAAAGATGCGAAAATAGGTTTTTGAGAAGGCTTTTGTCTCCCCCCCAAAGTGTTCCAGCTATAATTCCCCATGCGGAATTGGGTCTTCCCTTTGTGGAGGACATAGTCAAATTGGCTCCCTTAGCCCTGTGGTTGTCCATGTGGTCTAAGCCAGAGGCAGCTCTTACTCAGTCCCTGCTTAGGGACAGTATGAAAATGGATGGGATACTGAGGTGTGCATTGATTGGGTATATTAAAGATTCCTTGAGCAGCATTCACAGAAGAGATTTGTTTGCTAGCCCTAGACCGATGTCAAAGAGGGACATCCTATTAGTCAAAAAGGAATTCCAGGGAAGATGACTATGGAGAGAGAAAGGCAATATTTGGAGAAATGTATGGTGGCAGCTTACCTTCCTGTATGTACTACATCTAAAAGTAAGCCTTATCTCCTAACCATCCCATGGCATTTCTCTTACTTTCTGATAACATTCCGTTTGGGGCTGGCCCATTATCTGGTAGTTTATCCCCCTAAGGTATACTGCAGTAGGGACCCAGGGCCAGATGTAGGTAGGCTTTGGCGCATCGCAAACAGTGAAAAACGCCGTTTGCGAGGCGCAAAAGCCCTCACGCGATGCAGAAACACATTTTGCGAGTCGGAACTGACTCGCAAAATGTGTTTCCGACTCGCAAATAGGAAGGGGTGTTCCCTTCCTATTTGCGACTCGCACCACGATGTAAGTTGATTT
Source organism: Pleurodeles waltl (assembly GCF_031143425.1). Taxonomy (NCBI): domain Eukaryota; kingdom Metazoa; phylum Chordata; class Amphibia; order Caudata; family Salamandridae; genus Pleurodeles; species Pleurodeles waltl. Next base: position 832,900,935 of record NC_090444.1, read on the forward strand.
GCGACCGTGAAAGCGGTCGCAAATCAACTCGCAGTTACCATCCACTTGAAGTGGATGGTAACTCATTCGCAAACTGGAAGGGGTCCACATGGGACCCCTTCCCCTTTGTGAATGCTCACAAAAATATTTTTTCAGAGCAGTCAGTGGTCCTATGGACCACTGCCTACTCTGAAAAAAAACGAAACTAAAGTTTTCTGTATTTTTTTCTATTTGCAGCTCGTTTTCCTTTAAGGAGTCCAGCAGGCCCCCATCCCCGTGAGTGCCTAGACTTGCTATGGGGTCGCAAACTGCGACCCACCTCATAAATATTTATGAGGTGGATCTTTGCGACCCCATAGCGAGTCGCAGAAGGTGTCTGAGACACCTTTCTGCATCACAAATTGCGAGTTGCACTTTGCGAGTCACTTTGACTCTCAAATTGCAAGTCGCAATTTGTGTTCTACTTACATCTGGCCCTATATACCATGTCTGTGTGGTAAGCATTCAAGGCAATCACAACTTCACATTTTTTTCTGTAAGCTTCACAACGAACAGAGAAAAGCCTTGTTACTTCCAATTCTTAGATCACAGAATATTAGGCTGTATAGGGAAAGAAATGTCATATTTGCAATTATTACAGTCTAATCTAGTTTGTTTGGCTATTTTCCGTTTTATCACTGCAGTGGTTAAAGATAGGAAAATACATGTATATGATTGTTAAATTCATGGCATCTAGGACACCAACACATTTAACATATCAAAATGTACCACTGATTGATCTAAACAAGGGATTGCTTTTAGCTTTCAAAACTCCTCTTTTTCCTTTTCCTTTTAATGTTTTTAGTGTTGTATTTAAGGATTTTAAATATAAGATTATGAAATTTGAATGTGTTTATTGAGTTTTGAGTATTTATTGTATAACTGTACTGTGGTAATTATGATATTTGTTATTTTATGGATATGTATGTAAGATCCGAATAAAGATTTTTTTGACTGACTGACAGTAAACAGGCCATGAATGTATTAGTCATTATGATTCAAATCAATTCGAAATTGCAAATACAAAGAAAAACTGTTAAAGTGGTCATAAAGCAATTCAGAGCAGGCACAGTATCCCATGAAAAGAAAGTGAGGACAATTGAGAAGAAGTGATGACGAAGGTGTCAGCAAGTAAAACTGCTAAAGGCAGAAACAAACAGTCATTCAGGTAAGTGATTGCCCAAAAGTCTAACTCTTTCAGGCCATAGCAATGGACGTACGCTGTAAAATGAGCAAGTAAGCGTCTACTCTACGGAGAATGGAAAGGGCATCTGATCCAACTCATTCGGCAAAGCATAGTTTAAATCACAATCTCCTGCGGTAAACTTCATTCCTTATGATTCCCATGAAGAAAAACAATCACGATCGAAAATGTTGCAATAGTATGATTTCAGTACTCTTTCCAGCTACACACAATGAAATAAATGCTGCATATATCCTGCATGACCTTCAACTGGGTATCTGCATCAGGATGATACAATTCAGTCAGAATGTTACCTACTGCTGGAGTGGGACTCATTAAGTTAACCAAGGAAGATACACAGATAAACATTCACATGAAAATTAAACAAGGGAATACATTTCAATTAACTAGATAGAAAAGCATTGCAACTTAACATGAGCCATTTTTTAATTGCGGTCTGCAATGACTATGGTCAGATTTAATGTGAGTATCACACATTGTACTATGTATGTGTACTGCACATTAATTTACTTGTTTGTGCAAAGAGTTGGATAATGAAAACCACCACCAGGATCTTCCTCCACCACCAACGATGGCAAACTAAACTTCAGCTGCCTGAAACAATAACATTAAATGCCCACACATGTCTTTGACCTCTTGAATTGTGTTAAATTTAGAGCTGCAGGAGAGGGATTGCTGGTAGAAGAGTAATTAGTCTATTTTCTGTTATAATTTCCTTTACACCATCCACACAAAGACAATTACATTCCGTTTTTTGGTTATTACCCTATATTTGAAGTCGAAGCAGTATCGATAAATGTTCTGTTTTACGCCGGCTGTGTCAGACAGTTTTGATGGCATTTGTTACTTAATCAAGTAAAAAAGGAGCGCTAATCATACATGTCGACCCAAAGTCATGATCATTTATTCACACATTCAAAGAAAGCCTTTTGTAACAATGACCCAGATTCTAGTTTTAATGTACAACAGAGCATTTCTGTGTTCAAAAACAGGCAGAAGATGGCGAGTACAGGTGGAAAAATATGACTCCTAAAGACTCAGGCGTCTGCGCCTTCCTCTCAAACTCCATCTTCCAGCAGCCTGAAGAAAGAAGGGGGGTTGTGGCACTCCATTTATTGTAATACAAGGCAATTGTGGATTTCTGCTGAACTGCAAATGCAGGTTGAACTTTGCCATCCAAAAACAGCAGGCACAGCAGTCGGTAACCTTTCATCCATTCCGAGTCGGAGTCCGTAGCAATCAACTCGATGGGCTGCTGCTAGTTCAATACGGAACGGAGGGCACCCTGATGTGCCCATCAGCAACACTGCTGTTCTGACGGGAGCTTTTCATTACTGTAAACATCGTTCGAAGACAGATCATGCTCACCAGCAAATGGGGCCTTGTATTCATGCTGAGCACAGGTGTGAGGAACAAGACGACAAAGCGGTGCTGGCATCATTGACCTATGCGCAAGGGAAACATCTTGTGCTCTTTAGGTTCATCCAACTCCAGCGTGCTTTTACAGTCGAAGGAACTGTAAACCAATTCCACTCTGTGTCTGTGTGAGAGCTCCAGAACTCAACCCCTGCATTTCTGTCACTTCCACCCATTTTGTCTGACAATAAATTACAGAGACGTTGCTGGGACTACATGCTGCTGTTCCATTATACCTTTGTACTAAACATGAGGCATGATTTTATCATCATCGTTTCTCACCATAATTATATCCCTAACCGTTCGTTAGACTCTCCACAGAGGCGACCTTGTGCAGGATACTAGGCTCTACTTGCTAACTTGGCCGTTGCGTTGTTGCCGGCCTCCGCTGAAAATGATCTACAAGTGCCACGCTCGCACCAGGACCACCCTGAATGCCTTTGCGGTCTCCCCCCCCCCCCCCCCCCCTCACGTTTGTCCTGTCATTAGGCATGCCAAGGTCGGTGGTTAAGGGATGACTCCATTATTCAGACACTTTGCGCCCTTATGTACTATTTTGTGGGCAAACCGTTGTTTCTTTGCCACGCCGCTAAGGTGTTTGTGTTCCTTTCTGACTCCCAAAACTTCCATCCCACACGTGCCTACCATTATCTGCAGCCCAAAGACTCCAGAATCCCTGTGCTTAGGATAAAGATGTCTATCTGTCGAATAGAATAAGGCTGAGTCTTATTGTCTCAAAACCCCTACTATTGCAAATGTTGCTCATTACTATGTTTCCCTTCCATCTTGACGTTTTTACTGCTCTACGATTCTCCTCTCGCCTCCATTGGAACCTGGGCTAGGTCTGAGCATGCGGTCAGGGTCACCCCCAGCATCCTTGTTATTGTGATGAGATTCGTAATTATGGCGTCTAGGAGACTTTTTCTTCCCGTAGCTGCTAGGTCGTTGTCGCTGAGTAAGATCACCATTGTGCTGACGGATTGGGGGAACGGCACTCTCTAAGCGGAGCTTTTTAGTTTCAGGTATGAGCTGGGCCCACCTCATTCCTGGGAACCCAAACCATTGCACATCTGTGTTCCCCAGGCAAACTCCCACATATTTCTTCCTCCTACTGGTCCACTGTTGGGCTCACCAGATTTGAGAGTGTTCGCTGATCTATGCTGCTTTCTTCTTGATTCCTTGTACCATGTGTGCTGTTGTAAGAAAGTTTTTTTTAGAACTTTCTTCTAAATGCCCCAGATTGCCATTGTCGGAAATGTCCCTGTTTGTAAGGTTATCCCCCAAACTTTTCTCCTTCTCCCTCTGATTTTTTCTAGATTTAGGGAGGCAATTGATGGGCAATTTTGCCGCAGTATCCTCAGTCATTTTAAGTAATCTTAAAGGGGAAGCGGTGATGCTTGCAGTGCACATGCGGCTACGTGACGTTCCACAACAGGATCAGGAACGAGAGCTGCCTAAAATAATAGCAGAGACCTATTCAGGTATTGGTCGAGATAGTCTAGCGGCCAGACCTCAAAAAACACAATTTCAGGGTAAATCGAATAAAGATTCCCCTAAGCAAGCACCTGAGGGTAATAAGAAACGGTGGGAGCAACAAACTCCTCAAAATGAGAGGGGAGAATCTCCGCATTTGGAGACCCCGCAGAATAGGTATAATCTCAGGAATAGAGATAACATAAAAATGCCTGATAGATCTCAATATACTGATACAGGCCAATCTCGTTCCTTTCAGGACTCATCGGAAAAACAAAATGAGAGAGGTGGGTGATCAGAGCAAAGGACAGAGTACATGAAACCGAGACAGGAATCACAACGCTCTTCGGAGGTTTCTGTTGCAAAGGAAGAGAAACCCGCCCAACAAAAAACGCAATTCAAAAAGAAAAAAGTGGCAGCAGTCGCAGTCCAACTTGCCCCTCAGGAAGAGGGTCCTCTTGAAGAACAAGAATTGGGCTCTAGCATTGCTAGACAGTGCAGCAGAGGTCACAATAGTTCGCCGGAATCTTCTAGAGCATCTGGAGGTGAAAGCAACTGATGACTTTATAAAAGTAGAAACTGTGTCTCCACGCCTGATAGGGTGTATAAAGTAACGCTACAGTTAGAAGGAGACATTGAGCGCATAATAGACGCAATCTTTTGGGATCACGTGGTAAACATATATGATGTTTTGCTGGACGAACGAGATTGGCCAACGGAATTTGTCCGTACCTGCCCATACGGAGAAGATGTAATTAAGCCTTACTTCTCGCTCCTTGTTCCAGAGGAACTTGCTGAATCCTATTCCATTGAATGGGCTTTAACACAAGCACCCGCATTATACAGAAATCACGTAGGATGGGGTAAAGAATCCCCCTACCATGTAATTCCAATTTAAAGTGAACCTCAACCGCAGTAACCTATAAAACATGAAGCAAAAGCACTGGTGAGAGAAATACGCAATTAGAGTACCAGGGCATAATTGAACCATGTGTCTCACCAATGAATAACCCATTATTCCCAGTAGCTAAGCCAGACCATTCATACGGAATAGTCTTAGACTACAGACATTTAAACAGTCATAAACGCACTTATGCCATCCAAAATTTGCATAGCATAACAACATAGTGCGCAAAAAGTACAAAACAACACTGGACATTTCCAATGTTTTTTTCAGCCAGAATATAGCACCTGAGAGTAGAGACTTAACAAGTTTCAGTGCAGTAGGCACCCAGAAATGTTTTTGTCATTTACCTCAAGGGTATAAGAACAGCCCAGGACTGTTCGCAGCTCGTGTTACTGCAATTTTGCACAAGATTGACCTTGAAGCATTATTCTATGTAGATGACATCTTTCTTACGGATGATGAATTATTACAATATTTAAGATGGGTAGCCCGCATTGTTGTCGGATTTGCTGAATTTGGCTACAAATCAAACTGAAAAAAAAAAAAATAGCCTTCCTCAGCGTCCTGTTCCTAGGATATGAGCTGTCAAGTGAAGGAAAGAGCCTAGCGCCACAATTCTTAGAGAAATGAGCACAGTCATAACCACCAAATACGATTAAAAAACTCCAATCACTATTGGATTTCCTAAATTTTGGCAGAATTTACATTCCAGATTATGCTACACGTATAAATCCTTTATATGATCTAATACGTCCCGATTTTTCAAGTAGATTCTGGACAACTGAACATACACACATTCTTGGAGAGTTGCAGCCAGATTTGCTTGCAGCACAACACTTACACACGAGGGACAAAAAAACACATTCGGTTATCAGAGTAATAGCTGGGGCCATCGGTTTAATCTGTGTGACATTCAATGAAGGTGAGACAATCCCCATTGCATACAAATCACACTTATATTCAGCGGTAGAACAACGCTTTGCTCCCACTGAGAAAATTCTCACTGCTGTGCAGATGGCTGTCATTAAAGAAAGACCTCTTGCACAAGGAAAACGCATTATTGTTGTTTCTCCAATCCCAGCCCTAGAGGCTGTTACAAAAGCCAGCGTTCCAAATGCAAAAACATTACATCCACGTTGGATACAATGGGCTACATCTCTGACAGCCACTGATGTAGACTACTTTTTTGACCCAAAATTACAAACACAAGAATTTTTGCAATACGAAATAGAATACCCAGTTCCAGCAAATACATTGTCTATTGAACAATATCATAGAGTCATGTACACCGATGGCTCAGCACAACCTGCAATTGGAACTAAACACCAATATTCTGCTGCTTGCGCAGTCGTGAGTGGCTACATGGAGGGTAATAAATTCTGTTCTCTACATACCTTCACGCAAACCCTAGGGGATTGCACATCACAATTGGCAGAACTAAAAGCTCTGCTGATGGCACTGGAACACACGGAACCTGCACAGCTTATGCTGATTGTTTGTGATTCATATTATTGCGTCCAGTCCTTCAATGAATACCTGCATTACTGGCACCAGAATGGGTTCAGAGATTTCAAAGGCAACACCATTAAACATAGACTACTGTGGGGGAAAGTAGCAGATCTGAAAGTGACGCTACCAAATGTCCATGTTGACAACACACTTGGATACCAGTGTGTTGGAATACATGTTGCTGGAAATACATTGACTGATGAAGCCGCAAAGTCAGCAATGGCAGTGGCCACTGTAGCTGCAGTGACTCGCTCGAGTTCCAAACCGGACGCAGACATTTGGGCTGCTGTGACAGCTACGGCTGATGGTAAGCCCTATCCTACAGGATTTCCTAATAAATATACCTATCAGATGGGGGATCGCCTGAACGCTGAAGTTAGAATACCAGGTGTAGGCGTAAGGGACATCCCAGATAAAGAAATAAGATCAGGATTGATTGAAGCAGCGCATGAGGGGGTAGCATCTGCCCAGGCTGGTGTGGCTGCTACAATTTCGAGCTTGCAGGCCTGCTACTGGTGGCCAGGTCTCTACAAAGAGACCAAGCAGTATGTCCTTTGTTGCGACATATGTCAACAAATTAAAGTTTCAACTGCCAAGCGCCCGCCACAGACACCCCTCTTAATTTCTAACGAACCATTACAATGTGTATACTTGGACCACTGTGGTCACCTAACACCTGATAGTGCATACAAGTACATTCTGGTCGCTGTCGATTCATGCTCCAGATTTTTATGGGTGTGGCCACAACGCCTGGCTGATGCTAGGTCTGTTATTAAAGATTTGCGAGTCTTTATCGTTACATATGCAGTTGCGGCTTTCCATTCAGACCAGGGCCCTGCTTTCACCTCAAGGGCATTCAGGGACGCCATGGCTTCGTTGGGGTCCAACTCCAGTACTTGTCTCCATTTCATCCCGAGGGAAATAGTGTCGTGGAGCGATTAAACCATGATTTAAAGCAACCCTTAACAGCCAGAGTCTTAGGTACGGGTCGTAGTTGGCTTAACCACCCATATGGAGTCCAGAGAGCAGTAAATAATCTGCCTAGGAGGTCCCTGGGGGATCTTACTTCATATGAGTGCCTGTTTGGAACTCAAATGTATGTTTCGGATCTTGATGGTCCTGGCATGGAGGCAACAGAAACACCTTTTGACTTAAATGAACGTGTCACTGTCTTACAGGAATTGCAACACTTCCATGATGATAGTTCTTCTAACAGTGCCACCTCCACAGGAATCAAGGATGTGCCTGTAACATCTACCGGCTGGATTCCCAAAGTTGGGGATCTTGTACGTGAGAAAGTCGCTGTGAAAAAGGAATTTGGCCCTTCTTATAGAGCACCAGTCCCAGTACTAGGGATACACAGTACCAGAACTGTAATTCGACCACCGTTGGCAGGTGCCAAAGAAAATCGTTTTGTCTCCATCGACAATGTCAAACTACACCATGTGGCCGATCCTGCACAGCCGACCAAGAGGAAGATCCAGTAGTTCCTGAATCCCTCTCACTACTGGCGAAGAAGTTCCTCTACAAGTTGTATATACCAATACCAATACCAATAACTCTCCGAGCTTAGGGAGGGTGGAAGATGATCTAGCATTAGTTCCACTAACGTCAACTAATTTAGAAACATTTGACCAAGTTAACTCAACTCCGACACAAACGGATGGTGCTATCTGTAGTGTGCCACCACAGGAAACACCAACTCCGCCACTGACAACGGCTCTGCCATTTGCACAAACTGCTTCTGGATTTTTTGCCGACTTCAATGTTGACTTCTCGGATTCATTCGCCTGTTCGGCAGCTGACTTGTCAAGTACAAATGAGCTGAAAAAATGGCTTAAAGAAACTTATTTTATTTTTCCATGGAACTATCTATAGCTCTCTTTGAATGTCTTAGCCTTTCTACTTTGGATTGGTTTTGTCATCACCTTCTTCTTATTACTACATGGTCACTTTCTTCCTGAAAGATCAGCAGTTGAACTGGTGGAGGAGGTTTTAAAGCCACATTTTTCATCACATAAAGTCCGAACAGACTTATCTTTTGTGAACATTTCCGCTGTGCCAATTCCTGATGGGATTGTTTGGGACAAAGTAATGTTTGATATATATGGTCCCACGGAAGTTATTCAAATACCGTATGTGTTCAAATTATCAATGAATGATATAGTAATACCAGGCATTGTTTCTGATGATTGGGATGTAAAGACAGTTGATTCTATGATGACCAAATTGGAATATGATACTGTTTTTTAAAACGAAGATGTTTACCAATTTAAAGAAAATTATGGTGATATGTTTTGCTATAATTATTATGGGCACCATTTCATACACAGAGCGAGCAGCCCTAGAACTGTTTTTAATTACATGCAATGGGAACATTGCCCGACTCCGCCACAGGGGAGTTTCAAAACATATTCGGAAAAGTTTGCATATTTTTCTGGGCATAATGTGAAAAATGCTGAGCCATATTATTTTAAAGTACCACCTACTAAGGATATACATCTATTAATGGCCAATACGAAATTTATATATTCGGAATCCTTTGTTTCCCGGTTATCGATAGAAGCTTATGAATATTGGCTTAAAATGATTGATTTGAAAAGTGTGTGGCAAACAAGAAATTGGCAAATTAAGGGAAAGGAAGCATTGTTCAGAGCATGCCTTCTTCCTGTACAAACGATCTTTTTAAACGAAACAGTACAACAGACAAGTTGTTTAGGCTTAGCAAAAATTAGGGACTTAAACATGCCCAGTATACCTGCCCCAGCAAAGTTTTATAAATGGCAAAAATATACAAATGTAACTGAAAATCAGCTCGATGAATGGGTCCAGAATGGTACATTTAATGCATCAGTGAAACATCCTGGCGGGTGGTTATTGTGGCCAATAGATACCAATGGGTGTCATCAACGTTTTATTAACTCTTCGGGGGGTTTTAGGACGAGTAGGCCAGACCCTCGCTATATCATCAGAGCATCCTCACTAGATGCTGTTAGAGAACACCTCAATCTCGTGTCTAACACCCCTGATTGACAAGATTTCTTGTTAGGCCCCAGAACACCACGAAATAAGCATTTCTTATATGCAGTATGTAATGAAATATGGAAACTTTCCCAACAAGATGCTGCTGCCCGGTTAACCCCTTAGCTGCTGGGCCTTTTCCCCCCCAGTGCTGAGCCCTTTTTTGGCTATTTGGGGTAGTTCGCGCTTAGGGCTTCATAACTTTTTGTCCACATAAGCTAACCACGCCAAATTTGCGTCCTTTTTTTCCAACATCCTAGGGATTCTAATGGTACCCAGAGTTTGTGGTTTACCCTGGAGGAGACCAAGAAAATAGCCAAAATACAGTGAAAATTTTGTTTTTTCCAAAAAAATGGGAAAAAAGGGCTGCCGAAGAAGGCTTGTGGTTTTTTCCCTGAAAATGCCATCAACCAAGGGTTTCTGGTGCTGAAATCACTATCTTCCCACCTTTCAGGAACGGGCAGACTTGAATCAGAAAACCGAATTTTTCAACACAAATTTGGCATTTTACTGGGACATACCCCATTTCTACTATATTTGGTGCTTTCAGCCTCCTTCCAGTTAGTGACAGGAATGGGTGTGAAACCAATGCTGGATCCCGGAATGCTAAACATTTCTGAAAACTAGACAAAATTCTGAATTCAGCAAGGGGTCATTTGTGTAGATCCTACAAGGTTTTCCTACAGAAAATAACAGCTGAAATAAAAAAATATTGAAATTGAGCTGAAAACAACAGCCATTTTTCTTTATGTTTTACTCTGTAACTTTTTCCTGCGATGTCAGATTTCTGAAAGCAATATACCGTTTTGTCTGCTGGACTCTTCTGGTTGCGGGGATATAAAGGGCTTGTAGGTTCATCATCAAGAACCCTAGGTACCCAGAGCCAATAAATAAGCTGCACCCTGCAGTTGGTTTTCATTCTATACTGGGTATACAGCAATTCATTTGCTGAAATATGAAGAGTGAAAAAGAGGTATCAAGAAAACCTTTGCATTTCCAAAATGGGATCAAGATAAGGTTTTGAGGAGCAGTGGTTATTTGCACATCGCTGAATTCCGAGGTGCCCATACTAGCATGTGAATTGCAGGGCATTTCTCAAATAGACGTCTTTTTTACACACTCTCTTATATTTGGAAGGAAAAAATGTAGAGAAAGATAAGGGGCAATAACACTTGTTTTGCTATTCTGTGTTCCCCCAAGTCTCCCGATAAAAATGATACCTCACTTGTGTGGGTAGGCCTAGTGCCCGCGACAGGAAATGCCCCAAAACACAACATGGACACATCCTATTTTTTTTATAGAAAACACAGCTGTTTTTTCCAAAGTGCCTACCTGTAGATTTTGGCCTCTAGCTCAGCCGGCACATAGGGAAACCTACCAAACCTGTGCATTTCTGAAAACTAGAGACCTAGGGGAATCCAAGGAGGGGTGACTTGCGGGGCTCGGACCAGGTTCTGTTACCCAGAATCCTTTGCAAACCTCAAAAAGTGGCTAAAAAAAACAAGTTTTCCTCACATTTCGGTGACAGAAAGTTCTGGAATCTGAGAGGAGCCACAAATTTCCTTCCACCCGGCGTTCCCCCAAGTCTCCTGATAAAAATGATACCTCACTTGTGTGGGTAGGCCTAGCGCCCGCGACAGGAAACGCCCCAAAGCGCAACGTGGACACATCAAAATTTTTGGAAGAAAACAGAGGTGTTTTTTGAGAAGTGCCTACCTGTAGATTTTGGCCTCTAGCTCAGCCGGCACCTAGGGAAACCTACCAAACCTGTGCATTTCTGAAAACTAGAGACCTAGGGCAATCCAAGGAGGGGTGACTCGCGGGGCTCGGACCAGGTTCTGTTACCCAGAATCCTTTGCAAACCTCAAAAAGTGGCTAAAAAAACAAGTTTTCCTCACATTTCGGTGACAGAAAGTTCTGGAATCTGAGAGGAGCCACAAATTTCCTTCCACCCGGCGTTCCCCCAAGTCTCCCGATAAAAATGATACCTCACTTGTGTGGGTAGGCCTAGCGCCCGCAACAGGAAACGCCCCAATGCGCAATGTGGACACATCAACATTTTTGGAAGAAAACAGAGGTGTTTTTTGAGAAGTGCCTACCTGTAGATTTTGGCCTCTAGCTCAGCCGGCACCTAGGGAAACCTACCAAACCTGTGCATTTCTGAAAACTAGAGACCTAGGGCAATCCAAGGAGGGGTGACTCGCGGGGCTCGGACCAGGTTCTGTTACCCAGAATCCTTTGCAAACCTCAAAAAGTGGCTAAAAAAACAAGTTTTCCTCACATTTCGGTGACAGAAAGTTCTGGAATCTGAGAGGAGCCACAAATTCCCTTCCACCCAGCGTTCCCCTAAGTCTCCCGATAAAAATGATACCTCACTTGTGTGGGTAGGCCTAGCGCCCGCGACAGGAAACGCCCCAAAGCGCAACGTGGACACATCAAAATTTTTGGAAGAAAACAGAGGTGTTTTTTGAGAAGTGCCTACCTGTAGATTTTGGCCTCTAGCTCAGCCGGCACCTAGGGAAACCTACCAAACCTGTGCATTTCTGAAAACTAGAGACCTAGGGCAATCCAAGGAGGGGTGACTCGCGGGGCTCGGACCAGGTTCTGTTACCCAGAATCCTTTGCAAACCTCAAAAAGTGGCTAAAAAAACAAGTTTTCCTCACATTTCGGTGACAGAAAGTTCTGGAATCTGAGAGGAGCCACAAATTTCCTTCCACCCGGCGTTCCCCCAAGTCTCCCGATAAAAATGATACCTCACTTGTGTGGGTAGGCCTAGCGCCCGCGACAGGAAACGCCCCAAAGCGCAACGTGGACACATCAACATTTTTGGAAGAAAACAGAGGTGTTTTTTGAGAAGTGCCTACCTGTAGATTTTGGCCTTTAGCTCAGCCGGCACCTAGGGAAACCTACCAAACCTGTGCATTTCTGAAAACTAGAGACCTAGGGCAATCCAAGGAGGGGTGACTCGCGGGGCTCGGACCAGGTTCTGTTACCCAGAATCCTTTGCAAACCTCAAAAAGTGGCTAAAAAAACAAGTTTTCCTCAGATTTCGGTGACAGAAAGTTCTGGAATCTGAGAGGAGCCACAAATTTCCTTCCACCCGGCGTTCCCCCAAGTCTCCTGATAAAAATGATACCTCACTTGTGTGGGTAGGCCTAGCGCCCGCGACAGGAAACGCCCCAAAGCGCAACGTGGACACATCAAAATTTTTGGAAGAAAACAGAGGTGTTTTTTGAGAAGTGCCTACCTGTAGATTTTGGCCTCTAGCTCAGCCGGCACCTAGGGAAACCTACCAAACCTGTGCATTTCTGAAAACTAGAGACCTAGGGCAATACAAGGAGGGGTGACTCGCGGGGCTCGGACCAGGTTCTGTTACCCACAATCCTTTGCAAACCTCAAAAAGTGGCTAAAAAAACAAGTTTTCCTCACATTTCGGTGACAGAAAGTTCTGGAATCTGAGAGGAGCCACAAATTTCCTTCCACCCGGCGTTCCCCTAAGTCTCCCAATAAAAATGATACCTCACTTGTGTGGGTAGGCCTAGCGCCCGCGACAGGAAATGCCCCAAAACAGAACGTGGACACATCACATTTTTTCATAGAAAACAGTGCCTACCTGTGGATTTTGGCCTCTAGCTCAGCCGGCACCTGGGGAAACCTAGCAAACCAGCACATTTTTGTAAACTAGAAACCCAGGGGAATCCAAGATGAGGTGACTTGTGGGGCTCGGACCAGGTTCTGTTACCCAGAATCCTTTGCAAACCTCAAAATGTGGCTAAAATACCACGTTTTCCACACATTTCGGTGACAGAAAGTTCTGGAATCTGAGGGGAGCCACAAATTTCCTTCCACCCAGCGTTCCCCCAAGTCTCCCGATAAATATGATACCTCACTTGTGTGGTTAGGCCTGGTGCCTGCGACAGGAATAGATCACACAACGGTCAATGTTGGTCCTTACGTGAGGCAGCTGTTGACCCTGGGGTGATCCATTCCTGACACAGGCACTAGGTGTAGGCACTCAAGTGGGGTAGTGTTTTTATCAGGACAGGTGAGGAGTCACTGGGTGGTAGGAATGTTGTGGATCCCAGCATATTCCTGTAGTTTGTGTGACAGAAATGCGAGAAAAATAGAGTTTTTTCTCAACATTTCAGCTTTGCAGGGTATTCTGGGTAAGAAAACTTTGGGGAATCCACACAAGTCACACCTCTGTGGACTCCCCCGAATGTCTAGTTTCCAGAAATGTTTGGGTTTAGTGTGTTTCTCTATATGGCCGCCGAATCCAGGACCAAAAACACAGGTGCCTGCCTTACAAAACCAGTTTGTTTTGCCATAGACAATTTTGATGTCTCCACAATATGATTTGGGTGGTGGAATTTGGGGCTGAACTAAATTGGTGAGCTCCCAAGAGAGCACTCTCTCTCTGCTTGCCGCCGCATTCACCTGCTCTCTGGGTTGGCCTAACCCACTATTACCCAGTTGCACGAACAGCTTGCGAAGGGACAGCAGGACTGTCCTCATCACCTCCCTCATAATGTACTGGAAGAGGAGTTTTCGAATGGGACTCCTCTGACTGAAAAATCACTCCCAGAGTCTGCGCCATTGTCCTATCCCTCAGATGCTGTCTCAGTATCTGATGTCTCAGTCTCTGATCCTATGTCAGAGCGGTCCTCTATAACCCGAGTGCAGGCAGCAGTCATCCATCAAGATGCCATCTCTGCTATTGGCTAAACTGTTGCTCTAAAACACTAGCCTACGTAGACAGTCACAAAATCGATGGTGTGTGTGAGATACGTGCAACAGTAGAGGCCACCTTACCTGCGCTTCTTCCCTCAATCAGCACGTACTTTCAAGACACTCAAAAAACACCTTGTCACATACCATTCGTCACAGTCTTTAGCACCTCCTGCGCCCAGTCCAACAATCATTATTGGTGCTCCCACTCCCTCCTCCTCGGATTCCCTCATTACCACCCAGCAAAAGTGCCCTTCATCTCTCCATAGACTTTACTAATGTACTCAGCTATTTACATAAAATACAGATGTGCTCTTTGCAGTAGGCATATAAACCTTCTGCGCTTCTTTATGGCACTAAAACTGCCACTAGACAAGTCGGACCCTTTTCCCCCCAGGGAAACCACACACATATTGACAAAAGTGATGTATATATGACAGCCAACCACCTGAAACTCAACTCAAGCAAAACCGAAATAATCCTCTTTGGCCCTCACCAAAAAAACCTGGGACCCCCCATGGTGGCCCACCACGCAAGGCCCTGCACCCACCCCCGCCAACTACGCACGCAACCTCAGCATCATCCTAGACTCCTCCCTCTCTATGACCCAACAAATCAACGCTCTTACCTCCTCATGCTTCAACAAACTCCGTATACTGAAAAACATTAAAATGGATCCCCACAGAGACCAGAAAAACTGTCACTCACGCACTCATCAGCAGCAGGCTTGATTACAGAAACGCCCTCTACGCCGGCACCACTCTAAAACTCAAGTGCAAACTACACGCATCCAGAACTCAGCAGCACGACTCATCCTCGACCTCCACCGACACAAACACATCTCTCCACACCTCAAATCCCTCCACTGGCTCCCCATTGACAAAAGGATCACCTTCAAGATCCTCATCCTCACACACAAATCACTCCACAACACAGGCCCTGCCTACCTCAACGAGAGTCACCTTCCACACCCCCACACGAAACGTCCGTTCAGCTGACCTCTCTCTCGCCTCTGACCCCCGCATCAAACACACCACCACCGGGGGCAGATCCTTCTCCTACATTGCACCCAAAACATGGAACGCACTCACAACCCACATTCGCAAGACCCAAAACCTACTTCTTTTCAGGAAGGGCCTCAAAACCTGGCTTTTTGAACAGTGAACCTCCTAGCCCCTTTCCCTCCCCCCCGTCCCCCCCCCAGCGCCTTGAGACCCTCACAGGTGAGTAGCGCGCTTTATAAATCTCTTTGATACAGATCTACCAATATATATATATATATAAATATATATCTACATAGATATATCTATAGATATATCCATGTACCTAGATATATCTATCTACATAGATATATATATATAGATATATACATATATTTTTTTTTAGTTGTTGTATGGTTTCCTTGGGGGCCAAAATGGCCCCCAGGGAAACCCTACAACATCTAAAAAAAAAATTGCCACGGGCGACCCCCTGTCATTTCATTGTTTTTTTTTTTTTTTTTAAATCCCCTGGGGGGGGGGGGGGGCGCGATCGCGCCCCCCCCCCCTCCCCAGGGGGCACCTACCTTTTTATTTTTTTCGGAAAATTATCCGGGGGGGGGGCGGCCCGTTTTCCGGGGGGGGGCTGCCCCCCAAAAGTGAAATCCCTGGTGTCTAGTGGGGTTTCCTGGCCCCCGATCGCAGCTGTGCTGCGATCGGGGGCCAGGAAACCGTTTCAGAAGGCCTCATAAGAAAGGGGAGACTCTCCCCTTTCTTACGAGGCCTTCTGAAACTGTTTCTGGCCCCCGATCGCAGCACAGCTGCGATCGGGGGCCAGAAACAGTTTCAGAAGGCCTCGTAAGAAAGGGGAGAGTCTCCCCTTTCTTACGAGGCCTTTTCAAAATGTTTCCTGACCCCCCCGATCGCAGCTGTGCTGCGATCGGGGGAGCCAGGAAACCTGAAAGTGTTTCCTAGCCCCCGATCGCAGCACAGCTGCGACCGGGGGCCAGGAAACACTTTCAGGAAGGCCTCGTAAGAAAGGGGAGTGTCTCCCCTTTCTTACGAGGCCTTCCTGAAAGTGTTTCCTGGCCCCCGATCGCAGCTGTGCTGCGATCGGGGGCCAGGAAACACTTTCAGGAAGGCCTCGTAAGAAAGGGGAGACTCTCCCCTTTCTTACGAGGCCTTCCCGAACGTGAAAAAGGCCGTTTTCCCCATGAAAGCAGGAAGCGGCCGCAAGGCTGCTTCCTGCTTTCATGGGGAAAACACCTTTGCAACGTCAGCGCGCCTCGCGGCGCGCTGACGTCACAAAGGGGCGGGTGGGGGGCGGGGGGAGACACGGTAGCTTCCGTGTCTCCCGGGGGGGGGAAAAAAAATAAAAAATAAATCCTCGGGTGCGACGCACCCGAGGATTTATTAATGCCCTTCCTGGTGTCGGCCACTGGTCGTGACCCGCACCAGGGAGGGTGTGTGGGCGTCGGCCAGTGGCCGACGCCCGCACCTAAGCGGTTAAGGCAAATAGATCAGGAAAATCTAAAAAAGGCATTAGCTGTTGTGGATAATGGGATTAACACCTTGTCCGACCGGATATATACCATAAATAATATTGTCTCTTCTGCTATAGACGTTATACAATAAGATATGTCTTCTTTACACCATTGACAGAGTCAGATCAGGTCCATTATGCAGTTAGGTTGGACGCTTCAAACATTGAAGGCGGGCTGCTTTCCCTGGTAGCGTGTCAGTGCAAGGGAGATATTTTCTTCTTTTAATTTAATGCAACAACAACAACTAATGGCTACGAAGGAAACGACTTATGTCATGCTCAACATTGAGAAATTAGAAAAGTTGCCTTTTACTGTGGCCGAAATACCATCTGCTGAGTAGTTAATACATGGTGTTAGTAATCTGCCTATTTCAACACTTCAATTCACCTCCTATTTAAAACACATTCCGGTAGGCAGATATGAAAAGTTGGGAGATAGTTACATTCATGAGGTGTGGGAGCTTCTCTTCTTGTACAAATGCTCCAGTGGCATAAAAGAAGTGTTTCTTAGTGGTAGTGAATGCAAGACTTCAGTCAGCCATTCAGTGGTTTGTAAACAGCTGTCCTTGCATGAGGCGTGTTACGCCTCTGCTGCGAACTTGGCTTGTAATCTGAAGGGAGTTCCAGTCCCCTTGATTAGGCCTAAGTTCCAGGTGCTTCCAAATGGCAGCTACCTCCTCCTCACTGGTAAAGACTGTTGTAGGATGCGTCCCGGAATAGTTTATGTTGTTTCGGTCTCTAAGATCGTTACATGCTGCGGGAACGTACTCTTTCCCCCCACTAAGATTAGGGAGGTAGCTGATATTTGGCCTCACATTGCTACTTCAAACGTGAATTTCGACAAGTTAAGCAGACTCAAGGCTTTACTGTTTCAAAAGCATGTGGCCCTTACATCTGCGTGCAAGACCTATGTACTTCAAGTGGCAAGGTCATCGGCAGAAATACAGTCCCTGTTAAATACAAACTTTCCGAGACACTTTATTGAACTCGTGGGACGAATCATCAATGCGTCCAGTACAACAGGAATCGCACTTTTTTCAAAGCTGTTGGTTCTGGTTTCATTCACACCTTCTCCTCCATATTCAGTTTGATACCTTCAGCTATTCGCTCAATTTTCGGTAGTAGTTTTGGGGGATTTCCGATAACTTTGGCTTTATTAGCTGGCATCTTGCTGTTGCTGTTGTTTATGGACAATGGCTGTCCCGCCACAACGAGGAGAAATGACGGCACTCCCATCAGCGCAGCTGTGTCGTTAGCGTATGGTGCAGTACTTTGGAGCAACACTCCTGGAGCAATTGGAGTGTGGCAGGTCTTTGTCATTCAGACCGGTTTTGTATTGTGTGCAGCCCGTGTTTCGGTGCCTCTGGTGCTCTTTTGAACATGCACTCAAAATCTGTCTTTTACAGCAGCGCTTGCCTGCAGTAGACGCAGATCTGTTGATTTTCTCACTGAGGGTTCATTACCGGACATGCGCATTGAAGTTGCGTTTGCTACATGAAGCTAATTATGAGTCACCCTTCCTGGAGGAAGATGTTCACGACTCATCACCGGGCACACCACGGGATGACGCCTTGGTTGAGACTGAGGCTATGGAACACACCTGCTCCTTGATCCTTCTTGGCGAGGACTTTCCAGTTTTAACATTGGCCGAAGTGGAAGATCTCCTATTCTCCATGACTCGTACCTAGTTTGGAACTTTTCTAAATTGACATGTCTTTCAAATTCAGTTATATGCCACATGCTCTTGTTTTAAATTGTCACGTTGGATGCTTGTGTGTCCCTTTAACTTGTCCAAATTGACTGTGCTTTTAAATATGTCTTAGGTTGAGCTTTTTAACAATAACATTTTAGCTTTGGCTTTGACCACTTTCAACCGACAAGGGGAGGGTGCTGTGTAGCCAGTTTAGTTATAGCTCCATGCACCTTATTTTTGACACACTAGGCCGCTGTGCACTTTAACCTAGATATATTTTATTCGGCTTTGCATTGTTATTATTACAATAACAATTTTTACTGTCTTGTTTTATTTTCATCTATCTGCTGTGTAGCCATTTTAGTTATAGCTCCATGCACGTTATTTTTGACACACTAGGCCGCTGTGCACTTTAACCAAGATATATTTTATTCGGCTTCGCATTGTTATTATTACAACAACAATTTTTACGGTCTTGTTTTATTTTCATCTATCTAACTGTTTTTGCCTAGCCCAGCACTCTGTTCTCAAACAAGACATTCTTGATCACTCTGTGCTTTATTCAAGGTTACAGTTCGGTAAATTGCCGGTGAACATGGTAGACGTTTAGTCTCCAACATTTATAGAAAATACACATCCTTACGTAGGGACATTTTCTCTGAACATCAGCTGTGTTGTTATATAAACACTTCCTTGTCCCTTACACTTTAGAGGGAGATTCCAGCCAGGGAACCACGACTGTATGCTGTTTGCTGATTGCTTCGCTACAGATGCTAATGCAGACCACAGGCCTTTGCTCAAGTATGAGGGTTGATGTCTTCCCGGGGGAACCTGAAAGGCAGAACTAGAGTTTAATATGCTGTGCTCAAATTATAGCTTAGATAGGAAATAATCCATTGGTCATAGTGACAATATGATAGCGTTGTTATTATGCTTCACTATTCTTATCACAATTTTAATACTGTCGTGTTGTGTCATCCTGGTAATTGCAGCTCATGCTTTGCTATCTAAGATGCAGTCGTTTTATTAAACTCATTATTGAAACATATACTGCCTCTGTTCGTGGTTTATATATGAGACTGAACTGTAAATGAGAGAACCGGATGCGGCCTGAGTGACCACGACTTCCCTGAGAAGCCTAGTATGTCATGTGCTCGGCTGCCCAATCATCACTATCCTCTGCTATGGATGAGGCACTGCTAGTTAGCCGGAGCAAAACCCGGATTTAGAGCGACAAGTGTCACCTGCAGTGGGTTAGACTCATTCTCCCACACCATGGACGAGCCTGCTGCTCAAAATCCTTTAGTCTCATTAGAATAATGAGAGCCTACACAACAATGTACTGGTGTGTTTTACATGTCAGTTTGAAAATGACACTTTTCGAAAGTGGGCATTTTCTTGCTTAAACCATTTTGTGCCTCTGCCTGTTTGTCTATTCCACGTCTGTGTCACACTGACAGTCGGTCTGTTGTGAATTCCCTCTAGACAGTGACACAAAGGGAGCATGGGTGTAGCCTGCATATCCTGATGAGTCTCTTGGGCTAGAGTGTGGAGGGAGGAGTGGTTACTTACACTTGAAAGTGCTGTGCCTGTCCTCACACAATGCAGTCTCCGACCCCCTGGAGTGTGTCTGGGGCCAGGCCTGGGCAAGGCAGGATCTTGTCAACAACAGAGACTTTCCCTTGAAGTTTGCCTACTTCAAAGGCAGAACTGGGTATAAGTAGTTGATCCAAAACTCCAGATTTTCAGAACACTTCTGGATGAAGAGGAACCTCTGCCAAGGAGAAGAGCTGAATAGCTGGAGGAGCAGTACTGCCTCTTTGCTGTGTGCGCTTTGCTGGGTTGGCCTGTGGTTGCTGCTTCTGCCTTAAAGAGGGCAAAGACTGGACTTTGCTGTGTATTCTGCTTGTGGGGTTTCTCCAAGTGCTTGGAGTAGAGTTTGCCTCCTGTTGGAAGTCTCAGGGATATGAAAGACTTCAGCATCATCTGCCTACAGCACTGGGAACTGTGTGTTTTATGCTACAACGGAAGAAAAACCATCACATTCTAAATGACGCCGCACTGCACCATGACCTGACGACGCCACACGGCACCATGCCCCACATTGCACTGCAACCCTGGTCTCATCGCTGCCGCCACTTGACGCCATCACAGAGCCGCTGCTTGCACCGTGACCTGTGGGCCCTGCATTCCACATCGCCTTGCTCACACTGCAGCCTTGGCACCCCCAACAACGCCGCTCCACGCTGACACTGACTCCGCTGCCTGCACTGTGGTCTATGGACATCACTCGTGAGGTACACGAAGCATCATCTTGTCCCGCACCTCCTCCCTGGTCTTCTGACACCAGAGCCATCGACTCCAATGTCGTCAACAGATGCCCCTGCCTGCCCTGCAACCCGTTGGTGCTGCACGGAGCCCTCCCCGTGCCCAACCGCCGCCTTAGGCCGACCGACAACAGTGCTTCAGCAATGACAACATAGCTGCTTGCACCGTGACCTGTGGGCGCCGCACGTCACATCATCCCACTTCGCACCTCGGCCCAGATGCCCCCTACGTCAGTGCTCCTGACTGCGTCATCAGCCCGGAGTTTGGTCTGCAATGTGTATGACTTCAGGGGCCGATGACTACGCACCGACCTCTAGAACCGACGCCTGCGATTCCGCTCTCCAGATCTCATTGTGAGGATCACAACACCCTGCATTTCCAAGGTACTGTTTGCAGGTCTTTCCAACACCGTAGCTGGCCTGTGACGCTGCGGCCGTCCTGAACTGTTGGATTTGTTGTTCACGACACCGTGATAGAGCCAGACGGAGCTATCGACTTCAAGGAACTGTATTTTTAGGTTAATTCTTGCAAAATTCAAATATTTATTACTGTAGGTTGGATCTTTCTCAGTTTTGGTCTTGTTTTACATAGATAATTAGTGGCTATTTTCCTAAAACTGGTTTGGTGTCCTTTTGTAGTGTTTTCACTGTATTACTGTGTGTTATTTGCAAATGCTTTACACATTGCTTCTGAGTTAAGCCTAACTGCTTGTGCCAAGCTACCTAGGGGGAGAGCAGGGGTTATCTGAGCTGGATATCTCCCTTATCCTGACTAGAGTGAGGGGCCCTACTTGGACAGGGTGCAAACCGACTGCTAACTAGAGACCCCTTTTCTAACAGCCATTTTCTTATCTTTTTCATCTCTTCAATGTAGATCCGCATTCCTTCATGGTGTTGACTGCCCTTATCCTGAATGAATGTACAACGCAATTTACTGCCAGAAGACCCCAGTGGCTTCTTTACCTAGTGGGTCCTTCATTATTTCCCTAAACTGGGAAATGCTCAAATACACTCCGCTGCAGGGCTTATGCAAGGGGCCCTTGCTGCTTGGTGGTGGCTTTAGGTATTCCAGCAGCAGGTATACATGGCAGACAGTAGGAATCCACATGCAATGAAGTGGCTGATCACGTTCTTGCTTAGTTGGTCTGTTTTTGATTTCCTAAGCCTGGGCAACATGTGCTTTTCCTTTAATCGCACATCTTTTATGGTTATGCAGGAGTCATCGGCCCAGGTTCTGGGGGGGCTCTTTGTTGGCCCCCTAATCCCAGAAGAAGCCAATGGCTAAAGCTGCATAGAACGGGATTGTCTCTGCGTGGGTGGCTCACAGTTCTAGGACCCGGTTTTTCGGAATCAATGGGCACCCATCATCTTTTTTCTTCGCCTGAATTTCACCCTTGCCCTTCATTGCTGCCCTGACTCTTCCAGACATCCTTGGCTCCCTCTAAACATGTGACGTTGCCACTGCCACTATGTGTGCCTGTGCCCTAGTCCTGCTTCACCCTTTTTTCAAATTCCCATTAATGAACTACTCTAAACCTCTCTCTGCATCTGCTCTGTATCTTGCAAGTTACCTACTCCTGTTATTTATTGAGACAGGTCTAAGTGGCTCAGATACTTGGGTGCTATCTTTCTGCTAATGAGAACAGTCAGGTCTACTAGCTTACATAATTCTTCAGAGCTGGGTGTCATCTTCTCATCTGCGTAAGGTTCCAGCTCCCTGAATTTTGCCCACTGTAATTGAGAGACAGTGTCTTTTAGAAATTGTTTCCCTAGTTGGCAGAAGAATGCACACTGTCCAAGTAAGTAAAAAACACACTTTAAATTACCCTGTGCTCACCCTCTGGTAGCTTGGCGGCGAGGAAGCAAGCTTAACTTAGGAGGCTATGTGTAAAGTATTTGTGCAACACACACAGTAAACCAATGAGAACACCACGCAGGATTGGAAAATATAGACTATTTATTGAATAAGACCAAAAACAACAAAAATCCAATCAGTACAATAAGAGTTATTCACTTTTCAAGATATCAATTACAGTGCTTTCACTGGGACTCGTTTAGAGTCTTTACAGTAATCAGGGTAAAGTTATTGTTGAAATTGATGCATGGAAGTCAATTATAGCCCCACCAAGGCAGTATCGCAGATGTGAGTAACGTGTAGGTATCCCCATGGTGAGGATTGTCGCATCTCAACGCAGAGACCATTCGGGTTCAAGGTAAAATAAGGAATTGCACTGCCATGGTTGTGGGCTGGGACGAATGAAGTACCTAGTTAGATCGATGTTGCCACTGATAGCAGAATCAGGCTGGGGTGCATCAGGCAAGCTGCAGGCACGTACAGCGAGTGGTAGCTGCTTGAGCAACTGGGAGGGGCACCCCTGGCATCAGCACCAGTGGAGATCAGTGAAACACGCACAGTGCATTGGAGTGGCTCCCAGTGAATGGGCGGTTGAGTCTGCTGCAGGTTGCCGTAAAGTGCCACACTCACCAGGAGAATCCCATATAAACGAATGGTACACTTCTCCTATAGAGGCACAGAGAGGATAATTATGTACCACACGTTGGCTCCGGGCAAACAGTCAGGAAGTCTCGCCCGAAACAGAGAGCGGCACTTGATAAATGATGCAGCCAGTTCGCGTTAAGCAGCTCATGAGGTCTTTCATGTCTCTGAGACCTTGGGGAACAACAGGGGGCAAGACAGTAAGCTCTTGTCGTCCCTCTGCGGTAGTCCTTAATTATTTATGGCAGGGGAGAGGTCAGCCGGCCTCGGGGTAGCTCTAGCAGGGCATCAGTTCCTGGGAACAGTTAGTCACAGCAAGGAGGCGTTCCTTTCAGCACAGCAGCTTTTACTCCTGCAGGGTTTCCTCCAGGTCCAGAAGTATACTGATTACAGGGGGTCAGAACCCCAGTACTTATACTAAAATGTGCCTTTAATGTGCGAAGGAAATATCTGACATGCACATGTCTTCCTTTCAACCCAGCCCTGGCTCCAAACTGTCAGTTGGAGGTAATCAGCACTTTGTGTAGGGACAGGCACTTCCCTCTTGTAGTGTAAGTGTGATCTCCCCTCCACCCTTCCAGTCCAAATAGACTAATCAGTATGTACATGAATGCAGATGCAGATGAGTGTCCTGTGTTGTTGGTGTCTGGAGGGAATGCACAAATGTAGCTGTCACGTAGCCCAGACCAGATGTGTATTGGAGACAGGTTGTCAGGCACACAGCGCCGTGAGAACAGAGAAATGCCCATGTTCTAAAAGTGGCATTTCTTAAAGAGTAATAATAAATCCTACTAAAGAGGATTTATCATTACCATTCCAATGTTATGAAATGTGATTTAACTACTCCTTTCTGATCAGGAATTACAACCTAAAAGTATATTAAGGACTTCCGACTGCCGGCCTATGAGAGAAGTAGGCCTCACAATAATGAAAAATTACTTTGGGAGCTCTTATTATCACCAGGACAAGTAAAACTTAAAAGTACATGCCCTACTTTTGGCTTACTTGGCACCCTGCCCTATGGGCTGCCCAAGGCCTGCCTTAGATGTGACTTGATTGTAAGAAAAGCGGAGTTAAGGCTTGGCAAGGGGTTTTAAATGCTAGTCAAAATAGCAATGTGACTGCACACACAGGCTCCACAATGGCAGCCTGAAACATGTTTAAGGGCTACTGAAGTGTGTGGCACAATCAGTGCTGCAGGCCAAATAGTAAGATAAGATAATCTTTATTGCTTGATTAACAAAAACCATTGCAATTTAATACATACTAAAAATGCCAGTTTTGGACGAATTAAACCACCTACAAAAGTAAAAAAATGAAGACTTTAAAATATGTAAAGCAGTGGGAGTAGAAATTGATACACCTTCTTTTTCCACCTTACAAAAGAAGAAAAAATGATAAACAATCATATGCAGTAACATCAACAAAACTGATTTCATGAAGAGGTGATGCTGCCTTAAAGGTGGCCCGTCATTTATGAGTTACCAACCGGGGCACACTTCATAATGGTTACTGCTGCTAAACAATTACCCTGAGTTAGCCATAGCCAGCTTCTTATGAAACAGCTGCAAAAACTTCACCCTTGTGCAACAGAATGGAATAGACTCACCCTTAAGCCAACTTATTACAGCCAATCTTCGGGAGCCGGCACCGTGAAAAAAAATGCTTTTTTAACAGATTTCTTCCATCCAAGTCCAAAGACAGGCAGGTACAGAGGGCGTGTAACAAAGATTCTCGATTGTAGTCACATAAACAGCATCTTTGGTCAGGATACTGTTTTTTCCAAAAGGGATGATCATCTTTTGTGTCAAAGAACTCCATACGATATAACAAGAACTGATCTTTTAAGTGGATAGAAAAATGTTCTGCGAGGTATCTTTGTGGGGCCAAAGTCGAATTAGACCCAAGAACCGCCCAGGTGTACCATCTTTTGGACAGAGAGGTTTTGGGCCTCATTACGACCCTGGCGGGCGGCAGAGGCCGCCCGCCAGGATGCCGCCCTCCATAATACCGCTCCGCGGTCAGAAGACCGCGGAGGGTATTATGAGTTTTTCCCTGGGCTGGCGGGCGGTCTCCAAAAGACCGCCCGCCAGCCCAGGGAAAAACTCCCTTCCCACGAGGATGCCGGCTCGTAATCGAGCCGGCGGAGTGGGAAGGTGCGACGGGTGCTACTGCACCCGTCGCGTATTTCACTGTCTGCTACGCAGAAGGTGAAATACTAGCGGGGCCCTCTTACGGGGGCCCCTGCAGTGCCCATGCCATTGGCATGGGCACTGCAGGGGCCCCCAGGGGCCCCACGACAATCCTTACCGCCATCCTGTTCCTGGCGGGCGAGCCGCCAGGAACAGGACGGCGGTAAGGATTGTCAGAATCCCCTCGGCGGCGCAGCGAGCTGCGCCGCCTTGGAGGATTCTTAGGGGCAGTGGAAAACCGGCGGGAGACCGCCGGTTTTCCCGTTCTGACCGCGGCCAAAGCGCCGCGGTCAGAATGCCCAAGGGAGCACCGCCGGCCTGTCGGCGGTGCTCCCGCCCCCGTTGGCCCTGGCGGTTCTCTACCGCCAGGGTCATAATGAGGCCCTTTGTCTGTTGTAAGCGATTGGGAACGGACGCAGATGTTAAATAATCTATTAAATGTAGACTTCCCCATGCTACACTTCCATGCTTCTTCCATGCCCAAGCCTTAGATAACTTGGTTTCGGTAGCTTCTCCAAGTTATTTTTCTATTACTGATTTGTTGCGCCTGCACTTCTTGCCAGCAGGAATAATTTATGGAGGTATTCTCCACGGTCCGTAGCCTCCAAGATGCTTTAAGGAAGGCTCCCTCACACTGAAAGATCTGATTTTCTAGGCTAAACTCCAGCCAAGACTGGGCCGGGAAGCACTCTTCAGAATATTAAGAACAGCCTTATATACTATAACATGGCTGGTGATTAATAAAAGGATCTCCCGGCCCTGTAAAACTTCAGTCCAGTAGGAAATGCTGGGAGCAACTGAGCTGACATGACTTTTAGGAGGTGAGACAGATTAGGACAGTCCAACTTTTTCTTCAGCAGCTTGAAGCTATATATTAATGAGGGGACCTTTGCCTGAATCAAGAGCAGGTGACGCTTCCATTTCAATTGGGGTTCAATATGGACTCCTAGATATTTGTGTGACTGCACCACTTCCACTTTTCCCCGCCCCCAGGAACCAGGTGAAAGATTTGTGATTTGCGCCAAGGAGCCGCATCAGTTTTATTTTGGTCAGGTCTATTTCTAGGCCCTGCTGATTCATGAAAGTTTTAAGTGATGTTATACTCTGTTGCAAACCCCGTGGAGTATGATTCAGCAATAAGATATCGTCTGCGTATTGTAGGGACCTGACTTTCCATGGGCGTAAACCCGGAGGAAGGCTATTTACTTAAGGTAACACACTGGCGAGATATTCCAGATACCAATTAAACAGATTTGGAGATAAGACACAGCCCTGCTTTAAACCTATCCTTGTAGGTATCCTTTTTGTTAGTCTGGTGCCATCTCCATTTTTAACCTGAACCCAGGTGTCCCTATAAAGACCTGTGATGGCCCTTAACAGATCAGTCAGGATTCCCCATTTGGCCAGTTTGGACCAAAGGCTTTTCCTGGGAACCTGGTCAAAAGCTGACTTAAGATCTATCAAGCAGGCATGGAGGCTCAACTTCCTGTTGCTGGCCTTTTCTACAATGAGGGAAATAGCTATTACATTTGTTGTTCTTCCCATG